>NC_084461.1:185489375-186132187 GCF_027409185.1 Cynocephalus volans
CTGTGAGGTTCAAGGTTTTCTTCCAAATATGCCACATTAATTCCATGTGTTATATAGTTCCCAATAAATAATGGTCCTCCACTGTTGACGAGACCCTCACATAGCCAAGGGTTCCCTCCTGAAACCATTTCTAAGTCTGCTGCAATGTTTGAATTCACATAAGAAAAGAATCCAAAGGCCTAACTTCCAACCAGGAAAATACAACCACCAAAGGCAAACAGGATAAGAGAAAAGAAATGGGTCAGTGTTGGTTCCAGCCCTGAAAGGAATGACAGATGAAGGATGTCACAGTGAGAGAATTCACCAGCACCCAATCCATCCTGCACCTGTGAGTGATGCTGTGCGCTGTTCTCCATTCTCCAGACTGTAACTTTCTCATTACCTATTAAATTATTTGAGGGCAAAAGTCTTCAGGTTGTCCTCCAAAGGGAGACCAAACAAAAGGGCCCCTCTTCTACCACCCTAGACAAGGGAGAAATTAAGCCCTGATCTCATGACTGGCAGCACAAAACCTGAATGCTTTAGGGTAATTGTCTAAAAGTAGAGTAAGTCCATGGGTGTGGTTCTCAGAGCTTTAAAAGAGTACATAAGAGTCCCTCTCTCTCTGCTCCACCATTTTCTGCCATATGAGACCCCTGCATTGCTGTAAAGCCACCGCCAAAGAAGACCCTCACCAAATGTTTTCCCTGGACTTTGGACTTCCCAGCCTCTGAAACTGTAAGCAATAAATTTCATTTTCTTACAAAACAAAAAATAAATAAATAAAGTGGAGTAAAAATTAATTAGTTAATTAGTTAAATATGAGAAGGGCTTTCTGTCCCCTCCCCTGCCCTCCACATTTGCTCAGGGCACACCTGGTCACCACAGCACAATCAATAAGTCCAGAAGTAATTTTTCAGCTCATCCTATGTGATTGGTTCTGTATTAAATACTCAGAAGCATACTGGAAAATACTATTGCCTTGCCTGCCAAGAGCCCAAAGATTATTTAGTTTAAAAATATGTCTGATATCGTCTGTTTATAAAGTCAATGCCATGGGAAAAAAAGGGAGGGGGACTAGATTAAGAGAAACAGAACAACCAAATACAATGAGGGAAACTTCCTTGGTTCCTGGTTTGAAAAAAAGAGGTAAGAAACATTTTGTGAACAATTGGAGAAATGTGAATATTAGATGATATTTGGGAATCAATGTTACTTTTATTAGACATGATGACAGTTTTGTGGTTTTGAAGGAGAGAGTCATTACTGGAGATGCATGCTGAAGAAGTATTTAGGGTCATGATGAAGTGAAGGGTCATGACATCCACAATTTCTTTCAAATGGTTTGGCAAATAATATACACAGATAGATAGATAGACATGTCATGAAGCAAATATGGCAAAAATATTAATAATTACTAAACCCAGCTGGTAGATATATGGAGTTTGACTTTCTCTATGCTTAAAATTTTGATAATAAAAAAAGTGTTATCTGACTTACAAACCAATTATATGTAATACAATATTGTTTCAATGCTACAATATTGTTTCCAGCAAGAAAAACCATGAATAACATCTAGTATGAGACTTTTACTGGGGGATGTGCTATCCAAGTTTTTGAAAAACCTACCTACTCAGACTGACACTGTATAAAAATAGCAATTTTTTCCCAGGGAAACAGAAGGTCTATTATTAAAGATGTGTAATAACAACTGCATATGAACAGTGCTTTACTCTTTTTAAGTGTTTTCACATACATTATATCATCTAGATGAGAGCATTGGCAATGTTTTCTATAAAGGGACAAATAGTAAATGGTTTTTCAGGCCAGACAGTCTCTGTCACAACTCTTCAACTCTGTCCTTGTAGTGTGAAAGCAGCCATCAAGGACATATAAATGAGAAGAGAACAGAACTGTGGTTACTGGGGGGGGGGGGGGGGGGGCGTTAGCAAGGAATTGGTTAATGGACAAAAAGAATGATTACGTTTTGCAATGATGAATTATCCTGATTTATCATCACATATTGTACACAAATACCAATAGTCAACTCTATACCCCACAAATATGTATAATCAATTAGGTTTCAATACAAAAAAAAAAATGACGTATGAATGAATGGGCATGGCTGGGACTGAAACTTCATTGGCAGGCTGGATTTGACCCCAGGATTGTAGCTTGTTAACCCCTGATTTAGACCCTCTCAATGATGGGTAAGTACTATTTTCATCCCCATTTTACAGGTGAGGAAACCAGGGCTCTGTGATTGATCACCTGTTCAGCCTGTTCAGTGGAAAAATTGGCATTTAAACTCCAGTGCTCAGACCCCAAAGCTCATATTCTGTTTCTACTATATCACGTCTCAACATCAGTGTCTTAAAAGTCAAAGGCAAAAGGGTGGGGAAGGCTGGGAAAGACAAAAGTCTCTCTCTGAGCAGGATCAACTACTTCTCTTTCCCCAGGATAGCTGGGGCTCCTAGTATTCCTGCCAGTGTAAGAGAATAATCAACGTGTTTCTTCTCTAGGGCCACAGCTATAAGAGGATGAAAAATACAATCCTTTGAAGAAAAGCCAACCAAGTAAAGGAGACAGCCTCATAAAGAAAAATAAAAAATAAGCTTCCAACTTCAAAACCGATAGAAGAACTTGCATCAGTTTTGATATGTAAATCTTTTAATTAAACTTTTTATTTTGAAATAACTGCACATTCACATGCCATTGTAAGAAATAATACCAAAATCCCTTGTGCCCTTTACACAGTTTCCTTCAATGGTAATTTCTTGCAAAACTAGAATACAATATCACAACCAGGATACTGACATTTATACAGTCAAGATACAGAATATTTCTATTGCACAAGGATCCCTCATATTGCCTTCTTCCCTTCCATCCCTAACCCTTCCTTAACCTCTGGCAAACACTAATCTGTTCTCCATTTCTATAATTTTGTCACTTTAATATTGTTATATAAATGGAATCATACAGTCTGAAAAATTTTGGGATTGGTTTTTTTCACTCCAGCATAATTCTCTGCTGATTCATTCAGGTTATTGCATGCATCCATAGTCTGTTCCTTTTCCTAGCTGAGTAGTATTCCACATATCACCTGGATATACCACAGTCTGTTTAACCATTCACATGTTCAAGTACATCTGGGTTATCCAGTTTGGGGCTATTACCAGTAAAAATGCTATAAACATTCATGTACAGGCTTTCATGTGAATATAAATCTTCATTTCTCTGAGATAAACAACTGGACAGGCAATTTCTAGATCATAAGGTAGTTAAATGTTTAATTTTTTTTAACTGCCAAAATGTTTCCCAGAATAGCTGTGCCATTTTACATTCCTACCATCAATACATAAGGGATCCAGTTTCTGTGCAGCCTCACCAGCATTTGGTATTGCCACTATTTTTTATTTTAGCCATTCTGAAAGGTGCATAGTGATATCTCATTGTAATTTTAATTTGTGTTTACCTAATGGCTAGTGATGTTGAATATCTTTTCATGTACTTATTTGCCACATATGATCTTCTTCAATGAAATGTCTCTTCATGTCTTTTTCCCATGATCTAATTGGATTGTTTGCATTTTTACTATTAAGTTTTGAGAGTTCTTTACATATTTTAGATGCCAATCCTTTATCAAATATGTGGTTTATAAATATTTTCTCTCATTCTCTAGCTTTTTTGTCCTCTTAATAGGGTATTTTGCAGAGCAAAATTTTTTCATTTTGATGAAGCTTAATTTATCAATTTTTCATTTTATGGACTGTCCTTTTAGTGTCAAGTCTAAGATCTCTTTGCCTATTCCTAGATCACAATATTTTTCTCCTACATATTTCCTAAAAGTTTGAAAATTTTACGTTTTACATTTAAGTCCATAAGTCGTTCTGAATTAATTTTTGTAGAAGATGTGAGACATAGGTTAAGCTTTATATTTTTGCCTATGGATGAACAACAGCTCCAGTGCCATTTTTAAAAAAGACTATCTTTTTTCCATTGAATTCTTTTTACACTTTTGACAAAAATCAGTTGGGCATGTTTGTGTGGATCTATTTCTGGGTTCTACAATTGTTCCATTATCTATGTGTCTGTCAGTATCATACAGTCTTGATTACTGTAGCTGTGTAGTTAAGTCTTGAAATTGGGTAGACTGATTTCTCCCATGTTATTCATCTTTTCCAAAATTGCTTATTCCAGTTCCTTTAGCTTTCCATATGTGTTAGGATAGTATTGCCTATATCTACAAAAAAATCCTGATGGAATTTTGATGGGAATTGTGTTAAATCGGTATGTCAATTTTAGGAGAATTGGTATTTTTACTATATTGAGTCTTCCAATCCATGAACACAGAATGTCTCCCCAATTATTTAAGTCTTTTTTTATTTCTTTAACCAGTATTTTGTAGTTTTCAGCATACAAGTCCTATAAGTGTTTTGTTAGATTTAGACCCAAGCATTTCACTTTTTTCATGATTGTAAATGGTATTGTGTTTCTAATATTGGTATCCACATGTTCGTTGCTAATATACAGAATAGAGTTAATTTCTATATGTTTACCTTGTATCCTGTGATTTTGATGACCTCACTTATAAGTTCTAGGAGTTATTTTTGTAGATTCCTTGGAATTTTCTACATAGATTATCATGTTATCTGAAAATTATTTCTTCTTTTCTGATATATATGTCTTTTATTTTATTTTCTTGCCTTATTAGACTGGCTAGAACCATCAGCACTGTATCAAATAGAAATGATAAGAATATACATTCTTGCCTTGTTACCAGTCTTAGGGGAGGCATTCAGTTTTCCATGATAAGTATAATGTGAGCTATTGGTTTTTTGTCAATACTCTTTATCAAGTTGAGATACTTCCCCTCTATTTTTTTTTCTTTTTAGTTTTTATCGTGAATGAATACTGAATTTTTCAAATGTTTTTAATGCATTGATTGATATGGTCATGTGATTGTTCTTCTATAATCTGTCAACATTGGTTGATTTTCAGATATTGAAACAGCCTTGCATCCTTAGAATAAACTCCACTTGGTCACAGTGTATAATTCTTCTATATACTGCTGAATTTTATTTGCTACTATTTTGTTAAACATTTTTGTACCTATGTTCATGAGGGATATTGATCTGTAGTTTCTCTCTCTCTCTCTCTCTCTCTCTCTGTGTGTGTGTGTGTGTGTGTGTGTGTGTGTGTGTGTCACTGTCTTTGTCTGGCTTTTGGTATGAGGATAACACTAGTGTCATAAAATATATTGGGAAATGTTCCTCTTCTTCTAATTTCTGGAAGAGATTGTGTAGAATTGGTGTTAACTCATCTGTAAATATTTGGTAGAATTCTCCAGTGAAACTATTTGGACCAGGAGATTTCTTTTGGGGGAGATTTTTAATTATTAATTTAATTTCCTTAATATATGGAGAGATAATCCAATTATCAATTTCACATTGGGTAAGTTGTATTTTTCAAGGACTGTCTGTTTTATATAAATTGTCAAATTTATGTGTGTACAATTGTTCCCAGCACTCCCTTATTAGTCTTTTGATGTCTTAATTGTCTGTAGTGATGGCCTCTGTTTTATTCCTGGTAGTGGTGTTTCGCATCTTCTCTCTGTAGTTTTCAGTCTTTCTAGAGGTTTGCCAATTGTGCTGATCTTTTTAAAGACCCAGCTCTTTGGGCCGGCCCCGTGGCGCACTCGGGAGAGTGCGGCACTTGGGAGCACAGCAGCGCTCCCACCGCGGGTTTGGATCCCATATAGGAATGGCCGGTGCGCTCGCTGGCTGAGCGCAGTGCAGGCGACACCTCGCCAAGGGTTGCGAACCCCTTACTGGTCACAAAACGACAAAAAAAAAAAAAAAAAGAACCAGCTCTTTGCTTTATTGATTTTCCCTATTTATTTCTGTTTTCAGTTTCATCAATTCAGCTCTTTATTATGTCCTTCCTTCTGCTTGTTTTGGTTTTATTTAACTCCTCTTTTTCTGAATTCTTAAGGTGAGAGTTTATTGACTTGAGAATTTGTCTTTTTTTTTTTTTTTGGCAGCTGGCCAGTACAGGGATCACACCCTGGGCCTTGGCATTATCAGCACCATGCTCTAATGAACTGAGCTAACTGGCCAGCCCCAAGAATTTGTCTCTTTTCTAATGTATACATTTAATGCTATAGATTTTCCTCTTTGCACAGCTTTAGCTTTGTCCTACAAATTTTGATACGTTGTGTTTTTATCTTTATTCACTTTGATGTTTTGTGTTTCTTGTTTAATTTCTCATGAGTCTTCCTTTTGATTTATGGATTATTGACAGGTATGTTGTTTAGTTTCCACGTGTTTGGAGATTTTGTTGCTATCTTTCTGATTTCTAGTTTGATATCATTGTGTCAGAAAACATACCCTTTAAAATGTCAAATCTTTTAAATTTCTTTGGGTTTGTTTTATAGCCCCAGGATATGGTCTATCTTAGTATATCTTCCACTGGAAATTGAAAAGTACATGTATCCTATTGTTGGATGGAATGTTCTATAAATGTTAATTTGATTTTGTTGATTGGTGGGATTGGTAAGTTCTTCTATATCCTTGCTAATTGTACCTTTAGCAGTTCTATTAGTTATTGAGAGAGATGTTGAAGTCTCTAACTGGAATTGTGAATTTGTCTATTCTCTTTCAGTTCCAACAATTTTTGCTTTACATGTTTTTCAGCTCTGTTGTTTGGTATGTACACATTTAGGATTGTTATGTCTTCTCCGTGGGTTGACCATTTTATAAAGTTTCTTTCTGTTTCTGGTAGTTTTCTTTGCTACCAGTATCATCATTTATCAGTTCCAGGGCAGTATAGAAATTTATCTCCCATTGTCTCTTTACTATACCCAATTTATAATATAATTGTCCTAAATATTTTCTCTACATACGTTTAGTGCCACTCCAGATAGTGTTATAATTTTTGTTTCAGCCACCAAACTTAACTTAGAATAGTCAACAGGAGAAGAAAAACTTATAGAATTTACCCATATTTTTGCTTACAATGCTCTTTCTTCCTTCCTAGTGTTTCAAGACTCCTTCTCTTAGCATTTCCTTTTTGTTTAGAGAACTTCCTTTAGTAATTCTTTTAGATCTGCTGTCAAGATATTCTCTTAATTTCTCTTCATCTGATAATGTCTTGCTTTCCTTAAAGAAATTTTTGCTGAGTATAAGACAGAGTTCCTTTCTTTCCAGACCTGAAAAACGTCATGCCACTTTCTCTGCCCTCCACAGTTTGTGATGAGAATCTGCTGTATTCAAATTGTTTTTCCCCTTTAGGTAAAGTGTTAATTTTCTCTGGTTGCTTTCAAGATTTTTTCTTTCTCTATATATTTCAAAAATTTGATTATGATGTGTCTTGGTGTGAATTTCTTGGGGTTTGCTCAACTTCTTAAATCTGTAGGTTTATGTCTTTGGCCAAATGTAAAAAGTTTTCATCCATTATTTCTTTGAGTACAGTTTCATCACTTCCCCATTTCTCTTTCATTTCTATGACTCTGGTGACATAAATGTAAGATCTTTTGTTATAATTCTACAGGCTCCTGAGGCTCTTAATTTTTTTCAGTTTATTTTCTCTCCCTCCTTCAGATTGGATAGTTTCTATTATTCTATCTTCTAGTTCACCAATTCTTTCTTCTGACTCCTCCATTCTGCTGTTGAACCTATCCATTGAGCTTTATATTGTGATTAATTTTTTTTATTTCTAAAATTTCCATTTGGTTCTTTTTCTATATCTTCTATTTCTTTCCTGAAGCTTTCTATTTTTTTATTTGTTTCAATTGTATTTGGAACTGTTTGTTGAAGCATATTTATAATAGCTGCTTTAAAATCTTTGTCAGGTAATCTAAAATCTCTGTCATGTCAGTGTTGGCATCTATTGGTTGTTTTTCTCTTCATTCAATCTGAGATCTTCCTGTTTCTTAGAATGGCAGTGATTTTCAATGGAAACTTGGACATTTTTGTATTATAAGACTCTGAACTTTATTTAAATATTCTGTTTAGCTGACTTTCTCTCACACCACTCTGGCCGAGCAGAGAGAATTGAGGGTGTTGCCTCATTCCTGCCAGGTGAAGATAGAAATCCAAAGTTTCCCACCTGGCCTCCACACCTGAAGAGGAGAGCTCCTCATTTCTACTGGGCAGAGGTGGGAGTTTCAGCTCCCCATACACTCTCCCCCAATATCATGTTGGGAGTAGACTTATTGCCACTTGGAAGTGATGAAAGTTTGACTCTCCCTAGACTTATTCTAACACTACTCCAGTGGAAAAGGAAAGGGGTGCCTTATTACTGTCAGGTGGAGGTAAAAGTTCAGGCCTCCACGTGGTCTCCACTGACACAATTGGATAGAAGGTCTCATTTCCAGTCATCAGGGATGAAAATCCCAGCTTCCTACCTGGCCTCCTCTGATACCACACTGGTGGAGTGTTGGGGGTGGCTCCCTTAGCTCAATGTCAGTAGCATTCTGATTCTATAACTAGCTTTCACCATTCTCCCTCCTAGTCACCAAGAAATCTTTTTATTACCAGTTGGCTTCCCATGTATGTCTGCCTAAAAGGAGACAATGCACTACTCGTGCTGATATGCATAATCCCGCCAGAATAAATGAGTAAACTGGGAGCCTCAAAGAAAAAAAATTAAATTAAAGTTAAAACAATGAGAAACAAGTTTTCAATTATTAAATGAACAAAAATTGAAAATAATGATAATACCCATTGTTGGCATGGGTATGAGAAAATAAACACTCTTATACACTGTTTGGTGGTAGTATAAATTGGTACAATTTTTTCCAGAGTGCAATTTGACAGTATGTATGAAAAAGGTTCTAGGATTTTGTATATTCTTTGACCCATCCTTCTACTTCTAGGAACCTACCCAGAAGATGGAGTTTTATGAGACTCCATTTTGCTAGCAGAATCACTCTTGCTTCCCTGCTGGCCTTGAAGAAGCAAGCAGCCATATTGTAGACTGCTCACAGCTAGCAAAAACAAAAACAAGTGGAAGTTCTCAGTCCTACAGCCACAAGAAAATGAATTCTGCCAACTAAGTGGGCTTGGAAATGGATTCTTCCCCAGACTAGCCTCCAGATGATAACACAGCCCAATCAACACCTTGACTGCAGTTATGTGAGACCCTAAGCAAAGGAACTAGTTAAGCCATGCCTGGACTCCTGATCCACAGAAATAGTGAGTTAATAAATGTGTTGTTTTAAACCACTACGTTTGTGGTAATTTGTTATGCAGTGATAAAACTAATATACTGTCTTAAGCAAATAATGAATTAGTGGAGAAAAATTAATAATAAAAATTCCCAATTAATCAATGTTTATAATGTCAAAGGACTGGAAAAATAAAAATGTCCAAAACCAGAAAAGTTATTAAATAAATTATGATATGTTATAATAAAATAGTATATAGCCATTAAAAATGACAATGTAGATTATAGTTATTAATGTAGAAGGACACTCATGGTTTGTTTTTAAGTTGAAAATAGGCTACAAAATATTACATAAGGTATCCTGCTTTCACTAATATATTTAAGTGCATATTAATACATTATTATATATATTTATTACAAATACTTATTATTTGCATATATATATATGCATTATTTGTATAGGGAAATTCCTAGAAAGGTGTATAGCAAGGAAGGCAGCCTGGTGCAGTAGTTAAGAGCTCATCCTCTGGAGGCTAGACTGCCGGGGTTCAAATCCTAGGCCCACCATTTGTAGGCTGAGACACTGGTAAAGTTACCCAATCTTTTCACATGTGGTTTCCCATGTAAAACGTGGTGATAGTAGTACCCCCTCACAGCAATGCCATGAGGATTCAATGAGTTGATATTTGCAAAGCACTTGGATATAGTACCTGGCTCATCAATAACACCTGCTCTTAGTGTTTATCTCCTGGTAGTGGGATTTCTTTTTACTTTACTTGATTTTCCCTATGCTGCACCACTTAGGTAAGTTAAATAATTCAACATTTTGATTTTATGTATTGGTCTCATGAAAGTACTCAGGTTTGGGGATTAGGAAAAGATCGTGAAGGAAGAGTAGAATTTCAACAAGAGGGCAAGGGAGGTCACTCCTCCCAGCTGAGGGAGCAGCTTAAACAATGACACAGCTGTGAGGTGCAGAATTTATTGATGATGCACCTGGAGCAGCCATTATATTGAACAAGCATGACCCGCCATATGCAATTGTAAAGCAACTTTCACTTTGTCTCCGACTGTCCTCTTAAATCCACTCAGCAGGTATAATTCTCCTTCGCCCAGGTGAAGTCTGGGGCAGGTCCTATACCTTTTCTTGTCATTTTGAGATAGAACACTTCTTCAGGCCCTTCAAGTCCTAAAACCCACATTTAATACCATCATTAAAATGTCCAGTTCATAGAATAACCAAAACCCCAAACTTGATTTAAAATTGATTGTTCTCCCACCTCCAGCTCAGGCCCTGTTTCTTCTTCTCTCTTTCCCTTTCTAGCTGCTCCCTTCTCCCATCTTGATGTCTGATCTCCTAGGAAGGGAGAATAGGTGACAGGAGCCCAAAAGTTGTGACTTGGCTAGCACCATCATGGCCATCTGGCTTCAGGCTCTCTGGACTCGGTATGTATAAAGCAGAGCCCTTCTCTCACAGGTGCCTCTGTGGGTCTCACCCAGCAGCTCCTGGACCAGGCTGATGCATCTCCATTCTGGCTGGTCAGGCATTTCTGGCCCTGGGAATCCTATGGCTCCTCCCACTTCTCTTTACTGAAGGCTGTTCGCCTCTCAGTGAGGCGGCCTCTGTAAAGGGACATATGACAATCTCATACAGGCTCCTGTGGCCCATGACCCACTAGCTGGTCCAGGAGATAATATTCAAGCATCTTTACCCCAGCAAACTCTTGGCCAGCAGAACATTTTCCCTCCCATTGCCCAACACACACCCTGCCAGCCCCTCTCTTAGCCTTTAGGGAGCCAGATACAAGGCCACTGTGTCCCCACCTCGAGGAGGTACATACAAAGCTCTATGAGAGGATCCAATAAAACCCCTCTCCCATCGGGGAGAGGAGACAGGAGGGACTCACAGAACAACTCTATCCAAAGAAATCTCCTTATTTCCAATGCTGGAGACTTTTATACTCCTGATGTGTGTGCAGGATTAGGAGTCAAATACCAAATTTACAGACACCTCTTTGGGACATTCTTCCGTGGGGGCAGGCCCTCCTTTGAATGCGGTATCTGTTGTCTCTCTGTGCTTCCACCCAAGCCTCCATGGACACCTGTTCCACCAGCACACTCTCGTGTGCCTGGTGCTCGCCCACAGTAAAGGGTGAGGCCCCAAGGGTAGAGCAGGACAGGCCAGATGAGAAAGTCCAGCAGCTGGAGGAGAACAGGTTAGAAAGACAGGGTGGGCATGCCAGGGCAGGGGAAGTTTGGGTCCTTGGGGAGGAGGTGAAGGTGGGGAAGAGCCAAGCCATGCTGGGCAGCCGTGATTGGGCTAGATAGATTGGGGCCTCCTTTGGACCCAGGAATTCCCAGGTCCTTGCTATAGACCTCCCAACTATGGAGGCCACATACAGGGCCAACTTATCCACTAGGTAGGCACAGCAGACACAGTTCCTAAGCCGCGAAATATGTATAGAAGTACAAGAAATGTTTTCATTTCTTTTAAAATAAGAACAAAAATCCCAAACTTTCATCAACGATAATCCTGGAATATATACTATTAATAGATTTGCCTTTATATCAATGCAGTTGTAAAATAACATTCTTAATTTTCTTTTAAGGGAGGAAGGGACCCACAAAGGCAAAAGTGCCTAGTGGCCCACGAAAGTCATGGTGCGGCCTAACCAGCTTTGTACCTTTCATTGCTCATTGCTGAGCACGTGGTTCCTTGGACATATTCCACCTCTGACTCAGTATCCCCTGCTCTTTCCCCTCCCCCACTTTTCACTCCTACCCACCCTACCCCCATCCCATCCTCACTGAGGCCTCCAGTTCTTGACCTCCATCCTGTTTGGCCACTCAGCAGCCCTGAGCTGAGACTCAATCCCTCTGCTCTCTCTGTTGATGGGCACATGGCCACCCCTCCCTTTGAGCACCCCAACTCTGAGTCAGCCAAGCCTCCTTTTCTTCTGCCTCTAACCCCTCTGGTTTCCTCCTGCTGGGGAGGTCCTCCACATTGTGCCAAAGACCCGGCCACACATGCAAGCCCAGGCGTCTCCTCCAGGTCTCAGCGTTGCTTGGCAACCTTCTCATCTGGCCTGACCTCCCTGCTGCATCTCTCTGATCTGCTCCAGGCTTCTCACCTGCTGCTAGCAGCCAGTTGGCCTCTTACTCACTGCACGAAGCCCACCTTGTGAGAGGAGCTCACATCTGCCTCCTCCCCGCTAACTTTCTCTGTGTCTTCAATCACCCTCTCCTCCTCCCCTACTGTCTAACGACGACAACCCTATTTCCTCCTTCTCCCAGGGATACCACCACAGATAGTCCCTCTCTCTCTCTTTTCTTCTCCTCAGCCTGAGAACATCCTCAAATCTTCTCCATCCAGAAATCACCTCTCTTGATGCAAACTTCCTCTCTAGCTAATAGTCTAGCATAGAAAATCTCTGGCAGGATACTAAGAATAGGGATGCACTGGTTACCTCTGCAAAGGGGGTAGGGGCTGGGGACAGGAGAGGGAAGGAGACTGACTCTGGGCAGGATTCGCTGTATCATCTTTTGAACAGAGCACCTATTCAAAGCGTAGCATTCCACGCTCCCTGTCCCTCACTGCTAAGTGGCTCCCCGGGAGATGTTTTCTTCAAAAATATCATTTTTCACGTACCACACACTGCTGCTCTATTCTTGCAACTCCCGGGTGGTAGACGTTTTTTGCTTTGCCAAGCTTTTGACATTATAAGGATGTCACGACAACCATCTTTGTGCCCAAATCTTTGGCCATATCTCTGACGACTTCCTTAGGATAAATAAATGAAAGCAGCCCACCAGATAGATTCCTAAACGTGAGTTATCGGATCAATGAGGTTTCTCATGTACGGGGCCAAACTCTCCCTTTAGAAGGTAGTCATAAACCCAGATGTCCACAGCCATGCCAAAGAGTGCCTCTCCGTGCAGCCTCCCAGCTTTGAATGTTTTTAATCCTTGCTAATTTAATAAGTTAAAACATGTTGCCTCATGGTGTTCATTTGCATTTCTTTTAATATTGCTGAAGTTGAAAATTTGTTCAACTTTTCATTTGCAATTAGTTATTGCCCAATTACACTTTCTCTTCCATAAATTGTCTATTCAAGAGTTTTTGCTCATTTTTCTTTTAGGATCCTAGACTTATCCTTATTAGTTAGTATGAGTACTTAGTACTGTTAAGAATATAACTCCAATACATTTGAACTAATATTTATTTTCCCAGTTAATCTTTGGCTTTTCATTTTCTATAAGATTCTTTGTATATATGTGCATGGAAATTAAAATTTTTAAGTTGTCAATATATTCATTTCTTTACTGAAGGATTTTTTCCTGTTGCTTTTACACTTGGAAAGAAAGAACTTTCTTATCCGGAGAGCACATAAACACCATTGCTCATAGTTTCTTCTAATTTATCCATGATTGTATTTATACATGTATTTCCTTAATGCAACTAAAATTTATTTGGGATGAGGTGAGATTATTAATTGATTTTTTTTCCCGACTCAATTTTCCCGAAACTGTTTATTAACTATGTATTAACTAAGCTATCCCTTCCATTCTTTGGGGGTGCATCCTTTATTGTAACTAAACATATCTTCGCGCCATGCCCAAGGCAGTAGGGCTTGCTGCACCTACCCAGCAACTGAAATTCACAATCTCTGAATCCTGAACCACATCAAAGACAAATGTCAACCGCTGCAGGCTCAGTATCACAGCCTGAAGCTCGCATGTGACGAGCTGGCCAGTGAGAAGTCGGAGATACAGTGTCATTCTGTGGTGTACTACAAGATGTCCTACAGCCTGGACACTGAGATGCACAAGCAGGCTGAAATCGTCAAGAGGCTGAATGAGATTTGTGCCCAGGTCCTGCCCCACCTCTCCGAAGAGCAGCAGCTCTTGGGATCCATCAAGAGAGCTAAGCAGATCACCGCTCCATCATCTGACAGCAGCTCCAAGCCCACCAGCTGTCCCAGCTGCAGGCTCTGGCCCTGCCCCTAACCCCACTGCCTGTGGGGCTGCAGCCACCTTTGCTGCCAGTGATCAGCACAGGCGCTGGCCTCCTCTCACTGTCCCACGTCTCCAAGGAAGACAAGAACAGCCACGATGGTGACACCCACCAGGAAGATGATGGCAAGAAGTCAGATTAGCAGGCAGCCAGGATGGGGATGGTGGGGGGACAAAGAGGAGACAGAGGCCTGGAGAGAAAAGAATGTTTAGTGCAAGACACAGTGTAGCCCAGGATTGGCTAAACTCCAATAGTACTTATGGTAGCCACCTGCTGGGGTCCTACTCCTGCTCATGTGCCACCCTGCTGCTTTGCTCCAACACCCCCCAGTCCTGGCTTCCCTCCTCTTCCTCCCCTACAGCCTGAATAGGTGAATTCCTGCTCATACCACAGATGAGGCAAGCTGAGGCCTGGAGGGGCAAATGGGAGACAAGTTCATAAGGGAGCAAAACCTCAAGAAACCTAATACCCCTGGCACTTCCCCAGTTCACACTCATGTAAATAACAGTCTGCTTGCCAGGCCCCTCAGGGCACATGCCACAGCCTCCCACCCTGGCACTACATTCAAACATCATGGTAGCTGCCTCTTCCCACCCCAGGCACCCCATGTCTCCCCACTGGGACCCATCTCTCACCCCACTCACCTCCACTAGTTCCAGATGCTCCACATCCACCTGGTCCTCCCCCCTCCCCCACAAAAGAGGAGGCAAAGGGAAGCTAGCTTAGCTGGGACAAACAAGGTGGGGGTGGGTGGCCCAGGCTTTCTCTTCTCCCCTTCCCAAATAAAGATGAGGGTACTTTAAAAAAAAAAACAAGTGATCTGTTTTTGAGCTTTCTATTCTGTCCCTTGATTGGCCTGTGTATTCTAGACTTAATGCCATTCTCTGTAATTATTACAGCTTCACAATATGTTTACTGTCTTGTTGGGTAAGTCCCTCTCCATTAGTCTTCTTATTAAAAATTCCTAGTTACCCTTGCCTATTTATTCTTCCTCAAAAGCGTCAGTGTCAAATTCCTAAAACTCTAATACATTAATCAGCTCAACTGATTCTACCTCCACAACATCTTTTTTACCCACTCATTTCTTTATAGTTCCACTGTTACTTCTCTAGGTCTTCCCATTGCTTTCCTGGTAAATAACTGATTTACCTGGTGAACTTATGAGTTGCTTTACTCAGGGTACCCGGAAGCCCCTATTAAAGGCATCAGCTGGCATTTACAACACTAGGCTAAACACGATTAGTACTCTATATGCACCAATGGTGGCAAACTATATTACTGTCCCAAAATGTCTGTTGTCCCTCCCTGAGGAAGGATTATACTTTCTTGCCCCATTGGTGACAGGCTTGGCCACATGACTTGTAGAATGTAGGAAATGGATGTTGAAGTGACATGTGTCACTTCTGAAAAGAAGCTGTAGTGCCTGGTTCACCGTGTTCTTTTTTTCCTTTTGCCACAATGAGGGATAATCTCCAAATAGAGGCTGCTCCATTATGCAGGGTTCCAGAGCAGAGAGGACATGGAACACAGCCACAGCTGACCCAAAATGGACATGTAGCATGAGCAAGAAAAAACTTCTTTTGTTATAAGTCAGTAAAATTGTGATATTTGTTACTGCAGCATAACCTAGCCCATCCTGACTGGTACACTATGGGAAACAAAGAAAATGGATGATCTATGGACTAACAATTTGGGTTGGTTTGTTAAAAGAAGTATCAATTAAATTTCACTGGTAGAGTAGTTTACAACCTCATTTGCCTGTTTATTCTTCTTACATCACAGATGAAGACTCTGGATTACACAGAGACCAACTGATTAGCCTCAAGTTATGCACAAAGTCAAAAGCACTGGTGGCCTGTGGCTCAAAGTCCAGCCTCCTGGACCATATACTCCTTGATGCCTTAAATTAAGACACCCAAAGGAGTGTCTCTCTGAAAGACAAAAACTTCATAAGCAAATATTCACGTAAACTGATAATGCGACTGTCTTCATCAAAGGCGCGTGAATATGTAAAACAGTGAGTGTCAGTGAGTTCCACCAGCCTCTATTTATCCCTTCTCCTCTGTCCAAGGTCAGTCTGGCAACCATAAAAAGCTTGAAAATATATCAGATTGTTTAAACTAAGTCTTTATCTTGCCCTCTGCATCCGTTAGTCTCTTGTTAAGCTCCTACTCGCTTCCTCTCCTGTTGCTGAGAGTACGTGGATGCAGGCGGCATATGCTCTAAACCTTGCAACAGCAGCAGCTAGGAGCTCTTCATTTCAACAATGCCTGTGATCAAGATGAAGGGGGAAACACAGAGCAATCAAAATGTTCCTAGAAAAAAACTCAGCACCAAACGTATTAGCTCATTTATTTATTCATTCAGACACTGTGCCAGGGGAATGTTATGGGCCAAATTGTGGCCCACCCACCCATCCAAATTCATATATTGAAGTCCTAATTCCGAGTACCTCAGAATGTGACTCTACTTAGAGATAAAATCTTAAAAGAGGTGATTAAGTTAAAACAAGGTCTTTAGGGTGGGCCCTAATCCAATATGACTGTTGTCATGATAAGACAAAATTTGGATACACAGGGAGGCAGCAGAAACACGCTCAGACGGAGGAATGACCATGTGAAGACACAGCAAGACATAGGCCACCTATAAGCCAAGTGCAGAGGACACAGAAGAGGACAGACCTACTGATGCGTGGATCTTGGATTTTAGCCTATAGAACTGTGAGAAAACAAATCTATGTTATTTAAGCCACCCAGGCTGTGGCATTAGTTACAGCAACCCTAGCAAACTGAAACTAGGGTACTTCAGAAAGTTCGCGGAAATATTCGTATTATCTTTTAATTCTATTTTTTCACGAACTTTTTGAGATACCCCTGTACAGGGCACGACACACACGTAAATCCTGGCTTCCTGTAACTTACAGATCAGTAGTGGCCATAGAGAAATAAATATAACTAGAACAAAGTGTGTCAAGTATTAGATTGGGGCAGATGTTAGGGAAGCATAAAGTAGGAGCACCTTATCTGGAACCAAGGGAAAGGGATGTCATCCACATCAATTAGTATTTCTCATACATCATTACATTCACCACCTGTACCATTTACTTGGCATCTATCATGATGAAGACATAATGAGAGGACCTCAAATAAAATTAGCATAAATAATTTTATATATTATAATGAGTTCAAGTTGTTTATTATTTAATTTGGGTGACAAGATACATATAAAAGAATAAAAATAAATAAGTAGCCTATTATGATTACTTGCTTAAAGGCAGTAGCTTGGCCCAGATAATTTCTCTATTTCCATATCAGTTCTGTGATTCCATGATGCACTTGTATTTTTATGGCAAACACTGCATTGAACTTTATCACAACAATTGCTTTTCTGTGACATGAATTCATGAGGCTTAACAGTGTTCTAGTAAATTCACTGTATCAGCCAGCTATTGCTGTGTAACAAGCAACCATAAAAATGTCAGTGACACTCGACAGTAAACATTTATTTCTCATCATTCAGATTGGTGAATTGTTGGCTGATCTTCTAGGCTCAGCTGGGCTGCTCTATTTAGGGTGACCAACTGTTCCAGTTTTCCCAGGATAAAGGAGATTTTAGGGATGTGGGACTTTCAGTTTTAAAACCTGGAAGTTTAAAACCAGAAAGTCCTGAGCAAACTGGGAAGGTTGGCCATCCTAGCTCTACTTCCAGCTATGGTTCCAGGTTGTTTGCTGAGGTGTGGGCTCCAAGTGTTCATATGGGGACTCCATCTGAATAGACAATAGCCCCCAAGGCCAGCTCTTCTCATGGTGATAACAGAGATGCATGAGGACAAGTGGAAACACACAGTGCCTGTTAAAGCCTAAGCTCAGAACTGGCACACTGTCACTTCCAATAAGCAAAGAAAGCAGAAATTTTTGACACCACTGTTTAAGAACCTTGATCCATCCATGCCTGAACCAGCATATCTATCCTGGATTTCTCAGTAATATGAGCCAATAGTTTTTAACCTTAAGCCAGCTGAGTTGGGTTTTCTGCCATCTTCAAACAAAAAGCTTCTTACTACAGGGATCATAGATATCTCTCTCTCTCAATCTTTCTCTCTCTTTCTCAGCCTCTTTCTCTCTCACTTTCTCTGTTGTTCCTTTAGAATAAGTAAGGCTAACACTTCTTGGGTTTGGAAGAATTACCAGAAGAGTTGGACTGGAGATATAGGCAACTTTAAATACATTGTTGAGGTTTAAAAAGGAAAGGGCTTGTGAGGTATTACAGTGGGAAGAGAAGGAGGGGGAAGGCTTCAGTAGACAGCCCACCAACACAAACACCAATTTCTCATCTCATGTTTAACGGTCCCCAACATAGTCCCACCTAAATGTCCAGCTCCTTTCTGTAAATACTCTACAGTTTCATGAACCTAGATGATTCGATTTTTCCCAAACAAAGCCCACTCTTACCCATTTCATTTAACACACATTTGTTAAAGAGCGACTGTGTGTGATTGGTGCACTGTGCCAGGCCCTAGGGGTACTACAGAGAACAATATAGACATGGTCCCTCTAGAAGATGGCAGACAGCAGACAAGCAATATCAACAAGCATGGTGAGTATCACAACAGAGGCACCCTTGGAAGGAGTCTCAGGGAAGAAGTCCCACATTTCCACTGGTCAGAACCTATTCATCTGTCCTAGTTAGGAGAAGAGACACTACGTGCTATAACAAATAGCCCCAGCATCTCATTGTTGAGGTTTAAAAGGCTTAATTCAACTCTTCCCTTACATTACAGTCTAATGCCAGGTGGGCAGCTCTCCACAGCAGCTCTCTTTTCAACAACTCAAGGATCTTGGCTTCCACCACTTATCCATGTGGAAGGGGAAGGGATTTCACTTCCACCAGCACCCTATTGACTCTGTTGCATGGCCCAAACATAACTTCATTGTGTGCCCTGGAAGATAACATGGGATTAGTGAGCTTCGGGCCACTCTCTGCAGCACCATCCCTCAAGGTCCCTCACCAATGCTTCCAACTCCATGAAGCCCTCCCTTCTCTCTATTCACACCTGGTGTGTGCTTTCCTGGTGACTGTGACATGCTTAGCTTTCTGTTAGAGTCATTTGTGACTCTGTCTGCTCCTCCTAATCAGATGCAAACCTCTTAGACCATATCTAAGTTGCAATTGCCTCTAAGTCGATAGCCTCCGCCTCGCTCGCAGACAGTGGGTGGTTAACATATTATTTGTTGAATTGTGGAAGGTACTTACACCACTGGGTTGAACTCTATGGTAAAAGTTGAGATGTTCTTTTCTCACTCCTTCTTTTGGGCCACCCTAAGACCAATTTTAATTCTAAAAATAATAATCAATGGTTTTTAAAGGGAAGATTTCTATGTGCCTATAAAACCACATGCTTGACACTTATACCTGTGTTCCACTTCTTTCCACAATTCACTATATTTTCCACTCTTTACTTCCAGCTAATGGTAAATGGATTTTAAAAAATATGCCAGTGTATTACAGGAAACCTCTTGATCCTAGAAAAAACAGAGAAAGGGACTCTTCAAAGGAAGTGAATGGTGTTTCTCTCCTGCGTGTTTGAAGGCTGAAGAACCTCCGTTTCTCATGTGTTGTGCTGGGCTGCCCCCTTGCTGCGTTCTCTGTAGCGACAATGTCCTATTCTAGCAGAGAGAGAGAGGTTTTGAAAAAATAACCTTCACAGGAAATGTCTCTTGAAGCTGTCTGCACAGGAAATATGTACAAAGGCAGAAGGAGGAGAGAGAAATGTGGAACAGATCTAGCTTATTCTCAACTGACAAATCATGGGGAACGTTTGTCGCATTTTCTGTTAGCATGGGAGGTGGGGTTTTGTTTTTCCCTCGCTGCTTCCTCTGTCACCTGCTTTTACTTTTCTGAAAGAGGGCTTTTTTGCTCATATCTGCCCTCTTCCCCTGAAGCTCTCCCCCACCTTTCTCTGAAGCCAAAGGCTCTTTCCACTCTGCCTCCTAGAGCTGCAGATGCCTGGACATTAGAGCTGGGAAGGGACCAATGAACAGCTTATGGAGCTTTTGCATTTCATGGAGGGAAGATCCTCGTAAGTCCCCTCTTCCCTTATATTTCAGAGCTTCTATTGAGGGTTTTCAACTAAACAGAGCAAGATTGCAGAATCCAATTTGTGAAAAGGCTCACAACTGGAAACCTGAGTGGGGATGTCTGAGCTTGAAGGTTCCTTTCTAACCCTGAGTCAATATTTACATGACTGAAGGCACGCCAGGAGCAGTGAGGTATCTGTGGGACCCCAGAAGTGAGGAGATGACACTGGGGGGCACCGCATGCATTTCCACAACACCCTTCCCTGTCATCTCCTCCCTGTTAAAGACAGCGAGGGCAAATTTTTTTTCACTTAAGAAATAACTCAACCCATAGGAGTTAAAATAATTTGTCAAAGGCTGTCTACCATGTCCATGATGGACAAGGGTTCATCCTTAGACATGTGCACCCTAAGTGTTGGGTACTCAAGAAATTAACCAACTTCACCCTGCCCAATATGGAAATCCCAACTTCCCCTAGAGATATGGATGCCTGGTGGGGGAAAAAAATCATACCAAAGAACTCATCTGATTTCTTTATCACCAGAAAATTAAATCCCTGAATGTCCTAAAGATCCTTAGTCTGCACCTCTGTCTATAGACCAAGCAAAGACCACCTTTACATCCTTCCAAAATTTGTCATTTCTTGGAAGTAGACAGATTTAGCAAGAGTTTTCTCTGTTCTCACTAAATATTTTTTTAAATTAACTTTATTAGGAAGTGAAGCACTAATGTCTTCATTTAACCCAAACATCTGCAACAAAGATGAACTCGGTGAACCTATTTCACAAAAGAGGGAAGACAGCCTTCCTTCCGTCTTCTAGCATGTATTTAGAAATAAATTCCAATTTCAGCCTAAGAAGGTCATATTTCTACAAATGCCCCAAAGGAAAGAATGAACAGAGAAAACAAATGTTTATTTAAGTTAACGATACCCATGTGCATGTACACACACACAATGGCCAGTGGAAAAAACATGGATTAGGCCTACAAGTTGTTTGAAATCCAAAAGATCTAATGACTGAATTTTCTTGCATTCGCCTAATTCCTTAAGGGAAGAAGCTAAGTTAACAAAACTGAATTCACACAGACCCCACAATTAGTTGGACTAGACTAAATTCTTCTTATGTAAGTTTCAACTGTGGAAAGTGAGGTGTATCATGACAGAACAGATTCAAGAATAGTCACAGGAAAGTCTTGCCTTTGGAGCTGGTTCTTAAAACTCACTTCCTAGCAATAGGACAAAAAGAAACATTTCTAATGTTAGTGAATCACCCACTTTTTATACACAGGTGCCCAATTTTATAGTGATACCAGGAAAAGCCATTTTGTCCAGGAATCTTCTAGACTCCAAGTCAATTCAAAACCAGATAACTTTCTCAAGCCCCAAAGTAAAACTTGCTTTTATTTTTACCTATTCACTAGTGAGCATTTACTATGATGGGCAGAGTTTCATTTTGTGAGAAAAGACTAAAGAAAACGAAGATTTGCCATCTTTGAGGAACCTCAATTCGACTTGAGAATCATAAACATTGTCTTGATGACTTGAGAATAGAAACATTCAATATTCTTTATCTGTACATGGGAAACACATTTTCAAACTTCCTACTATAGCTCTTTAGGAATAAAGGTAGGGGGTGCTTACAGGGAGCCAGAGGGAATCGGGGAGCTCTCCATGGAGGGGTAAGCCCCGCTCAGAGCTGCACGATTGTCAGGGATCAGGAGGCAGCCCTCAGGGGAGAGGAAACACCCGCAGAAGGCAGAACACCACCAAGACCCCAGAGCCACCTTCCTGTCTCAGTCCAGAAATCACAGTTTCTACATTTGTCCACTGTGGACATAAACTCCCACTTCCAGAGCTCTGGTTGCTTCACTCACCCTGGAGGCAGAGGACTCCCCAGACCTTCACCAAGAGCACACAGAGGACACTCAGCTCCTCTGTGGCTGGTCCACAGCAGGAGATTGACCAGAGGCAGCTGCTGCTGTCAGTATCATCACTGTCATCACGTCATCAGGCCATGGGCCCCATGTCAGCTGCTTCACCCACATCTTTCAGTAGAATTTGCAGGTCATCCTGCCTTTCTGTCGGAAATAAATAGATGAAGAGCAACAAGCGACGGGATTTTAGCTGGAAGTTGGTTGGGCAGTGGGTGAGTATTTACTGAACATAACACGTCTGTCCTTTTTACCCTCCTTTTCATCTTTCTTCCTATATTTAATTTATTAACTATTGACTCTGCACCAGACACCGTTATAGGGACTGGAAGCACAACAGTGAACAAGATTAACATGGCCCCGGCCCTACAGAGCTGACATTCTGCCACTGAAACATGGTTAATGATCTCATTCAAGCCACGGCCTGAGGCTGAAGGTAGCAGAAGTTGGCCAGGTGAGGTCTTAAAGGGGTGATTAGGGGAAGGATTTTCCAAGAAGAAGTCACTGCCTGTGGAAAGCACAGGGAGGAAGGAGAGAATGCAGGGTGTACTGGAGGAGATAGGCCCCAGGAGGTAGGGCGGGCAGTGGCATGGGAGGAGACCGGGAGTCTGGTGGTGCCAGGTGACAAGAAAGTCTGCACACCGTCCTCGACAGCCTGGATCTTCCCTCAAGGAAATGGGGCAAAGAAGTGACGGATATGTTAATTTGCTTGATTTGATCGCCACACTGTGCATACATGTATTGAAATATGACTCTGTACCCCATAAATATGTACAATTATTATATGTCAATTAAAAAAAATTTTTTTAAAGAACAAAATGGGGCAAAGAGAGGGAAGTGATCATATCTGAAGGTAGGACAGTCAGAAGAATGATTTTATTGTTTTTGTAAAAATAATACCTTGTCAATTACTAAAACTCAAGAAATACAGAAAAGTACAAAAAAGAAAAACATCCCAACTCCTGCTACCTGAAAATAACAGCTATTAACGTTAGGCGAATATTACTCCAGACATCTTCTATGCATGTATAAAGTAGCTGGAGGTTGCAAGGTGGGCATGTGGGAGGTGGGTGATGGGTGAGCAGATGGGCAGGTGTGCAGATAGACCGAGTTTTATAAAAGCAATGTCACACCAAACACAGTATTTTTAAATAAAAAGCATTACACTTAATTTTACTTGAATTTAAACAAAGAATAAGAAAGGGAAGTAAAACTTTAGGAATTAGTAAATTTAAGATCGTGTTTTTAACAAGATCTACAGTTCTTTAAATTCTTTCCTTTAAAATTATGCAAAATGGACTATAAAAAAACTTAGTAGCTTGGGGGGCTGTCAATATTTTCAACTCCATTTTAAATTAGGCAGTATCGCCTAACTCTGATCTGAACAATGAGGAAATTAACACTGTTAAAATTCCTCCCATTTCCCCTCTTCAAACCTCCTACTTTTTGTCCATTATATATTTTTTTAGCTTTGTCAGTATTTACAAACATTTTCAAAATAACCGTAATTTTTTTTAAAAAATCTCATGTTGAAGTGAATGATTCAGTGCTCACCGCTATTCGTTATATTACATTTTCTTCATTCCTGAGTTTTTTATTTTAATTTATTTTTTGGTTGGTTTCAAGAAGAATATGCAGATACTTCAGAAAATTCATTAAAAAATAGAATTAAGAGATAATACAAATCTTTCCATGAATTTTTTGAAGATGCCTCATATTTCTTGCTTGAGAATGTCTTTCTGTTGCCTTTATAATCTAAGGACAACATGACTGGGTATAAAATTCTTGGGTCTCATATTCCCTCTGGAACTTTGTAGACATAGCTCCAGTGGGACCCTGCACTGATGTTGTACTAATCCTTTTGCTACAGTTTTTCCACTCATCTTTACATTAGCTGGGTTTTATCTTCAAATGACTTTTTTAAAACAAACAAAAAAATTTATAAACATTATAGTCCTCCAGTATTTGAAAAAGACAGCCTGTTGCCTTAATGTTCTAATGCAGGGAGACATTAGTAAGCAGAATAAATCATCAAATATATGAAATATATTAGGTGGTGGTAAGCCCTATGGAGAAAAAAGCAGGCAGATGGTGAGGCAAGCCCTCATAGACAAGATGGCATTTAACCAGAGATCCAAATGCAATATGGGAACTAACCATGCAGATATCTAGAAGAAAGAGCATTCCAGTATAGCAAGTACAAGTCACTGAGGCAAGAATGTGCTAAGAGTGTTCAAGGAGCAGAATGAGAAGGGGAGAGTAGTGACAAGACAGAGTCAGAAGATAGCAGGTGGACAGGTCAGGGAGGGGTTTATAGACTTTGGTAAGTATTTGGGGTTTATTCTGAATTATACAGGAAGCCATTGACCATCCATTCCTCATAGCTTATTCTCCACATACCAGCCAGAATGATCCTTTAAAACTTAAGTCACATCATGATGCTTACATGACAACTCAGCTGGGTATAAAATCCTTGAGCCAAACATCTTTTCCTTAGAATTTTATAGATAAGACTGCACTGTTTTCTAGCACTAAATATTGATGTAGAAAATCTAAGGTCTATTTTCTTTCCTAAATATTACTTACCTTTTCCACCAAAATAACTGAAAAATTCTTTCTTTATCCTTAAAGCTTATTAATTGAACCCAAACAGTTTTAATGTCAATTAGTATCAATCAAAAACCTAAATTTTTCCAGGAACATAGTGTGCTTTCTTAAGCTGCAATTCAGTACTTCCTTTATTTCCAGGAAAATTTCTTCCAACTCTGAATACCATTTTGGTTCCGTTTGTTGATTACTCTGCTTCTGGGTTACAATTGGTCCTTATGTCAGATCATCTTTGCTGTCTACCATTCTTACATTCTCTTTGACTACTTTACTCCCTTGATTCTATTTCCTCTGGGCCGTACACGTATAGAGTGAACTATATGAAACTGTCTTTATTTATTTTTTTTGTGGGGGGGGCTCAAAAACAGTCATATCAGCAATTTCATATGGTTCAACCTAGTTTGGGAATTCGTTAGAATTTCAGTGGTAGCTGAATTCACAGAAATTGAACTGTTCTCCCCTTGTGCCCTGAAGGAAAATCTTTCCCATGTGCTCCCATCAGACTTTTCCTCATGTCTCATTGGCTAAACCTGGGTCACATGCCCACCCCAATGACCAATCACTGTCAAAGAGAACAGGATGGCCTTACTGATTTACACCTAGATACCAAAACAATTAGAATTTTGTATTAATAAGGAAGAAGGGAGAATGGTTGGTGGGGAGGTGACTTGGATAAGGGAATAGGCTTAGGCTACAGCATAAATCAGGGATTAGTGCTCACACAGCACTAATCTGGGGAGACCAAGACAGACCAGAGTCCCAGGGTCATGGAATGGTATTCGACTGACATCTGGCTCTTCAGAGGAGGTTAGTCACTGTCACAGATGACAGGGATAGGGTCAAATGCTCAGAAAGCACAGCAGGTTCCATAATACCATGAAGGGTCTATATTACCAGGACTGGGAAATGATAGAAAGAATGGAATAGAAACCTGGCTCTCCTGACTCTTAACTGTTCTCCTCTAAACTTCTTTTTTAAAAGATTGATAAGCAGAGATTTTTTTTTTAAGGGAAAAGAAATTCAGGAGCTGAGTTGGGGAGGACACTTGTCGCAGAAAGCTTGTCTCCAGGGCAGCTGGCACCCACAGCACCCAGACATGTTTGCACAGGGAACAGACCAGGTCTGTGCAGTACCGCAGCACATTCCCCCAACTGCTCACACAAAGAGCTGTTGCCAGTGGGAAGTAAAAAGACAAAGTGAGGCCTTTTCCTCTGCATACTGACCTCCTTTGGGGACCCTGTCTACAAAAAAAGTAATCATTTCCCTTTTGGAAACAGACCAGCCTACTCTTTTGTTCACTAAACTCCCCAAGCCTGAATCCCAAGGCGAGCTCACTGCCTCCTGGCCTATAAAATACCAAATTAACAAAATCTCTTGGCCCTTATTTTTTCCCATCTGGAAAGCAGGAGTGAATGCATCCCCTCCCTCACTCCAGGGGTATGTGATAGAGAATAAATGAGGTCACAGGAACCAGGAATTATACTCTACACCGTCTCTTCCCTCTCAGATTCTCCCATAGCACCCTCTACAACAGGGTCTCCGAATATTTCTAATCATGCATCCCTATTAGGAAAACAGAAATGAGCATGGTGTCAGTTGGATCTTCCAAGAAGCAGACATTGAGATGGAGTTGGGAGGGCAAGAGTTTATTGGGGTGACCTCTGTAAAAGGTAAAGGGGAGAGGAACAGGACTGGGCAGAGAAAGTCTCGGCACCGTGCAGATCTGACTGTCTCAGCCAACCCGACCAAGACTCCAGAGCACAGGCTTTCCATTCAAGGAGTCCAGAGTTGGGCAGAAACAGCCAGATCCCAGGACCCCTGCTCTGCTTGGTCATCATTTGCAGCTGCCTCTGTTCAAAAGCTCAGGAGGAGCCTGAGGCACATGTAACTGCTCATTCCATCAGATACCTCTACTCCTGCAGCTGGACAGATTCTTTCTTAAAGGGAGATCTGAGCAGTGCCCCTCCATAACTGCCAGGTGTGAGTGTGTGTGTGTGTGTGAGAGAGAGACAGACACACACACACACACACACACACACACACACCGGTTGATGTACTATATATACCATGCCCTAAAAATGTATCAAAAAATTAAAATTCCATAATGACACGATACAAAACACATAAATAGGAGCTTTCCTGTTTTCCTTCTGCTTCCTCCATGGATGGCATCACGTGCACCCCAGTGTGCAGGCTGCTCCTCTGAGACACATATAGCTCCTTCATGGAATACTCTCCTCTGTCCAGCAGTAACTGGTTATTCCTTGGGTGTCATGAGCCACAGGGTCAGGAGAAGGGACCCAGGATGAAAGGGTGTTTGCTTATCCTTTGTATTCCTTTGTTAAAAACTTAGATCTACCAGCTAAACCATGTCACTTCAGTTTCTGCTACAGAAATTCCCGAAGGCATATACAAAAGTCACGACAGGCAGCTCTCCTTGTCCTTCCCTCAACCCTTCAGCAAAGCAGCCACCAAGAGGCAAGACCTTTCAGATGCTCAAAGGGGAGAAGCAGACACCTTGCAAAAGCATCTCCAATATCGTTCCACAATTATTTCCTTCATCCTTTGTGTTGAAATCCTCAAGGTGCAATCTATTTCAGAGAATATATGAAAGGTTGCCCACCCAGCCTTGAATTCATGGCCAGAAGCAACTACCGAGTTCCTGTGATGACCCACATGAGCACAGAATCTCTGGCTCTTCAGGGGTTGCCCAGGTCTCACATCACCTTGATGGCGTTAATGCCACCATGACCCTAAGAGCACCCACATTGCTTCCCGGGATGCTGTGCTGGGCATAGGACTGTCTTGCCTTCTGTGTCCCCTGTTCTTTGGGAATGTAGGATGTGAATCTAAGTAAAGGAGATCAAAAAAGAAATACAGGAATCTAAACAAGCTGGGGAGAAGCACTGAATAGTTTGACAGCAGCTTTCCATGGAGCAGCGGTCATGATCATTTTATGATATTATATACAACAGCACGCACCCCATGGCCAGAGGATAAGCTCCACGAGGGACGAGACCTTTGTCTCCAAAGAAAAGTTCATTTCTTCTTGTGCAGCACCTACAGCAGGGCCTAACTTCAAATTTTTGCTGAGTTAATCCTTCCTTTCTCCTAATATTCACATTTTATTGAGGAGCTGAGATACCTACAGCAAAAATCTGAATTAAGGAACCCAGGAGACTCACTCCTTCCCTCATTGTGCTCTAGGAAGCCCAGCCCTTTGTTTCTGGGGTGGAGCTGTCATTCACAGCAACTTAGTAATGTGTTTGATTGCCCTCTCACCCTTGATAAAGAGCTGGGGCGAAACCAAGACTTGGCAAGCGGGCACAGAAGCTGTTCCTCCAATGCCTAAGGCACACACATGTGTACTTTGTCCAAATGCCTAAGGCACACACGTGTGTATTTTCAGGATCAAATCCAAAATAATGGCCTGGATCAGTGGTTCCCAACCAGGGAAGATTGTGCCCCCTCACTGCCCCAGGGGGCATTTGGCAATGTCTAGAGATATTTTTGGTTGCCACAACTGGGAAGATGCTCTTGGAATCAGGTGGGTAGAGGTCAGGGCTGCTGCTCAGGAGCTGCAAGCACACCACAGCTGCCACAACAGAGAATGATCCATCCCAAACTCTCAGCAGTGCCGAGGCTCAGAAACTCTGACTTCAGTCACACGAGATCCTGGCACCCTCTTCCCTTTTCTGTCCTGCTGCTCTCTTCTGTTTTGCTATGGAAAAAAAAAAAAAAAAAATCCATGCTGGAAAAAGTAAACCCTTTGGTTGACCTTGAGTCCATGACTTGCCAGGCAACATGGTTGGCAGAGGAGTACAAAAGCCAAGACAGCCTATGAGTAAAGTGTCTGGACTGCCTCCTGTATCCCCTGGGAGGCTTGTGATCAACTCAGGTAGAGGTGACTGAGGTGCTGATTTACCAAGAGGCTTTTTCACTGAATCATGCCAAGGGTCTTTTATATAATACATGGTGGATAATGTAGGGGCATGAGCATCCGGTTTTTGGAAGCCAGGTCCCCATATCCGTGGCCCAGAAAATAAGCAGCATCGTTAGGAGATATTCTGCCTATTGCACAGTGGGTCACGCACGTTACTGTTCTGATAGGGCACATGGTACATAGGGCAAAGGAAGGACAAGGGGCGGGGGGGGAGCCGATGACCCATCCCGTGTTGTCGGAAGGGAAGCTCATCTTCTGACTGGTACAGCAGTCACTGCTTAGGCATGCGGGAACCCCCCTGCCAATCTCTACACCTGGGAAGAAATGCCGGGAAGAAAGTGGACATCAAGTCCAGACTGTTATCGAATGCATCTTTCATATTCACCATCACGGAGGCATCTGTTTCTGCAAGAAGATTCAGATTCAGCATCAGACGGAACTGCAGATCGACAAGGTGATTCTAGAACACCCATCATAGAAGAGAGATCTGTTCAGATGGCCTTGAGAGTCCTAACGTGGGAGAAAGACTCAATTCAATTTGAGTGCATTAATTCAATATTTATTCCATACTCATTGATGATTAAAACAAGTAGAAGTAGAAGCAGAAGAAATTGAGAATTAAAGATATTCCATAATTACTGTTAAATTTGATTTTTATCCTGATGGAGCTAGTGTAATCTCATTATTGCAATAAGGCCATAGAGTTGGGAAAAGCCTCCTGTTTTGAATGTGAAGCATCCGGGCATCCCTCCCATCCAGGGAATCCCCCATTCCATGGGTCTTTCTGTGAGGTGGGGACCCACTGCCCAGTATGGCAAACAAAGGCAGAGGTGCAGACATTTCCACGGCCCATAGCTGAGATGCAGGCATTGGCCTATGCCTGATACTGGGTTCTATTGTGTCCCCCCAAATTCAGGTCCACCTGGAACCTGTGAATGTGACCTTATTTGGAAACAGGGTCTTTGCAGATGTGACCAAGTTAAGATGAGGTCATACTAGATTAGGGTGGGCCCTATATCCCATATGACTGCTGTCCTTCTAAGAAGAGGGAAATTCGGACACAGGGACACACACAGAGGGAAGAAGGCCATGTGAAGATGGGGGCAGAGATTGGAGTGATGTGTCTACAAGCCGAGGAATGCCAAGGATTGCCGGCAGCCTCCAGAAGCTAGGAGAGAGGCATGGAACAGATTTTTCCCTTGGACCTCAGAGGGAGCATGGCCCTGAGGACTTCTGGCCTCCACAAGTATGAGAATGAATTTCTATTGTCTTAAGACACCCAGCACGTAGGGCTTTGTGAGGGCAGCCACAGGACACCATACAGAAGCTCAAGTTAGCCAGTTCATTTCTGTTGTTTGCAACCAAACTCCCTGACTGGTACAAAATCTCATCCAAGTAATTCATAATGCATTGTCTATGCATATAAAAGACCCAGGAGTATTTCTCCAACTTTTGACTGAACATAATCTTCACGTGTCCACGAACACTCAAGCATCCCGTGATTGTGACCAGTAATTCATCAACATTGACAAGGACAAGTGATGGGTAGTTCATCACTACTATTAAAACCATTCGTAACCCTGAGGCCTTACTTGACTTTAGAAAGTAAGCTTTAGTTCTCAAAATCAAAGTTAGAATTTCTGCAACATGTAATTTATCATATGTGTCATCTGTTTGGACTTTGATACTATGCATTAAAATGTTTTTAAGATTGGATATGTCTTTAAACATTTATTTATTTAATCGAAAGATTAAAAATTTTTTAAGCAATGACCATATGTTAAAGATCTCTTTTTTAAAAAATGCTAAAGAAGCAATAGGAGAGATCAAATATGGAAGCTGAAATGAAACTCTACAGTGTTATACATGGAAAACAACAATTGGAAACAAGAAGAGCAGATGTCTCAGGACCAATCAATGGCATATAGACACTCAGCGAGCTGCGACCACCCGGGAGGAGCCCAGCACAGAGAGCCCAGCACAGCAAATCCGCGTTATAGCCACGAGTACCACAATGAACTTGGATATTATGTTCACACCGCATGTACCCCCCAGACCACCTGGTACTGTATAAACTTGCCTTCACGCTCAATAGAAGACACTTCCTATGCATTTCACATTTCCACTGATCACCAGAAAGTCACAGGCAGGAATTTTGGCTGAATTTGCCAAAATCCCACATTTGGTCATGTCCAATTATGTTGCTCCCTTGAGATTTCACTCAGCAACCCTTACATTTGAACTGAAAAGGCTAAATGTACTTATAAAGAAAAGTCTCAATAAAAAATGTTCATACATCATTGGTAGTTATCTACTATAATGATGCGCATTACATTGAACACAGCTAGTTGGAAAAAGACACTTCTAAAAATAGGTACCCATGACTTTGTGAAGGACCACACCGGTGACTCTCATCTAAAGCCATCAAATCTTATTCTCTCGCCAAGTGGAAAAAGAACCTTCCAGGTAAAACAATACCAAATTTTTGGTTCTTATTCCTTTTTCCTCTCCCACCAGGAGCAAACAAAATCTGGCTGGTTTCATTCATATTCCTTTCTCATTCTTTCAGAGTTCCAATCCTCTGGGTAAGCTGTCCTGTGGCTGGGAACGTTTTCTATCCTACCATAAACTCACCCAGTGCCCCATCAAGGGCTGCTGAGTTAGCAGGGCAGAGAAACCAACCGCAGCTGATCACTTCCCGGAGTGAATTCCAGGGCCAGGTTGCCCAGCCTCTTAGCAAGTTGATTCTACCTCTGCAAGTGTTGTGCTGAAGCAGAAATCTGTATCCTAGGTTTATACACTCTCATGCTGTTTTGAACATCAGAGGGTTAATATATAAGAGACAAATGGATTTTAAAAGTTGGACGATCCCATAAAAAAGAAGCATTCACAGAGTCTTTTGAAATCTCGGGTCCAGTAAGGGCTGCTAACGCATCCTTAACCACGTGATATAAGAAAAAGTTTAGGGACAGACCAAAGCTCCATGGGCAAGTTGGAATAATGAAGATTTTCTTTTTAACATACAGCGCAGAGTTAATTGGCTGGGCCTCCGTCTTACATAGGCAAATGTGGGTCAAAGACATCGATCAGAAACGTCAATTACTCCCGAGTGTGCAGGCACTGTGCCCACCCTGCTCGCTCACCCGATCCGTGAAGCAGCACGTTATTACCCCCTCTTTATAGTGAGAGAAGCTGCAGCCACACAGCTAGGATGAGAGGGCGCTGGATTCGAATCCAGAGACTGTGGCTGAACTGCCCCATAGCGATAAAAGGGGGATTTTAAAGGGGAATGGGAAAAAAATATATAAACACAAATTTCCAGGGAAACATTTGTACCTTAAATTTAATAAAGTGAGTCAGGGGAGTATGGATGTTTGTATAAATCATGTATGCTTATGTAAATCAGCCTATTCACTATATGTCAGTGGAATATATTCATATATATATATATATATATATATATATACATATACACATATATTCCAAAAAGCATTTGATACTTTTATTTTATTTTTAAAATCTATTTTAAGTTACTAATGCCATTTCTTTCTTTCCACAAAGGTAAAAACAAAGGATCACTGAAATTGTTTCCTTGTCTGCCACTTTATTTTTGTAAATCAAACAAACTTTTCCCACTGATTTATAATTTCAGGAAAGCTTTATATTTGTATAAAATGATTTAGTGCTTCATCTTGCTTAAAATAAATTTATTTATTCATTTCACCACTAATAATCCTCCCATTTAAATAATCAGAATACCTCCTATTTTTAAAATATATATATATATTTCCCACCTTAAAAATACATCCCACTTTATGTATTGAAATTTGCTTTTATAAAAGATCTGGTGAATCCCCAAGGCATGACAAAGACTCTATCCTTGACCAAATTTTAGTTAGGCTCCTCTGAGACTTCCTCTGACTAGACCTTGTCCTCAGGTCCTGTCTTCAGCCTGCCTAGCACGAATCCTGCTAAACTTAGAGAACCCCCCACGCTTGATATCTGATTGCCCTGGCCTGCCTTCAGAAAGAGCCTCGTTCTGTCGGTTTAGCAAGAGTCCCCCTACCCTTGATGTCTCCTCTTAGTGATTTTCCATCCATCCCCATTCTGCCCATTGACTAAAAATCCCAGCTGTCTGCGTGCGTTCAGAGTTGAGCCCCATCCCTCTCCTTCTGTGACCATCTTGACCCCAATTGCAATAGTCCTGAATAAAGGCTGCTTTACCATTTTAGCAAGTATCAGATTTTTTTTCTATAACAGGCCAAACAACTCACCACTGACCCTACTTTAAAGCATCTGAGGGAAAGAGTAGTACTCATATAACACAAAGGTATTTGACTTTAAAAACCAAACTTCAAAATAAGGGTGCTCCAAGAACATTCCAGAACATGCCTTCTTTTTCTCCTCTTCCCAGGGGGTTGTGTTCACTCCTACAGTATTCAGAGAGGATTCTCAGTCATTCTCCCCAATGTCACCCCCAGACAGCCCCCACCACCTCACAACTGGACAGATGGCGCTGCCCCATGGCCCCTACCTCATCTCTCTCGCCTTGCTAATTCACCACCACCAGTCACTTCCCCACTGGAAACTCCCCCGTGGCATTCAACATCATGATAAGTTCCAAGTGTTCTAGCTCTAGACCACCTAATCCCTTTCAGCCTCCTTAAATATATCCTGTGTTCTAGAATCTTCCACCCTTTTCACTTGCTCTTGACATTCTCACTCCCTGGAATGTCCCAATACTAGCTGACATCCCCTGAATTTCTACAACTTTATCCCATTCTTGTGACTTGAAGTACAAGCCAAGCTATATCATGGTTACCTTTTCTCCCTGCTAGGTCACAAGGGTCAGAAGGGCAGAAAATATTGCATTTCTTCACCACCCACAGTGCCCAGCACAATGCATTGGACGTGGTGGGTATTTGGTAAATATTTATTGAAAGATTAAACAATCATTGCCATTGAATTCAATAGAATGGGAAACACCAAGGGAAAATCTTAAAAGACTTACTTTCTGGAAGAACATTTTATTTCATTGCTGGGCCAGAAGAATGTAAATCATACAAAGCAAACCAGTGCCCCCTTGTGACTGTAGGATGACAGTACAGCATCACCAACAAAAATGGCCAACTCCCTGGTGGAGAGAGCCAGGGAGAAATTAGTTTAATTAGACAGTTCTGAGATTTCCTGCCTGGAGGCTTTCTTCCCCCTAACCATAGGAAGGAGCATGATTAAACTACTCCAACCATAAGCCTAAGGTCTGCTCATGCCTGCAAGGAGACAGGAGCTGTAGCTACAACAGGGAATTTCGCCAGATCCCTTCCACCCCAGATTAAAAGAGATCTAAGAAGCAACAATCAACTGCAATGTGGGGACCTTGACTGGATCATGGTTAAAATAAACCAGCAGTAAGAGACATTTGGGCGAGTCCACAAAAAACCTGTACATGAATGTTCACAGCAGTTTTATTCATGATCACTAAAAAGAAGACATAGCCCAAGTGTCCATCGACAGGTCAACAAATGAGTGAACGGTGGAAAAGCCGTATAATGGGACAGTGCACAGCAATTAAAAGGAAGGGACTATGGAGACACAAAACATGAATTAATATCACAAACATTATGCTGCATGAAAGAAGCCTTATGTAGATTCCATTCGTATAAAGTTCTAGAAGAGGCAACGATGGGAAAAATCAGAACAGGGTTGCCTGGAGTTGTAGGGCATGACTGAGATGGGACATGGGGGAACTTTTTGGGGGTAAAAATGTTTTTTGGTTTTTTTTTTCTAAAAGATGACCGCTAAGGGGATCTTAACCCTTGACTGGGTGTTGTCAGCACCACGCTCTCCCAAGTGAGCTACGGGCTGGCGTTGGGGTGAACATGTTTTACATCTTGATAGGAATGTGGGTTAGACAGATATATGTATTCATCTTAACTCATCAAATATTATATTTAAATTTGTGTGTTTCATTCTATGAAATTCTACCTCAAAAGAAAAAAAAAACTAACAAATACTGAACTCTTGAAAACGATCCCCATGCTGAATGTCTAGGGGGAAGAGTACCGCTAGCTGCACCTTACTTTGAAGTGTATTGAAAAACTAAGAGGGATGGATGATTAGAAGGACGGACGGACAGATAGGTATGTGATAAAGCAAACAGCAAAATGTTAATTGCAGAATTAAGTGGTGGAGAGATAGATTGTTCACTGTAAAATTCTTCCAACTTGTCTGATGTTTGAAAATATTTTATGATAAAATCTTGGGGGAAAAGACATCAAAGAATAACTGGGGATATCCAAATACAGACTTGGTATTGGATGATTGAATGAATTGTGTTAATCTTTTATGTATGATGGTGATGGTATAGTTAATAGGAACATGTCCTTATTTTTAGAGACACATACTAACTTATTTAGAGGTAAACAGTTATAATGTCTGAAATGTACTTCAAAAAACTCCAGGGGAAAAACATGAAGCTAATATATCAAAGTGTTCATAATTGTTATATCCACGCGGTAGACCCATGGTGTTTATACCATTTCCTCTCTTTGTTTGAAATTTTTCATAATAAAAAGAAGAGCACATGCTCTCCCAAGGAGCTCAGACTCCAACAGTTAAAGTTCTGTCCCTTTTCCCTGGTCCAGCCTCATCCTTAAATCTTTCCTTTTAAAAATTACATCCATGATGATGGTGAAAAAACCAGTTAACGATTTGCTAATCTGGTAATGAGCACCATGTCAGAAGGGAATTGCAAAGAGAATGAGTGAAAAGAGAAAATAAAAGATGACAAAATTAACCAGTAAGAGGGTAGTGAAAGGCTTCAGGGAAGGATGGGTAACTGGGACAGAGGGGGGTTGCCTGTCCCTGTGATTCTGGGCAGAATCATCACAGCTGTGCTCCTCCTGCCCCTCCTGTCCTGGTCACTGGCCTAACCAGGTATCTACGAGTATCTCCAAAGTCGAAATCAAGATGTCACCCTCCATACTCTCCCTGTCAGCAAGTGCTGGCTCTTCCCCCTGCCATCTCTCTCTCCAGTCTGCCATCTCCCAGCTCCATGGCCACATCACGTCACACGCTCGGAGTCTCCCAAAGGGTCCGGGGTAAGCCCCTTCCAGTCCACTCCAAACTGCCTGCCCAAGAGGTATCCTGATTATGTTTCTCCCCACTGCCTGTGGGATGGAATTTTAGCTTTCAGTGCTCGAGCGTGGAGCCTCTGGCCAGGGAGAAAAATATTAAAAGTAATTTAGAGAACAAATGGAGGGTGGCAGTTTAAAGGATGGCAGTCCATCCTTTTAAAAAAATGTTTAGAAAGTTGTATGAGGTTGGGGGTGGGTAATTAGGAAGAATCTGTACCGTAGCTCCCGCCCCACCTCTTTTGACCACTAGAGGGGGCACACCCACGGCCTGAGCCTCATCCCCTGCAGCATTTCCCAAAGCAAAATGACTCAATGCCAAGGTGCTAGACCTGAGGTAACCGAGGGCTTCGCTTTCAGCCTCTTTAGTCGTGTAACATACAACTGTCCGGTCTTTCTAATGCTCAATATCTCTATTTCCCTTTGTACAATAACTTTGGTGTTGAACTCTGCTGTGCTAATCAAATGTATCTGGGGGGAGGGTTGTTTTGCCTTGTTTTAAAATAGATCAACCCTAATAAAGGCAATAACAACACTATTCCCAGTGAATAACAAAGCAAATCATTCTCCAGTCTTAGATTCGTTTCATTTCGTAACAGCAAACAAACACCTCTTACTATATTGTGGTCTTAAAAAAATACCTCCAACAAAACACACAAATAACATAAATTCTTCAATATGATTAATCTTCAACTATACACAAATGAATCAACGACTTCTAGATCGCTGTTCTTCACAAAGGAAAACAGAAAGGAACCCCAGGTTGGCTTTTTCCATTAAATTATTGGCTCTTTCCCAACTACCTAGGTAACTCGAATTTGCTTAAGGAATGTAAGCTCATTTAATTATATTCTTCAAAACAGAGTCAGGAAAGCAAATAAAATATAATTAATTCCAAAGCACCATATCTATTTTATTATTCCCTTCTCTTGAGGATTATCCAAGTCATTCCTTCCCATCATCAGCCTGTATATTTAAATTGTATATTAAAATTGTATCAATATTCGGAGGCAATCATCAGGGGGACCAGAGAACTTTGAGGGGCTTGTAAACTATTTGGTGCTTTTTCTCTGAGGGTGTCAGAAAAAGAAAAGAGGGAGCCCCTGGCTGGTGCTAAAGTGCCGATGAGGAGCACAAGTCATTCTTCTGCAGGATCCCTGAGGACAGTGGCCTCCAGAGCCTTCAAAAATGTCCTGCACTGAGCATGTGAGGTTGACAACAATCTGTATTTCCCAGGCATCTTGCAGCCCCAGGATCTCTCAAGGATCTTGATCGGAACTTTGTTGAGACAGACACACTTGTGCTGAAAAAAGATTCTTCACGCATCTGCCTGCTGCTCAACCTCAAGCAGGTCAAACGGTTTGGCCAGCATGAAGCCAGAGCACTAGGGAAATCAGAAAAAGACCTGAAAATGCTGACTCTCCTACCTGCGCTTTTTGAGAAATGAGAAGATCGGGTAGTTAGTGCTTAAGATTTTGTGACCTAAGATTGGATTTCATTAGTTTGGGTTTCGATTTCATTCTTTTCTCAAAATTGCTGTTCCATACATATCGCTTTTGTTTACTCACAAAGGACAGAAATTGCACCTGGGCTCATCTAGTTTGACACCTTTGCTAAGTAACTCTTTGAAGGTGCACGGTGTACACTGTCCTTGAACATGGGTAAGAGGGACCCCTGCCCGGGCCCTACGCTTTCAAGGATCCCACTTGGACCCTCTCGGGGCCAGGGGATATGCCAACCCAGAGCACCACTTCTCCATCATGTTCTGATTATCCCAGCCCTGGAGGCTCCTTCCTAAACAGCCTGCACCTGCTCTCAGGGCCAGCGTGAGCTGCTCTGCAAGTGTGTCCCCCTGAGAGCCAGCCCAGCCCAGGGCCTACAAAGGGGCAGCTCCTGGAGTGGTGTGTAGGGATGGCCAGTGCTGGGACTTTAGGTCAGGGTGTTCACACATGTGGATTCAGGCAGGATTTGACAGGAATGGGAAGGGACACAGGCAGACCACAGTCCTGCCAGCCCCTCCTGCACCACAACCCAAGGGGGACTCTGAGGAGTCACAGCCCCCCACATTGTTCTGAAGGGATCCATGTTATGGTAGAATAGAATATATTTTATCAATCGCTTTGTTAATTTGATTTATGATTTTTAAAGGTGCAATCACATGGGGTGTGTTCTCCATCTGTACTCTTGTCTGGGCCCCCAACATGCTAGGAGCAGGCCAGTGACCAACATGATAGAGTAAAGTCCTGCCTTCTAAGCCTCTGGGGTTTGTTTCGAGAAAAAACATTCAGATGAACGTGTACACACACACACACGTGTAAATAAAATATTTTCAATAATAATACATAAATAAAATAATTTTAAAATAATATAAATAACATTTCTCCCTGGTAACCTGTTCCTAAAGAATTCCAAAGAAATCATTACATAGAGACTGAAGGAGCAGATGGAAATTGGGCACACCGGGTGTTACTGGTTTAAACTAAGTTCTACCAAACCCAAGGCAAGCCTCCAGTACAGCAAAAGGAATGTGGCTGGCAGGGGCCCCTGTAAAGAAATACTGTTGCTCCCAAATGCGTACAGGATGCAAGATGCAGTGGGAGTCCTCTCCGATGCCAGCTGCCAAGAGCAGTCCCTGGGACGAAGGACTTCCTCCCTCCATCCATCCGATTGTCAAGAAGTCATGGGCTTGCAGAAGAGTCAGTGATCCTCAAAGCCCTAACCTCTCTACTGCAGCATGCAAATATTTGCTTTAAGAAAAAGGCAACTAAAAGATTCTTTTTCCTCCTCCTGCTTTTGCTAGGCCCTGGATCCCTGCAAAATCCACCCGAGCATGTCTGGGAGTCACCAGGGACACCTCCCAGGTGCTTTCAAACAGGAGGAGCATGTCCAGCTACACCCACAAATGCCAGACCCTGCTGCCTCTACAAGCACCAGCTCAGCTGTCGTCACCTTCACTGAGGATAGCCAGCTCTGATGGGCAGTGCCAGCCATTCTGCAAGATCAAAGCAGCACTGGGGACCACTGCCACTTCCCCAAGAGCAGGAGGGATAACAGCTAAGACACACTGAGCCATTACTCTGTGCCAGGCACCAGCCGAGTGCTTCAGCTCATCTCGGCCCCACAGCCACCCTAAGAGGTAAGCACTGTCATTCATCCTGTTTTATGGATGAGGAAACTGAGGCTCAGAAAGGTAAAGAAACTGGAAGAGACAGAGTGAGACAGAGGGACAGAGAGAGAGAGAGGACCCCCAGACCAGGAGAAGAGCAGGGCAGGGCTAAGCCCGAGAGTCTGCACCACTCTCCACTGCAAGGAGTTTGGGAGCGAAGAGGTGGGGCTTAAAGAAGGTTCTGGGGGCCTCAGTAGTGCCCCCAGGGGGAAACTGAGGAGGAGGGGGTGAGGCGCAGGATGACCTCCCTGTGGCTTCCTCAAAGCCCACAGCAGTGTGTACAGCACTGGAGCCGCAGCCACACAGTCCCAGAGGTTTCCTTGAGTTAGACATGAGGACTTAGCCCTGTTTCTGGCACAGCCAATTCTCTCTTTTAGCTGTTACCACACAGGGTGCTGGGGGAGAGAGGAGGGGACGCTAATAGTTACAAAGCCAAACACACAGTCACGCTGGCCACCACCGCTATCCCTGGAGCCAGCCAGTGGGCTGCGCAGTGACCCACTTCTCACCACATCCTTCCTCCGCTGGGCTGTGACTGTACCTCCACAGCAGCCTCTGTCACATCTGCCTGCATCACCTAAGCCTAGCTGCTGCTGTTCCAACCCACTGCCTTACAAGCCAATATCTTCCAGAGTTTTCCATGAGAACAGCGCTCTCTGCTTGTACTCACGGCACTCTCCCCAAGCCCCAGATGTAGGAACCCACAGACCATGAAGTCAGGCATTCCTCTCAAGGCTCGGGACTAGGTTGTATCAATCCAGATCCTTCTCTGCAAGTAACCAGTGCAAACCAGATTAAGCAAAAAATGAAGTGTTTGACTCATGAAACTGGACAATTAAAGGGCAGATGTCATTTTTAGGTATGGATAGATCTAGGTTCTCAAACGACATCATTAGGACCCTGTCTCACTCAACCACCTGGCACTGTCATCCTGAGTGTGGCCTTTGTTTTCCAGCAGATGCTCCCCCTGTGGAAGCAGCTCTCTCTTCCAGTAAGGAGTCCCCACAAAGTTGCTGGGAGAGACTCCTATGGCTCTTCCTGGGTCTCTGAACCAATCGCTGTGGCCTAGGGGAGGCAGTGCTCTGATTGGCCAGAGCTGGGTCACATGTCCATCCTGGATAGCAAAGGAAGCCATGCCCCCCATTGATTCATTCACGTGTGCCAGGTGATCTTCCAGCCTCGGGGACTCAGCACTGAACATGACAGACAAGGTCTCATGGAACATGTTAATGAGAGACAGGCAAGTATACAAGTGAGCCGATTCTAGACAGCAGGCACTATGAAGACAGGGCAAGGATGAGAATTTCATTTAAGCAGGAGAAGAAGCTGCTGGAGAGCTTGCGAGCTTCGAGGAACAGCTTTGCATTAGTGGGAGGAACATGATCTGACTTGAATAGGAGAAGACAGCTTGTAGGGGGTGGGCTCTCGTGGGAACCACGGGCAGCAGGGAGACCATGTTGAGGGCTGCTGCAGTTTTGCAGGCAAAAGGTGACTGCGGCTTGGAAAGGGATTTTAGGTCAGTGAGAGAAGGGGAAAGATATGGAATGTATTCTGATACTGGAAGTGGCAGGACTTGCTGATAAATGTGAAGGGAAAAGAGAAATCAAGTTGACTTATAGGTGAGGGGCCTGTCCTCTGATGGGTAGTGTGATAGTTTTATGTGTCACCTTGGCTGGGTCATGGCACCCAGATATCTGGTCAAATACCAGTTTATATGTCACTGTGACAATTTTTGTTTAGATGAGATTAATATTTAAATCAGTAGACTTTGAGTGAAGCAGATGACCTTCCATAATGTGGGTGGGCCTCATCCAATCAGTTGAAGACATGAAGTGAAAAACACTGAGATGCCCTGAGGAAGAGGAAATTCTACATCCGGACTGTCTTTGGACTTGAGCTGCAACATCACCTCTTCCATGAATCTCCAGCCTGCAGGCCTGCCCTGCAGATTTCAGACTTGACCCCCCCAATCGTGATGTGAGTCAATTCCTTAAAATAAATCAAATAATACAGATGAATGCCAAGCTGTGAGCAGGCCCCCATCTTTGATTACTATCCATCCGAGCAGCCACAGGGCAGATTAAGTCTCATCGCTTCCTTTCAGGATTTCCTCCTCTTCCCCTTTTGAGTATCCCCCAAAATTGAGAAAATCCCAAGTCTCCCTGAGCGCTGCCGTTCCACTGCGTCGCTGCTCCATTGCCACAGGGTGGCACTGCTGACAACAGATTCCACCTTGTGGAGCTGGTTGGCCCAAAGTTGATCCAGTGCCCTGGGCTGACCCTTGCAGGAGGTAGGCCACTTGGTCCGTGTGGCCCTGGCTTCGGTGCCCAGGGGCCCCAGATCTGATTTGTTCTTGCAAACCTACAACCTTTCCCTTTCTCCCTCCCCAGGGAGCGTGTCATCACAAGCACACAGCTCTTCTCTTTACTGTGGAAACAAGAAAGGCCTCTCTACACCCCCTTTCCAGGCCAAGAGGGGTTGCCACCCACCCTGCAGTCTCCTATGACACCCCTTTCCTGAACACTAGAGCCCCTTACCAATCTTCCTAAGGGCAGGGCTGCCACACTTACCAAATAAAAATACAGGCCAGTTAGATGTGAATTTCAGATTCACAAAGAATAACTTTTAGCATTAAGTATGCTAGTATCTGAAATTCTCATTTAACTGGGCATCCTGCATTTTATCTGGCAGCCCTAGCTAAGGGTGACTCCTTGGAAACCAAGGCCTAAGGGTGCTGCATCCAGCTGAGGATGACCACGTAACCCAGCATCTCGCTTAAATAAGAAGAAAAGAAAAATCACAAGTTACATCTTCAGCCGTACATCCTGTTATTTATGTCTATGTGATCAGGAAACCAAAATAGGTTACGCTTCACTAGCAAGCCACAGAATCCTCCTCAGGTTCTGTCATGGCTGAGAAACACATCGCAGTGTGTGCAGCTGTGAGCGTGGGTCTGTGCACGTGTGGCCTGGATGGTACAAAGGAAGAAAGGGGCAGAGCTAAATTGCTCTTTACATGATGGTGCAGGAACTGGAGGGCTTGGGGGTAAAAGAGTGGGTTATGGAGGAGAGAGGTGGTCACGAAAGGAAAAGCAAGGCCCAGCAACACAGCAGAAGTTAGGGCCTAGTGGAAGAGAAGCCAAGGGACCCAGGGACAGGAGTGGCCAGGGGCCTCGAGGACAGAAATTCTATCATTCAACATGAAATTGCCGCATGCAATCCAAAGATGGACCCCTGTTGCTACAGTCAGTAAGGGACCCTTCTTCCCCCGCCACCCTCAACGCACTGCATGAGTCTGCGTGCAGGGAATAACACACGGGGCCACAAAGTCCACAAGAGTCCAAATGCAGAGCTGGGAGTGAGGACCCAGAAACAGGGACATGCCAGCCGGCAGTGACACCAAGAGACAGTTCACCCTGTCCCAATCTCCAAAATAATGGATTTCCCATCCCTAGGAACTGAGGCTCATGCTTATTTTACTTAAATTATAAAGGAAAGGGGGATGAACTTACTAAATAATGAAAATGCTTCCATACTTTTTTGTATTGTTTTTCAACTGGCAATAGCATAACTCATTCTGCAATTTAGCATAAATGAGATTTCCCCTCACAAAAAAGAGGGGAAATGTTTTGTCTTTATTAAAAGGAAGTATGAACATCCAGTCTGAAAAAAATTATCCTGCGCTGCTTATAAGACACATAGCTAAGACAAAATGACACTAAAGTTTAAAGGGAAAGGATCAAACATTCCAGAGTAGATGGGGGAAATCTGGAAAAGAAGGGGTTGGCCTTGCAAATATCAAAGTATATAATAAAGACACTAATTAAAAGCAGATATCTGACTGGAATAGAAACAGATCCAAACATAATATAAGAATTTGACTTGTAACACAGGTGGCATTTCGAATCCGCGGGGAAAAGAATTAATAAGTAGTAATAGGATAACTGGCTAGCCATGTGGGGAAAATTTTTTTTTAACTGAGTCTTTACCACATTCCTTACAAAAAAACAATTTTGGGTGGATCAAAGATTTAAACATATAAGACGAAAGCATAAAAGTAATACGAGAAAACATGGGTTGAATTTCCATCAACATAAAACTAGTGATATATATTAAGGTTTTCCATATAGTGGGAAATGATGCAGCCATTAAAAGAAAGATACAGTTTTGAATGCATCAATAATAGTCACTAGGAGGCATCGCTAATTGGAAATTAATCAATCTACAGCACATGCACTGAATATGATCATTTCTTCGGGAAAAAGCAGGACATGCACGTACACATGAGGGGTCTTCAAAAAGCTCATGAAAAGACTGTTATCTTTTAATTTTATTTTTCCACAAATTTTTTGAAGCACCCTTATCTCAGGAAAGACACACTAGAAAGTGGCTGCTCTTGGCAGGGGAGACCTCGGGGTCAAGAATGAGACTCAGGCTAGACTTTTTTACATTGTTTGAATTTTCCAGATATGTGCATGTCATACTTTTCTCAAAAAATACAAAATTATAAAAAGATAATTTTAAGGGATAAACATATCTTAAGCAAACACAACAATGAAAATATGAGTGGAAATAGTTATATAAACATAGAACTCAAGCAAACATCACTGAACAGGATGAAGACTGGTATTTTACACACAAAAAAAATCCAACTGAATATAAAAATCATTAAAAAAAAGAAAAGCACGGATATTTATACAATGAGCAGCACAGAATTAGAAATAGAGAGAAATTAACCAAACCAGAAGGAGAGCAGAAGTTCCCTCAGACACTTACGTGATCGAGTAGAAACAAGTAAATACAAAACAAAGGATTAGAATAATTCAATAAATAAGTTTAATGATATCCATCACTTTATAATCTTCAGCACACAAGAAATATCCCACTTCATTTGCCTAAACTAAACTGAATCCCACCCAAGTCGGCTCTCCCCAGAGTGGGCTTCCTGGGTGGTACCAGGGCTTGCTTTGAGTGAGGCCTCTGCTCTGCATGGTCCTGGTGGTGCTGAAAAGCTGGTGTTGAAGCCTGTGCAGCCTGTGCAATGGCTGTGGCCAGCCAGGACAGCCCTCCTTCCTTGGGCCAGGCTTGCACATAGATCTTTGTTCCCAAGGGCACAGCATCGAGTCCTTGGAAGCCAGGATGCATCCTGGGTTCCCCCATTGCTGAAGCACCTCATATAATGGGGCTCACCACCCATGCTCACGGAACAGGACCATCTCCTTCCTCTTCCTAATGTCAGTAAATCCATCTTTGCATCTCTCTTTTTAGAGGCACCAGCCTCCCTCCTTTCCTTCTCCAGAACATTCCGGACTGATTGCTACAACTGATTTAAAACAGCGGTTGGGAAACTTTTTTGGTAAAAAGCCAGAGAGTGAATATTTTAGGCTTTGGAGGCCATTCAATCTCTATCCCAACTATTCAACTCTGTAGTTCTTGTGCCAAAGCAGCCATAGACAATAGATAGACCTGTGGTTGTGTTCCAATAAAACTTTATTTACAAACACTGACATTTGAATTTCATACTTTTCATGTTCACAGAATACTCTTTAGATTTTTTATTTTTATTTTTTAATCACTTAGAAACATAAACATTCTTAGCTTGGGGGATATACAGAAATAGGAGGTGGGCTGGATTTGGCCCGAGGGCAATAATTTCCTGACCCTGAACTAGACCATTGAAAATAAAGCTTATTGTGATTGACTCATGGGACTCTCACAACTAAAAAATAAAAATGAAAATTAGAAAAAGAATAACAAGATAAAACTAAGGAAAGGAAGATGATTAACAATAATAAAACAGAGTAATTAGTAAGAAGATAGGAAAATACCCAGCAGAATTGATGATAATCAAATCCAATGACTGGTTCTTTGGGGGAGTGGAGGTAGAGAGGGTGGGAAACCACAACAAAATAAACATTCTTCTGGTAAGTCTAAAAAAGGAAAATATAAACACACAAAGGGAGGTATGAGAAAGGGTTATTAATTGAAATGCCATTAAGGTTTAAGAATCTAGTTTTATGCATCTCTAAAAAAGGGACAATTTTTCTATAAAACTATAAATTGCCAAAAAATGGGGGGTGGAAATCTGAATAGACTTATTAGTCTTGGAAAAAGTAAAAACACTGTCAAAGTTTAGTAAGTTCCACCCCCAAGGATCTGAGCCACTGTGGATGAATTCTATCACACTTTCAAGGATCTAGATGATTGATTTCAACAGTAATGGAGATGTTACCTTATTTTTATACTCCAGACAAGTGAAGTGAGACACAGATAGTAATCTACATGCTATTTAATCTCTTCTAGAACAAAGACAGAAAGCTTCTAAATCCTTTTTTAAATGGGACAGCATAACTGAACACTCTCTCTTAAGATTATACATACGTATATTTTCAAAAATTCACTAAAGCTGAAAGGAATTCTCTATGACCAAAAAAGATGTTCTCCTTATTTTTCAAAGTGACTCCGTACATTAACAGGTAAAAGGAACAGGAACATATGACGACCTTGATAAAGGCCAAAAAGTCATTTGATAAAATTTAAAAATCATACGTTCTTTATATATTTTTTTCCAGCTTGTTAGTTTGAATGCTTGGTTTATCTCAGTATTTCTTATCTAGTAACTGAGTTTAAGGCTATGAAAGTCTCTCGTTTCGGTGCCATGCACAAGACATGCTATGTGGTGCCGTCACTGCCACTCTGCTCTAAACAGTCTGCACTTGCTCAGATTTCCTCTTTCGTTGTAACTTGGGGGAAGTGTTCTGCTTTGCTTGTTTTTTAAAATTTCCAGGTGGATATAGTTTTTGGCTTTCTCAGTTGCCTTTGATTTTTTTCATCACATTATAGTCAGAGAATGTGTCCTGTGGGATTTTTACATTTTGGAATCTGGTGATATTATCTTTCCGGCATAAAACATGGTCAATTTGGGGGACTGTTCCAAGAGGGTGTGTTAGCACAAAGTTCATATACAGCTGACAGATCGAGTTTATTAACAGTGCTAACCAAATAGCTAGATTCATCTTTAATAGAGAATCAATAGAGTCCAATAGAGTTCAGATTTCTGAGATAAGGATTAACATTCTGCTATGATTAGGAATTAATTTCTCATTGTATTCTAAAAACTAAAACTATATTTTGAGCTATGTTATTAGCCAAATAAAGGTACAGAACTATTTTTATCATCTTGACAAATCATTCTTTTCATGGACTGGTGCTTTTCACCTTGCCCTCTGTTTTGATTGACAACACTACTACCTTTCCTTTCGCTAGTGTTTTACTGGTATGTTCTTCCACCCTTCCTCAGCCTTTTGTGTCACCTTTTTTAGGTGGCCTCTTGTAATCAACATATACACAAATGTGATGAAATTTGTAATTCAACTTGAAAATGTTCATAAACAGCAGAATTTAACCCATTCAAGTTCACTGTGCAAATGGTACGTTTAAACTTACTCTTGCCATATTATTTTATACTTTCCTATTTTTTTTTTCTTTCTTTTTCTCATGTTTACCGAATCAGGTGAGCTATCTCGGTAGTTAACACAAACAGAATTCACAGTTCTTTCCAGATACTACCTGTTTTGAACAGTAACACCATGTAGCAACAGCCACAGAAACACAGCTTGCCAGTCTACCAGTCATAATCTCATTTGTTCGCCCCAAAACCCCAGAAACAGGACTTACCCTTTGGACTAAGTCCCTGTGGATCTTGACCTTATCTCAGAAAGGGTGGGAGGGACACAGAGATGGAAGAATGCTAGGATTAAAAAAGACATTTTTGGGACAGGCAGGATGAAGGCTCAGGATGACTGAATTTAAACAATGAGATGTTACACCTTAATGTACTCCAGGCAAGTGAGGTGGGACATGAAATTACACATGAAAGAACACACCACCAGGAAATATGAAATAGGTTTATTTGAGAACTGAAACAGCCTACATCAGCACTGGGGACCTTACCCCAATTTTACAGTGAGAACTGCCTCCTCTGTAACCAAGAGACTCGGTTGTAGACCTAGCATTTTCCATTCACACAGCTAATTCTTTCCCCTTCATCAGCCCCTCTGAATACCTAGCTGCCTCACACAGACTTCAGCACACTGTTCACATAACTCTTCTCTTGTGCACGCTGCACTATCCACTGAGCCCAGTGCAACAACACATGCATATGTATCTTTTCATTTTATGCTAATGTCCTTTTCTGTTTCTTCACAAAAGGGCGTAGTGTTATTTTTCCTTCCATTTATAATACCCATTGTTTTCTATTCATTCTAGTAACCCACAACTGTTAGAACTCCTATGCACCCCTTTGCCTAAAATCGGCGCACAATGGAGTAACTGTGAGGCTATGTCAGAAGGTTCTCCTCGGCCAGTGCTCTTTATCTATCAGTCACAAACTGAAGGAAAGTGCTCTTTCCCAGAAAAGTGCATACACCTACGTATATACAAAATTTTGCACACATTTTAAGCAGCTCCTAGACCTCCCTAAAAGTCATCTACAGATCCTAGAGTTTTAAAACTCAACACTCTACTGTAATTCATGACACAGAGAAGACCTGGACCAGGGCCAGCAAAGAACTGAAAGGAGGGAAAGTCAGTCTCTGAGTGAACCCATTTTCAGAAGCAGCATTTAGGAAGTATAACTGGGACGGAACACATAAAAGTCTATAAAATGTATAAATTTACCTAATAGTAAGAGAAATCTATATAAGCTGTTATTTTACTCTAAAAATGTATTTCAAATGTATATTGACAAAATAAAATTTAAAAAAATAAAATAAAATAAAAAATAAATAAAAAATAAAAAAAATAAAAAAAATAAAAATGTATTTCATTTGCATATGCCTAAATCTGAACAATAAAATAGCTTTGGTATAATAGTCATCTTCCTTTGAGATTTATGCCAAGTTCTTACTGGCATGCATAAACACAAGGCCCTGGGATCTTTGGATTATGGGAATAAAAAAAAAAAACAGTAATTCATAAGTTTTCAGCACCGCACTCTCCCATAAGTTTTAATTTACTTATGACCATAAAATTATTCTACCTTATGTACACTGGAAATGGAAACAAAGATATCTGAGGCCTCTCTGCCCCTTAGGTGTTTGGGTAAATTTGGCTCAAACTCCGATATTCCCATGGCCTGTGAAAGCTTGAAGCTTTCCCAAAGACGTCTGCATATCCCTTAGAGCTTCGTCTGGTAGCCACCCTCTTCTGGCTCCTGTATTTACTTATGTGTGGTACTTATGTTTTGCCCCATTTCAGTTTGGACACAGCACTCAGTCCTGAAATCCGCTCATACCAAGCATCCCCTGACTTTCAAGAAAGATTCTGTGGTCATTAAGAATTCATATCCGAGAGCTTACAACTTTATACCATCCGACTCCACTGGTTCCCTCTCCTCCACTCCCTTTCCAATTCTCTTTTTCTTGTCACAGACTATCCTGCGACATTCAAGTTCTCTCATTATGTGGAGCAATTACACCCTCTCCAGGTCCTGCCCCCAAATTAAGATGCCCAAAACCATCACAGTGCTCAGAACAAAAAGAACTCCAAATAACACGACTCATCTTCCTTAATAGGCAACTGGGAGTAATTTTATTATATTACTAAATGCTAGGCACTACATGTTTATTTAGTTCTCCCAACTACTTCATAAGTTAGGTATTTTCAAAACCATTTGATAGATGAGAAACCTGAGGTTCAGAAAAATTAAGAAACTACATAAGGTCAAAGTAAGAGCTCTATCACCTTCATCTTTCCTGCCCATTTTTATTTCTAATCAGTGTTTCTTACCTCAGCTTTGCTATTTATATTTGGATCCTGCCCTGTGGTACTATTAACTTTTCTCATCTCTTCCCTAGTTTGCTTTTACCACTAAGTACTATTTCTGTCTGCTTCTGTTCTCCATTCACCCATTTTCTTCAAATTCCTGAGAATAGTAACAAATTATACAGAAAGACTGCTTGATAAATAATTGTAAATTTTTTACAATAGAACCAAGAGTTAGAGGGTAGCTTGAAAGGCACTGCACCCAAGCTCACAGAACACAATGGAACCCCTCCCGCCACTTGCTCGGAGAGCCTGTGATGAGCTGTGCCCACATTCATAGAGCAGGCTGCGTGGATGCTGGGCTCTGAACTGACAGAGTTCTATCTTCAAGTTGCAATTTGCCATTTACTCAGGCTCCCAAGTTAGAAACTGTGAAGTCGCTCTTGACTTCTCTCACACTCTAAATCCTAGCAGACACCAGGAGTGACCTAGTGGGTGACCTGTGAGCCGACAGGTGACCTCTCTTCCCACCCTGCTCACATCAGAAGGGCTAGTTTGGGTTGCTCCCACCTCAGCATTGGTACCGGAATACAGACTTGTCCCTGAAAGCTAGCAGATGCCAGAACCACTGTCAGAGACTGTTGCATGGAACATGGGCCCCCTCCTTCAGCTGAGAGGATTTAACGCTTTGCCAGGAGAGGGCTACAGTCATCAGGGACTAGCACACGGCTAAACGGGTCACACAGGGAAAATAAATTAGCTGGTAACATTTTAAGATCATTAAATTTTGTGTAAAAACCTAGGTGGTTGTTTTCTTGAAAGAACAAAATATAAGGGAACCTTAGGCCTGTATTCCACCATGGAAACACAGAGCTATAGCTGAGCAGAGGCTCAGCGGGGCATGCTTCCTCCAGTTTGCCAAAGACTTTCCTACTATTCTTTGAATTATTCCTGACCTAATTTAATCATTTGTTATTTGTTTGGCTGTGACCTCTGGGCCAGGTGTCCTCACACCTTGGTTTCCCTGGGACAGTCCCAGCTTAGGCCCATTGACCAGTCTTAAATATTAATAGCACTCCCCCAGACACACCCGTTACTCTCAAGTGTCCAGTTTGGACAGTAAATTATGTGGTCACCCTAAGCATAATGTACAAGCTAATCTCCCACCACACACACACACACACGCATACCCATCACCACTGAATTCACACAACTATGTCAAGCACAGAACCCTGTTATAAAGTGATTTTATTAAATTGATTTGGACATACTGTAGGTCAAATAATATTTTCTGAAGATAACAATTATGGACTTTAAAGCTCGACATAAAATTAGTAGCTTCAAAAGTGTTAGTCATATTCCCCAGCAACAGCATGATAAAATAATTCAACTATGTAGAAATATAGAACTCTAGGACTAGCTGGAAACTCAGAAATCATTTAGCCTAATGTCCTCATTTTGTGAGAAAACTAGACTCAAAGATTAAGCAATTTGCCAAAGCTCACATACCTAATAGTAATAAAGCTAGAAATCAAACCAATTTTTCCTAAAACTAAAATTTATCAATGATATTTCAACTGGTTCTCTATTAACTAAAAGTCTAGGCTTTTCTCTAATGCTCCACACTACTGTGACATGAAAGTGATAAGACACTACAGTAAATCGTAGTTGTGGAATTCAGGCCTGGAAGGGGCTTTAGCAAATAACTAAGCCAGCCCTCTCTTTGTAAAAAGGAGGAAAAGTATGTGAAGTGACTTACCAAAGGCTTGTTAGCAGAGTTGTCTGGATTAAAATCCAGATATTGACTAATTTATCCCGAAATTCCATCTCTAGTTTCATGACCCACCCCACTAAATTGTGTGCTCCTTTTAAATTGTCTTTATGCACTGAGGTTTTAGTTATATGAAAACCCCTTCCAGTCAAACAAGAAATTAATCCAAATATGGAGAGAAAATCAAGCTTTGTTTCAGTATTTCCATGACTATTTTGACTTCATTTTCCAAACTCTTATACAGTTGACAGACACCACTAACCTGATCACCCATATCAGAGCTTCAAAGATTCTTAATTTCCCCCAGCGACTTCCTGAGCAAAAGGACTACATGTGGGAAATCAATGAAAATAGGAATGAGAAGAGAAAGTTAAAAACTGGTTGCTTTTTGTTCTCATCATTGGGGACTTTTGGTCTTCTAAACATTCCTTGAGTTCCTCCACATGAGTTTTTAATATCAATCTAGCAAAAAAAAAAAAAAAAAAAAAAAAAGCCTATAATAGTCAGGATACTGAGCAGCTCAACATCTGTCCCCTCCCCGCTGCTCCCCAACTCCAGCACCTGGCCTTCCTTTTGTTCCTTAAATGTTCTGGCAAGCCCCCCCACCAGAGCAGCATCTGTGCTCTGCCAGCTGGTGCCCCATCCTCAGCCTCAGCTCCAAGGCCACCCCTCAGAAAGGTCTTCTCTGACCGCTAGCTAATGTCACCCCACCCCCACCCCACCCCACCACTCTAAAGCATCACCCTAGTTTATTTTCTTCATAGCACTTAATCACTATCTCAAACTACATTATTTATTTGTTTACTTGCTTATCATCTGTCTCCTCCACCAGAAGTAAACTCCACGAGTAGAGATCTTGTCTTATTCAGTGGTATTCCCAGCACCTAGCACAGTGCCTGGCACATAGGAGATGTTCAATAAATATTTGTTGAATGAATAAAGGATGGATTAATAGACATCATGCCTCAAAAGGAACTGATACACAATACTGAATGAAGGGCTATCGAGGACTCCTACACATTACTGTCAGAGACTACAGAAACAGACTCAATATTAACAGTGACTCCTCCTTGTACCCCCTGCTCATAGGTCTCCCACAGCTAGTAAGGAGCTCCATGTTGCAAAAGGAGCCTGACAGGGCAATTCTGGATGGAGGAAAGTTCTCGCTTTGCTTGCCTCTTCCTCCCTGCTATTTATATTCAGCTATTTCCAAACAATTTAAGTTAAAAATATGTGATGCAGCCACTAGAAAATAAGTCTGACTAACAGAGACACAGTGATTAGCAGAATCCAAACTAAAAAAGGGTTAAAGAAAAGTTCAAGGGCATGTATGTCTGCCAATGATTTCTCTGATAGGCCAAGTGAATGGATATCATGAGTTACCTGAAATCTAAAATGAAATTTAATGCCATCTAGGAAGGGCTGGGTATTTATGGGCACTTTCAGGACATATAAAGTGGGTTCAGAAATAATGGCATATATGGAAAGATATGCAGGAGCTGAATCAAGTGGTAACCTCAGAAACACCAGAACACTACCTCAGTGGGAGCTGTCCATTTTCAAATGCATTAACCAGTATGCTTGAAATCAAGAGGAAAGAAGGGCATGATCTCCTAAAAGGGGGAATATCTGGGATAACGTAAGTAAAGCACAGACAGAAGGTGACTCAGGAGGCTAGGCAATGATCATGGTCTTTCTGTGCAGTATTCAACCACTGAGGCATCGTGCTGAAATTCCAGGAAACGCACATCTGCAACTGGGAACCTGACAGGGGAGTCTACATTCAGAGTCAAGTTGTGGAACACTCTTGGCATGAATCAAAAAATCAACCTCACATATGCCTCCTCAAAAAGAATGTTCTGCTAGGGATTGCTGTAAATATTTCTTGGGTCAATGTTGTATTTACAGGGTTTCCTTCCTAGTGGCACTTATGGGTTTTAAGATTTTTTAACTCATAGCAAAATGTTTTATATAACTGATATTTTGAGATGGTTTCTCTCCTTTGTGTGAACTCTCTGGTGAATGCAGAGACTTGTACTCTGACTGAACGCCTTTCCACACTCATCACATTTAAAAGGTTTCTCTCCTGTATGGACTCTCTGGTGGATGCAGAGGCTGGAACTCTGACTGAAGGCCTTCCCACACCCACAGCACCTATAGGGTTTCTCTCCGGTGTGGACTCTCTGGTGGATGCAGAGGCTTGAACTCTGACTGAAGGCCTTCCCACACTCATAACATTTATAGGGTTTCTCTCCTGTGTGGACTCTTTGATGCATGCAAAGGCTGGAAGTGTGCCTGAAGGCCTTACCACACTCTTCACATTTAAAGGGTTTCTCTCCGGTATGGACTCTCTGATGCATGCAGAGGTTTGAACTATTACTAAAGCCCCTTCCACACTCACTACAGACATAGGGTTTCTCCCCTGTGTGAACCCTCATATGAATTTGAAGATGGGAGCTCCAATTGAAGGCTTTGCCACACTCATAACATTTATAGGGTTTTTCCACTGTATGGATTTTCTTATGTCTATTAAGTTTTGTTGTAGTGCTAAAATCCTTACCACAATCATCACATTTATAGACCTTCTCTCCTGTGTGGTCTCTCCAATGAATATGAAGTTCTGATATATGAAAGAAACCCTTATCACACTTGTCACATTTATGGGGCTTCTCAGCTGTGTGAATTTTCTGATGCATAAAAAGATCTGCTCTCTCAGAGAAAAATTCCCTACACATGGGGCACTTGTAGATCATTTTTCCTATTTGGTATCGTGACTTAGAGGAGAAAATTTGCTTACAACTACTAAAGTTACAGGATTGCTACTTCATAAAGTCTCTTATTTGGCCATTGTGGCAGTTTATCTCAGGCTTGCTCTATTGGGTAAGATTAAGGTCGGCCTAAGCTTTTCCCTGCCTGTCTTTCTATGGGAAGTTTCTTCCTGCATAGTGTTCCTCACTCAGTATTATTATTGGTTATAAAGTGACATTTACCTCCACATGAATTCTGTAACTCATTAACATAGAACTTTCTTTTAGATCCTGAGTTGTCAACATTCCAAGGGGCTCCAACGTGCAAACCTTATGTTTTTAAGCCCCTGGAATCTTCCTCTTGTAGAATAATCTCGTACTTCTCACTTCTAGAAAAAGGACTGCACAGTGTATCCCCCTGTGTTCGAGGGTAAGATACTGGTGGTTGGTCTTGAGCCCTTGTAGCCTCCCCTTGCAGAGTCAGTATGACATTCTGCCTCCTGCACATCAGAGAGGACACCTTTGCAGGAAGCAAGTTCTTCAGGTTCCAGGTATGACCAGCCTTGCTTCTGGGAATTCCCTATATAGGTAGCATGCCAGTCTCCTGTAACAGAAACATAAATAAATACATAGAAAATGCCTTTTTTTGTCTGGAAAACTGCTATTGATTCTGTAATTAATTTTATATCTATGTAACAGCAGTAACACAAACCTTTTTTGATCCTGAAGAAGCTCTCTTATCTTCTGAAGAGACGTATCTCTTGGATTCACGGTCTGAAGAAGAGAATTTTTAGATATCATGTTCCTGTTCATAGCCCAAATACATAATCCAATTACAACCACTTGTAATCGTCTGAACAACATCAAGGGAAATATTGAAAAAGAAAAGTAATCCTCAAAAGACCTACATATGAGTATGAAAAGCAGCTGTCTAAAGGAACTACAAGGAAAACTATCTCTGCTTTGAACTTCAGAAGGCACAGTGTTGCTCCTTTTGGAGATGAAACATCATATGTGAGTTGCATTCTAATCTACAGAAAAAATAATATATGACACATTGTACCAAACATCATTCCCCTGCTTGATTGTCCTCAATGGTTTCTTACTGTAAAGTAAAACCCAAATTCTTCATCTAAAAATCAAGGCCCTGCATGACCTCGTCCCCGCTCTCCCCACCTCGCTCCCTGGCTCACTGCTTCCTGCCATTGGCTTTTTCAGTTCTCAAACCCCCCACACTGTTTCCTGCCTTGGGTCCTCTGTACATACTGTCTACGGGTTTTGAGCCACTCTCTCCCAATGCCTGGCTTTGTGTCAACTGCCCTCCCCCAGCTGAAGAGGGTCCCTGGCTGGACTCTGAATCTCATGTGATTCCTTCAAAGCACATACAACTTGTAATTATCTTATTTATTCCCTGGTTTTCGATATGTCCCCTGTACTAGGATGTAAGCGCCACAAGGAAGGAACTTTGTGTGTTGCTGTCACATTTTGGCAAAGGGGAAGCGTTCAATAAATATTTGTTGAATGAACCTACAGAGTACTTTAGGACACCCCACAGACATAATCCTGCTTCATTTTGGTAAAGGAGATAAAGGTACACTTCCCAGTGCCTTATTTCCAGTGCTTTGATAACCTGCGGGGGACAAAATACACAAGTAGAATGAGGAGAAGATAGAAGAAAAAAATAAATCCCAAAATATTCAATCTGAAATCTTTTGAGGTTTAAAAGGCCGGCCCGTGACTCACTCGGTAGAGTGCGGTGCTGAAATCTTTTGAGGTTTCGGATCATGTCTTAGCAATCTTTTCACTTCCTGCATTCTATACGCAGTAAGTGACACTTCAATTAACTTAATTAAATGAAATCAACAGATTCTCTTAAAATAACTTTCAATAATATGTTCTATACAAAGATGGGGTGCATAGCTGATTGAGAAGATTTAACATTAGAATGGCAAAATAAATCTTCTATGTGGAAGTGTTGGGATTATGAAATTCAACTAGACACCCCAAATTTCTGCAAAATAGTCATCTGCCTTGAAAAATTATATATGCATCTATCCTTTGTCCTAGTAATCACACTTCTAGAAATCTATCCCAAAGATACATTGGCAAAAATAGGAAATGACTGATGTACCAGGTTATTCACCGACACAGCATTTGTCATAGCAAAATTATAGGCAATCCAAGGCCCATCCACAGAGGACTAGTTGAATCAACTACAGGACTTTCTCACAATGAAATACTGCTTAGCCATTAAAATTTAAAAAAAAAAAAAAAAAGAATGAGGAAGAGCACTATGCAACTGATACATAGTTAACTCGGGTAATTCTTTTAATTAAAAATAGCAAGGTACAGAACAGCATGTATTCTATATAACTTTCTATGCAAAAATGGAAGGGAATGTGAAAACATACATATTTTTGCTTATATATATTAAAAAAAAAAAAACACGGTGAAAGATAATCCAAAGCTTAATTTAATGATTACCTATGAGGGAGAAAGAACACAATAATGCAATGTCTTATTAATAATAATGAAGTTATCATTAAAACAATAATAATAATGAAGTTAAGACTTCTCTGAAAAATAAGTCCTAGCGGTATACAGCAGTGCTAGGCATCTACAATCAACAATAACTTATTGCATATTCTCAAGTGGCTAGAAGAGAGGGAGCGTAAATGTTCTCATCACAAAGAAACGATAAATTTTTACGATAGTTAATTTGCTGACTACCCTGATTTGAACACTACACATTGTATACATGTATTGAAATATAACTCTGTACCTAATAAATATGTACAATCAATACATTTCAACTAAAAGACATTTTAAAAGAAATTTTTAAAAAAGACTTCTCTGAAAATACATTGTTATGTAGTTTTGACTTTGGAAACAAATAAATGTTTATTTATTCAAAAAATAAAATGAAATAAAAAAGAAAAAACAATCCCTAAAATTTTAAAACCAAATTAGAAGAATGAACCTTAACCATCATGTTGGTGTCATACCCACAAATTACTTTTGAGCACACTAAGACTGACTGTACATACCTACAAGAACATATTCTATCAACTAATAAAGCTGCAAAGAACTCGAACTTCAATAGTTTAACTGTTACAATAATAATGGTGTTTTTATAAAGTAGGACAATGCAAAAAAATAATTTATGTTAATACTGTAAGTTAGGAACCAAGATTCAGTGTAAGAAAAATAAGATACAAGTATAAAATCAAAGTCAAGATTAAAATCCTGTAACATAAAATATGATTTAGAAATATCAGTTTGAATACATTTTTCTTTTAGCTCTGTCCACCAAAAAGGCCTGGAAGCAATAGGAACTGACAGTAATAAGCACACCTAGACCCCTTCCCTTAATACCCTTACCCACCAAGAGGCAAAGGGATCCTTGGAGGAATGTTTCAAGGCCAGAGCAGCACTTAGAAATTCAGCGGCGACATCTTGTTATGCCAAAAAGCAAGAGTCATGCCAGAGGAACACAGAGCCAGCTGACAAAGAGACTACCATTGGCTAAAAACAGACAACTGAGCATCAAAAGGAATAGAAAATGCAATCGATCGAAACATATAAACCCCAGGTATTCATAATGATTACAAGGGGTGGAGAAGAAAGAGACAGAGGCAGAGAAATGGAAAGACTCAGGCAATGGACAAAATTGGAAGTAACAAGGGCACCAACTTTTTATCGTGAAAATTGGCAATTAAAAGGAAAGAATTAATAAGCATTTGTCCTATGGTTCCCCTATTAACTCTCTTTCAAAACAATGAAACAACCCAGCTAACATATATGTACCCCTGATGAGATATCTGATTCAGACCATGATAAGCACACCCAAAGGCTGACCTGGAACTTGACATCGCCAGGATCAGGCTGTCATCCCCTGAAGCCACTCATCAATCTTAGTGTAACTCAAAGAGGAACAACCAGACATGCTTGCCTCCTGCTGTGATGCAATGAGAAACACACAGAGCCACCTGGAACACTCTTGCCAAAAGACTGAATCAGAATCTAATTGAGCCTCTGGAGCTAATTTTTACTTAAAGGAACTGGGGGAATAGAGGAAGTACCAGGAAGCAAGCAAGAAAATATCAAAAGGTGAGCCAGTCTACAGGACAACTGCCCCTTTTTTTGGAACAAGGGCATGGAAAAAAGGGGGTGGGGGCAGGGCTGCTATAGATGAAAGAGACTGGAGATATAACAATCAAATGTAACAGTAGGACCTTCTTTGGAATCTGACACAAATAAACCAGCTGCTAAAAGGAGACAGCTGAGGAAACATGATTAGGGACCGGAGATCAGATTACACAAGGCTACTGTTAACTGTGTGATAATGCCATTGTAGTTATGTAATCCAATGTCTATAGCTTTAGAGATACACACTGAAGTATACAAGAATAAAACGACACGATGTCTGAGATGTTTCTTAAAATGCTTCAGCAAACAAAAAAAAGGAAAATTTAAAAAGGGCAGACAAAGCAAATGTGTGGCAAAACCATTTTAATTGTTGAATCTAGGTGATGGATAAATGGATGAATAAAATATTCTCTCTACTTTGGTGTGTGGCTGAAATTTTCAAAACAAAAAATCTGTTAATGTCGAGAAGACATTCTTTTCCTGCTCTTCTTGCAATGGCAAACTAATCCCAGGACCAGTCACATGGCACAGAGGTGCAACTTTGAACTAAACAAATATAACCCCTGGGCAGCTGTAACTTCCCCCAAGGATCCTGAACCACAGACTTCTCCAACAGCAGGGGAAGAAGGCAAGGCTCGAGGGCAGAGACAAGCAGATCTCAAAGGAAGCCAAGCTGAGCCCTGACTCCACCCTCCCTTCTCCAGCTAACACCAGACAAGTGTGTCTTCAGAACCCCACTGGGAAATCAAGCAGCAAGGGCAGGGCACTTATACTGAAAGGCCTCAGACAGCGCACCCCGCGCTCAGCGACGGGTCCCCCTGGTCATCCTACATGACCTCCCAGGAGAGCTCCTCTTGAGGAGGAATTGGGCTTTGCCATTCCTTCCAGGTAAAATGCTGAACACGTCTGTCTCACCACATGGTGGGGGATGGGGAGGGTAAGTTATGTTCTGCAGGGGGAAAAAAAGACATACCAAAAGAAACTCCAGCAAATCTGCCATGTAACCAATCAAAGACCACAAAGGCAAACAACAAAAAAGATCATCACAATAGACCTTCCTAACACAGCCCCTGCCTGCTTCCAGACAGATGAAGGAGGCTGTAAATTAAGGGGGCAGTTACAGCTGCAGAATCCTATAGATCCAAATGCACCATGTTCCCAAGGTATCTCTCACTCAACACTCACCCTTTATGTCTCTCATTAATGTCCTACAAGGACTTTCAAGGGGACATCCGTATGACTGTGAGGCCACCTTTCTGACCTAAGGAGGAAGGAGCCTCACACTGAGGTCGCCTGACACTGCCAAGGGCAACATTCAGACTCTGCACCTGTGACCTCGGGAGCACCCCCAGCAGTCTGTGCACTTAACCTACATTGGAAGAGAACTCAAACAGGAAAATCAGAGATCCACTGAGAACTGAGAGAACAAAAACTTAAAATTTAGCCCATCTGCCTCAAATCCCCACCTTCCATGAAAAAGAGCCTTTCCTCTCTCCCTGTAGTTTGTCAATAGGAATCTGTGCTTCATCTAAACTCTGTGATACCAACACATATCTGAATCAGCACTGATCTCCCAGATGAAATTGAGGGACTAGCTAATAAATAACTGATGATGAGATGTAAAGAAGTCAAAAAATTAATAAATGTCTTAAATAAATGTTAGGAAACTGTGTCCTGAGAGAATAAATGCTCTGGGCCATGGCAATGGAAAGGGGCATCTGGAGATGGGGATGCAGGATTAACAGGTTGGGAGAAGGGAACGTGTTTCCCCATGAAGGCTGCTCAGGCCAAATGTTCCTAGTTCTAGAGACAGAGCCAAAGCCCGCCATAATCAAGAGAGAATGCTACAACTGCCCTGTGGGCCTTAGTATAGAGGAAGGAGTCTGCTGCAGCAGTCTTGATTTTCCTTCTAGGCAGATACATCCCTAGAGGGAAAAGCCCACACTGGCCATACCTCCAGGGAGGAAAAGGTCAAGAGGAAGGTACAGAGTGAGGACACAGATTTCCCCCCAACTTCAGCCTGAGTCTGCTGCAGACCCTGAAGATAGCCCATAGCCCTGGGAAGAAGCCATGATGCTGTGCTTATGGAGGGAAGATTACATGTGGATTTTGAAATATGGACTATTTAACATACTTTTGTATATGCCCTTTATATATTAATTCCTTTTACACACTTACCAAAAAATCCAATTTTGCTTGGGGGAAGAAAAAGGCGGCTCTAATTTTTCACAGATATCTTGTTAAAACAATCCTATGATTGCAAGCCAGTAGCTCAAAGCAAAAGGTGCCAGTCTCTACAGGGCAGGTGTTGGTGAATACAGGAACCGCGGGGAGCAGCACCCAAAGGGACAGCGTCCAAGAGGTGCTGACGTGGGGAAAACTGGAGGTGTCAGAGGAATGCCAACTATTCAAAGTGGAGGTGGAGACAGATAAGCTGCAACTGATGTTCCAGAAAGCTGACTCTGATCTGTATTACATTTAATACAGCTGGATATGAAATCAAGACTAATCATCTCGATTCAGCAGGAAAGAAAAATCCAGTTATACTCCTGAAGGAATTACCAGCCACACAGACTTAACATTATATTGCACACATGCACCCAGACAGCTGCTGCTAAGCAGAAAGGTTGAGTGCTCATCTGTGCTGTTCTGAATGAGGCTATGACCTTGACACAAGAACTACAGAGGCCCATGAACCCGGAGCTGTCGCCACCGACTAAGAAAAGAAAACTGCTGCCCAGCAACTAACATCTCACAGCCAAACTGGTGAAGAAACAGGCTTGCAGAAGGGTACAGCAGTGCAGAAGAGACCAATGCCAGGGAGATTCAGGACAGTGTCTTGTTAGCATGTGATGACAGACAAGAGGTGGGAGCTGGTGAGGGAGAAAAAGGTTTGGCGTGAAGACAGGACAATGATGCCTTTAGAAAGATTGGAGATGAAGGGCAGGTGCTGTATGAATGAAGTTCAACCCAAAAAATGGGACAGGAAGAAAGGAATTTAAAAATGGATTCCCACTTAAGTCTTGAACTTCATGCGAGTATATCACCTAACACTATTTTGCATCTGTTTTTTAAATTATATAATTGGGATAATGTAGATGCCCTGGCCTAACACACACACAGGAAATGTTTTATATACTATCAGTCAGTCAAAATGCAAAGGAGAAAGCTTTGGAAACTAAAGGATAGACACTCGTATACTTATTTCCTTTTTGAAAATGTTGACTGCATATGTTCACATTATTGGTGAGATTGCCAACACCCAATATGTGACCTGCTGTTGTCCACAAAACCCAACTCAAGTAATAAACTGGCTACTCATGTAAACATAAAAGTAGGGAGGGTAGATGAAACAAGAAAGGCAAAAAGTTGATAGTTTTTGAACCTGGGGTTCAACCCCTACTGTGATGGGTTCACAAGGGTACATAAGGATATTTTCGCTACTTTTGAATTTACTTGGAATTTTCCATAATATAAAGAAAGAAAACCAGTAATCCCTTGCTTACAAGATTCCTGTAGTGAAGGGATCATAAACCACCAGAAAGATATGCAACAGTAGCATTCTAAATTATAGAGCTAAATAAACTTGGCCTCCGTTGATACCACCAACCCATGCAAATCCAGGCACATCATTACACAAGACAACCATGATGTCATCTTACAAGTTTGTTAGCAATCTGTCCATCTTGAGTGAAACTCTGTTGTTTGACCAAAACACCCCACCTTCCAGCTCTCTAGCTATTAATCCAAATGAACCTTGTTCTTTGCCTCCACAGGGCCTCCAGTTCAGGCTCAGGCTCAGGTTCTGTGGCCCCTCCCTCACTCCAACTTGCTCCCCACTCCCCTCTCCTGGCACCATTTCCATGGCTACACTCTAGCTCTGTCTTCACCAGCAGCTGTGCTCCCTCCCAAATCTGTATTAAGCAACCAATTCTGGAACCACCACGTGCTCCCTCCCCTTTCTGCTAACTGGCTCCAGGAACTCTGCACTGACAGGACTCAAGCCAGGCCTGCCCATCCATTCTCAGCCATCCATTCATGCTTCTTCAGTCTGCACTGCCAGCTTCACTGTTAACTCTCTTGCCCCTCAACCCCTGCCACACTCTTAGTAACACCCCAACCTATTTAAACACAATTCTCCACCTACCCATGCAGGCACCCAAGCAGCTGAAAACACTGGTTATTTAATTCATAATCACAAATCTCAAATGGGCACTCAAGCCTCTCATGAATTCTTCTGAAAGTCTTCAGTATACACATTTTCCCACACTGTAAATTACTGCTTCATACTTCTATATTCCCTCTGCCTCCCTCACTTGCGGCTGACGACCCGACAAGATAACTTGAGAATCCAATAGCAATCGCACGGCCATCCCCTCGTTTTCCCACTGGCAAGCTCCGCACTCTGCCCCCTTCTGTTCCGGCAGGGAAGTGCCCTACTCCCATGATGGGCCAGCCCACGCTGGCGTTTCCTGGGCCCGCTCAAAATCTCATGCTGCAATTATTCCTCTCTCTTGGTAATCAGCAATTTCATCCTTCCTATAGGTCCATGCTCATACAAACACTTCTAGTACAAGCTTCTCTGGACTCCACAGTCCCGCCCCAGCTCTCAGCCACACTACCTGCTCACCCCACCACAGAACTCCTCAGCAGAGCTGCGTCCTCAGCCCTGCCCTCACCGCTGCAGGCAGGCCTTTCTCTACATTCCCCTGGCAAGGCCCTCCGCTCCGGCTGCCCTGCATGCTGCCCACTCGCCCGGTCCCACCTACTCCTCACAAGCCACCCTCCTTGCCTTCACTGCCCACCCTGCCTCTGCTCACTTCTAAATGTCAGATGCCCCAGGGCTCCAACACAGGACCTGCTTCTTCTCAGCTCTAGCCTCTCTGTATGATTCCACCCAGGCAATCCTGCTGTTGCCTCCCCAGCTGCATTTCCAGCCCTGACCTGCTCCACAATTCTTGTCGACAGGCACCACAAACAGTTCCAAACTAAAATCCCCCCTCAAGCCGTTCCTTCTTCATTCTTCCCCATCCCAGTAAACTGCCCCAACACCACCCAGATGAGTTATCCAGTTCCTCTTTCCCTCATCCCCACATATCCAAATCACCAGCAAATTCTGCTCTCCTCCACAACAAATCCCAGTCCCAACCTTGTCCGTCTCTTCACAGCCACACCCCACCCCATCTGGGCCACAGTCACCTCCCGCCTAGACAACTTCAATAGCCTCTCAAGCACCTGGTCTCTCTGCTTTTATTCTTGCTCTGCCACAACTTGGCCTCTACCAGCAGTCACCTTAATCTTTAAAAACATAAATAAAATAAAGTCACTACCCTGCTTCAGCCTTCCACTGCTCTTTGAAATTCACCCTCCGATCGCTGGCTCACAAGTGGGACATGGCCTGGCCTCTGCCCTCTGCAATCTCACCCCCAAGCTCTCAGGACACTACACACCCACCTCCCTCATCACCTTTCCAGTCTCCACGCTAGCCATCCCCTCAGCACCTTCAAATGACTCCCCGACCTGCACATCTCCCTGACCCTCAGACAGCTGGTACCTTCTCAGCACCCAGGTCCCAGTGCAAGCACCACCTTCTTGCAGGACAGCTCCTGGCCTGATCAGCTCAAGCTGATTCACCTCTTTACCCTCCAGTCCATCACCACATCATTCTGCTTCATAGTACTCTCCTCACAGCACTGCACCACTCACTGCCCAAAATTCTTCTGCTCACTTTCGTACATTTCCTTGTTTGTTGTCTTCCTCTCCCTGCTCTCTTGAACGTAAGCTCCAAGACCGCAGGAACCGCAGAGAATTAGTGAATTTTGTAAATATATCAAACTCCTTCATCTGTCTTCCACAGGTCATTCAAGCAACAAATGTTTACTGAGTGTCTTGTCCATTTGACACTGTGCCTTCAACAGACAGCAAAGATGTACCTAGTCCCTTCCCGAGTGCAATCTACAGTCCAGTAGGGAGACAGTCATCAAAGGTGCCCAGCTATGTGGTGTGTTCCAAAGCAGCCCTGTGGTACTCCAACAGCCTCGGACTGGGCTGGAAGTGAGAGCTGACCCAGGGAGGGGTCAGGGAAGTCCACGTGACAGCTGAGCTCAGATCTAAAGTAGAAAAGGAGACATGCCACTTGAGGGAGGAGCACCCGGGGACTGTGGTGAGAGGGGAAGGAGGAAGAGTGGAAGGTGAGAGAAGGGACTAGCCAGTATGGCTAGAGACCAGGGAGCCAGGGGAGCTCGGCAGGAGCTGAAAAGAGAGAAGATAGTGCAGAAGAAGCTAAAGACTGAGGTCTTTAACCTCAAAGCAGGGGAAAGCCATCTAAATGCTTAGTTTATGTTTGTATTAAAGTTTGTAACATCAAATTTGCAGTGTTAATCCAAAACTGTAGCTAAAGTACAGAAATTAACAGATGGGTAGAAAGCAAGAGTGTTTGGGGGTACATGTGTTAGGGGATTATCTTGGTAGTTGTGTTAGAAATAATGCTAATTTGGTCTAAGGCAGTGGGGGACATGAGAGAAAAAATCAATCATTCTTGGTGCTGGACAGAAAACAATGGGTGAGGGAAAAGGAAATGCCAAGGATAACCCCTAACTGTTTTGTTTGAATGATTGGGTGGAAACAGAGCCATTCGTTAAGACAGGAAACTCCAGAAAAGAACAACGTTTGGGGATTAAGATTCTCATTTCAATTTCAGACATGCTTTTGATATTCAAAAGCAGATATCAAGGACAGTAGCTGGAAAGAAGGAACTGGCACTATGATGTCAGGACTTCATAAAGTATAAATGTGTGAACCATTAACATTAGACGGTAACTGAACTGGGGAGGAATAAGTCTGCCTAGGAAGAAAGAATGGGTACGTTGTGAAGAGGAGCCCGGGACTGAACCTCAACATTTAATGACTGAGTCTGAAAGAAGCCAAGCACAAGAGCACACATTGTACAACTCCATTTATATAAAGTTCATAAACAGGCAAAATTAGTCGATGCTGTTAGGAAACAGAGAGGACAGGGGGCTGTTTACTGGAAAGCAGCACGAGGGGGACTTCTGAGGTTCTGGTCCTGTGGCATCTTACTCTGGACAGTAGTCTACAGGTGTGCTCACCTCACAGCTGGGAAAATTCATCAAGCTGTAGCTCTACGATTCGTGAATTTGTATGTTATACTTCAAGGAAAAGTTCAGGAAAGAAAAAATGGGAAGAATTCCACTGAGAGGGAAAGACTGAAACTAGGGGAGAGAAAGGAAATAACGGAAAAGGCAAATGGAGACAGGATCTGAAGCCCGGCTGGAGGGATGGGCGTGAGGGAGGAGGAAAGACAGCTGCTCTGCATGACAGAGGCGAAGGCAGGAACAGTGTGTGTCCAAGCATGGAAATTTCATCTCCTGAGAAGGAGGGCCGAGGGTCTCCAGCAGTTTGAGGAGCACAGAGGTGGTGTGAGATGGCTGTGTGGAGAGTGGAGTAACCGGAGAGATGTGGTGGGACTGCCAGTGGTGCCAAGGGTAGTCGTGCTGTCCCCAGAGTTCGGCTACTCGGGCCTGCATGAGGAATGCAGACAGATGAGCTTCTGCAGAATTGAGTTTTTGCCAAACGGGCATAATCAAAGGACACAGGAGCCTTCCACCTGGAAGAAATCACTACCTACCCCAATCCAAATCTCTGTCTTCGCGTGCGGACAGAGAAAATCATAAAACCACCATGGCTTTCATGGTTACTGCCCTCAGCCAGGCCTTCCGAGCCACCAGGAATGCTTGTGTGACCTCTCCTCAGCTTGCCACACAGCTACCACACCCCTTCCCATATTCCATCTACTCTGACCTGCAGTTAGCTCTTTTCTCCACACTGAATGCCTCAGATAGAAAGCAGAACTCATCAGAAACTCCCTCCATTTCCCACCAAGCTATCAACAAGCACACCCTGCACGACTCCAGTCTTTCCTCCCTCCTTTTACCAGTGCAAGAAGTGTCCATGATCCTGCTTAAGATTCATCCTGACACCATTCCTCTCTAGATGTCTGCGCTGAGCTTTTCTCGTTTTTTGTCTAGAATACATAAGCTAATATTCAGACTGCTGACTGAGAAAAAGCTAAAGTCATTTGAAAATAGCTACACAATTACTTTGTCATAAAAGTCAAGTGACAATTTTCTTTTCTTATTTTTGAGACAACTGTGCTGATTGTAAGAAACCTATAAAGTATCACAGGTTTTTCAGTAGTATTGTTGTTGCAAGTCTTCCTATGAAGCACTAAATGTAAACAACTCCACGTTATATTAGCAGACTCTAATACATCAGTTAAATCTATTTCACCAGAGATCAAATTAATTTGCTTTCCAGAACAAGATCTATCAGAATGTGTGGTATATAATTTTGCCATTCAAAGGGATAAAGGCACCCTTTCTGGGAAGGATAACAATGAAAAAGAATAAAGAAGGAGGTATGTCTCTGAACTCAATTGTGTCATGGAGGCTGGATAAGATTTTCCAAGAAAGATGATCAAAGTGCCTTAGCTCAGATGATGATGCACTAGGCCAGAAACCATGAAGTATAAAGAATCCGAATCAGCTTCTAGATCCCCTAACTAATGGGAAGGGTTTTACAGGAAGACCCTTATGTTCTCAGCTCCCCTAGCACATGTTGATCAGTGTTGGACATAGATAAGTGATACTCAGAAAGGCAGGCCAGAAGAGAAGTATTACTGCTGCAGCAGTCCTGGAAGCTGACCATAAATTCAGGCTCAGAGCTGCATGTGTACGAGCAGATGTTCCACAAATATTTATTTAGCACCCCACATCTGTGAGGCAGGGGCCAGGCTCTAGAGGATCCAGTGAGGAACAAAACAGACATGCCCTCTGCACTTAGGTGGTTCACAGTGCAGGAGGGAAAGCAACAGCTGCAGCATCCTGTGAGGGGCTACGACAGAGGCCTGCCCCTAGGGAAGAGCGAGGCATCCTAACTAGCCTTGGCATGGCAAGGGAGACTTCTAGTAGACTCTACTTTTAAGCTGAAACCCAAAGGATGAAACTAAGTGAGCCACATGAAGAACAGGAGGGCCGAGGGCCTCACCTAGGGAACAGCATGTGCCTCAAGGTAACAGGATGAGGAGCCCTAGGAAGTGACAGGTGGACATGCAGAAGCAGAGGTGGGGCAGAAGCACAGTCACCTGTAAGCTGGGGCCTGTCAGCAACAGAAACACCTCATTGACGTGCTAAAGACTTTTCTACAGGACTATTTCAGAGGTAATATAACCATGACAGTGCAAGACCCCTGGGAGGCAGTGGCCTTCCTATGAAGTCCTATAAAGCTGGACTTCTCTTAAGAAAAACGGCATTAAAGGGCCAGAAGCCTGTGGAGACTGTCACAGGTTCCAAAGAGTCAGGGAAGGATGGGATCCCTAAATATACGGGCAGGTAAAGTATGGTAAAGGCCCCAGTGGGGGATGAGAAAATCAAGTTTCACAGGCAATTAGCTCCCAAGTGCCACTGCATTTCCGAAATGAAACTGCATTTCTAGGTGAATCCGACCTCAGTAGTACTCCTGCAAAGGTCACCCTCACTTTCGGGAAGGGGGAATGCTCTCTTTGGCTCCAGCACTCCTATCCAGTGCCGTTTCCCAAAACTGTGTAAGGTTTTCATTGAAGTCCTCACTCCACTCAACATGAGTTTTTCCTTCAGATGCCCACACGATCTCTGAGCCTCCCTCGCACTGCAGCACAAGCAGCAGCTTCGGAGGGAGCATGGCCCTGACAACACCTCCACCTCAGAATTCTAGCCTCCAGAACTGTGCAAGAATGAGTTTCCACTGTTTTAAGCCCCTCCATTTGTGGCACTTTGTTATAGCAGCCCAAGGAAACTACTCTGAGGAGGACACAGCAAGCTCTCAGTAACATCTTCTCTCTAATGATCTCTGCCAAACAATGGTATCTGTTTACTCTTCTGTGATGCAGACTGGACCATGCCTATTTCACACTTCACCCAAGCCCTGTTCACTCTGTAAGAACCCAGTCATCTCACTTTTACTCATTTCAGAAGAATAGAAGTTGCATATTTCATTTATATACTTTCACTCAAGAGATTACATTTGATAGAAAAATCTTAATTTTTCCTTTCCTTTCCAATGGTGTCACTCTTTGCTCCCATTTCCAAAGCAAATATAAACAGTATTCATAGTCTTTGCCTCCCACACCAAACACACACACACACACACACACACACACACACACACACACTCATCTGGTAGGCAGCATGCTGAAGAGGGTGAGCATAGGTTTCACAATTAGACCAACTAAAGTGAATGGAGCCTTTGTATGCATGTAATGTGGGCCACCCCAACCTATTTGCGACCATCACAAACAGCAGGCTTTGTCTTGGTAATGCAGGAATGAGCTATGTTCCCTCACTGGCCAGGCACTGAGAGAATTCCTCAGTTATAACAGAAGCTAGCCACCAATTATAAAGCCTCCCACAACTAAATTCTGTCTTTTTTCCAGATAGAACACTCCTCCCCATTCCTGCCTGCTCCCCCATTTGATTTCACACCTTAAATTTTCATTCTATGAAAAAAGTGTCCTTCCCCATCATAGGAAAAACCATAATCTGGTAGACCTCACAGAGGTTTAAAGTCCTTCAGGAGGCCACCAAACTCGTAATAGACACAGGCAAAATTTACACTTATTCTTGAGAGCATTCTATCTCTGAAATCTTGAATCTCTAGGCACCTCCAACTCCCTGAGTCCATACACATTCTCCCCAACTACCACCATTCCTGACAATGCTCAGCCCATTTAAAAGCACCTTTTACCCCCAACAAGCAGCAGTTTCTGCCAATGCCACATACTGCAGCAACCACTTTCAAATAAGAATTCCAGATGTCCTGCTTACTAACACTGTGACTTCAAGCACGTTAGTTAACCCTAAGCCTCAATTTCCTCAAATGTAAAAGAGAACTAATACCTATACCTGTACCTCTTAGGGTTGCTATGAAAATGAAGTAACACGATGCACAAGCATTTATTATAGTGCCTAGACTCAATAAACACTATCTTTTTTTCCTTTCTCCAATGTGCCTGCTGGTAAACATGGAGAATAGAATGCACACTGTTAACTGGAGGATGGCTTTAGGAGCTTGCAGTGAACAGCGCAGCCTCCCAGCTTCCATTCCCTTTCCTAATCGCACTCTCATTTTCCTGTTTAGCCATTACCTCTCCCTCTCTACACAGCAATAAAAGGCCAATAACTCAGGATGCTTCATCTTCCCACTGTGAAAAGTATGACACCCCAGATCTTCCCTCTCACTACCTAGCACAAAGGGCAAGAAATAGACTTCAGTCAGACAGTCTTTCTCTCCAAGTCCCCTGAATCATGAAGAAAGATTCAACAATGACATAAAAGATCAGAGTTCATTCATACACTCTAGTGATAGCACCCAGGACAGACATTTTAGCAGTTTCTACCACTATGACCCTCTAGGGCTACTGGGTTCTTCCACTTTCCCCTCCATTTCATAATTCCTTTTTTTTTTTTTTTACCTTAAATTAGCCAGAGTCCATCTCTGCTGCTGATTACCAAGCAGCCCTAACTGACAAAGGGTTTTAAATAGCTACCACCAATCTCCACCCACCTCAGTTCTCTCCAAAGCTTGAGTGACTGGGATTAACATTTGCATCATGTACTAAGAGCATGTGGTAAAGAAAAACTGGGTCTGCAAATCTGATTTCAAAAAGCAATCCACAGACCAGCATTATCAGCCCCACCTGGGAGCTTGTCAGAAATGCAAAGCCTCAGGCCCCACCCCAGACCTACTGAATCAGAAACTGCATTTCAGCAAGATCCCCAGGTGATTCTAACCACTAGAATCTAAGGCACAATAAAGTTTGTAAAGCACTGACCCAGAGGGTAAATGTGGTCTGTGGCAAGTGCCTGATCAGTGTCTCATACTTACTATGAAAATGATGTTTGTAAACTATGGGGGGCGGGGGGGGGCCTCCTTAAGTTATACTCTCCCCAACAGAACACAGGGCTTGGCAGTACATCATCATAGTGGTTAAACACAGCTCTACACTCAACTCCTATGCTTATCACTAACATTGTGACCTCAGATCACATCCTAAACTATCAGAGCATCAGCTTCCTGTCTGTAGAATGGGCCTGTAATCCCTATCTCCTCAAATTACTCAGTACACAAACAGTATATTTTCATCATTGCCTTCACCATAACAGATGTTCCTCACTGCTCAAGGTATGCCTGCCCCAGGTGAAACCATTCCTGAACAAATGAGCAGGGCACCTGTTAACCTGGATCCTAGCTCTCAGCATGCTTCTCACAATTTCTAACAACCCTGTCAATTAACGTCCATCTAGGCAGGAGCTCCGCAAAGGCTCCAAACGACCACCGTGTGGTCATCTCAAGTAAAAGATCTATTCAAAGTCTAAGAGAGACTAATGGATTTTAACATAACAAAGTATGAAAAGTTTACAGATAATTTCAGATTGCACGTTTCAACCAGTTGTAAATTTTGGTGTCATATGACAGATAAAACCACAATTTTCTGAAAAGGCTACAAAAATCCCTTTTCCAATTACATTATCTGTGCAAGGCCAGGTTTCTTCATCTACTTCAGCCAAAACAACATATTGCAAGAGACTGAACACAGAAGCAGATGTCTTTTATTTAAGCCCCATACATTTAAAGAGACCTGCCAAAACATAAGTACCGCCACTCATCCTACTAAATGTTTGTTTTAGAAAATAGCTATTTTTTATTAAAATGTCATTTATATTAGCATGCAATGGGTTTACCATTATTTTTAAATAAATGAATTAATAAATATTTTTGTAAAATTTTAGTTTTCATTTCTATTATGGTAAAAACCAAAACCTGTAACTCACATAAACTTAAAAGCTCTTTGGGGCCCTTAATTATGTTTTTTTAAAGTGTAAAAAGGTGCACAGAATCAATCTTAAGCTCACTTTTTTTGAAGCTTGGAAGTATGGAGACTAAAAGATTAACACTCACTTGTAGTTAGTAACTTCCATCAGACAGTATTCTTGTAGAAGTAAGAAAAATGTCCCCCAAAGTCCTCTAAAGTAATTCTAAAGTCAAGTTTTGTACACAAGAGGACTAAGAGCTGAATACTACAAGAAATAACTCTCTACCCAGAGAGATGCTTTTTAAAGGATTCAGAAATTATTCTGTCCAGTGGCAATTCACTAATGTGTTCTTACAAGACGTTGATTTCCGGGTGGGAGGACATGCACCTCTGTCTTACGTTGTTCTCCTTTACATAATGGATAACTCTGCTCATGGAGAGAGAGCATGCTCTTCCCAGCATGGCTAGGGACTCCTCCTCCTCATAAATGGTCAGGAAGTCCCAGAAATCAAAGCCATAGATTTTAATTTGGCAGGTCTAGGCAGAGGTACAACTCCAAGGGAACCTCTGTTTAGCTTTTCTCTACAGGACTGAGAACACAAAAAAATTAACGGAAAGGCTGTTTAGGAACTATGTCTGTACACTGCAGAACAACAGAACTAAAAAGGCATTTGTTCTGATCAAGGCTGCATGCCTGCGTGCCTCCCCCTGTGGGAATACAACAGAGGCACTACCTACCTCCTCCCTGATCACAACACCTTCAGAAAATTCCAGTCTAAAATACACAAAACAAGGAATAGAAAGACTTAAATACTCAAACTACATACACAGGCCCAGTCCATTTGATCTTTGCTCAGATATTTGTCTGAGAACAACTTAATAACAGCAGTCACTTGTAAGTCATTGATTAGGACTGTGGAATGCCAAAACCACTCTATTTTGTTCCTATCACCACCATCAGTCCTGGAATTGAAGACACTGACAGCCTGAAACATGCCCATTAGGGCTGCCCGAGGCAGGTTCATGTCCCAAATGGGCCCTTCATATTTCCCCAAATTTTTCTAATACCTCACTCTTGAAGATACCAAGGCTGTTTTTCTTCTTTACAGTCCCTCTGCATGTGCCCTGGACCACCTCAATGATAACAGGTCACAGCAAAGCCCACCTTGTAGGTCCTAGACCTCTCACCTTGGCAGTGGGCTCTCACAGAGCCTCTAAAGGAGGGGCCACGTGGCTTTTGTGAACCCCCTAAAGCAGCCACTAAGGCCCACAGCTACTCTACTCACCACCCTTCAGCTCCCCTAACCAACAGCACCTTGGAAGGCCCGACTGCCAGGCCCCTTCCCTCAGGTCCGCTTCTCACTCATGGAAATGAACTCAGGTGCGCTTCTCACTCATGGAAGTGAACTCAGGCTTCTGTATCTTCCTGGGCTAACTTCAGTTATTGGATGTTGGAGGCAGTCAAAGCTAAGAGGGGCGAGTTTCACTTAGAGGAGCCCAAGCACACACCTGTAACTCCTGCATCTAAATCTCTTGTGGTCAAATTCTTCTACACCAAAATGCCCAGCCTCAGACTACATTTCAGGTTTCTAGTCACCTAAAGGCCTATTCAGTTCAGGTACCTATGCACTGCACCTTTGTCACTGGAGTACTATGCATCTCTGAAAACTGGAATGATCTCAAAGTAGGGCTCCTCAAATAGAACATGTCTTCACCCACAGGCTGCCATTCATGCAGCATCTTAGTAACATGCCCTAGCTGGTATTCAAATGCTCCCTTTCCTGGTATTCAAGTAGCAGTTAGCATTTCCTAAACATACTATTAATAATTATTTGCCTCACTAATAGGAACAACTTCCCCAAGGGTCTGAAGTCAACTTTTTAGGTTGATCAAAGGATGCTGACTCTGAGCAGGATTCTCCAATTAAAACTTACAATGTCAGCAAGGGTCAACTCTTCTCCTTTCTAGAATGAAGTCAAACTTTTTAAAAATTTGCTCTTTTATTGAAAAGAGAGGGGTCTTGGTCACTTCTGATGCCTTCCTGTGTGCATCCCTGCCACTGGTTGGCTAGAAAAGACTGTGATGACTACCAAGCATTGGAAGGGAAGCACCTAACAGTTCTTCCAGCCACTCACTCAGATCTGGAGAGGGCAACCTTGTCCCTACTCTCAGACCACTTTCCCTACTTGGGGATCCAGGGGTTTGGGTTCCTCCCCTCCCTTCTCCTATCCCCTTACTGCTGCGCCTACTTCCTTATGTCCTACACACCACAAGTCCTGGGTTCCCTGATTTCTCTCATAACAAAGTTCAATGGCTAATGATTTGGGCTCTGGGTTTTAATGAGTTATAAGGAAGACAGACATTTTCATTTTGTGCTGGGGAAAACTGTTCTTCGCATGACTTGGCCTAATGACTCCTAATGGAGTAAAGATAGACAAAAGAAGCTGTGTCTGGTTTTTCTTTAACTAGAAATCACCACAAAGGCTATGAAATTAGGTCCAGAGAAGGGCAACAAAAATTGAGGGAATGATGCCAAGTTTTCTTCTGAGTCTTGAGAAGGATAGTTGTGTGTGTTATTAAAATGATAAAGGGTAACACAGGCATACATTCCATAGCTTGTCTCCAGCTAAGTCCTCCCACAAAAATGACCTATAGCTGGGTGTAGGCCTCAGCTCTGCCACTTGCTGTATGATCGTGGCTGATCTCAGACTGATCTGCAAACGTCTGGATAATTACATCCACAACCCTTTGCTGGGATAATTAAAGAAGATAATAAATGTGAAAGTACCTATCAGAGTGCCCACAGCATAACTGAGGCTAAATAAATATTAGTTTCCTTATTTCCTTTATTTTAATTAGTGTATGACACATTCATTCATTTGCCAAGAATGTCATTTCACAGGCAGAAGTTTCCAAAGACCTGATGATCTAATCTCCCTGTAATTAGGGTTCCTCCTCTGTTCAAAGTCAAACACTGCCTTTATACCTACGTGTCTGTCTCCTGCTCCTCCCTATTTGTACCCATCAGTTTTTTCCCTGTCGACTCTGAATTCATCGGACTGTTTTTTAAATAAATTTGAATTTAGTGAGATTTCCTCAAAGTCTGAGCTCCAACTACTCTTTCTTCCTGCTCTTCAACATCACATACAAAAATGCCTGAGTAAGGGGACAGTACAATTTGCTTCAGGAACGACCCCGACGTGAACACCACACACAAGGCCTAAGTTTATCTTATCTATCTAGTAAATGTACTACATATGCATGAAGAATCATAATAATTTGGTGGGTAGAACACTGGACTTGTGGTCAAAAGACCTAAGTTCAAATTCTTGATCTGACACTAAATAGCTATGTAACCACAGGTAATCTGTTCTCATCAGCCTCAGTCTACTCAGCGATGAGAGAGAAATGATAAGACCTACTGTTAAGTTATGCAGACGCTCACTCCGACCCTCAAATCAAGGGAGGTTAAATGCTTCAGTGCTCATTCTATCCTAAGAAGGAACGCTGATGGGGTGACTGAAAAAATGACCTTTTCAGAACGCAATTAGGATACCCAGAGAGAGTTAATGCACGATCAGTACAACAGAATATAAGAAAATCCACTCTTTCCTACATACTCTGCCTTTTCCTGTCCCTTCCCTTTGCCTGAGTCTATTGGATCCATCTTCCTCAAGGGACCAGTCTTTCTCAACAGGGCTAGGCTAGGGGATGCATCCTGACGTCAAACAGGAGCGGGGAGGGGAGGGAATGTGAAAGCAAGGACAGAAGGCTTAGGTCAGATCAGCTCTGATGCACAGCAAGAATGACTCTCATTTATTAAACTTGCTTCCTCCTCCCACTGCTGGAGTAGTAAGAGCCAAAGGGACAAAATCCATGTTCAGGCCCAGGAGAAAAAAGAACAGAGACTGGAAAGCTCAAGCCACTCTCAGGAAGAGGCAAAAGAAATACCTGAAAGTCACACATGGCCCAGCTTAGCTAATTAAAGGAAGAAAAAGACAAAGACTAAGGCCCTGGAGACTAGACAGAAATGAGAACCAGGTATTTAGCAGGACTTTTCTCAGTGACACTGAGAGTGGGAGTAAACACAGTAGTTGGCAAAGGTTGGGGATTTGGGATTCTAGCTTTTTATGCATTTTTTATTGTAGTAAAAACCACATAACATAAAATTTACCATCTTAACTATTTTTAAGCATACAGTTCAAAAGTGTTGTATTGTTGTCAGACAGCATCTCCAAAACTTTTTCGTCTTGCAAAACTAAAACTTTGTCCCTATTAGACAACTCCCTTTTTTCCCCTCTCCCCAGGCCCTGGTAACCACCATTCTACTTTCTTTTCTCTATGAATTTGACTACTCTGGGTACCTCAGATTCTGGCTATTTTTATACCTGGGTAAAAACTCATAACTTGTACTGTTTGGCAAACCAAAGTAAGCACGTACAGAGGAGACAGATCTCACTCAGGAGGCACAAAGTGCAAGGCTGGCTGACTACTTACAGCCAAAGAATCACACAAAGATGACAAGAAACCTAAAATTGGGTAGGATTTAATAATTAGAATTCAGGATTGGTATGGATAGAAATTTATTGCCACCCCACTTTCAGAAAGGCCCAGGGAATGGTTACAAAAAATTTAGCAGAACTTCAGTATTCAGGCTTTTGACCTTGTAAAATTGGCACTGGTGGCTGATCAAATGTTATTTTGGAAGAGTATGCTATTAATGGCTAATATCAAATTTGGCCGGTGGTCTCAGCAAACACCCTTAACTTCTAGGTACCCTAGGTGCACAGGACTGAACTAGAAATGCAAAACACATGAACACTTTATTATTAGCTGGGCCTGTAGATCCAACTCACAATGCAGCATTCCATAAGCTAGGCTAGCACACATGGAGAACTCATTTTCCCTACACTAGTGGCAACCTTGAGCTTGAGGCCAAAGTACATATTGGTATGAAGAGGGATTCATAAAATACTAGGCCTGAATCTTCGGTCTTACCATCCAGTCAAGGCTGGCCGAGGATGCCCAAGTCAGCACAGGAGAGAGTGGAGCCAGAAAGAGACAAAGAGAGAACATTTGATGTTATGCCAAGGTACACTTGCTGCCAGCTTCCAAACAGCGCAGTCACCTGTAAACCAATCTAGCACATAGGAAAAGAGAGAAAAAGGAGAGCTGCTCAGGCCCTTTCCATTCAGGAGTAGCCCCAGCCTTACCACTCTGGCCAGGTAAAGCCAGGAAAGAGAAAAGACAGCCCACATCCACGTGGGTTTAAACCTTCCAAATGGGTACAGTAACTAGACCCACTACGACAGAGGCCACTGAAATGTCCTTTACCTCACTGAGCCAATTCTCCTTGTTGGGTGGGGAAGTGAATGAAGTCAGGGTGGAGAGAAGCACAGAGCCTGAGAAATAGGCCTTTGGCAGTGGGAGAAATGAGAAGCCACATGCCCCCCCAGAGGCCAACAGCCATCAAGACAAAGGTTCTTCATTCTCTTGTTTCCCAGCTATATACAGAAATACGGTGATGTACAATTTTACGATGCATGTGTATCACAGAAATTCAGACTGCATGTTCAACTAGAGCATTCTGGATTTCAGCAATGACCAAATAAAGATGAGCAAATACATGTCCTATATAAGATATATGTTGTCTTCTTGAGTTGAACCAAAAAGAGGGGAAAATCATCAAAAAAGGATCACAAATCCAAAGGCTCAAAAGAAAAGGAAGGAAAAAAAATACTTGTGCCAGGAACATGACAGAATCAAGTTTGCAGAGACTGATGTAAAACCTTAATGCCCAGGTAAGAAGACTTTCAGGAACTCATATTTAAGGAAAAGGCTATTTGTTGTTCAGGCTTTGGGAAAAAACACCAGAAACTTAAAAAGCAACAATCTCAACTTTTAAAAAAAGTGTTGATAATTCAGGAACAATGGGAAAAAGACAGGAACAATGGGAAAGAAAAATAGTGTGGCATGACACCTACAAACCATGGAAGGCCTCTAAGACAGCAAAGGAAAATGGGAGACACAAAATGAAATTTTAATTATCAACAGTTTATATGCAAAGAAGAAAATGAAACTCCCAAAGAACAAAAAGAGCTGGGACAAAGATGTTTTTGCCATCTTCATGGTGACGAAGGTGATCCAAGGTCTAGGGAAGGCCAAAGCCAGATGAAGGCAAGAGTTCAAGGAAGAATACGAGGCAGGATTCTCTTCCTTCCTCACTGAGTCCCAAAGGGCACAGTCTGAGAAAAAACTCCAAAGGTGGTTTCGGTTTAAAATATTCAAGGGGGATTCTCCATCTAGGACAAATGGTGAAATGGGGGGAAACTTACCACAGTGACAGGAATCAAAACCCCCAAGACATTCCAGAAGAATAGGTAGAGGCAGGGCCCACAGTGGCTGAAGGGCTGCAAGGCCTTTGGATCCTGCTGGATGGGAGAAATGGAGAGAGAAAAGTAGAAGGTTTATATTACAGAAAATTTAGAATTACAAAGTTTTTTGGAGAACTGGCTATTATAAATGTGGGGATCCAGCTCAGAAGACAGGACATAATCACTTGTATTTGAGATTTATATAAATATACAGGATTCAAGGCATGGAGAACCAAAGAAGGGGTAAAAAAATCTGAGACACATGGAAAGTCCAGGCAGTCTGTATAACTGCCCTCTAAGATAGAGGAGTCTTAGCCTCTTGATAGGAACTTTATCCAAAATTGAGTTTTAAGTTCTTAGGTATCAGATGACTGACTGAGATTGGCTAGAATCCTAGGAGTCAAAAGTCAATAGTGTTTTCTCGCTGATTTTCCAGTCAAGAGGAGTGCTGAAGCAGCAAACTGGAGTCAGACCAAAGTTGTTCAGGTCCTGGCTCTACCACATATCTGCTGTGTAACCTTCACCCAAGAGGTTAAGAATGGAGTTAATGGCAATAATACAGGCACCTGACTTTATAAGGTTACTTGAAAAGGCTGTTTAAGGATTAATTAAGTTAATCTATGAGAAGTACTTAAAATAGTACTGGACAAATTTTAAGGGCTCAAAAAAGAATAGTTATCATTACCATCATTTTATTTATTTCATCTACTACCTCCTTCCTCAGCTATACTGTATAATTTGCTCAGAGTAGCTTGGGTATAGATTTCAAGATCCATTTTTAAGTCCGGGGAACTTCCCTTTTCCTTGGGAGGTATGATGGCATATTAAGGGATTCAGGTATCAAACTGCTGCCACGTTCACGAGTTACTTGTTTATCTAAATGTTGTAAATCTGGGAACTGTGCTGAATTACCATTCATCTATATAGGTCCCCAGACCTTTGGAAGAAAGGAATTCGTGAAAAACATAAGGTTAGAATTATCCAACTTGCTAACAGCCATCTGAAGTTGCTATATCATTTTCAGCAGAAATCACTAGCATGAGAAATAGGGTCCTACACACTATTTTGAGTGGTCCTGTACTGTAAGAGACTGAATAAAATAGGAAGAAAATGAAAAAGTAAAAATGTTTTCAACATATTTAGGGATCTTAGCTTCTCTGTGGGAACAAAGGGTTCACTGAGAATGAAGGCTGTTAGTAGGATATACTTTAAAGGACAGAAGGGCCGAGCCCGTGGCGCACTTGGTAGAGTGCCGCGCTGGGAGCGCGGCGACGCTCCCGCCGCGGGTTCGGATCCTATATAGGACTGACCGGTGCACTCACTGGCTGAGTGCTGGTCACGAAAAAACGACAAAAAAAAAAAAAAAAAAAGGATAGAAATACATTTAAAGAAATTTCAAATGGTTTTGATATTGGGCCAGGTTTTTTCTTCCTTATTGAGCTATACATGCCAGTCATGGTACCCACTAGCCTACAAATCCTACTGATGGGAACTTCCTTTGCTTTGAGGGTGGGCCCAGGCTGCCATGGGCCACCTGACTGCTGATGAGACCAAGTGCAGACATCTGACCAAAGAGATTAACTGCCACCTATGATGTGACTTGGAACAATAATAAAAGCAACAACAAAATCAGATTCCCTCTCTCTCAGAAATCTAAATGATACTGACAGAATGAGGTGATCCACTGTAAGAGATGAAGCTGAAAGGTTACGATGTACAAAGAGACTGCCAAAGGTCATGAGAGATCACAGCAAACCAAAGTCATGAGCAAGGAGAAGCTAAAAAGTAGAGGAGATGGGCTGAGCCCGTGGCGCACTCGGGAGAGTGCGGCGCTGGGAGCGTGGCGACGCTCCCGCCGCGGGTTCGGATCCTATATAGGAATGGCCAGTACACTCACTGGCTGAGTGCCGGTCACGAAAAAGACAAAAAAAAAAAAGAAAAGAAAAGAAAAAAAATAAATAAATAAAAAGTAGAGGAGAGACACACAGAGCAGGGAAAAATAAGCTAAATGGCAGCAAGAGGAGAAAGACACAAAGAACAGAGAGATGCCATGAGAGACCCCACTGTCCATGGGAAAGACTATGGCTTGTCTCTGAACAGCTTTAGTTCCTGACGGTTTTCTAGTCCGTGCACATCCTTACAACGTATCCCCTTCTTCTGAAAATGGTCTGAATGAAGCTCTGTTCCTTGCAACAAAAAATCCCTAACTAAAACAGTGACTTCAACTCCCCCTTAAGATGAAGTTTTCCCAGGAGGCTCCTCGATGCCACCAACAGATTCCCGGCAAGTCCACCCCCACCAGACATGCCTAGGCATACTCAATGTCTGCTTCCCAGCAGAACAGGGATGTCTGGTCCCTAGGCATACAGGCGCAGTCCTGAGGGCTTATGAGCATCTCACGGGCCTATGAAAATGTTTGAGACCTAAAAAAAAATTTACTAGATGGAAAATATGAAAAGAAAATTGCAAAATCAAAGTCCATAAATGTTGAATGTCTACAACTAGTCAAATGAAGCTTAGCTCATATAGTTTCATATAAGCTAATTTTATGTGAGACATGGGTGATTTTTTAATGTTTTATATGACATGGTAAAGGCCTCCAGAGGTTAAAAGTGCTTAAGGCCTTCAAAGGTTTTCTAATTAGTCCCACAGCAATGGACATGTTTGGGCTTATGCTGGAACATGTCCACCCCATCCCTTGCATAAATGTGCACTTTAAATAGCATGCCTTACCATTCAAAACTAAGCAATCTGAAATTAGAAGTTAACTCCCACTGCCAAAATTGAAACATGTTATGATTTTAGCACTTCTGATATTTCCTAATTTCTATTGTTTTTTCTTAATGTAATATTTTGAATAAGTGAAGACAAAGAAATTCTATTAGTCATCCTACTAGTTTTACCAAAAATGAAAACAAAAATGGCATTCATGAGAGCAAATGGTCCTGCACATTTAAAGGATTTAACTTCTGACATTTATCGGAATAATAAATCAAAACTGGTCACATTTACTCTTTCCTTCTGCAAGAACTCCCTCAAACGTCATGAACAGACCTAAACATTCTCTTCCATTTGATCAGTTTCTCAACCTAAGAAAAACAGGAGGTGGCAAAAGTTAAACTAAACTTAGATCCTACACCCTGAGATGATGGTGTTAAAAACAAAAAAGCAACTATAATCCTTTCTATGGTCACTATTGATATGGCTCGACTTCTGTATGCACAGACAAGCCCTCCAACTTTTCTGTGGAGCTGTCTCCTGACCTGTCTGGCTAAGATCAACTCACTCTTCTCACACTCACTGCTGAACTTCTCCACCTCTGCACCTTCTGTTTATAACTCCTGCTTGCCCTTTTCTACCCTCCTTTCCCCCACTCCACCACTTCTGCAAAACTGCTCTCAAAGCTGTGATCGCTTGTCCAACCTCGAGCCGTTCCTCACATCTCACTCTTTGACACCTAGTTTAGACAGGTCTCTCTGGCCCCAATTCCCTGCACATACTCACTTTTCCTCTGGCTTTGCTGAGTGCATTTATCTTATCTTTTACACCTACTTCTCAAAAACAGGTAGCCTCTAAAGGTATGTCCTGACTCCATTTTCAGCACAACTACCTGCACAGCTTGAATGATGACCATTTCCATGATGATAATGCCACATTCTCTTATCACCAGTCTGTCTTCTTACCTATATCTCCAACAACCTACAGGAATATTTCCCTATCATCCCACAATGAACTGAAAATCACTCCTTTATCATACTTGAAATCCGTATAAAAGGAACTTCTTCCCTCAACACATTTCCCAGGCGAGGAACTCTCTCCTCCTCCCCCACCCCCCATATCTTTCAACTTCGTTTTCTCTCTGCACTGGTTTTTTCCCTTCAGTATTTAAACACAATGCCAAAGTCTCTCCTACCTTAAGGAGAAACAACTTTTAATCCTATGCCTTCCTCTAGCTGCCATATACTGCTGCCCCATCCATTTTCCCCTCCAGGCTCCTTAAAGACTTGATTTCCCTAATTTCTACTGCTTCACTTCCCACTCATTCCTCTGCCCACCACCATACCACTGACGTGCCTCTCAACATCAGGTTCCTCCTGACCAATCCAAGTGCACTTTTCATTCTCTGTGTCACTGGATGCTACTGGCCACTCGTTGGCTCCTTCTGTGACTCCATGGCCTCTGTGAACACACACTCACTGCATAAACCCCAGATCTTCAGTCTGCCTGGCAAGCTCCTGTTCCTCTATAAATACTTAGACATTCCCATGGGTTCCATCTTAGCTCTCCTGTGCCCACAACTTACATCCAACCAGTTTCAACCATCTTATCCACTGGCTCTCAACTCTGGCTGTTAAAGAAAACCCTTGCTAGGAGTCTGTGTTTCAACTGCTCATGATGCCTCCAGAGGGCACTCAAACACCTGCTCAGAAAATTTCAAGGATATTTACACTAAGGTATTAAAACTTGAAATGACTTTTACAGTAGATTACTACCTCTAACTAGTTGCCAAGCATCATGAAAATTTGTACGTGTTTTGTGCAGATTCCCTGATTCTAAGTGTGAATCTGGAAGCTTATCACAAGGTCTTAATCCTACCACAACATAAAGATGCAGTAATAAGTTAAATGAATATTGGCTAACTGAGAAACCTGACGTGTTTCTAGCTGATGCCAAGTACTTTTAATCAGTGAAATATTCTTAAACCCTATCGGGCTCAATCCTATACATATTTGAGCTATACATCTAAAAATGATTTTGAAAACCAAAGGGACATAATGGCATTTACTCTGCAGAAGAAAAGGAGCTCCAATTATTTTTATGAATTGTTTTATTGTTAACCTAAGAGCGCAGAACTCATAATCTTTGGGATAGAGGTCTGCTCTGGCTACAAGCGCTTCCTCACAAGCTCTGTCACAATACCATGAAACATACTGCAAAATAAGATCTGGAAATAAGCTATGATTATTTTATGAACTTGCAGGGGTATGAAAAATAAATGAGCTCTAGAATAGCTTTATTGAATTTCTTATATCAGGTGACAGAAGACACACTGCATATTCCAGAGTTAGTATAACACTGTAGAGTTAGAAAGCAATTCAAATTATGCTTCATTAAAATTAAACTTTGAATGCTCCTGGTACATCTCCAAAATAAATTTCATTTTTTAAAATCTTTCCTTCCAGTTTCTTACAAATGCCTATCTACTGAGGCCACTGGTTATCTACCCTGAGAATCTCCGATGTGGGCTAGCTGTGGCACAACTTTAAACCTGGGTTCAACGACTTCAATTTGTCAAATCTAGTTTCACTCTTGATCCCTTCATCACATGTCAGGGCCATTTAATACTACTGCTCCTGTCCATTCTTGAAACTTCCTCCTGTCAGGATACCTCTCTCCTGAGAATCCTCATAAGCATTCCCTCTGGCCAGCCCACGAGGCTCCTGCACACTAAGCTAATCTGCTCCACAGGCCCGACAACAGTGAACCCAACAGTGGTGAGCATGGGAGCTAAGCTGAGCCAATCAGATTCCCCTCCCTGAGAATTCAGAATTGGGAAGTGGAGAGGCTGTCTGTGAAGTGAGCCAGCAGGGGTTATTCACTCTGGATGGCCTTCTGGAATGGCCACTCTGGGGTCATTTATGCTACATACAGCAGAGAGACACTGTCTAGAGAGGGGAGCACGAGCACAGAACAGACTGGCAGTGAGAGGAGACCAAGGCAGAGAGTACAGCCACACTGACTGCTGCCAACTTCCAGCCAAGAAGTAACCTTGGATTCCATGGTGCACTCCTCAGAAAGCCCCTGCACTTAAGCCGTTTCCAATGGGTTTTATTTCTTTCAAAAAACGTTCCCTGGTTAAGACATTCTCCTTGTGCTCTATCTTCCGTTACCTTTGCAGGCACATTCTCCCCTACCTTTTACCCACCTTGTGCTCTGAGGTACCCATGCTCCACTCTGCCTTGCATGTCTTCTGATTCTGCTCTGCATGTTTTTGCCCACTCTCAGCCATGTGGCAAGGACAATGAACGATTCCCAAATCTCTACCCACACTTCTAAAGGCCAGGTGGATGTAGAGCCAGGGCACCACTCTGCCAATTTCCTGGCCTGCCTTTATGTGAAAAGGACCAGTTCATCAACATCAACAGAAATCACTCCAATTAGTCAGGAATACTCTGACAACATGATGACTGACAATAGATCCACGAATGCCCAGAGGAAACACCACCACCAGATCATACAGGCTGAATCTAGCGCAATGGACCCCGAAGACAATCACAATATCACCCAAAGTCAAAGTAAGTCTCAAATAATTCCATGTAAAAGACACTGAGAGTCCAGTCTAAGCTGGACAGATACCATGTAGAAAGATTGATTTAAGAACAGAGCTATGCACAGAACCTGTTCATTCACATAGCAAAGCATATATATGTACTATAAAATAATTCTTTCCAAATCCTCCTCAGGAAGAAACTATATGTCCTATAAGCCCTTCAAACTTTGCATGTCTGAAACTGATCTGTCATCTTCTCACCAAAGCCTATATTCCCAACTACGCTACCCCTCAATTGCCCAACCCAGAAACTTGAATATCACCCACCCGCCTCCCTACCACAAAGTCCATCTCCTAAATACCTCTCAGATCTCTCCACTCACAGCATCTACACAGTCTCAACTTTAACTCAGGCCACCACAGACTTCCCCTGGAATACTACAATAGCCTCATGTTTTGCTTTCCTCGAATCCACTATCCACTCTAATGTAATCTTCCTAAAATGTAAAATGGATCATTCTTACCCTGCTTAAAATTTTTCAATAGGTCCCACCCATTTCCAGTATAATTTCCAAATTTAATCATATGACTTTTTTAAAAAGTACACACATCTGTTCACCATGCACCTAACATATGTCCCAGATATAATATACTTTGTAAAATTAAATTTTCTATTATAAATGTAATACATCTAATCTTGGTAAATATAAAGAAAGATTATTTAAATCACCCAACATCCTATCACCCAAAGTCTACAATTGTGATTTTCATCTAATTTCTTCTAGACATTTTTCTACTCATAGGTTTTACTGGAAGGTTGCTCAGATTTTTGTTTAACTAAGAGTTTTCATCATATCATGCATGCAACTGAGTATTCTGATTTTCTTCCACTTAACACTGTTATGAGCATTTTAACATTTTCCTCATAAATTTTTTTTATTTTAACTTCTCAATATACATTGTAGTTGATTTTCCTGACCCTTTACCCATTCCTCTTCCCCCCTCCCCTCCCCCCATCATATCTGTTCACTTGTCTTAACAAGTTCAAGGAATTGTTATGTCCTCATAAACACTTTTAATGGCAGTATGTCATGCAGTGGATATATCATAGCCATTCTATAAACTGTACTCTTAAAGATAATTCTATGATATCTATCTTTTGTACATAAAGATTCTTTCAGTATTTAAAACATTCCTTTGATGGTTTCTAGATGGTTGCTACATCAAGAAGTATGAATATTTTTAAGGTTCTTGATACATATGGCCAATCTAACATAAGACTATGCCATTTTTACCACATCCTTTTAAGAACTAGGTACTATAATTTTTGGTCTAAATTTAGGTCTTTATTGAATTGGTGAGATATTGTAACGTCTTCATTACAAAAGTAAATGCGTATTGTAAAAAAACTGAAATAATGCAAAGGCATGTGAAATAAAAACTGAGTCTTCTCTATGCTTCCCCCAGAAGTAATAACAATTAAATGTTTTCCATGTATTCTTCTAGACCTTTTTCTATTTTTATTCAACACACACACAAAATGATTATTCTGTTTTGTATCTTACAAAAGACAGGATTAAACCTGTTTTTTGGCTCAGTACTATACTCTAGACATTCATCCAGGCTATGTCAATACATACAAAATCTACCTCTCTTTTTAAAAACTACATAACATTCCATAGTATAGAGATGCCAAAATTTACTGTAAAATTTATCTTTACTTTTTCCTCATAAAAATGATGCCGCAACAGACTTCATTCATATTAACTTGTGTCCTCAAATGAGAACATCATGGATTTCTTAAAGCATGATTTTTTTATTTTGATTGGTTCTGCCAAATGCCCATTTAAAAAGGCTCAACCAATTTTTATGTTCCCAACAATGTATTAGGTGCCTTTTTCTTTACATCCTTTGATAGCTCTTCATTTTTGCACCATGCCCTGCCCTCAAATCTAGTTTAAATCTCCATTTCCCTAATCACAACTGAGGTTGAATTCTTCATTGTTCTGACACTTTCATTTCTCAGAATTACTGAATTCCTTTTTTTAATTGTGTCAATTCTATTTATTCTTTATACCTGTTACAGAAACATTTTTCCCAGTCTGTCGCTCTGTAACATCTTCTGTCACACAGAAGTATCAACTTTGATTATGGTCAAATTTATCAATCTTTTTCTGTATGATTTTAAGTCTTGGTCTCACCTAAATGATCTAACCAAAAAACATATTTTTTAAAATATATCCTCCCTACATACCGAATTCTCTTATATTTCTTTCTAAGGCTTTTACAGGTGTTTGTTTTTGAAGTATTTCTTTAATCCATCTCAAAGTTATCCTGAATATGGTAAAACAGGATCTTTCTTTCTTTCCAAAGAGCCATTTATCCCCATACAATATATTGAACAATAATTTCCCAACTGTTGTGAAATACCAACTTTATCATATACTAAATAACTATACATAAATAGGTCTGTTACTGGATTCTACTTTGCTCCATGGATCAATTTGTCTCTTCTCGTGCTCACCATTTATATTACTACAGCATTACAGTATGCTTTGATATCTGGTATAGCAAATCCCTCATCACTATTTTTCCATTAGAAAAATGTTTTGACCGTTCTAACACGTTTACTCCTGGAAAAGAATTTTAGAAGCACTTTATCAAGTGTCTAAAAATAATTTCCACTGGGATTTCAACTGTAATTACATTGAATATTATAGCTTAATTTGGAGAGTACTGCAATATTTACAATGATGCCTTCCCCACCAGAAACACACAATGTCTGCCCATAGATTAGCTTTTAAATCATTTAGATAAAAGTTTTTACTCTTCTTTGTAAAGGTTTGGTAAATTTACATTTTATTCTTAAATGTTTTCTAGTTTTGCTGCTATTGAGAATAGAATCTTTTCTGTAGGAGTAATTATTATTTCGTTATTAGTGAACAACTACACATCTTTTCAAATGTTTAACAACTTATATTTCTATCTAGTGAACTGTCTACTCACATCCTGTAACCACCTGTGTGTGGATTTTCATTATTTTCTTCATTGATTTGTATAAGCTCTTTACATATTGAAAATATTAACTCTCTGCTTATCACCTGACACAAATATTTTTCTACTTTGTGGTTTGGCTTTCAATTGTAGGGTTTTGTTTCTCTTTTCTTCTTGAAGAAGTTTTAAATTTTTATGTAGTTACTACACTGATTTTTTTTCTCTATTGTTGCCAATAGGAGCAAGTAATAATAAATTTGTGTGCCCTAGGTACCAGTGCCTTATCTCTTACCCTCATACCACCTGCATGGTGGAGATTATTTTCCTCACTGAAAACATTCCAGTTTAGATACACATGATTGCAAAGCTTGTGTTCTGTCCACCACAGTATGCAAAACTCCTCTTTCCAGATGTTCAATATTTACTTCCATTTTCCTTATGACTCAAAAAGCATTCATGATGATTTACTATTTATTACATTTCCATTCAAAATAGTTTATCTCTGGGGTGCTGAACAGGTTCCAGTACAGATACTCTAAAGCCAGTATGACACGAGTGCAGCTCTATACTATATCTAAATATTATATTCAAAAAATGGATCTCTCCATAACACCTAAACATCACATCCAATATGACCTGTCTTTCCATTTGGGATGCTCTTTCAGATCTTTCAGGATATTTTATGGTCTCCTCCACATACATTGCATTTACCTCAGCAAGCTTGTGTCTAAATGTTATATGGGCTTTTTTGCAATGTGATCAGAGCCAGTTTTTTCTTTGATTTTTCCCAATTTTTTATGCTAGTTTATTTTTGGTATTCAGAAGGCTATCAATTTTATATATGCATTGTATACCCAGTCACTTCATCAATTTGTCTAACCATTTTCCTGTTATTCTTGTTTTTCTAGTCAATAGCATCTACAGATATTTCCTTTATTTTTATTTTACATCCTCACCTTACTCTTATTTGTTGTATTACTGCATTGTCAAAACATAAAAACCATATTTTATTTTGACTCCCTGATACTTTCCTTTTAAGTATACTATAGCATAGATTAATTTACCATTTATGTGTACTTTCTGAATTAAAAAAGTACCTTTTTATTATTACTTTTATTTATTCCTACTTTTTTAAAATAAGAAATGAGGTTTGTTTTTTATCAGCACCGCACTCTCCCGAGTGAGCCACGGGCCGGCCCCTGAGGTTTGTTTTATAAATTAAACATCTATTTTGAACTTAGTGTAGTTGGTAGTGTGAATTCAATGTGAACTCCAAGGTAAACACCGTGTCTCTTCTAGATAGCGCTCTGAAATGCCATACCTGGTCTTCCCCACTTCCACTTTCCACCTCCACTACCATCCCCACATTCAGCATGTAGCAACCAGAACAGCTGTTTAAAATTGCATATTTGATGATGTCACTCCCTGCTTACAACCCAACCCTTATAATGGTTTCCCATTTCACTCAGGATAAAATACAACATCCTTGACCTTCTTTACAAGATCCTACATGATCTGGCCCCCTGACTAGCCACACTTCCCCCTCACCCGCTACAATCTATCCACAGTCATTCTTTCAGTTCTCGAACCCCAGCAAAGCTATATCCCCCCTCAGGGCCTTCCCACATGCTGTTCCTCTGCCTGGAAAATTATCCCCCACTTCACTTGACATTAACGCCTACTCACCCTTCAAATCTCAGCTTCAGTCTAATTTTTGCAAAAAAGTCCTTGAGGGCCCCCCTCCCCAATCTAAAATTTGATACGCTTTTTTATACTCTCATAGCAGGTGCTACTTAACTTGCATAACAGATACCACAGTTTCCGATTATCCATGTATTTGTATGATTCTGTTTAATTTCTGATCCCCTTACCTTCACAAATTATAAACTCCATGAGAACAGGGAGAAGTTGATTTTGTTGGCCAAACTACAGACACTCATACGTATGTGAATGACAGAAAAATACCTACAAACCCCTAACTGTACCTCTTACATTTTAAAATGTTGCCCATCACATCATTCAATGTTTAAATTGCTAAAACTCTTTCTGCTACTGCCTACAAATCCCTTAAGAATCCCGAAGGACATAAAAGCTAATCTGAATCTACTGCTGCCACAGAAAAATATATGTGCAATTTACATCATTAGGAAATAAGTTGTGTTTAAATATCACAATGAGAGTTTTGTTTTATCCAGTATTCAATTGGCTGATATGTTTATTCACAGTCAACTGATAGCCCTTTTTAAGGCCTATAAAAGTACAAGGAAAATGTACTTTGCAAAATATTCTTTAAGAAGTCCAATGTATTGCTGGTACTTGATAAAAATTAATTATAACAAAATCACAAATTAAAAAGCACCCAAAGTTGATTATCTCTAGTATACTATGATGCACACATCTGGTCAAAAAAGGAAATATAAATTATATTGCAAAAAAATAATTTTTGGATCACAAACCAATCTTTATATACCACTTTACATTCTACAATGCACTTTCACATGTATAGATCACTGAACTCTGTGGAGCAGACAGAGAAGGTGTTATCATCATTTACAGAAAAAGAAAACAGAGACTTGGAGTGATTATGTGTCCTCCCCAAGGTCATGCGACTTGTAAGTGGTAAAGTCATAACTGCAATGGGGTAGAGGTGGAGGCTCACAAGTAAATTTCTTAACCAAAGAGAACTCACACCATAAACACCATAAACACAATCTCTGTAATTAGCGTGGATTTGTGCTCCCTTCACTAGAATTTCATCTCACCAGAGACCACCACCACCAAAATTGCCATCAATCTGGGAAATGGGTAAACAAACTATGGTATACACAAACCGTAGAACATGATGCAGCAGTTCCTAAAAAATGAGTTATAGCATTATATGCTGAAATCGAAAGACAGAGTACACTAGTACTTGTTAAAACAGTCAAAGATGATCTAAGTACATAGATAAAAGTATTTTTAAAGATCTAGGAAAAATACACAAAATAGTCATTACCTCTGCAGACAGGTTGATGGTCAATGACTTTTACCATCTCTGTGATGTATTCATTTTTACAAAGAAAATGTTCTACTCTAATTTAAAATTAATTTTTAAATTTTAAATGAACCTGTGAGTTGAACAAGGCCATTTTTCTTCTCTAAAAAGCTATGCATTTATAAAGGAAGTAGAGACCTCCTGTAAGAAGACACAATACATAAAAGCAGTTCAATCTTACTGAAACAATATTGTCTAAATATTACAAAACCTTCCTTAAAGAAGGCAATAGCTTAGAAATATTTTTTCAATATCTAGTCTCTTTTGTTGCGATAGACAACCAATAAACAAGCTATCAACTAGAACAGTACCGAGCAGCCTCCTTCTAGAGAGATTTAGTAGTTAGACTTCGGCAAGAAAGGTTTCACAAAGGAGCTGAGTTTTGAGGGACATGAGAGGTGATTTGTCAGAAATCCGGATGGGAAAACGTCTGGGAGGGGGATACATTAACTGGAAACAGAGAACAGGAAGAAAAACGAAGTCAAGTCCTGGAAAAGGAGAGAATTCCCTTGGATGTGAGACCCGAGAGAGAACTCGACTGCGCTGCCGGCCAGTTTACCTGGGTGAGAATCCGGCCCTTGTGGTCAAACAATGGAGGCGTCCAGCGGCAGCAGCCTCCTGCGCTGGGTGCGCAAAGGGTTCTTCATCACCTGAGTAGGATGCTGGCTGCCTCTGCCGGGGCTGAAGGCGCTATAACAAACACAACATCACACCATGCAGCCAGGCTTCCCGGAGCACAGCCTGGCTCCCCGATCCCACGGCGCGGCCATTACCGCCTCTCCGGGGACCCGCCTGGAAAGGCTCCAAGGAGCGGCTCCACGGGCTTCTAAAGCTGTTGTGCTCCCCCTTCCCTCGGCTCCAACAACAATGGAGCCCGGCTCGGGAGTCCGGCTCTCGCGGGGCCCCTGCCCGGCCTCGCCCCTGCTCGCTGCCCATCCTCCGCCTCGCGCCCGGCCGCCATCTGTGACCCCCCAAACCCTGCTCCCAGCACTACGGGCCCACGGCCGCCTTCCCGAGGCCCGAGGGGCCGCTGCCCTCCCCGGGGCCTGCCCGGGGGCCGTCCGGCTGCAGAGAGCCGCTCTGACCTTCCCTGCCGATCCCCAAGGGCCGGCACCGGCGCGAGGCCCATCTTAAGTGATGGGTTGTTTTTCTTTTCTTTAATCCACTCAACCTCCTTCCAACCCCCAGCCCGCGCCCCTTCCCCCAGCCCCCGCCTCCATCCGGAAAAGAAATAAAGAGACTACGGCTCAGCCGCTGGGAACTCACTCCAAGTGAGGGGTGTAAGCGCCCCAGGCCGCGGGCTCCGCGCACCCACCCGCCCTCTCCTCCAGGGACACCTCACAGGTGCGCCTCCGAGCCGCGCGCGCGCGCTCCGCACACCCAGACGCCTCCGGGGGACAGCGCGCGTGCGCACGCACGAGGCCGACGAGCCCCGGGGGAGCGGGGGACGCACGCATGCGCGCCGCCCGGCCCGCACCCCCTCCGCCCGTCTCCGCCCCCGCCCCCCATCCCACAACGGGCCCGGCTACCCCCACCCCACCGCTCAACGCGCGCGCTCTCGCTCGCCTGCCTCGCTCCTCCCTCGCCCCCCCGTCGCGGCCTGCGTTACCCAGGGCAACCGCAGTGCGGCCGCACCTGGGCTGTGCGCCTGCGTCTCATCGGCCAGACCCTCCCTTCCCCTAGGTCCTTGTCCCCGCCCTGCCACAGCTAGGGGGGAGGGGGCGTCACCCCCTCCCACCGGCCAACTGAGTATCGATCGGCCCCCCTCCCGCCCCACCCAGCAGACACAGACCCGCCGCCGCGCCGGCGCCTCGGCCGCCAGTCAGCCCGACGGGTCAGCGCGGCCAGGCTTCGCCGCCTGCCCCGCTCCCAGGGTGCACCGCGGCGAGCGCTCGGGTGGGAGCCGGCGGGATGCGCTGGGCGGGCGGCGCCGACTGACCTCCCTCGGCGGCCCGGCCGGGGCAGGGCCGGAGCCGAGTCCGTCCCGCCCGCTGCCTCCCCGCCCCGCCCATGGGCCGCGGGCCCCCGCTGCCGCCCGCCCGGAGGACCGAGCCGAGGGGGGAAGCCGCCTGAAGGACCGCGACGGCCGCGCCCGCAGGTGAGGCGGGGCCCGAGGTGAGCCGCGTCCAGTCCCCGCTCACCTGGCGGCGCCGGCGGGGGGCGGAGGCGCCCGGCGGGGACGGGCGTTCTTGTGAATGATTTTAAAAGCTCTCCCTGCAGGAGGACGGGGTCCTCCCGCCGCACTCCGGGGCTCGGGAGAAACGGTAGCTCTGGGGTTGGGCAGGGTGTCCCTTTGCGGAGACAACTCTGGGGAAGGAGGGCCAAAGCGAGGCGCAGCGACCACCGCGCCCGCTGCCTGCGGGGGCTGCCAGCCCGCTAAGGGGAGGGGGTGCCCTTGCCGCGGCTCCAGTCCAGGGTGCGGGCCGTCCGCAGCGCGCACCCCCGCCAGCGCCATGGGGGAGGAGAGGCCGGCCCAGGAGCCGCTCCTGCCAGCACCGGGGTGGGATCGTAGGGCGAGGGATCCGCATTGCAGGTGCACCAGGAGCGCCTTGGGGCCTGGCCCGGCTTTGTCTGGGATGCTGTGGGGAGGAGGCCGTCTGCATCCACACCGCTTTTTTAAATGCGTCTTACCACCCTGTGGACGTTAGAGACCTTCCCGGATAAGTTGCGGTTCCTAGTATCCCTTTACGTAAGTACTCTACCTTACAGCCCTTTTCTCAAGCTTTGATGTGGGCTTTAGTTTATCCTAAATAACGATTTGCTTGTGATCCATGAAACGGAGCATAATGCAGGTATGCAGCAGAGCTCCAGGCTTGGCTACTGAGCTGCCGTCTGCTACAGTGAGTTACTGACTGTAGTTTCTCTAACTTAGGTTTTCATGCTGACCTCTGTTGTTTGATTTCAAGCTTTAATGATATTTAGCAGCACGATCTATTCCACTAATGAAATTGAGGCGGCCTAAGAGAAAATATAAACGTGCTCTGTAATTTAGGTTGCACTAAGCGGTTTTATAACCAAAAAAATACAAGCTACCAAGCTGTAATACTTTATTACGCATTTCCAGAAACCTGTAAGAGTGTTAAAAGCTATAATTGCCTTTTTAAAACTTTTAAGTTTTAAATTTATTTAAAGAGCATTGTTATTGTTTTATTAAATTTCCTTTTTTTTTCTTTTCTTTTCTTTTTTTTTTTTTTTTTTTGGACAGTCAAGAATTCCCCAGCATTTTCTCACCATTGAATTGTAAGGGAAAAGACGCTAACATTTAAAGTCGTTTTTGCTTCCAAAGACGTTTTGAAATTTATGTATTTCTTTTGGCTAAATGTTCATCTTATGTGAAATAAGTTTGGAAAAGGGCTTTAGACTTGTGATTATATATGTGTGCTTGTTTGCATGTGTGTGTATATATGAAGGTACTTCAAAAAGTTCATGGAAAGATTCATATTGTCTTTTAATTCTATTTTTCCACAAACTTTTTGAAGTACCCTTCTGTACTCTTGTATGTGTGTACATATACATACACATTACCGAAAAACCTTAAAACCTGCATCATATTATGATTACTAATTAAATTTAGTTCAGGTATATTTAAAGCCTAAAGTACAGGACAGTTATTTGTGTGTATCAGATTTTTACTGTAACATTTAAATACATCAGTCTAACAAGTAGGTTTTTTGGAATTTAGATATTTTTATTGTTAGCTTTTTAAAAACCAAGTGAGAGGCCGGCCCTTGGCTCACTTGGGAGAGTATGGTGTTGATAACATCAAGGCCACAGGTTCAGATCCCTATATAGGGATGGCTGGTTAGCTCACTTGGGAATACGTGGTGCTGACAGCACCAAGTTAAGGGTTAAGATCCCCTTACCGGTCATCTTTTAAAAAAATTAAAATAAAATAAAATAAAAAACTCAAGTGAATACTTTTACTTACAACAGATCATTCATCTTGGATTTTTAACTCATCTATCGTACATTGGATAAATTGATTTTAATGTCATTACCTAATTGGTGGGATGCAGTTGCAACAATACTGGTGCTAATATCAGTGTTGATGCTTTTAAGAAATACTTATAAAGCATTTTTTCGTATTTCTGGCAAGAAAAGACATGGATCTTTTTCCTTCTATCTGGAACAAGGTCAGCTATAAATAGTTCTTAATACATAGGGAGCACACATGTTTATTAACTAAGATTAATTATATCTACTGAATTATATATCCTACAAGGGCAGCAACTAGCTGCCTTTGTACGGCTCACACAGCAAGATTACAATAAATATTTTAGTCAGATTGAAGTTTCAGACTAGTTAGGTAGGTGCTAGCTTAATGACACCAGTTTTTACATCTCTAGCTTTGATGTTTCAACCTGCAGAAAAGTTTGGGCAGGGAAGTGAATATGTCCTAATAGTCTTCAAATATTTGAAGGTCTGTCATGCAGCAAAGGGATTTTAATTATTTAGAGTAATTCCTGAGGACACGTAGTACTTACAGGAAGACAAGATTTCACTTTGATGTAAACGCAGTAGTTGTTTATGATTAAAACTTCCAGCAGTGGAAAGGATAGGCTGCTCCTTCCCAGGGGGCTTTCCTCATGAGCTGGCTCTTCACTGGATTCGAGGACTTCTGCCTTTCCCTTCTAGTTTTGTGGTTCTTTTATATTTCTTATGCTGGCTTCTACAGTTGTGGGCATAGCGACATCTCCAGACATCTATGTGAACCCTCAGAAGATTTTCACTGGGTTAGAGGCCAGCCTGGTATCAGAGATGATTGTAAGCCTACTTTGAATTTGTGTGGGGCCTTACAGGTAATAAAGCACTCTGACATTCAATGTGTTGTTTTAAAAGACTCTTTTTAATTATAACTGATTTGTATTTCTTCCTTTGGCTTTTATTTTCTACAATAAACATTTAATCGAGATGAAGAATACCCTTTTTTAGGAAGACAAGCAGAGTAGTCTTTTTTAAAAAACTCTTTTTAAAAGTGAGATGGTATTAGTCATTCTTTTGAGAGTCCGCAAATTGTGAAGGAGGATAGTTTTTGTTCTTAGCTGAAAATATTTTTTAAAAGATACTGATTAAACGATGATTCTTGTGCTTGCTCTGCATTTTAGTTTCTGTTCATTTCATTACTCAAACATGACTCAAGTTTCACAGCAAAAAGTCCAGTCATATCTACCTACAGTAAGTTGCACTGGGTGTTTTCTTCAATATGTCTGCATGGTTTTTAAATATATGCTGGCAGCTGAAGGTAAAACAAAGCCGAGAAGTAGGATTTCAGTGAATTGAAAGCATTAGGTGAATTGGAGCTTTGTGTTTAAAGAAGAAAAAGATGTACCTACCCTCTTCATGCTAAGCCAATCTTGGGAATGATGATTTTATCAACAGTGGGAATAATGATCTATCCATTATAGCAAAGATTAGGCTACTGAATGTTGATCTCAATACAGGTATTAAGTGGGTCAGTGGGGTAAGGACTCTAGTCTGTGGCCAAGGAGCAAAGCAAAGTCTGCTGTGAACACTAGAGTGCTCAGTACCCAAGGGTTGAAGTGAAGTAAGATAGTAACGAAACCAATTGGGTTCAACCAGTGTCTGACCTCCCCAATTTAGGAAGAATTCAGAGGAAAAAAATAATTCTGAATTAATGTATCCATGTACTTAATTTTTTTAAAACTCTTCTAAAAATAGATCTTCTGTTTTGTTCCTTAGCATATGGATTTGTCTCATGCTTTTGGGCCTGTCACCCATCAGCTGAATTTGGGTGTGATAAGTTAAGTGACAAAGACTCTCAAACTTTGTTTGAGTAAATAATACATCATTTATTTATACTGTATGCATGAAAGGAAAGAGGAATATCAAGTTTTTCTGGCCAACCAAAAAATAAATAAAACCATAGAAGAAGTACAAGTATTTATTACTTCAGAAGTAAAAATCACAGATACTACTTTAAATATTATTAGCAGGACAACAAGTTATCAAGTAAGGTAACTAGTTAAAAAGCAGCTTTTTTAGAGAGAGGTTAAAGGTTACATTTTAAAGCTTCTGGCCACAACCTCGGAATGCATCACACAGATGTCTTAAAAGACTTCTTTGTTAATCGGAACAGTCTTACGTTTTTATTCAGATCCCCATACTGGAGAGCAGATGAAGAATGATACTTTCATGATTATTCCCAATTTAACACTTTATCAGAAATAACTTTATGAGACAAGAAGTGTCTACTCTTCTGCAGCTGTAAGGGAAGAGGGAGTAAGTTTTCTCCTTATTTGTGAAATTCTTTGCTGTAAGTGAATTCTCAAGACTGAGCAGTAAAATTTCATTTGTTAGCACCAAAAAGAGCAGGCCTGAGAAACTTAATGCTTACAATGGGTGTGGGGGGGTGGGGCTCAGAAGAAAACTTAATAAATGATATATGAGGTATATAATACTCTACTTCTACAAATTTTTTCTTTGTTGCCTCTTTGGCAACACTTAATACATTTTGATCTGCATAAGATCTATTCTTTGCTCTTCAGATTTCCTTCCCAATCTATTTCTAAATGCATTCTGTGCCCTTCCTATTTACTGTACAGGTAAGAGAGTTTAGAGGCATTCTTTTAAGCTCACTCTCTGAAATAACATTGCTTAAGCATTACTGTTACATATAAATTATAATTTCCATTGTCATTGCAATCCTGTCTTTCTCAAAGTTGCACATTTTACCTAGAAATCTGTGCCATTATACTCTGAAAGGACCATCTTTGGTGTAATGTAGAGTGGACATAAAAACACTGTTTTCCCAAGATAAAGTTCCATCTCTGTCATGGCATAATTATCCTGGGATCTCCATTTTTTTCTAATGGTTTCTAATCTAATTTTTCTAATGATGAACAAATGTAGGAGGTTAGGATCATGCCATACTCTTAACATTAAAGGAGATTTTTATTTAAGCCCTATTTCTCCAGCTGTCACATACAAAAGGCACTGGTATTATTTCTCCCTCAATAGGTAGTGGCATGCAACAGACGATCCACTTTTTATAAATATTTAAGTCTTGCACATTGATAACAAAGATGAAGAAAGGTCTGATTTTTTAAATTTTGTGTTCCCATAGATAAGAATATAGCAGGGGTTAATAGGCCTGTACTTTCAAAGGAGGGTCAGTCTTTGTCTTTGATAATGAATCATCTTTATCCTTTGGTTGAATACCTATGACCAGACCAGAAAGTTCCAGTGGAATAGAGCAGCAGCTTTCAGCCACAGGGATGCTTGCTCACTAATGTGCATTACTTCTTGGGATAGGGAAGGGCAGTCTTTTTTGATGAGGAAAAAGGACATGTAATCCTCCTCAGCCTCTTCATTGGGCCATAGATGTCAAGTGAGGAATTGTTTTTCATCAGGAAAGTGGTCAAGTCAGTTTTTGACTGAAAGAGATCTGTCAGTACAGTAAGGCTGTGGTGTCAGGACACCCAGTTCAGAGACGACAAGGCCAACCCTCATGCAGGCTTCTTGCACCTGGAAATGAAATGCATTGACACCCTTCATCAGTGCTTTCCAGTGGCAGAACACAACTTCATCTCACACAGGAACATTCTGCCATTGGGGGAGTAACTAGAAGTCCCATAAGCCTACTCAATTTTTAGGCAAATGTCCCAGGTTTTTGTTTGTTGAAATTCTCATGTTTATAGGTAGGGCATCTGGCCACTTCAGTCCACTTTCCACAAAATCCTGGCCAGGTTATTTTTCACAATTCCATTTTGACATTTTACCACATCTTCTAATTCTGGATAAGACAGTGAAGGAATTGATAAGTCTGTAGGGCTTTAGAACTTTACTTACAATCTGACCTGTAAAATGTGGACATGCTTAATGCCAAATCTGGAAATGAAATATTTCAGAAGTCTTTTTGACAGTCATTGTGTCAGCCTTTGCACTTGGGTATCTTGTATACCCAGTGAAAAACCCTTTTTCTTATTTAAATAAAACTAACCTGAATATATTTACACACACACACACACACACACTCACTCTAGATAAGCTGCTCTCTTTGTCTTAATGGTTTCTTCCCACATGAGCTGGACAAATAGGATGACTCATACAACACTGTTGAGCTGCACTGGAAAATTTGGAGCATACTACCCATGTCTAATTATCCCTAGCATCTCATACTGTTTGTGTGTACCAAGCCATGGGACACAGGAGCAACATGAGGAAAGTAGATCCTTTGGAGCTACCAAGGGACTGTCTGGGGAATGCCAAAGATGCTGTGATTGCAAAGACTTACTCTCAGTCTTCAGAAGCCCTTTTCCCGTGTTGGGCCTGATTTTGAGACAAGGCCAGCATGGGAGATCTGCCATAAGGGACTGACTAGTCAATCTGAGAAGGATAACTGGCCATAGATAGCCTTGACCATGTTATTCACCAAAGGAAATATATTTCTGCAATAGTCCCAACTCAGGATAGCTTGAGGACCATTAGAAATGCAAGCTCATCTAAGAGCAAGGAGCCCCTACCATTTTCATGATTGTTCATAGAGCAAGTGAGAGTCAGGAGAAAGAGTAAGAAGGAAAAGTGTGATCACATATCGCAGTGAGGGCAAGAATTTTTGTCTTAGAATATGCAGAGGCAAAAAGGAATAGAGATTCTTTGTAGAGAACAGATTGCATACCAAAGACAAGTTTTCTTTTCTGTGAGCTACTAGTCTTCTCAATTATATACAAGTTTTTATTGATTTGCTTTACTACACCTTGATGCACACATTACATATGAAGGTACTTCAAAAAATTCATAGAAAAATTTGTATTTTAATTTTATTTTTCCATGAACTTTTTAAAGTATCCTCATGCACATGTAGTCATTCCAAACAGTACATTTAAGTGGCAATATGTTATTTAGAAATTTAAAATTGTAGTTTTAAAATGTTATTAAATATATCAAGTGTCCATAATACATTGATTGATTTTACCATCTTAGTTTGAGCTTTAAGAACAGCACTCAGAAAGACCTAACAGATCATCCATGGGGATTGTCAGGTGACAAAGTATGTTTTTCCACCTCGATTTTAATTTCTTTACAAGTCTTTAGGTAAATGTAGATTATTAACTAATTACCACATACTCTACTGGTCCAAAGAGAATTAGGGATTTTAGAAGACATTTAAAGTTTACATTAAAAAATGATGCAATTGTTGATATTAAGAATTGTCAGAGAAGTATGACATCTTAAAATATTACTCAGCTAATGGAAGTAGAGTAGCTTTATAGGTTGCCATAAGATATAATATTGTCCGAGATTTTTTAAAAAGCAGTTTATAAAGATACTAGTTTCTTAAATTATAGCTCACTTTAGTTGTATTCTAAAGAATTACTCTGAAATAACAGTGTAGATGATCATTTATCTGAGTAAGACAAAAGTGTAAGGAATTTAGGAAGTTCCATTCAATTTAGTCTTTGTGAAAAAATTCTTTTTTGTATAAATTGACATATGTGGCATTGTCTATCCCCACCCCACCCCCAACCCCAGAATGGCAGCTCCATGAGGGCAGGATTTTTATCTGTTTTATTCATCAGTGTATTCTGAATGTTCTCCACACTATCTGGCTCCAAGGTGCTCAAAGAAAGGCGCTTTCTTTATTGAAAGAATGAACTGTAGTACTTTATATTGCCCTACAGAGGGAAGAAATAACCCTCCTTTATATCCCCAAATTCACAGAACAATGTATGAAAATATTTGCCTTAAGAGTGCTAGGAGAACTTTTAATCCTTTTATGTAGTCTTCCATGTTATATTGGAATACCCTCATTCTTGTTCTTGGTACAGAAGCTTTTTTTTTTTTTAGGATAAATAAGCTTTTCAGTTTGTATGTGGATCTTTAAACTTTATTTTTAAATGGGGATTTTATAACCTGAGCAACCATTTTTACTTTGGAAGAGAGCTTTTCGAAGTAGAAAACCATTGTAAGATTTACCAGCTCATCACTAATTTCTTTAACTTCTCCAATACATTTGTGCAAATTACAAAGTTTAAATTATGGCTTTTTTTTTTGTAAACAGTTTTCTGGTGACCATGGAGCCTGCATTTTGATTTTTCTCAGCCAGAAAAGCTTTTCTGAAAGAGCTAGTATGTGTAAAATATTAGGAATTTTGGCATGATTTTATACATTTCTTGGGCATCTTTAAAATCTTCATAAAGTTTTTATACTTAGTGGTCTCCTTAAAAGCAGGAATTCCTGTGTATTTGAAAATTTTTAAAGCCTTTTGACATCGAAGTTTTCTAGAAATTTACTACCTCTTATAGATCAAAGTACTCCTGTGGAAACTGTACACCTGAGTCAACTTCACTATGTCCACTAATTTCTCTAGAAATATGCAGCTTTTATAACTGTAATGCTGGAGTCCCTACTTAGGGTTCCAGAATTCTCTTGCACTCACCCTCTCTATTTCTCAGTTCACTTTAGAGTTTGTACAGGAAAAACAAAGTCTCATACTATCAAAAAGTGGGAAGAAAATGATTACATTCTTAAGCAATTTGGAGTTTATGTGCAACCCAAATAATGCAAGGAAATGCCTGTGTTCTGATCCACATACTAGTAAAGGTAAAGCAGTGCCTTTCTGCACACCTGCCTCACCAAGAGTTTAAGGTTCAGCAAAGAAACTCATCCAAATAGGCATTCCAGTGGTCCTTCACCTGACGGTTGCCTTTCCCTCCAGCGTCAGGAGCTCTCTGTTATGGGAAGGAAGCCACACATGGTCAGGGCTTGTCTCTCCCAAGAGCTCCATGCCCCACAGTTTACGAGCAGTCCAGGAAACCCAGGGAGAGCAGAATAAACCTCAAGTCAAAAGGGAAAATAAGGCCCACCTCAGATTTGATTGACTCCAACCCAGGGTTTCTCCACCACAGCACCATTTACATTTGGGGCCAGATAATTCTTTGTTGTAGGGGCTGTCCTGTGCATTACAGGCTGCCTAACAGCATTCCTGACCTCTACCCCCTGGATGCCAGTAGCACCACCTCCCAGTTCTGACAACCCAAAATGTCTCCAGACATTGCCATTGTGCCCCTGGGGGCACAGCCCACCCCATGAGAAGCATTGCTCTAAGTCAAACAGAGTTCATCACTGGGATGGCATTCCGTATGTTCTTCCTTTAATTCTGACTGCTTCCTGTCATCTCAAATTAGAAAATTTACATGCTAACTCCATCTATTCTTTGGGTCAAAAAACACAACTTATGTCTTGCATCAGCCACAAAACAATGACTGTGTAGAGTTTCAGGGGGGGCGGGAAGAAAAAAAAAGCTTATGTAGATGGTGTTCTAAGCAGATTAGAGTCAGCTTGCAAAAGCAAGACAGTTCCCCACCATTTACTCTAAATCATGGCACCAGTTGTTGGTTTAAACAGGCAAAGACTCAAGCTACATTTGAATAAAGAATTTGTCAGCATCTACATTTGTTTCAATATTCTGTATGAACAGAGAAATCCCAAGCCCCTCCAGAAAACCTTAAAAATTTCTGTTACCTTTAAAAAAGAGATGTCACATTAAATTGTATTATTAAGACAATAAATTATCAAGTAAGGCAACCAATTAACAAAACAAACTTTTAGAAGTTAAAGTTACATTTTAAAGGATTCAACAACAATCTCTAAAGCTCGGGTATCTTAAAATACTTGTTTGGTAATAGAACAGAATTGTACATTTTTACACACATTTCCACACAGAAAATAGAGTAAACTTGTAGTTTTTTTTAACAGAACTAGCTTCTTAACCCAGAATAGTGTCTGCTTTTCTTCAACTGAAGGAGAGAAGAAACATTTTCTCTTAATTCTGAGATTTTTTTTTTTTTTTTTTACAAGCAGCATTCTCAAGAATAAGCGCTGGAATTCGGTTAGCACCGAGCAAAACAGAGCACATCTGAGAAGCTTACAACTTAGATTATGGGGAAATAAAAGGTGAGAAGAGAACTTTTAACAGATGGGATATGGGGCGAACAATGTTCTGTCTCTTCAGGATAAGCACTTTTAAATTTAAGTGGGTTACAACAATTTATCTTCATTTAGGGACAACAGTATAGTATATAAAGAAAATGGGCTTTGGGGTCAGACTTTGAGATGAATCCCACTCCTGCCACTTACCATCTGTAACTTTAAGGAAGTCATTTAAGCCCTCTAAGCTTGCTTGCTAATGTGTAGAAAATAAGGATAATAGCATCTACTCCTTAGAGTGTTTGTTAGGTACCTAGCACCCTGGCATGTAAGCACTCAGCAAAAGGTGATTCCGTGTTTCTGCTTTTTCCCAAGAGCTAGAGGATCTGTCGCCACTGCACTTCCCTTCCGCTTCATCCTGCTTCATCCCTGTCAGACTCAATCCCCTTAAGCAGGAATTTTGCCTGTATTGTGTAGAAACTCATCTTTTCCCTATCTCTTTTCTTTTTCTATCTCTTCCATCTAGACTTTTCTGAGCAACTTTCAATATACAACTTAAATCTGACACTAGCTTTTCCATCTAACCTTATTTTCCACAACTCCCCAGAATATTCTTTCCATGTCAGATAGTTTAACGGTCTCACTTTTACTTCTAAAACTTCATTCATGTTTATCACACCAGAAATACTTCCTCCTATCCAAAACATAACCATCCTTTAAAAGGCTCAGCTTAGTCCAGCCTCTTCAGAATAAAACTTTTGTCACTCCAGTCTTTATCCACTTAACATTCATCAGGTACCTCCATGTGCCTGGTAACATATAAGGTACCAGGAATGCTACAATAATTGGGACCTGGCCTCTGTCTTCCAGGGATTTACAAAGCCTGGTACAGGAGGCAGGCAGGTAAATAAGAGAGAGCTGCAGGTGCTGTGATGGGGGTACCTTCATGGATTACCTTCCCCTGGCTCTTGTACTTGGTATATACCTCATGAGAATTTAATTATCCTTTGTTTTCTTTGTACTTCAGTGGGTGGTCTCATATCCCCAAATAAGTTGTAAGCATAGAACTGAGTACACAGTGTACACTTTAGAAATATACAGTGGCATGATCTTTAACCTCTAGGCACATATGTAAAAAGAGTATTGATTGCCCAGCCTATTGGAACAGGCCTTGTCAACTTCAAAAGATAATTTTTTTTTTTAAAGTGATTATGATGCTAAGCTCCTGGCAATCACCATAACTTCTTGGTAATTAGAATTGTTCCCAGGATTTGGAATTCATGAAACAGTGCATTTTTTAATTGGGCAATTCTAAAATGAAAATAAAGAATTGTCCTTTGAATTGAATAAAGTTAGCTTTATGGAAAACCCACTGCATTGTCCTCGTTCACATTTCATCACAGACCAGTAAAAGCATCATCAAAGCTCAGCATGAACATTTCCTGGATGTCTGAGCTTCTTACCATCACTGAGTTCATAAAGCATGAGCTGAGTTAGTTTACATGTGACACAGCCACATCTCCAGTTTGATGCTCTGCCACAATGTCAGCACTAACAATTTACCCAGTTGGCTCATAACAGAAATAATTTTCCCGGGTGTCTGTAGCTGCATCAAGTAAGATACTATATGTCACAAACTTTACAGAAGGTCCTGAACAAGCCCACGCTTTTGTTCCCATAGAAGGGAAACTTTAACTTTTAGATGGCTTGATAATTTTTTAGTCTTTTTATTTGAGAGCTTTCCCACTAACCCCAGTTCCCCAAAGGCATGCATATCTACCTTATCCTCATGCCAGTCAGAGAAATATTTCCAAGCCCTCCCACACTCACCAGTATAAAATATACTACCTAATTCGGGGTGGGGGTGGTGTCAGCCCAGAGACTGAGTGAGATCACTGCTCATTTTCAACTATAAAGAACCCTTTTTTAAAGGGCCAGCTCAGGTTACTAGAGGCATTCATTCTAGGTGCTGGGGATATAGAAGGGAACAAGACAGAAAAGCCCTTGTTCTCGTGGAGTTTACATGCTAATGAGGTAAGAAAGATAAATAAATTACCTGATTTTAGATAGTGATAAAAGCTATGAAGATAGGAAATGGCATAGCACTTCAAAAGGTTCATGGAACGATTCACATTATCTTTCAATTCCATTTTTCCACGAATTTTTTGAAGTACCCTAGTATTATGGTAATGGCATTTAGAATACAATTGTTAAATGATTCCTGCAGCGCAAAGAGAACAGGCCACAGAATTGTTAATGGCGTCTCTGAGAGCAAATGAAACCCATTTAGATGACTGTCCATTTTGGAGTAATAATAGAGGCAAACACATAGTTCTAGGCATGGTGCTAAATGCTTTAGATCTGTGCTGCCCAATATGGTAGACACTAGCCACATGGGGCTATTTAAACTTTAGTTAATTCAAATAAAATAAATCAAGTGAAAAATTCAGTTCAGACACACGAGCCACATTTCAAGTGCTCCGTAGCTACATGTGGCTTGTGGCTACTTTATTGGACAGTAGAGAATAGAATGTTTCCATCATCACAGAAAGTTCTATTGGACAGCACCTCTTTAGATAAATTTCACTTAATCTTCACAACACCCTAATGAGGTAGGTACTATTTTCCCGTTTTGCAGAAAATGAAAGTGAGGCACTGGAGATTATACAAAACCTGCCCAAAGTGGCATAGTTAATGAGTGGCAGAGCTAGGATTCAAGCCATGGCAGACTGGATCCAGAGCCTGGGGGTTAATCCCTACCCTGGAATGTTGCAATAGCTCATAGATAAGTACAGCTCATCTATACAATCCACTTTTAACTGGACTGCAACCAATGCAGGACATTACCTCTTAGTAAAATCTTGTTATTGAACTGTTTAAGATTCAGCTAAAAGAAATTCTGAGCAAAGGATCAAATCTTTTCTGACTAAAAATGTAAGCCTGTGTTAGCACAATTTCTCCCTCACTTGAAAAGGGAAGAGGGAACTACAAAGTGCCTGGAAAACACCTAATTGATGTAACCTCAATAAGGCAAATTAAGTTCTCTAAGTCTCAGTTTCCCCAACAAAGTTGGGAAAATAAAAGCTATCTCATTGAGCTGTTGTGAGGATTTAGTGAGAGAGATACGGAAAGCACTCAGCACAGTGCCTAGCACACGGTACACTCAAGGCAAGTAGCAACTACTGTCATTGGTAGCAGCAGCACTTGGACAGAACATTCCAGAACAAGCAGGAAACAACCAGAATTATTTATGTGGGGAAGCAGCTCATCCTTATCTCCCAGAGCTGTCATGAGAACTGGATTCCAAACACCACAGGTTTGGAATTGGAGAACCCTTTAGGAAGGCCCAAGGCAGAAAACGTGCCAGGCTTTGGAAATATTTTCATCTAGCTCATGCACTTTGTGTTTGTGAATTTAGGCAAGTGTCTCTACTCCTCTGAGCCTCAGTTCTTTTAGAAATGGGTATAATTAGGGGGCCGGCCCGTGGCTCACTCGGGAGAGTGCGGTGCTGATAAACCAAGGCCACGGGTTCGGATCCCATATAGGGATGGCCGGTTCGCTCACTGGCTGAGCATGGTGCTGACAACACCAAGTCAAAGGGTTAAGATCCCCTTACCAGTCATCTTTAAAAAAAAAAAAAAAAGGCACATGGACACTTGGTAAATAATAGCCATAATTACTATTTTTATTAATGATTTTGAGCTTTTCATGATTAAAAAAATGCCTTTGAGTATTTTTCCATCCTAGGTATCTTAGACCCAGAGGCTGTGTTGGGACGGAATTGATTCTTATTCAACACAATTGCTGTTAGCACACTTTAAAGTGCAGTGATCACACCCTTGAAAAAAAGCATCATGGAGCATGTATACAGCACCTGCTTCACTCTCCCCACAACCAGTGAGAAAAGTGGCTATCACATCTGACCTAAGGTGACCATCCTACCCATTCTGCAAACTAAGAGGAAAAACAAATTCCCCAGGCTCTTGACTGATCAATAGGCTTAACCAGAATTGGATCAACCAGAAGAAGCTGAAACATACAACCTAAGAATTTTGAATTTCAAATGAACTATCTGGGCACTTTAAGCCAAAATTTCTAAATTCCAAAAATGTGGACACATGGGGTGCTTGTTAGTAAAAATATCTAAATAAAAGTGAGCCCTGAAAGAGTGTGTCACAACCAAGGCTAATTAATCCCATTGTGGGAACATGATGTCAAAATATAAGAGGAAAAGAAAACAAAGGCAGTTGCACAAACGGAAAAAGTGACAAAAGTGCGGTGAGAAACAGTGCCTTTAACAAGGTGACAGTAAGAGTAAGAAGAAGGTACTGGGCTGCGTTCCATTCTTTGAAAAATCCGAACAAGTATAAGATGTAGGTATTGTTTACTTTCCCCAGTATCTCCCACTCTCCTCCCGCAGTTGATACATAATCTATGAAATAAAGTTGTCCTGCCTCTTATTTTACTATCTTTATCTGTTTTCATTTACTTCTACCGGGTTAATGTACTAATGGCTCATTTGTCTAAGATGATCCAAGTTGTGGTTGCAAAGACAAGCCCTAAAACAAATACACAGCACCTATTTACCTTCTGTTGTTCTCACACTTATCAACTGCATCAGATCTTAGCATAGCTTGTACATTTTAAATGACAGACCTTATTAATAGGTAGATGTTTTGTGGGGAGTTTTTCTTCTCCCCTAGAAATTAGTGCATGATTTACTCAAGAACTAGAATGTATAATTCTGGGAGTTCTCTTGTTCCCTGACATAACAAAGATTGATTGTGAATAGAAAGAACTTTATAGGAGTCGGTCTGAAATGTCATCAGTAAATGTGCTTCATTTATTCTACACATCACAGGAAGCTTACAGGAAGGAAACTTTTAAAGAACTGAATAATCCATGTTGGGACTGTCAGATCACTAGATGGTCAAACAGCTTTAAGTGGACATGCTGAAGCCATCAAAAAAAAGTTCTAGGAAATGAAGATCTAGGGAAATGGTAAATGCCTTCTTAAAACGATAAGTTTATCTTCTTTTAAAAATACTGGCACTTAGTCAAGCTATGTTATTCCAAATAAATAAATGTCCAATGAAACAAAATGTTTATTAGTGATCACCAGAAGTTACATAATTACTAAAATTAAATGCGTGGCCATGGTAACTTTACTCACTGAATTGACTCTTGTTGGACTATTTTAATAATTTCAAAGATCTGCAAATATCATCCCTGTTTAAACTCTTCTGAAGTAATTAGTGTGTGCCCATTTTGTAGATGGGCAAGTCAGAGGAGTTCACTTGCTTTTGTTTGGTTGCATAGTTAAATTCTAATGTTGTCAATGATGACATGGCTGGGACCAGGCAGAGCTCTTTCTGCTACAGCACAAGGATAAAGTCTATTTATTAATGACAGTCATCTTCTCAGATGCCCAGTTTAGCTACAGATGTTCTATTACAGCTAATGAAACGATTGACTTTTAACTTTTTGTAAGTAATAAAGGAAAAGTATGACTAAAGTGTATAGAGCTTCAGTTATGAGTACCTTTCTTTCCTTGAAACCTAAGCTATAATTAGGCAGGCCCATAAAACAGATAAAAGAAGCCCTGTCAGTTAAATCAGCTGAAATGGGTCATCTGCTTGACAAACCATACAGAGAAATTTTTAAAGCAAGTGAACAAGTCTTCTCAACCTAGGGATTACAATTTAGATTGTGATCATCAAGCACTAAGATTTAAGAAATATTTCCTATTTCATTAGTATGAAAAGACAGTTTGGCATTTGGGTCACTATATCTTTTATCAACCAGTAAACAAAAGCTACTGTAATCACAATTAGATATGGAAATGGAAACACAAATTAGATAAGAGCTGCCTATTTTCCCTTCCATTAAAGGAAAATATCACTAGGTAAAACTATTTGTATAGTAAGTTATGAGCTTTATATGTCCGTAAATTGTTGGCTCAAGATCCTTTGGTAAATGACAATCTTGTTAGAGGTTCACAAAGGATGTTTCTGTTGTAAATGTTTCCAGCCCTAGCTTATGAAACAGGTCTATTTGGGTGATTCCCAGAGGGCAGCCCCACCTGTGGCCTCCGGCCCTACAGCCACTGCTCTCTGAGACTTTCTCTTTGAAGTGGAAAGTGTCCAGTGTCCAGGCCTGGACAGCAACCCCTCCTGCTTCTGAGGTCAGGCGATGGGGTGCTGGTGCTCCTGCCTCCTGGGGTGGGTGCCGGCATCCTGGCTGTGAATGGCCCAATTTTGCATGAAGCCCAGGGTACTCCCAGAAGGTACCACATGATACAACCTAAAATACAGACTTACTTTCTTCATGAGATATGTTTACACAGGGGCCAGGCCTTATCAGTGTACAGACACTTGACATGGTTTTTAAATAGAAGCCAAATAGAAATTCTAGAAGTATGAGATAATCAGAGTGCAGAGAAGCCCGGTTAATAAATCCATCATGAAGGCCTCCAGTGACTGCAGACTTCCCAGATGAGCTACATATCGTCTTTCCATGTCTAATCGCCAGTCTCTCTAATCACATCTAATACAACTTTAATGTTAGGCTGCACATTCTTTCAGGAGGAAATGGCTGTCAGTGTCTAAAGAGTTGTTGATGGGCCTTGTATTTTATGATAGATAATGTCAGAGAATTATAGGAATGTGTAATGAATGGGGGGTACCCAAGTGCTCATCCTTGTCATTTTCTGCATATCTTGGGGACATTGAATTGTTGCTTTTGTAAAAGTTGCCCTCCCTTTAAATCTTCTTGGTGCTGATAAACTAATCATAATTCTAGCAATCCAAGATTATCTTGGAACAATATTATTGAGATATACAATACCACTTTGTTAGTGGATAGTGATTATCTTTTTAAAAAGAAATCACTTTATAATTTTTTTCTGACTATGAAGTAATATATGTTCATCATTAAAGAAGCTTTAGGTAGTACCAAAGTAGAACTTTTTATTTTTTTATTTTAATTTTATTTTTTGTCTTTTTGTGACCAGTAAGGGGATCGCAACCCTTGGTGTGGTGTCACCCACACCGCGCTCAGCCAGTGAGCGCACCGGCCATTCCTATATAGGATCCGAACCCACGGCCGGAGCGCCGCTGCGCTCCCAAGCGCTGCACTCTCCTGAGTGCGCCACGTGGCCGGCCCCAAAGTAGAACTTTTAAGAAGTAAAAATTACCCATCTAGAAATAAATGCTTTTAACACTTTGGTGTACATCCTTCTAGATTTTTTCTCTAGTTATATATTCAAAAATATGATGATATACACATAACCTTTTTCTTTTCTTTTCTTTTCTTTTTTTTTTTTTTTGGTTAATGGCTGGTATGGGGCATATAGCTTTTAACATACTCTTTTTTTTTTTTTAACTTAACCTATCATAGGCATACTTTCTTGTCAATAAATATAGATGTACCTTTTTTTTAATCATTGCATAGTTTAGATGTGCCATGCTAACAACCTCTTATTGACAGATATTCAGATTACTTTGTGTGGTGTTGATCTTATAAAAAAACAAGACTTTTGTTTGTTTGTTTCTACTGGAGTTTTCCTCTTTTAAGTTTTGCAGAGATATCTATTAAGAAAAGATGTCTGCTACCTAGCCAGAGAATAGGGGACCCCACAAAACATCTCTATCCAGCATCTGGATGAGTCCAAATTTAGTTCGGTTACCACCTTATCACAACAAGCCAGACATACTGCTAAACGTTTGATCTGAAAGGTTCATTTTATCTTCCCAGTCACTGTAGCATGTCGGCACTATGATTATTCCTCATGTTGCAGAAGAGAAAGGTGAGGGCTTAGAGAGTGGCAGCTTGAACTTGGCCAAGTCAGGACTGGAACCCAAGATGACTCCTATACTAAGCTCTTAACCATACCTGTTTTTATTAGGTTTTTTAAAAATTCTTTAAGAATTCTCAATAAACAAGATTTTGTGTCTCTTTAAAAAGCAATTGCACCTTTTTCTTTCGATGTTTTTTGCCTCTACTTTGTAATGGTGTTAACTCTTTTTACTCAAAATATTTCCGGAGTCATTGCTGAATGCTTCCCGTTCCTTGAAATGACACTCTTTTTCTTGCTGCCCTAACTTTTGGGGATTTTCAAATCACTTACTAGTTGAATTTCTTATATACATGTACAAGTAGGAGTAATAGGATCCCATAACTTAAATCAGTTCATTTATCCAGGTTATTGTCAATTCAGAATAACTCATTTTCAGAGATGGTAAGGTTCTTTTCTCTAAAGCAGGTATTTGGATTGAGAGTTGATGGCCTAATTAGACTTGGACCTTTTTTTAGCCTCTTATAGCATACTATAGATTGTTTTGGAGGAGGAAGTAGGTTTTACTGTCCCTTAGGGCCCCTTGCTTTGCCTGACTCTTTATTCACTTCCCTAAGTGGCTCTTCTCCAGTGAAAAAGGAGGGTAGAGGCCACCAGAAAATGCTTCTATTTGCTTTTATGTTTCCCTCTTTGGAAGTAACTGGAATTTCTTTACTAGCTCATTTCCGTACTTAGATGATGTTCAGGAAATACTCTAGTAGGACGAAGTAAACAAGTTGGAGGCATATTTATAGCACTATTAACCAATACGTATATAAAAATTATATAGCTAACATTTATTGAGAACTTACTATATACCAGCCACCATACCTGATTGATTGCATTTAGCACTTAAAGCAACCCTATGAGTTAGATAGCATGATGATTTAGGTGACAAGATAGGGTTCAGATTTAACCCCAAACACATTTTAACACCTCAAGAGTTTGTCCACTCTGTTCTCTTTTATTCTATTTTGTTAAGTAAATCTTTGGGCCTCAATTTCTTAATCTCAAAACAAAGGCGTTGCTATATAGCTGATTTTGAAGGTGTCCTCTCCCTTCCATGTTTTCTGAGTCCATGAATCTACTTACAAAACCACCCCCTGCTAGGAATCATTTATCCTCCTTTTACATTTAATCACTGCAGTTGCTGCCTTTGTTACTGGCTAACCTTCATTTTCTTGATGGCAGTGCTTAAGCTATAGGACACCAGCCCAGTACAGAAAGTTCCCATGAAAAGCCCCCAGAGGTCCTCGTGCAAACGCTGAGATGCTGCGGTCTGTTAAGGGCCAGGCAGCGTCCACTGGGTCAGGGCCTTTCAGAAAGCACACAGAGAGGGCGGTGGAGCTCTAGTTGTTCCAATCGTTCATGGTAGGAGAGAAGCAAATGTGAATGGGTTATAACTTATTCATGACTAGAATCTAAAATAGCTTGTTATAACTAATTCACAGCTACCACCTGAGTACTAGTGTGCTATTTTTTCAGATTCTAAAATTATTACCCTATTTTCACAGGCTTTGTGTTCAGCTAAAAGATAAGTCTGCTTTTGATTGCCCAGGAACAAAGAAATTTCCCATTTTTTAGATGATGAGACCCGTTCCTACCAAAGATCTTCCATTTTTTTTTTTACTCTAAGAAATGTAGTTCAGGGGTATTTTAAAATATTGCTTCTGGCATGTCAAGAAATTATGAGATGAGGTCATGTTCAAATCAATGCTGCAGCAGTGCTTTTTGATTAATGCAATGTAATTCTGATTTAGATCTCTACTCAGTACCATTATGAAGCAGTATAAAATTACCTGAAGCATGTACGTAATGCATGAGTTCAGACGTGCAGGAAAATGGAAGTTAATTAGGCAAGGGGGCGAGAGGTGGTTTGCCAAGAGCATTCCAGAGAGAGAACAAGGCATGCAAAGGCCCTGTGTTGGGAGGGGTGTTGCAGATGCCAAGGACAAGAGGACACCAGTGTTGATGAGCACAGAGCCCAAAGGGGACCCAGTGGGACAAAGCTAGGGAGGGGCAGGCTGACCTGGGTCTCTGGGGATGTAGGGCTTGGTCCCAAGAGCATCAGAGAGATGTGACTTGATCAGTTGTGCTCACCAATAAAAATGCGTGCAAGATCAGTGTTTGCCAATAAGAAAGAGGCTAAAGAAAAAGGTGTATTTCGAAAAGAGGAAAAGATGAGTCTGCTTTGGTTCCTTCCCAAGGTAACAACAGAGCTGTTTCTGGCAGCTGCTGGCGGAGCTGAGTGCTGCTTTCTGCCCAGGAACAGCCTTCCTGCTGCCTCAGCCCCCATAGGGCTTCTGTCAGCCTGGCCCTGGAGAACAAGAGGGCGAATGCCATATCAGATGGTCAGCAATGCCCTTCGGTTGTATGACTTTTCTACCTTGGAGTGTAGATAGCTGATGAGGCCGTCACATGTGAGCAGTGGTTTTCCAAGGCCGGCACACTGCCTAGCCTCGCACGCTGCCGGAGCTAAGAGCCTACGGGATGGACTGTGTTTATTTTTCCTCTGCAGTTTCAAAGCTTTAGAGACTGACATTTACAACTTGGAAAGCATCTGAATTTCCAAATGAAATTAATTCTACGCCTGCCCTCAAGATTCTCACCCACAGAACCTGAGTGCTGGAAGAAGCTGCAAGGCTCAGGTGCATCTCGGTTTGTTTCCTCTTTCAGTGGGACAGTTTTCTCCTTTTCCTCAGGGTATTGTGAGAGCAAATGACATAAGTGACAGGAAAACACTCTGTGCCCATGCAAGTAGAGATGATCCATAAATAGAATTATTATGTCATCGTTTACACATTAATGCCCTGGAAGAAAGGAAAGAACATCACTTTTGAGTTAGGATGGTAATTAGACTCGAGCTATTGACAGGCCACTTGTCCTCATGCTACTAGAGAGTTTTCAGGGAGGTCAGGGTCCTCAGTCTCTCTCAGACCCTTCATTAGAGCACATTATCCTAAGAAATGACGGCAGTATTTCTTCCCGCTCTGGGAAGCTGTCTCGGCCAGGTCTTCAGAGCCTATCCTTATAGAATTTTGAATGAAAAGCCTTTTTTGAGTGTTAGTTTTCTGGACATGTAGTAAATTAACAGAAGTTTAATACCTAGTGAATTTACCACAGGAAAAAATGTATATGTGACTAAACCTTCAAGTCATGATCAAGGTCACCTATTCAGCAGGTCTTTCACCTTCGGGGTACCCATTCCCATTGCTTCTGCTGGAGGCCTTTGGGAAGAACAACTGGCAGAGCTGTGCATATTCCCCAGTATGAGGCTGGTCCTCTGGCTGCCACTGTGGCTGGGCCCTGGAAATGACAGTCACTTGGAATCCCATTATCTGCAGCTGAAAGCAGAGTCTCCAAGGAGAGAGGGGGACCAGTGTCCAAGCTGTGCTGCCCTTGGTTTTGCGAATAACTGTAAAATTGCCGATGGCTCCCAGCAACGCTTAGAAACAAAATTGGATTGCCCCAAGACAAAAGACTGCAGTACAAAGAGCCCATAATTTGTAGTATCTGCCCTTTTGACCCAGAAAGTGCAGTGTTTTGTAAGCCATGCTCTGTGAGTGTTGCCCTCCATTACCGGTTGACACACAGCTGGGCCGGTGAATGCCTCCCTCAGCAGGATGTGTCATTCATCCATGGTGGACGCTGCTGCATCTCCACCTTTGTCCATCACGCTGGTCCTTGAGGGGCCCGTCATGAATCCTCTTTCATGTTCTGACTCCTAAAGTGTCTTATGTGCTGAGTTAAGCCTTGGGACCAACTCCATGTCTTCCTCTGAATTACCTGCACAACCAGAGGCTTCCACAGCTTCAATCATGCCCAAGCACTGAAGGATTAAATCGTTATAGGGATTACATGTCATCAGTAGCTAAGGAAGAAAGTTGAAAACATCACCATCTTTTAAGCTGCAGCAACCTTTGCCCTCAGAAAGTCAGTGATACTATTATTCTTTGGAGCTGCTGAGAAAATAATTTAGCAATTTGGATACCATTTGGAGATGCGATCTGTTTCCTTGGCCCCAAGTAGACCTGTCTCATTCAGGTATATTCTAACAAACTGCAGAAAACTGTAGAATGCCCTGCACAGATGGTGTCTCCTTGTTAGAACCCTTTAAGTTGGTGTGGAGTGTGGCAGGAGGGGAGGCCAACAGTCAGTGGAGCATCACAGGCTGACAATCCTTGTCCTCCAACTGTGAGCACTGCAAACGGTGCCTTCAGAGCTCACTCACCAGTGTCCCACACATATAATCAGACACTCCCAGTTCACCTGTGTTTCTCCTCATGAAGACTATCTGCCCAGAATAATGGGAAGCTTCAAAGAGCCATTTTTATTATTGTAGTTACTACAGGAATTAATGAAACAGAGTTGTTGGAATTCACAGAGGCAGTTAGAATGGTGAATGCCTATTTCAATTGTATCTAAGTTTATTACAAATAGAATGTAATACCATGCTATGATTGGGATGGGGTGTCTGCTGAGGTTAGATTTTCACTCCCCTCCCTGCCCCCTATGGTAGATATAAAAACAAATTTTTATCTCCATGTACAGGCACACCTTATTTTGTACTGTCAGGACTGGATGAAATTATTTTGAAATTTTAGGATATTTTAGTATATCACATTTTCTTTGAGCAAGCCATGCCTGTACATTGAGCATCTAGGTAGGAGGCCCATCGACACAAGGCTGTTTGGCCATCAAGGCCTAGCACTCCCCTGGCACTACAGCTGTACTTGACAGACTGGCACCAGGGACCCATTGGTTTAGCAAGTGCTTGCTGTGGGCCTCTGCATGCCAGGCACAGTACCAGGGCTCAGGATACAGTGATGAACGAGCTTGTAGTCTGTATGAGAAGGCGGGGACCAGACTCACGCTTACAGACCATCACAAGGACAGTTAGCTAAAATTGTAGATGGGGTCATGAAGTGCCTGGTGCCATAGGAGTGCATAACCCCGTCTGGTCTGGGGGCCAGGGCTTCTGGGAGGAAGTGAACTTATGCTGAGACCTAAGGGATAAATAAATGGCAGTTCCCAGGAAAGGTGGGCAGAAGAGAGGGCCCAAGAAGAATGTACTGGGCAGAGGAGAAGCCATGAGAGGGCACCACGATGGGAAGAGCATGGCCCAGTGGAGACCTGATAGAAAGCTGGCACTGCTGGGAGCACTGGGGCAGGAAAAGGGCCATGGAGGGCGGCAGGACCTGTCCCAGGGATGGGCCAGCAACTCGATTCTCAGAGCAGTAGGAACTGTCAAAGTTTTTTAAGCAGTCTTGTATTTTTTTTAAAAAACTACCCTGGCTGCTATGTGGAGAATGGAATTGAGAAGGCAAAAGAAGACAGAAGGAGGTTTATTTGCAGTGATTGAGGTGAGGCTGACGATGGCTCAGGCAGTGGAGATGTGGGAAAGTGAACAGATTTGAGAACTAGTCTTGAAGTAAGATGAGCAAGATACAGCAATAGGCTGGACACCAGTGACAGGTGATGCTGAGTCAAGAGTGACTCCCGGGGACTGAGGCTCTAGGTCTCGGTCAGTTCTTCTGTCATTCTAGACCTACTCAGTTCTGGGTCAAATTTAAATTGTTCATTCTTTTCAATGGCAAGCCCTAAAATATGGGCTCTGCTTCTTCCACTAGCGAGCAGAATCTTGGATTTGAGTCTGTCATTTTTAAAGTCACGGCGAGGCATCTCATGAAGAGTTCCCACTTCCAAACCAAAGTTCAGATCATAGAAATTAGCGTTCCAGGTGAGATGCTGTCATTGATGCCTGAGTGGATGACTCGGAACTGCCGAAGAGGAAGACATTGGAGGGATTGTGACTGACAGCTCAGGCAGCACTCCCGGGTTTTTCCTTCCTTTGACATCGAGGCTGTTTGGCTTTCAAGCGTTCTGCTTTGTGAGGGAAGGGTCAAGGTCAACAGGGGCTGCTCCCTCTGCAGCGGGCACGCAGTTCTGCACACTTCACTCACTGAACTTGCCGTGGTCGTAGATGGCTCCTTTGTTCAGGTCAGTGCCTCATCCCAAGGCCATGTGCTGAGCAGACAGTAGTGGGATCTCTGGAACTGTGGGGTTCCATGTAGAAATGAGTGTCTGGCCCAGTGGCCTGTACAGGAGAGCTGTGGGTACAGCAGAGGATGATCTCAGGGGCAGAAGCCTCCTCTTGTGCTCCTGCTGGAGGGCTGCACCCAGCTCTGCAGAGGAAAGCCCTGTTTGATGGAGACTCAGCTCTGGCGTCAGCTGTAGCCAGGATGTTAGGTGAGGTAGAGGCCTGGCAAATCCACCTTTGTTTCATAGAAATGGGCCTAGCAATGATAACCCTGTTATTTCACCAGCTCCCTACTGTTGGATTTTGAGTTTGTTTCCAGTCTTTTCTGACTATAAACTGTTCTGCAGGGACAAGTTTCACAGCTACTTGTTTTCACACAAAAGTAATAATTTCCCTTTGGTAGATCCCTAGAAATTATATTGCTAGTTCAAAGAGATGGTTAGTTCTAAGGCTTCTGACAGGCTTTGCCCAATTGCTGCCTGTAATGAAGTACACCAGGTAACACTCCCAGCAAAAACTGAACTTCCTGTTTCCTGATAGTCACTGCTTTCTTTTGTCATTTTCCCCCTTAACTGAAATGTCCTCTTGTTTCTCTTTATCCTGGTCCTTTTTAGGAATGTCATTGTTCACTCCCCTTCTTGAGCTTTGTGGGGTTTATTTCCCTCTCTGCATTTTCAGCTTGCGTTTGGAATGGATCCTGGGGCCTCTTCACCAGAGTGGACCACGGGAAGCTTTCTTGTGTGAATGAAAGTGTGCATCTTAAGTTCCAGTTATGAACTATTCTTAGCTCCAAAGCTAGAGTGTAAATACATCACTGATCTTACAAGTAATAAGAGTTATCAGTGTCGCCTGAAGTAGTGACAGCCCAGGTGTGTTATCAACTCCAAAATTGTCCCATCTGCCATCCTTCAATTGCACTACATACTGGAAGCCTTTTGAGAAGTGGTGTTTCCTTTTTATGGGGGGGGGAGAGGGGTGGTTCTCTGTCATAGAAAATTAGGAAAAATGCACTCTGAGGCTCTGTATTTACAAGAACAATTTATAAGCAAATAATCCACATTTTGTCCTTGGCATTTTTCAGTGCTGCATAAGGCATCTTGAATTACTTTGGTAGTCTTTCCAGAAAGACTATTGACTTCACCACACCATATTTCTCAAGTTACAGTAAAGGCGGAGAATCTGAGGCCCTGAGTGAAGTGGGATGATTGAAACCTGGGGGGGGGGGGGGGGTCAGGGGTGGTAGCAGGGTTTGAGTACAGACTCCAGACTCCCATAGCCTCCATATGGCCCCATGAGATACATTCTCAGGACACTCCCAAGAAGGATTGGGGGCTCCTCTAAGCTCTGTGAAATGCAGAGGACTTCCCTCTGGAATTCTGCCCACCTCTTTCTCCTCCTCCCTCATTGGGAGCTCTAGTTACCATCCATAGGAAACACCCAGCCCACTTCCCAGGTGCCAGGTTTTCCTGTGAGGAAGCAGTTAGTGTCAGGAAAATCTTTCAGGAGTAATTTTGGTCAATCACAGTCTGTTGAGGTTAGGTGGAATATGGAAAGGGTAGGGTTTGGAATCAGGGGCCCTGGATATGAATCCCTGCTTCATACTTCCTGGCTGTGTGACCCACAGGCTTGTTAATCCACCTTCCTTAACCTCTTCCCTCATCAGTTAAGTGTGTGATTGCTCTGTGCTGGACATAACTTGCTGTGTGCCCGGCATGGTGTTAGAGCACACACACTGAGGCCCTGGCACACAGTAGGTGCTCAGTAAGCGGAGGCTTCAGTCCCTGCCCTACGGCCTCACTGTGGTGGTTTGAATGTAGCACTGGAGCCCCCAGAGCTTCTGCCCTCCAGGCTCCACTGGTTTCTTTCTGCATTCTTCTGGGAGGAGTGCATCACTCTGCACCCAGAGCCAGGGAGGGCAGACAGAGAGCAGCCCTTCTTTCAGCTGACTGCCTTGGGATTCTCATTGTTGGGGCAGCAACCAGGGTCTGTGTTTCCTGCAGGTCACCTGGATGTCAGCATGGCAGCCACAAACCTGGAGAACCAGTTGCACAGTGCACAGAAGAACCTCTTGTTTCTTCAGCGTGAGCACGCCAGCACGCTCAAGGGGCTGCACGCCGAGATCAGGCGGCTGCAGCAACACTGCACAGGTACCCCTGCGATGGCAGGGTGGGGAGTGGGGGGATAGGGGTTCCAGGGCCTCTGCCATAGAGCACAGCAGAGCCCATTGTCAGGACAGTGGCAGAGTGGCCAGATCAGAAGCTGGGCCAGGCTCACTCTCCCCCAACTCCCATACTGATGTGTTCCACCTGTGAATGCCTTTCCTGGCCCCCATTTCTTAATCCAAATGCACTGAGCATAAAGCTGCAAAGCCTTTTCTTGACATACTGAGGACTTTAAAAATTAAAATACAGTGGTTGGAACTTACAACACATTTTGGAATCGGTAACCAGAGGTGTAGCCTGTGTAATGTATAGAGCAAACTACTTGCTAATTTTGGATTATTGGGATGTGTTTTGGGGAAATGGGGAAGGGGGTTCTTTGGGGAAGGAAGTTCTCTTCTTAACCTTTGCGGCACTGATATTTGTGCTGTTCTCACACTTGCCTCTAATGCTGCCAAAGCCTGCTCTATCTGCGCAGGACTCACTGGCTAATCATGGGAATCAGTTCTGCATTTTTGGAGCGATGAAGGTTTTGAAATCTACTGCAACAAAATTAATGTATAAAATTTCCTTTTTAGATTTAACATATGAGCTGACACTTAAAACTTCTGAGCAGACAGGTAAGAACTTCTCCCCAAAAGTTAGTGACGACATCATTTCCTTCTGTGGTACACATTGCTGCTGTTTGTTTTCACTCATTAACACATTTAGAACAAAACACGTTTTCTATGAAGAGTTGCACACATGGCCAGAGCTCTCTAGGAAAAGATGAGAATGAAGAGTGATTATCAGTGGGTCGGGGGATGAGTGATTTTATTTTCTTTTGATTGACATGTACATTTGGAATGTCTATTATATGCTTTTCTGGATTTTCTGATTTGTCTGCAATGAATGTGTGTTCCTCTTATAATCAAGAAATGAAATTATATATGATTTAAACCTGAAAGAAAGAGGAGGAGCAGGGCTGGGCTGAATGGCCCACTCCCCTGTGTCTCTAGAGCTCAGCATGGAGCCTGGCAGAAAGCATGTGCTCTGGAAATGCTGGCCAGGTGAGGGATCACATGACCAGACAGCCTCAAAGGATCTTTGACCATCTTTCTCTGGGCTGCAGTCCCAGAAACACTTCCCCCATCAGAATCTTCAGGGACCTCAGGGAACCCCAAAGACTGTCTGCTGAAGACAGCTGGAGCAGAAGAGACGAAACCTGGGCCTTCCCAAGGGCCTCTGTGCCTGCTGCAAATGGCCTGCTCCCCAGAACAGGGTGAGGATTTAGAATGTGCAGAATCTGCATTTGAGTCAAGACTCCTTTTCTAAATAGGCTTTACAATGGCAGCTATTATTCATGAGAGTGTCTGATTCCATGTAAACAACATGAACCATTTCCACTGAGTTTTAGTGTATTACTGAGCACTAATTTTTCCATTTGTGTTACTTGTATTACGTTTTCCTAAGTGCTCCTTTCAGGAGCCAAGACATCTTTTTTGTCTATGTGTGGTAGAGAAGGCACTGTCAGGCTTCATGGGGCCTTGAAACAGCCTACCCTCAGGGGTCTCCCTAGAGAGGAAGGATACCAGGATCCTCCCCCGCAACCCCTGTGGCCAGGAGCTGGGCCCCCTCAGGAGAACAGGATTTCCGCCTGAAGCTGGGGACCCCCATCCATTACCCCTGCCATGACTGAGACCTTTAGGTGTCCATGTCATGAAAACCAGGGCATCCTCACTCTCCATCCCCTCTTGGCCAGGCTAATCTGAAGAAGCACAGGTCCTGCATTTTGGCCTCTCCAGTTGAGGGTCTGAACCCTAAGTCCCAAGGCCACCTGGCATAGTCCTCTCATCAGCAACAGGATCTTTTGGTAATGATTCGCAAAGGGTGTGTCTTAGAAGGGAAGCCATTTGAAAAGCTTCTCAGGTGGTTCTGGTAAGGGCATCTCCCTTCCCCAGTGGTGAAAATCATTGCTTTACATCATTAGTGCACCCACAATGTGCCAAGTTCTAAGAAGCTGTAGGACACAGGTTAAAAATACAGATTCCTGGATTCCCTCCCCTGGAGCCTGGGATTCCAAAAGTCTGGGAGGGGCCCTGGGAGCCTATGTGCTTAAAAAGTGCTACAGTGATTTAAGGCTCAGGCAGGCTTGGGAAGTACTGCTTTTGGTGATAAAGAGCATTGCTGCCATGAGCTCAGTGTGCATAAAGCATTCATGGGGAAGACTCAGTTTTCTAGAAAGGGTGTGTGGGAGGAGGTGGTAGAGTAGAGCTTCCTGTAAAGCGTGGAGAACTGGCAAAACAAGAGGTGCTGATTCATAGGAGTGATTGACACCAAAGAGCAGCTTTCTAGAGTCTGGGAATGGAGAATCAGTTGTACCAGCTCCTTCCCTCAGTAGCCCCGCTAAGTCAGGGCCCACAGATGTCCAGAGCCAGGGCTGTACCCTGAGAGGAGAGAGCAGCACAACAAGGTTATTGCAAGGAAGAGTGATAAGGATATGTCTGTCCAGTAACAGCCTCTCCTAGGACCATATGGCTGACAAGAACAGCAGCTTTACTGTTAGTGAGCCTCAGGTCCACAGCTCTGCTCCAACTTGGAGGAGCTGTGCTGCCTTTGGCAAGTTCTTTAAAGTCTCTGAACCTGCATCTTCATTTCACAGGTGCCCCACATGTGCTAGTTCACAGCCTGTCCACCCAGGCCTTCTGCCTTCATGGACTGCTCCCTTAAGCTGCCCTTTATAGGGTACAAGCAAAGCCCAGGGAGAGCCTTGTTCTCAGATGTTCCGGACATCAGTCAGCCCTCTACAGCACTGCCTGGGGAAAGAAAAAGCCCAGGTTGTTCATGTGGGGATGTAGCTGAAAGCCTGAGGTCACAGGCTTTCCTCAGAGGTAGGCTATGGCCACTGTCCACCTGTATGTGGGCTGGAAGCATAGACCCTGCATCAGACAAGGGGCGTTGCAGGGCTGAGCCCATATGGTCAGGCTCCCGGGCCTCACAGATGGCTTTAGAGCCACATGTGTATGTCTCTGTCACTCTCTTTATGTCTGAAACTGCATTTCAGAATCCATTGTTCTTCTCTTTGGTCAAAAGAAACGCCTCATGAAAATAGCATTACATTCATCCTTTCTAGGGAGATCACATACATGGACACAGGTTTTTAAAATACATAATTCACCAGCAGTGAGCTTGTAACGTACACGTGCTCTGCACAGTCCAAGTGTAGTTGCCCGCAGGGCTTGGGGAGCTCAGAGTCTGGCATACAGCATGCTGCAGAATTTGCTGGCTCAGGCAGGTGGGGAACTGCCCAAAGAGGTGAACAGACAGAGGCTCAGGGGATACGTCTCGGGGGTAGTAGGGTTTGTACAGGAAGGATGGATGTGTAGGTCTGGCGTGAGGTCAAAGATGGAGGTTACAATAAAGACAGATCAAGAGGAGGAGGCTGGGGGTGGGTGGAAGCTTAGGGTCTACGCGGGGGGCAGATAACGTTGGTGACAGACTGAGGAATTGGAAGGCATCTGGCATTTTGGATGTTATCAGGCAGTGAGGAGCCAGTATTGAACAGGGGATGGACTGAAGGAAGACCAGAGGGGAGGCGGGAAGCAGGAGCAGGGAGGGACTGGAGAGCAGGCAAGTCACTGACAGAGGCTGTGGGCATGAGCATTGTAAGGGAGGAAGGGCGAAGATGGCCTGTGACATTTCTAGATTCAGTCTAATTGGGAAAATAAAGTGTGGGAAGAGGAGCAGATACTTAGACTGGAGGGATCTGATGGACCACTACTTATGGAGTAGATGCTCAGGAGACACTCAGGAGCCGACACTCAAGGTGAGTTCCAGATCAGCAAGGAAGAGTCTAGAAAGGAGTGGACAGCTCACGACTTCCTAGAAGCCAGCTGAGGAACAAGGCCAGCCAGGCAGCATGAGGAGAAGCGGGGTGGTAGCACAGGGTCCCAAGCCAAGGGCGCCTAGTACTGTGAGCTAGTGTGAGATGGAGGCACTTGGGGCCAGGGCCTGCAGGTCACTAGAGGAGTGGGAGGACGAGTGGCTGCCACTTGCTGAACGATGAGATTAGGGCAGGCTCCCAAGGGACGGTAGAAGCAGGGAGCAGCCTGTGGTGTTAGGGGAGGTGGGCAGGCAGTGAGAAGCTGAGGACAGCTGGGACAGGAGACAAGAGAGGGAGGGAGACCAGTGGTGGAGGAGAAGTGACAGCCTGACCTCCCTTCTCATCTTAACTTCAGAGTTTTGTGTTTTAGACATGGAGAATTCTTTCTACATTTTGAGTTTCAAAGTAGTGCTTTGAATGTAGCAGGCATGTAAGGAACGCCACCTGAGCAGACAGCTGAATATTTCTAACAGTTTAATCCTAAGTATTTAGTGAAGTCCAATACTCTCTGACATTGCCTGTTTTAACATAAGCATTTTTAAAATTTGGAAACATTCTTTTTGCCATAAGCCAGAGAACTAAGAGCTGGAAGGGGCCTCAGAGACCACCTATCTCCCAGCCTTTCGTAAGGGCAGCAAGGCCTTTCCCCAGGATCCCACAGCCCTGCCCTCCATGTGGCCTCTGTGCACCCTGTTCCTCATACTCGCCCCACCTGAGAAGGTGACAGCAGCCTAGACAGGGCCCTCTCCTCCACACGGAAGGTCTGCCTGCCCCACAGGCCTAGCGCCTCTGCCTTAATCTGGTGGGTTCTTCATCTGTTTCCTCGGCTTATTCTCCCAGGAGACGGATCTTCTAGAAGCAGTGAACTAAAGAAAAGATGTGAAGAACTGGAAGCTCAACTAAAAGTCAAAGAGAATGAAAATAATGAGTTGCTGAAAGAACTGGAGCAGAAGAACGCGATGATCATGGTGCTGGAGAACACCATCAAGGAGCGAGAGAAGAAGTACCTGGAGGAGCTGAAGGTGAAAAGCCACAAGCTGAACATGCTGTGCAGCGAGCTGGAGCAGCGGGCCGGCACTGTCGCCTACCTGACCGCGCAGCTGCATGCCGCCAAGAAGAAGCTTGTCAGCTCCAGTGGCACTGTGGACGCCAGCCCCTCGGGGAGCCCCGTGCTGGCCAGCTACAAGCCAGCACCCCCTAAAGACAAGCTGCCCGAAACGCCTCGCCGTCGCATGAAAAAGAGCCTCTCTGCGCCCCTGCACCCAGAATTCGAAGAGGTCTACAGATTTGGGGCCGAGAGCCGGAAACTGCTTTTGCGTGAACCAGTGGATGCCATGCCTGACCCCACCCCATTTCTGCTGGCCAGGGAGTCTGCCGAGGTCCACCTCATCAAAGAGAGGCCCCTCGTCATCCCCCCCATTGCTTCTGACCGCAGCGCCAGTGAGCAGCACAGCCCGGCCCACGAGAAGCAGCACAGGGCCCACGTTGGGGTGGCTCATCGGATCCACCACGTGACCCCGCCGCAGGCCCAGCCCGAAGTGGAGACGCTGGCGGTCGACCAGGTGCACGGAGGTAAAGTGGTGAGGAAGCACTCAGGGACGGACAGAACTGTGTGAGGCCTGCGGGCCACCGCCACACTCCTCCTGCGATGCACTGTGACCACTACTAGGAAAACTCATCCACACCTTTTTTTTTTTAATTCCCATGCATGCCAAATTTTTTTCAGACCTGTCAACTGATTCTTCTCCTCCTGCTCCTCTTGCCCTCTTACTGACACCAAATTATGATCGTGCTCCTGCTGCAGAAAACGTATTTACTAATTGCTGTGGCAAAACACCTGTGTGTCCAACCGCTTGCTTCTAATCCCACTCTGTGTAATCTAAGTGCGCTCGTGGGCAAAGCACAGGCCACAGGCTGCATCGCTACTCAGTTAGTCACACGCCTAATTATGTCGGAGCAATACATATCAACCTTGACCTATCTCCCCAGTTTCCAGGGCAGCCTATCGGAGCAGCCCCACTCCCTCCTGGAGACTCTTGTAACCTCCTGACAAACCTTTCCCAGGGTGGCACCGATCACCGAGCAGCTGTATGTGTATATCACAAGGAACTAAATAAGATAACGTTATTCCTCCATAGCACCACAACCTGAATGTGTGTTCATATTTTTTTGTTTTATCCAAAATGTTCAAGATCCCAACAAACTTTATTTTCTAAACCGGCCTTCTTTCTGTTTTGTGTCTTTTATTAAACCACCTGATGGAGGGATGGGAGGAGATTTTGGGAGGGAGAGGAGCAGGTCCCCAGCGGTAACTCATGCTTTCTCACTGCCAGAGCTGTTCCTTAGAATGTTCTGAGGTTCTGGCAAAAGCTATTTTTGCCTGCTACTGGCCTCTGCCCTTCTGTCCTTCTAGTGCTCAGCCCTGCCATCCCTCATGGAGTATAGCCACTCCTTACCCCCAGCAGGTGTGGTGTGCAGAGGGAAGAGATGCCCAGTGGCTACTGGTCACAGAGGTTCTAAGTCTGTGCCTGACCCCACACAGACCCAGGCAGGTTGGGGGTAGGCGCTCACATAGGAACAAAACACTAAGCTCAGCAGCCTCATGGGCATCCTGGCAGGCCAGAGCCAGAGGAGCTGGGGCCAGAGAGTTCTGGAAGGGAGAGAAGTGGCTATAGGTGAGTGACTCTGTCCACCTCTACTCTGTGCCCCACATCATCAGCCCAGCCTGCCACCAGCTCATGTTGGGTGCGGGGGCAGGGAGGGGTCACTCTGCCTGACCCCACTCAGAAGCAGCCTCAGCCTTCCAAGTAGACAAGCTCTTGCCAAAAAGGGGCATCTGCTGAAACAGAGCTGGAGTGTCAGAAACACACCTTTGGAAATTTACATTAGGATTCTCACCTGTGCCCGTGACATGCCAGGCACTTTTGCTTAATAGTGTTTCCTCTGAGAACGAAAAGAAAATGCAACACATCTTAAAATGCTCTCTAGTATTTACTTTTTAGTTGAATACACAGAGTCCTTAAAAAGGTGGTTTAAAAACAAAACCATTCAGGTTAATTTGTAAGGAAAGGGATTTAAATGGCTGATATCAAATGAAAGTCAGTGTCAATGCCCCTCCTGCATCTTGAGAGGCCCAAAGAAATGACAGCAGACTTGATCGTTCTTCACAAGTCCCCAGTGTATCCATCACCAGCCAGACGTAGAGTCCGTTAGCCAGTTTTCTTGGCCCAAGGGTTAATCAGAATTCAAGGTGAGGCATACCCCTTGCAGCACCCAGTGAGAAATGTGCTTTGTAGTAAATAGATCAGCTTCAAAAACCAAGCCAACTCCCATGGCGTTCCTTCTCATGGAGGTGGTATAGACAGGTGTCCGGAAGGTGTTCTGCAAGGGAAGGGCAAGTGAGACACCCCCAGGGACAGAGGAGAAAGCTGATTACGTGCAAGGGGTGACAGCTTAATCTAAGTGCCCAGAGTACACAGCTGTGTCTGCGAACACACACGTGGCTGAGGCTCTGCAGAACCATCCCCCGCAACTTAACAGAGACTGGGATTCACACAGACACCCTCGTTAAAAGTGGATCCTGGCCAAGGCAGAGTAGAAGGCGCCTGCTGTCCACACCAGATATAACTACTTTATGATTCAAGTAATGCCCGCAGAATTTCACAAGAAGGGAGGGAGTCTCTCTTTTGCCTGGACCATGGGATCTAAACTTGAACCTGATACCTGTGGAATGATCCACATCCACACGTATGTGCATCCGTGCATTTTCCCAGGAAGTGGCTCCAGAGCTTTCATCATGTGTCCAAGGCTTCCCCAACCCATAGATGTTAAGTGCCCCATTTTAAAAGGCGTGGTGACTATTGGAAACCATGTCATCTATAACTATAGTGGGAAGAAAAAGGGCCCCGGTACCAGCAGAGAGGGAATTGGTCTCCACCTGCAGTTTGAGGCGATGGGCTTCAATGGGGATGATCTTCAGAATCGGCAGGTCCACAACCAGCACCTTGGGTTTGCTCTTGACAAGACATCCTCTCTCTATATCCCAGTCAGCACCTTCCAGGTAGAGTCCTGAGACAAAGCATCCTAGAGATACCAGGAAGAGACCAGATATACACAGAGGCATGTGCAGTCCTGCTGTGTAACAGCTCTATCTGGGGTACCCACAGAACGTACACAGAAATGACTGGCTGGCTTTCCTCCCCAGATGCACTAAGGACACAGTGCAGGCCTTTCTCATCATTTCTGTCCTGCCCACCCTCCTTTTTTAGAGGAACAACTCAGGAGATACTGAAGATCCCAAGAGCCTCCCCATGGCCCCAGAGAAGTGGGTGAGAGGCGTTGCCTTCCCCCAGCTGGGCCTATCATACCCTCTCCCCAGGAATGTGGCATCAAGGCACACAGACTTGGACAACATCAGGCCCTTAGGCTACACAGATGGGTAGCACCAGGGTGGAGTTGGCGCCACGGCAATCCCAACTCCCCCATGAGTCACAGTGGTGGGGGCAGGAACAGGAAGCCTCGCAGAGAAAGTGGCCTCTGGGAAAGACAGCCTGGCAGACATGCAGAGAGTAGCAGAGAAGAGGACAATCACTTGCCCCAGAGAGAGTAACACCCCAGACACTTGCCAGTTTCTCAGAGTCCTAGCTGAACTTCTGCAGCTGGGACCTGTGAGAGTCCCTGAATCTTTACCATAAATCCCCTCTCCTTATGCTAGCTCAAGAGGGCTTTTGTCCTTGCAGTTAAATGGCCTCTGACTAAGACAACATGGCCCCAGGGGAAACATCATTTGCAGCTATCATTTGCATAGTCAGTAATCGTGTCTAAGGGACCTGAAGTTATAGCTTAATTTAATGGTTCCAACCAAGTCCGCACTGCTCTCTGGCTTCCATGCCCCTGGCCCCTCAAGGTATACAGGGACGCCACCTGGCAACCTAATTCTTTGCAAGAGCTAATTTTGACCTAGGAGCACATTTTCCATGAACTAGAATGGTGGACATGACTCAGGTCTCCCCTGACATCAACCCTAGCTGGTCTCAGCGGAGAAGCTTGAGGACAAACCTATGCATTCACCCTCAGAGATGTCCAGACATAGGTGGTGAACAAACACAGTTACATGGCCTGGCCCACCTTGGTCCACACTATACTTGTCCCTTTGAACTGGGGATGGCTCAGGGAGAGAAATCCTAAATGAGAGGTTATGTATGCACACCAAATTGACTGTACCTTGTCCTGCCCGCTCATTCACTTCGTCTGCATCTTGGAACTTGGTCACTTGTGTGAACAAGGTGGAACGGTCCAGTGGCCAGCCGTTCCTCCGACAGGTGGCCTGCACCAGGGCCGTGAGGTAAGATTCTGGGATGTGTAGCCCCGAGAGCCACATCACACTGGGCTCACCCTCAGTGACCTGTAGAGAATGGAGGGCAAATTGTGGGAGCCAGGGGCTGCCATCAAGGCCAGGATTAAGGCTGACCATAGAAGCTCGGTGTGTGATAAAGTCATATTTCACCTCAGTGGCAAAAAGATGGTCATAGAACAATTGGCAGCCCATTTGCAAAATTCCAAATTTGGCACTGTCATATTCCAGATGGAGCAAAGGATTAAATATAAAAATGAAACCACAAAAGTACCGGAACAAGTCTCCAGTGAATGTTTTCATAATCTTGGAGTAGGGACTACAAAGCCCAGAAGCCATAAAAGAAAAGACTGATTCATTTGACTACATAAAAATTTAAAACTTTTCTATGGAAAAATACCATAAGCAAAGTCAAAAGATTTTTATGACAAGCAGGGAAAAATATTTGCAATACCCGCAGACAAAGGGCTAATTTCTCTGATATACAAAGAGCTCTTAAAAATCAATGAAAGAGATGGAGATGTCAATAAAAATGAAATCAAGATACAAAAAGACAATTCACAGAAAAAGAAATACAAAATGTCTATAAGCATGTAAAATACACTCAGCCTGCCCATAATTAAAAAAAAGCAAAGCAAAATGGTATTATTTTCACCTATCAGGTATTATTTTTCACCTATCAGGAAAATATTAAGAATACACAGGTTTGCAAAGAGGTGAGGAAATAATCACTCTCATATATTGTGGTTCAACTTCTCTAGAGAACTCTGATAGAGCTATCAAAATTTAAAATGCACACACTCTGATCCAACTCTTCATTCTCATGCGTTGGAATTTAGCCATGGAATATACTCATATATATAGACATGTGCACCAGAATGTTCTTTGTACTAGCAAAAAAGTATATGGTAACCACATAAATGCCCATCAATAGGAGAAAAGATATGGAATATTTGTAAAACGGAATACTCTAAGAAGGATGAGATCCATATGTGCCAATATGGAACAGTTGCCAAGATATACTCTTAGATAAAATAAAGTATGTATACCATTCTTCAAAGTCTTAAAAACAAAAAAGAAAGGAAGGAAGAGAAAGAAAGAAAGAAAGAAAGAATCACAATAATACATTAAATTTTCAAATATAAGAGAACAGATCTGTGGTTATTAGAGGTGGGAAAGGGGGCGAGGGGAAGGGAGTCGGCTGGTGAGAAACTAGTAAAGGGTCACAAAGATTAAGTTTTGTAAACGTGAGTATACTAATTATACTGATTTGATCACCACATATTGTACACATCTTGATATTCGATTCTGTACCCCACAAAGATATATAATCAATAAAAAAAAAAAAAGATACGGGTATGCTTGTAGAATCTGAGAACATTTTTAGAGCAACCAATAAACTTTAACAGAGGTTAAATAAACTGTAACTGGGGAATGGGTACAGGGGGTTGGGAGGTGGGCTGAGGGAGTCCAGGCTGACCCTTGAACTGGCAAAGAGACTGCTGCCCATCACTTACCCACAACGTGTACTGGCTGAATCGCCGCAGGAAGTAGACCATCCAGTGACCAAGGGACTTTAAGGTGTCAGGGGCAAGCTTTCTCCAGATGTTAGGGATATGCCCGATAAAAAGAGACTTGGCAACATCATCTAACTCACTGCTCATTCCAACTTCTCCAGCCAAGGCCTGTTTCCAGAAGCAAGAGCAATCAGGCAAGACTGTATCGGAAACCCATCTGATACAGTGCTACATCTGGCAGTAATGCACATTAGAAACATGCTCACCCTTTGAAGTTCAGCCAGAGACCTGGTCATCCGGATCACAAGCTTGTTGAAGCGTTCTAGCTCCTGCAAGAGCACCACTGCAGTGGGAGAGATTCCGACTCCGAGGTGCTTCCTGATCTGGTCCAAGTCAAAGACTCTGGGCATCTTGTTTTCTATGTCTTTGGCCACTTGGCCAATGTAATCATCACGGCTGATGCCACTGCTGGATTCCCCTGAAACCAGGACACATTTTAGAGAAAGCAGGGCACCTTGGTGAAGGTCTGAGGCATCCTGAGCCTTCTGGTTCTTGGAAAGGCATCAACAATATGGGAAAGCTACAAGAACCGTCCAGTAGCACATCATGCTAACACCATAAGACCCTAATCAAATTAAAGAAATCCTCTAGAGCAGACTTTACCCGTCTGAGGTTGAAGCTCCAGCAGGTGAGCCCACATGTCTCGGGCCGCCTGCGTGTAATATCCAATCTCAGCATTGGAATGAAGACCAAACACCTCAGGGGTGTTGGCAAGTGGGAGGGCCTCGATGGCTTCTGTAATCACAGGGAACAGACAGAGGTGACGTCATCAAGCTGCCCTTGGTATCTAAGGGCCCACAGCCTCAAAATCCCCGGACAAGCAAGACTGACTTCCACTGCTTAGCAGCTGACATGTTTCCAAATAAAAATTCTACACTACTTTGCCCAATCCAGCTCTATATCTATCTTTTATGAAAATGGCTCAGTGAGCTTCCCCAGGGCCACTCTGCCCTTCCAGGTGGAATCTGATCTATTTACCATCATTCCAAGATGGGAAAACTGAACTCTATCAGCTTTAAGGAAGGGCCTGCCAGGCCACCTAATGGGCTTACCAGTCCATACCTGACCAGCCCAGGAGCCCCACTGGGAGACGGCCAGAGAGCTACCAAGACAACTGCAAAGAACAGAACTGATGACATTTATGATCTCCCTTAGAAAAAGCTTTAAAACTACTTCCTCATGTTCAAGAAATCTCACCCACAAATTTTTCCTTTACATCACCAACAGGGATTTTATAGTCCACTTCCTTGTTCCGGAAAAAGTGGAATGGCTGGAAAGTGTCAAAAATGAAGTCTCCCAGGTACTCATCCATGTAGATGGTCAGGATGCGACGATCGAAGCTGTCAATGGCCCGTCCTCCATACATGACCTGAAATCAGAGGAGGTGAGAGCCTATCATGTACACCCAGAACCCCGGGGCCAGAGGCCCGACCAGGATAAAGACCATGTTTGCCCTTGGTGAGACTCCTGCCACCTCACTGCTGGGCCACCCAAACCTGTTGACTGCATAACTGGAAGGGAGCTTACACACTGCGGCTCTGCTGACTCCCCAGGGGACAGAGCCCAAAGTAAGAAACAGCCTTCATGGGTACCAGGAGCCATTATGCAATTGGCAAAATCCCCCAAACATGTCTGATAAACAACAAAACAAAACCACCTAAGAAGCCAGCAGCCACTCCGTCTTTGGAATCGATGTCACTGTCTGAACCACGTGCAGATTAGCAGAGGAAGCTTTCCCACGAGCTCTGTAGAAAGCCGTGGCCTCCAGCAGTGACCTCTGTGCCCAACGGACATGAGGAAAGCTCCATCAGCATACCTAAAGCATAGCTAGGCAGGCTACCACTGACTCAGAGGTCAGTGAGCCCCGAGGCAATGAACCCAGCTCAGAGACCTCCGTGTAAATGGGGCTTGCTTAGGACAAAGACCGGCAATGAGCCGGGAGATTTTCACAGAGACTGAAGGGGACTTCAGCTGAAAGGGAGCAAGCACAAGAGGTGAGTACCCCTAGGGCTCAGAGGACAGCAAGGGCACCAGCCCACAGCCCTGCTGCAGCCCCCAGGGTAGCCGCGAGGCTCCCTAAGCACCCCTACCTCTCCAATTAGGTACTTGAGGCTGCCCCACGGGATCCTAGGGTCATGCTGCTGGAAGGCTTTCGTCAAGTATGTGTTCAGAATTTCCATGCAGACCTTAAAAGAAGAGGAACAGGCTTGGTTACACTAACATCTCCAAGATTGTTCACACCCTGACTGTCTCGTGAAAAGGCAGGCAGGAACAACTCTGCTGTCTTGAACTTGGAAGAAAGGGTGGGATGACAGAAGGCGACTAAGGAAGCGGTTTCCCCAGGGGGAGAAGGAGCTCGAAGGGATCCCGACCTGGAAGTCAGACTCGTTGAAGTCATAGTACACATTCCACCCGATCTTCCCAAACTTCCTTCTCTCCTGCACCACCGCGTGGAAAAACGCCAGCACATAGACCAGGGGCTTAAAGGCATGGTGCGGGCACTGCTCCAGCATTTCATGGGAGATCTTGAAGTAAGTTGCCCTCATGTTCAGTTTCAGCCCATTGGGCGGCTCTGTGACAACCTTCAGAAAAGAAGAAAAATCATGGCAGAAACCACAGACCCCCAGGGACCGCTTTGAAGGGGACGTGAATGTAGACTTCTTGGCTCTTCCTTCGTCCTTACATAAAGCCGTCTTTCCTACCCGCAACAGCAAAAGCCTCCTGTCCAGGGCCCAAGAGAAGATGTTAAAGAGCTAGATGTTGCTCTAGCTCTTACGCTTGCTCAGCGAGTGACCCTGAGAAGGTTCTTGAACCTCTCTCTGAATGTTAGGATCCTCAACTGCACAGTGAACAGAGTTAAGGCTTCCCTCCACCTGCCCCTGAGACAGAGAATGAAGAAAACCTTTCCAAAAGGATTCCCTGGGGAATAAACTAAATGAGACATGTAAGTCACTAGAAGTTTCTACACATAATCACCAGAATACTGCCGGCTATAAGTGGGCCTATCATTAGAGATACAGGGGAGGTTCGACAAACGTGAAGTAAGTGAAAACTAGCCTAGATATTTTTATGGACATGCGCCAAAGTGTAAAGACAGGGCTGGAGTCATAAACACCCAATTCAGTACAGTGGTTCCCACTGAAGAGAGAGGGAGAGAGGAGTTTGGGAAGGGGTGTCCATGAGGTTTCAACTGCACCCTAAGTTTCAGTTCTGGACACACACACACACACACACACACACACACACACACACACACACCACAGCAAAATGGTAGTCATCTTAAGAACTGGAATGCAGGTACATCAGTGTCTGTCCTAAAGCCAGACCTTTAAGGACTTCTGCAGAATCCCAATGGGGAAGCCCTTGGTGGGGTCCGTGGTAAGCCACAGCCGGAAGTCTGGGTGGGGCTTAGTGATCCTCTCCAGGGACTTCTCCAGATCTTTCAGCCACTTGACCAGGAGATGGCAGTTCTGCAACATCAGCCACTGCCCACGAGCCACCGCTGTCTCCAGCAGCTGCAGCGCCACCTGCACAGAGGAAAAGAGAAGAATTGGCGTCCCCAAGCCCCGCCAACCCCCCACTCTCCCGCAGACCCCCTCCAAGCCATAGAAAAGTGATGGCCCACTCCAGCAGAAGCCAAAAAAAAGCTGGTGATCCAGGAGCTCCAGTTGGAGCCTTCGAAGAAACAATCTTTTAGAGATCCTTCAGGCAATCTGGGTCTGTGAGAACTTGCTGCACGAGTTCAATATGGTGTGGGACAAAGCTTGCACGAAAAGCCCATGAGTGCGTGAGTGTCGTGGTCACACTCACGGGCTTTGCTGTGAACCGTCTGTGAGGCTCTGGGCAGAACCCTCTGCTGCTAGAAGCCCATCGTGAGATGAGGGTGGATACACCAACACTGGATCACCCAGTAGGCATGCCAAGGGCACCTATGTCCATGGGGTTGGTCACAAGCCCGGAACATGAGTGAACATTCTGCACTAAATGGCCTCCCCCAGCCCTAAGAGCTCCAGCTTCTGCCACAGTCACCCCTGCACCCTGACCACCCCGAAGCAGGGCCCGAAGAGACCAGCTAAAACCATCCAAGAGGTAGGTACTGTCCCGGCCATCTTGAAATATTCAGGGCTCTAGGCATGGAAAACAATCACAATGTCCCTTCCTAAATGTAACTCAAAGTAAAAACAAGCTAAACACTCAAATACAACCTTGATTTTCAAAATATCTTAAAACTTCCATGAGTGCGGACATTAAAATAGCTTCTTTGAGTTTGGTGGTTTGAGACAGCTGGCTCTGCCCATCTGGTGCCCTTGGGCTGCCTACTGCGCAATCTGCCCTCAGCGTCTCCACCCTCGTCTCAGGGATGGCTTCCAGCAGCAGAGGGTCTGCCCAGAGCCTCACAGTTCACAGCAAAGCCCGTATGTGTGGCCACCACACTCACTCACTGGCTTTTCCTGCAAGCTTTGTCCCACATTGTACTGAACTTGTGTAGCAAGTTCTCAAAGGTGCAACATGGTTCAGAGAAAGCCCACTGGCCCAGAAGGATCAGCAGTTGCAGATCTGTACCACAGTTCTGTCCTGCGTGGTCCTGGGCTTAGCCTCTCTCCACCCATTTCCTTGGCCATGCAACTGGGCACTGATAGTCCTAATGCACAACGGGGTGTTGCAGGGACTGAGGGAGATCACAGGTGGGTGTGAAAGAGTTCTGAAAACAGCAGAGCACCGTGATCACATGAGGGTGTGGAAGCAGGACTATTGTTCATCTTGTCATCTTTCTATCCTTTGGTGACTGCTCCGTAGATCAGAGAGGCATCCAATTCATATGTGGAATGGCACTCTTAGCCTAAAACCAGGCCACCTCATTCCCAGCAGAAGCCAGGACCCCACCTGAGCGTAGTTAGTCCCTTCCAATAACAAATTACCTTTTCTTGGCCTTGACCCATGGCAAGGAATTTGAGGCGGTTTCCTCCAAAACCAGTTCGCTCGGCTAATTTCATAAGATCACTGGCGGGGTCAGAGCCAGGACTCAGGATAAACACGATGGGTGAGTTTGGAGTGCTCTGCTCAAAAATGGTTTCGAAGCTGATCATCGGGGGCTGCACGTACCTGATGAAAGAAACACAATCAGAAAACTCCCCAGGAAGACAGCTCCAGGCCTGGGCTGGCCCACCTCATCAGTGCTGTCTCCTCCCAGTAGCCAGAACCTTCTGACTCGTCCTCGGCCATAGCTCTTTGCACAATCTTCCTTCTTTCAGAATCCAGTTTGTACAAGTCTCCCACTCCAGATGGCAAACCTCTGAATGACAGGACCCCTCTGTGTCCCTCTGGCACACATGGTACATGAGTGTTGGGCTCATATACTGGTACTGAGCTGAGTACCTCGGCTCATACTCCGGGCAGACATACCCTTGACAGAAAACCCAGATGTTCCCCATTGACAGCTCTACAGGCATGTCCTGAATGGCCTTCGAGTTTCGTTTTTCTTTTTTATTAGTTGCCAACACATAAAGATTAGGAGATATCAAGTAAAAGCCTGAATTTCTAGTTTCTTTCAAACAGTCAGAAGACCTAGCCACTCTGGGTCCCCATTGCCAGCTGGTATCAGTCAGCAGGCACTGAGGGCTGCTGCCTACGTGGACCAGGACCCCACCAAGCCTCATTCATTCGTTCCTACTGCCTGCTGGCCATGAAGGTGCATCTAAGCTTGCAACCCCAAGTTTTCTGTCTGTCTTCACGCTCAGTGCTAGAGCTACATTGTCCAATATGGTGGCCACTAGGCACATGTGGCTACTGAACACTTGAAATGTGGCTGGTCCAATTTGAGGACTTAATACCAAAAAAAAGCACAAAAAATATCTCAATTATGTTTATATTGATTACATGTTGAAATGACCATATTTTAATATTCACCTAAATAAAATATGCTATTAAAATTAATTTCACCTGTTTCTTTTCTAATATGTCTACTAGAAAATTTCAAATTACCTATGTGGCTCACATTGAATTCATCTTGAATAGTGCTGTTCTAGAGTGGCTGTCAAATACCGCTCAAAGATAGGGCTGTGACAGTTCTCTCCAGAGTTGGCCAACTACTACTTTCTCTAAGTCCCAGTGGAGATGACATTAGATATTCTTCCCCACAGAAAAGCCCAAATAAATGAAAATGACACACTTACTTCTCTCCCATGGTTACAGTCACATAGTCCGTCACTGCCCGATATACCCGATCCACACGGAAACAACGCAAAATAAGCAACTTCTGGAAAGGGGTGATTTTGTCATCATAACCCAAGGGGAATGGAAACTGCTCAAGTGAATCCAGGTCATACCACTGGGGAAAGCAAAGAACACTCATGTGGTGTCAACTCAGAAGTGACACAGACCCTCATTTTTATGTGAAGGTGCCAAAAGCTACTGTAAAGGTATGAGAATCTATGGATATGTAAACTCAAGGTTACTTCTGGTCAGATCTGTCATTTTCTACCCCAGAAAACTATAAACTTCAGAAAGGGAGGGACTTAGTCTTATTCATTGTTGAGTCCCCAGAGCCCATCAAGGGACATGGTACATGATAGATACTCAGTAAATATTTCTGGGGAGGATGGATAGATGGGCAGATGGATGGACAGATAGATGGATGGATGGATGGATGGATGGGCGGATGGATGGATGGATGGGCAGATGGATGGACAGATGGATGGATGGACGGATAGATAGATGGGCAGATGGATGGACAGATGGATGGATGGATGGAAGGATGGGCAGATAGATGGATGAATGGGCAGATGGATGGATGGATGGATGGATGCATGCATGCATGGATGCATGGATGGATGGATGGAAGGATGGGCAGATGGATGGATGAATGGGCAGATGAATGGATGGATGGATGGATGGGTGGATGGGCAGATGCATAGCTGGGTGGACAGATAGATGGAGAGTTCTCCTACACAGCTAGCTGAATTGGACAAAGAATTCCACCCAAGGAGTTAGAGGGCATTAATTACATCCCGAATGAGTTACTCAGAGGAATATCTTGTCATACCCAAGGGTTTGGGCCACAGTTTAACTGCGGAAATTGTTGACATGTAAGGAAGAAGAGGAGGAGGAAGAGAAAATGAGCTCACCTCCTGCCAGACAGTCTGATGGTTCTCAACATCATCAGGAAGGTTCCCAAAGGTGTCTGAAAACATTTCTGATAAAAGAATGATATCTTCCCATCCCTGGTCGGACAACCAAGCACAGGGTCTTTTTCGTCTGCTTTTCTCCAGAGAAATGTTTCCTAATCACAACAGAAGAGAGGTAAACAGCCACTGTGCTGCCAACACCAAGCAAGCAGCTCAGTACTTCAACTTCTTTCATTTTTGGGAAAAAGTCCACTTCCCAACAAGGAGACTGGGAAGAGAAGGGGGCACATGCTTGCCCTTGTTACTGCTCGTGACCCCAATCAGGCAGCTCAGTGTGGCTTCCAGCCTCAGGGAAGCCCTTATGCAAAGGTTGGCTGCTCTGAGTCAAACCAGAACCATTGCTGAGGCTGAAATTTTCAACTGAAATATTTAAAAAAGCATTGCTGTTGGAAGACACATTTTAAGGAGAATTTTTATTGTTCCTTGTTTTAATGAACAAACTTATATACATGTACATTGTGGGACAAGGAAGTTGGCGAGAATGAAACTAGGCAAATTCATTACCTTTTAAAAAGAAATCTAATTCTTCCTGGGGGACTCTCCCTTCTGCTTGCTCTATCTTGATAGTCATATTAAAAGAAAAGAGTAGCTTGTGCCTCTCAAACAACCCTGTAGGGAAACACCAGATGAGTATTGATTTTTTTAAATTTTTATTTTAAAAACTGAGTTTCTTATGCACAATGTGCTTAAATTTAAGAGAAGTGAAATGAAACACACAAACTGCATGGCTGCATTTATCCCTCTTTGCACCTAATGTCCATGAATATCTAAGTGCAAGACAGATGGGCTCAACTTACAGGTCATGCCCAAGTGCAGTCTGCAGTGGCATTCACTTGTATGCAACCGACACGGTCATGTCTACAGGAGGTCATTAGCACACCCTCCTGGGAAGAGGAGAATGAAGGACAGTACAGTAGGAGTACAGAGCCAGCTTCTCAACAAAGTGCTGGTTGTTTGCCTGACTCAGAGTGTGAGTACTTATCTGTTACAGTCTAGGAGAAGTGCCAGAAAACTTTCTGTAAATATCTCCAGCTTTGAAAGCTAGATGGTCTTTGTCAAAACTACTCAACTCTGCCATTATAGTGCAAAAGCAGCCGTAGACAATACGTATGCAAATGGGTATGGCAGTGTTCCAATAAAACTTTATTTACAAAAGCAGCAGTGGGCCAGATTTGGACTGCTAGTGGTGGGTTTGCCAATCTCTATTGTAGAGGAAGCACACTCCATCAACAGAGTCTTTATTGAGGGACACAGAATACTGGATTTCTTCTTTCTTTTTTTTAACAGAAGAAATGTGTTCCTGGAAAAAAATGTGTAAATCAAAATTTGTGATTTGAATTCTAGTTTGTATGTATTAGGAGGATTGGCTACTTAAGTCAGCCCTATAGGAACGATAGCTTTCCTGCCCAACTGTTACGGGCTGAATTACATACCCCCAAAACTTCGTATGTTGAAACCCTAAACCCCAGTACCTCAGAATATGACTGTGTTTGGAGATAGGGTCTTTAAATGAAGAGATGATTAAGTTGAAATGAGTCCATTAGGGTGGGCCCTAATCCAATCTCACTAGTGTCCTTCTAAGAAGAGGAAATTTGTACACACAGAAAAACACCAGGCATGCGCATACACAGAAGAAAGACTGTGAGGACAAAGTAAAAAGACAGCCAAGCCAAGGAGAGAGGACTCAGAAGAAACCAAATCTACCAAAATCTTGATCTTGGACTTCCAGTCTCCAGAACTATGAGTAAACAAATTCCTATTGTTTAAGCCACCCAGTCTGTGGCATTTTGTTATGGCAGTCCTACACCAACCTACTACAACCACCACCAGTGTCATATGAAATATTGTTGTCAGTACAGTGTCTTTCCTACAGATGACTGAGAGGGGGACACAGGTGTGCCCTACCCATCCTCTACTTTCTAAGGTCACTATACAGGCTTCTGATTAAAAATGACCTTTCCGAGTTTACCCCAACTCCTTTCCAAAAACCTACTATAACGACACAAGATTTTTAAACATATAAACTCCAAGAAAATTGGAGAAAAGACAATAGCAACAAAGTTTTCAAGCTAAAGACAGATGGACAAGTGATAGCTGATTTAGCAGAGCTGAGAAAGTTGAATCTTACATCAGCAGGAGCCAAATCTGAAAAGCAAACCACAGAATTCCTAAAAATCTCAGGAAGTGGCAATAACAAATACTTCTGGAAGTGGGGTGAATATGGGCTAAAACAAAGGAAGATGGGTAGACAATTTGTTTCAGAAATAGGCTCCAGATCACCTCTCACATTCCATGCTGCTAGGCAACTGCCCTCCCCCACAAATATGAGCTTTGGAGAGGATAAAACAGGATCTATGGACAGAAGAACCCCAGGCATAGTTGAGGGGAAACCATACTGAAAAAATGGCTTTAAGTGCAAGTTTTCATAATGAATGTTGAAATCACCAGTCTTCTTTTTTCTCATGGATGCAGAATGCTGGCAGCCACGACAACATACTCAGGAAGAAGTTGAAGACTCTTCTTTAGGAAATCTTAAATCACATGAGAAAACTGACACCTGAGAGTTTCCCCAATGGCCACAGCCCAGCCAGATCACCCAGCGAAGCCCAACTTGACCAATCCCATCCATGCCGAGAACTTCCAAAGAGCTTTCTAGTCCTACTCTTAAATGTGAACAGATATCCAAGGATCACCAGACATTTGAGGAAAGTTTCTAACTGCAATATACAGGCCAAAACAAATAAATGGGGGGAGGGTAGAACTTATAGGAAATACAGACTATTCCATACAAGAAAAATTTAGAAAAGAAAGATCATAAAAGCCTTCTGAGAGCAAAGAGAAGATAGTCTATCTATGAAATATGAACAGAATGACTTTTTTAAAAAAAGAATATTAGTGTGACAAAGAGTTACTAGAAATTAAAAATATGATAGTGGAAATAAATTACTCATCAGAAGCATTAGAAGATAACCTCCTGAAACTTTTCCAGAAAACAGAGCAGCAAAGTAAAAAAAATGGAAAATATGAGCAAAAAGAAAATTAGAGAATCATCCAAGGAGGTCCAATGTCTAAATAATAGGAGCTCCAGAAAGAGAATATAGGGAAATTAGAGATAAGGAAACAAATAATTCACGAAAATTTTTCAGTACTGAAAGACATAAATTTACAGATTGAAATGGCCCACTGAGGGCAGACCACAGTGGATGAAAATAGGTGTAAACCAATCCAAATTATGAAATTTTAGGATATCTAAAATAAAGAGAAGACACTAAAAACTTATATAAAGGAGATAAAAAAGGGATTGCCAAAATAAGCATTAAACCACAAAGGAGGAAGACACAAGAACAGAAAACAGAAGATTCAACACAAGAGAAAGGTAAAGTGAATACCCAAGATGAAAATGAAGATAAGACACCAGAATGGAGAGTAATTGGTCCACCCTGAAATTGGTCATTTTTTTCCAGAATTTCCTGAATATATTTTGACTTCAGAACCATGTACATTTAATTAAAATTTTAAACTCTTAACAGTCAAAGGCAAAATGAAAAAATAACTGTGTATTAAGTTGGTGGCATAAACACACAGAGAGGAACTATTCTGAGTTATATAAAAACACAGTAATTTGATTGAACATCCCACTTGCAATTTTTATCTTTGGGGACAAAAAAAAGACATTTTGAACTGCTTTCAGTGATCATATTGGTGGCTGTTGTTTTGGTATTGTTATTATGAGACTATTTGTGTGTGTGTGTGTGTGTGTGTGTGTGTGTGTGTGCATGTGCGTGTGCGTGTGCATGTGTGTGTGTGTGTGTGATAAGCAAATGAGTTTATTGACGTAATAAAAAAGAAAAAAACAGCGTTTTTACATGAGGGAAGGAGATAGATACTGGTATATCATTGATGTGATTAAGTATAAATCCTTTAGTTCTAAATTTGAATTGGAATTGTCACTATGAACTCATGGTATATTTTTTTAATTTCTTAGCTCAGCCCACTGAAAAGGTATTGAGCACCCATAGCACTGAGATTTTGGTCTCCAAATAATATTTTGTGCTCAAAAGAACCAGGGTTCCTTGGACAAATGACTGATTCCAGGTCTGAGGCAAGTTATGTTCATGATGCCCCTGAAATACTTTGTCCTACCAGAAAGTAGGGAAACTGTCAAAGACTACAAATTGGGGCAAAGGACTCATAAGCCAACCTGAAAAGGCTCCAAATAGCCAAAGGTAGGATGATTTGAACATCAATAAGGACAATTACTGAAATGTACTGAAACATACCAAATACGTTTAAATCCATGAGTTCATAAGAATACAAAAAATAAAAATAAAAAAGGAGAAGAATACAGCATTTGACCTGCCTTTCCCATATGAACTATACCTCATGGTAACCAAATAGCTGATCAGAGCTAAGTTTCTCTTCATGAAACCATTTCAGCTAAGAAATGCAGAATGATTGCAAGAATTAGAATATTATTCTTCTGTAAGCCTTAATAAATAGGCAGATTTTTAAAATCCTTTTAATTGGCTGGTAACGTCACGCACAAAAAAGACTAGAAATTATGTGATTCCTGATGGAAATACCCTACACCACGTATGAAGTATTCTTACCAAAAACAGAACCCAAATCTGTTCAAGCTCTAACTTCATTACAAATTTGCAAGAAATAAAGGAGACAGAGGAACATATTTAACACATCATAGAGATGCAATCAGCAAAATTCAGACTATGGGAAATCATCCAAGACAATCAAGCAGGTTTCTCCCAAATAAATGTAAGGGGGAAAAAAGAGAGAGATTAAGTGACATATAACCAATTATAATGTATAGACCTTATTGGGATCCTGATTTAAGCAAATGTAAAAAATAGTTTATAAGGCAACTGGAAATACTCGAACACTAGATATATGGTGATATTAAGGAATTTTAAATTTTAGATATCGTAATGGCATTATGTCTAAGTTTTGAAAAAGAATCTTATATTTTAGAGTAGGGATGGGTAAATCACAGCCAGGTTTCAAATCCAGCCCACTGCCTGTTTTTGTAAATAAAGTTTGATTGGAATATAGCCATGCCCATTCATTTACATATCATCTATGGCTGCTTTTGTGCTATGATGGCAGAATTGAGTAGTTGTGATAGAAACCATATAGCCTTCAAAGCCTAAAATATTTATTATACGCCCTTTACAGAAAAGTTTGTTGACGCTTGTTTTACAAATACAAACTAAAATACAGTTGGCCCTCCATATCTGCAGTTTACACATCCTCGGATACAACCAATTGTGGATCAAAAATATTTAAAAAAAAAAAAATAACAATACAACAATAAAATAATACAAATAAAAAACAATACAGTATAACTACTTACATTGCATTTACATTGTATTAGGTATAAATAATCTAGAGATGATTTAAAGTATACAGAAGGATGCATGTGGGTTATATGCAATAATACACCATTTTATATAAGAGCATCTGAAGGTTTTGGTATCTGCAAGGGGTCCTGAAACCAATCACCTGTGGATACTAAGGGATGACAGTATTTACAGATAAATGATTTAAATACAAAGAAAAATTTCAAAATAATCTGGCTGACAGGAAACTGTGTTGTGGTCTAAATTAACCCAGAGCTGATTATTGCTAGGTAATGGGTACATGGAAGATCATTATACTATCCTATTTTGTATATGTTTGAAATTTTCCATAATAAAAAGTGTTTAGAAATCAATGCTTTAGGGATTGAAAAACAATGCAGCCATTATGGAAAACAGTTTGGCAGTTCCTCAAAAAGCTTATATAGAGTTACCATATGACCTAGCAATTCCACTCCTAGATAGTTAAAAACATATGTTCACATAAAAACCTGTACCTTAATGTTCATAGCAGCATTATTCATAATAGCCAAAAACAAGAAACAACCCAAATGCCCAGCTCTTCACGAGATAAACAAAATGTGGTCTGTCCACACAATGTAATATTACGCAGCCACAAAAAGGAATGAAGCACTGACACACAGTTCAACATGGATGAACCTTGAAAACATGATGCTAAGTTAAAGAAGCCAGGCATGAAACGTCTCGTACTGTGTGATTCCATGCATAGGAAATGTTCAGAACAGGTAAATCTGTAGAGACAGAAAGTAGATCAGTGGTTGGCAGGGGCTGGGGAAGGGGACATAGCGAGTGACTGCTAATGGTCCAGGGTTTTGTTTTGGGGCTGTTGGAAATGTTCTGGAACTAGATGGTGGTGATGATTGTACAACTCTGTGAATACACTACAAATCATGGATTTGTGTATCTTTTAAGGAGGGAAATTATGGAATGCGAATTACATCTCAATAAAGCTACTATTTTAAAAACCCGTACTCTAAACATTCCTCTTATAAAGAGAATAGTCACATTTCTGCCATTTGGTAAGTTTTCATTTTCAAAGATCATTTCCTTAAGGCCGCATCATACACACCGAGACACGCACATTGGTTCTAATCAGTGCGAAAAGTGCTCACCTGTGCAACCATAGTTATAGATGTTGAAGGTCAACGTGTCCATGATGTTCCTTAACCGCTTCATGAGAATGGAATCAGGCAGTGACTTCTTGAGTGACAGTCCAAAGACCTCTAAGAAGGCGATCAGGGAGTACTGGTACATGGAGTTGACAAGGGCCATCTCGGACAGCACGAAGAACAGGATGGCCCCCCTCCTGGCAGCCGGCCGGTAGCCGTCCCGCAGCCGGTCGATGTCCAAGGCTGTCTTCTCCGCTAGCTTGAGCTTCTCTGACACCTGAAGACAAGGCACAAATTACCCAGGAAGCAGGAAGATTTATGCCCACCATCAGGAAGACCTAGGAAATGGAAAGGGGCAGGAGCAGTGAGGGGACAGCCACGAGATTGTGCAACACTCCCAGAGTCTGGTGCAGATGGGGACCCAGGCACCCACCCTCTTGCGAGATGTGGTAGGTATCTGTGGCCTGACTCCCCTGTACCCATGCCCCCTTCTAGAACAGTCCCGGCTCTTACTTCTCTAAGTACCCCCCCACACACCCTTTTCATTCCATATGTGGGGCTCTGCCCCAACTTCAGGGGAGAAGGATGTGACCCAGGCCCAGCCAGTCCACGCCTAGCATCCTCAGGCCACAGGGACTGGTCTGGGTAGGCATGTGACTTAAGGGACTCTCAGGACCTTCCAGATAGGAACAGGAAAAGATTCTCACTTACTCCCTTGGATGTGAACCTGAGGGGACATGAGTCCAGACCCATCCTGTGACCACGAAGAGAAGTGGCAGAGAACGAAGCCAGCCCAGCAGAGCACCCAGCCCAGAAATGGAGAGAAACTGAGTCCTGATGGTACCTTTGGAGTCCTGGATCCAGCCCTGCCTGAAGCCATCCCTGGCCTTCTCTGCGTTCTAAGATGATAACTTCCCTTTTGACTTAAGCCAGGTAGGGTTGTGTTTCCTATCACTCTCAGTTGAAAGAGGCTGACCTGAGGCACAAAGGTCCCTGGGAACATCTTTAGGACTGTCCTTCCTATAGCACACCCCAGTGGAGGTGGCCTTTTCTCATCAGGAAAATCCTCAGGTGAATCAAGCCTGAGTCTGATGAGAGCACAGGTTAATGCCCCCTCAACCCTCATTTACCGTGAATGAGCCCCTGAGATCACAGAGTCCCCTTTCTCACTGAGCGAATGAGGAAATTGGCTCTCCAAGGGCATGTCCAGCCCCGCACCCCCATCCCAATGCATTTTCCCCTGCAGTTTATACCTCTGTGGCTTTGGATTTGGTGTCCTCCAGCGTCTGCACCAGTTCCACGTTGTCCAGCATGTTCCCTGTGGAGGTCGCCAGTTCTCGAAGGAGGGAATCTTCCAGATCCTTCAGCAGGTTCTTGTTCTCACTCGTCTCCTGGATGAGATGCTCCCTCTGCTCTTCCAGCTCCCTCCTCTCATAGGCCACCAGCACACTCAGCAGCTGGTCCTCGAGGCCCTTCAGCGTGACTGTGGGGGGACAGCGAGTGGCCTTCACTGCCTGTGTTCCCCCTACAGGCTGGGCACCGTGTCTTCCCACCTACACAGCTGTGACTGGCATAAGCTCAGAGTGGGTCTAAGCCAGCATTTCAGGAGCACAGAGACTCACTTCCTACCAAAATCACTCTAAAGCAACAAAGTGGAAAACATCAGACAGCACAATGGTGACATTGCTATACAGAGTGGTGGACAAAAAGGACAAAGAGGCACTAATAAAATCCAGGCCCCCCACACACCCAGTTCAAAGTACATCCAAATCAAATTAAGCTCTTTAAATAGCTGTATGACCACCTTAGAAAATGTGAGACATGGCTTCTGATTCCTATCAGAATTCAACTGAGAGGAAAAGGAAAAGTCCAAAACTATAACATATATTTAAATACATAAACATAGAATGACCTCCTGCCCCAGCAGACAGAGGTCTCAGCCCACACCAGTGTGAACGCACAGCCTCACGGCCCAGACTCAGTGCACCTAAGACACATAGCTCATTGCCTTCCAAAGGCCCCCAAGCCTTCTTAGTCGAGTTGTTTAATCATTAAAAGCTAACCAGTTAAGACATGAAAGAATGATCTAGGGTCCCTGAGTGAAATGACGTCCCATGAAAGCCTTGGCAACCCCCTTGATTTGCACCTGAGCTTCCGTACATACTTCTTACCAGTATAATTGATGACCATAGCCTTCCCAAACACTGATGGGGTATATCTGGGATTGGCCAGCTTGGTGTTTAGATACAGTCTGAAATTTGAGTCATAGTCAACTTCCTTGTCTCCCAGCACGATAAACTGCCGTCCTTGGGAGACTTTTATATTTTTTTCTAAGAGGTTGTCAATCACAGGATCAATATATTCATCAACGTCATGGAAAAGGAAAGGAGTCCCATACTTTATGGACATCTCCAGCTGCTTGAGGAAGTCAGGGTCATTAAAGGAAGCAACCTAGAAGAGAGGGAAAGCAGATGCTGGACGTCAATGTATTTCATTGTGCCCTCAGCAAACACGAGGGATCTTCAAAAGTTCGTGGAAAGATTGGTATTTTAATTCTCTTTTTCCACAAACTTTTTGAAGTACGCTTGTACAGGGGGACCGTGAATTGGAAGTGGGGAGTAGATGTGTCAGGAATTTGAAGGGAACCAGAAGTGAAAAGATTGGAGAGAAAGAAGCAAGACGTGGAACCCACAGAAACCCAGAGATCCATGAGGCTCAGGCTCAGAGCAGCATCATGTAGAGAAAGCTCAGTCCAGGAGCCAAAAGTCATTGTGAGACAGTTTCATTACATCAGAAGACTTCAAGAATTTAAACACAGATCCACAATTTTGGTTGAATCCTCTTTCCTCTTTAGTTCACTTCCCTCCAACCTCATGACTGTTTTGATATCTCAACATACTCTCCAGCTAGTCCCAGCCCATAGGGTTTCCCTTTTCCCTTCCTCTCCAGCCTCTTTTACTATGTTGATCTACCTAGCCCCACACCCCATAAGCTAGACTCCTTCCTCTTTAAGAGATGGGATGGAGCTGGAATGGACCAGGGGACCAGGAGTAAGCTGGCAATTTCAGAACTCCCTGGCAGGCCAAGGGAAGAGGGAAGTCTAGGAACATTCCTGTAATAATGATATTTGTCCCACTATAGCCATTTATGAATTCTAGAGGCACATGTTCCCTTGACCTTGGAACTCAAATGGGTTTCCCCCAACAGCATGTAAATATCAAGAGGCAGGGAGCAGAAAAAATATGGAAAAGGTAAAACTGAAAATCACTAATTTGTTAATTAGTTCAGCAAAAAATGATTGGGCCCCAGCAATTCCACTCCTAGGTATATGCCCAAAAGAACTGAAAACATACATCCACATGACAGCATTATTTGTAATAGCCAAAAAGTAGAAACAACCCAAATGTTTATCACCTGATGGACAGATAAACTAAATGTCGTCTATCCATACAATGGGATATAATTCAACAATTAAAAAAAATGAAGTATGCATGCTACAAGATGGATGGACCTTAAAAACATCATGCTAAGTGACAGAAGCCAGACACAAAAGACCACATATTGTACGATTCCATTGATATAAAATGTCCACAGCAGGCAAATCCACAGAGATAGAAAATACACTTGTGATTGCCAGGGTCTCGGGGGGAGGGGGGAATGGAAGGATGGGGCGAGGTGGTGACAGCTAAGGGATACAGCATTTCTTTTCGAGGTTATAAAAATGTTCTAAAATTGGCCCCAGTAATTTGTTACACAACTCTGTAAATATACTAAACCACTGAATTTTATGTTCTAAATAGGTGAATTATATGGCATGTGAATTATATTTCAATCAAACTGCTACTCTCACCCTCCCACCCCCATATCCAGGGCCACCAAGCCCTGTACTTGTAGAGCGGACACAAAGATGAGAAAAACCTCACCTTCAGGTTGCTCACAGCCTGAAAGGGCGACCCACATGTCAAGAGGAGAGGACAATTCAAGGTGGTTGGTGCTGCCCTGGAGGACACAGGGGCTGGGTGAACAGAGGAGAGGGCGGGCTGCCATGGGGAGCCAGGGTGGTGGCGTTTCAACTGGGCCTTGCTGGAGGCACAGGGTTGCCAGGTGGAGGAGGTGGGAGGGGCCTTCTCAGGAAGCTGGACACTGTCCTGAGAATGGGCAGTGAGGGCAGAGGGGAGCAGGGTGGAGCTGGCCATACCCGCAAGTTGTTTTTCTCCTCTTTCCTCTTTATCCAGTTGAGGGCCTGCTGCTGGGGGTCAATGCAGAGGGGGAAGCGGCTGGCCCGGGTGGTGAGGATGCCATTCTGTACCGAGAGCTCATCAGGGGGCAGTCCCTGGGAGCCCCACCTGCAAGGGACAGCCATAGGGAAATGGATTTTTCTCACCAAGTTGTGAATTCAGGAATGAAGATGTAGGATCATCCTTCCAGAACAATCTACCACCCCCAAGGCTGCTCCAACCCTCCTTAGACTCTGGGGAGAACTCCGGGCTGGATTTGCAGCTCACCCTGCCATTTCTGTGCAGTCAAGCCAGTTGTACCCCTTACCAAGCCCCCCCAGCCCATCAGCCCTCCCCAGGGTGGCACCCACACAGACCCCACCCTTAGGCACCCCTCCACCCCATCCTCTGGATCTAGGGCACCATGCACCTGCTGATCTCAACATCATCCGTGAGCAGGCTTTCTAGCCGAAAAGGCTGGCTCAAGGGGATCTCCCGCTCCAGGATGTCATTTTGCCAAATCTGATTGACCATCTCGTCACGGAACTCCCACGTGAACGCTCCCTCGTAGCTCAGGAAGGCAGCGCAGAGCAGGCAGTCCCCCAACAACTTCACTCGCCGGTGCATCAGTTCATCCAGATCATGCAGCCACCTGGCACACGAGAGGGAGGCTGTGGTCAGCAGTGACTCTCTGGCCACAGTCAAAAGGAACATTCTAGAAGAACCAGCTTCACACCTTATTAGCAGGGCCAGCCAGAAAGAAACTTTTTTGTTTTTTGAGATATTCTTTCCTTCTAGAGTCACCAGCTCATCTTGCAATTTTCCATCCTAGTGGACCCAGGGTATTGAAAGACTTTGTTCAATTCCAGGGCTCAGCAGAACTTGGCATCAAACAGGAGTCTCAATAAATATCTGTGGGACTCATTTAGTCTCAAAGCTATTTATTAAGTAGTAATCACATTGTTTCCAAATGCTTAATCAAAGACATGTAAATAAGCCCAGGAGAGCTAACAAGCTCTGGTCCTACTCAGTGACAGAATTCTACCCAAGAGAATTCTACCTAAAAGAAAGTGAGTGTTTCATTTGACCTCTTCTGGTAAACACCCATAGTCTTCTAGGTTTCAGAAATATTGAAATCTGTTGTTTCCCGTAAGCAAAAAATATTTTTCAGTGTTTTCTGTACCTCAATTAGAGATGCCAGATTAGAAACTATTGTCATAGTCAGTGGGTAAACTATGACTGGATGGTCTTGCCCATTAAGTATCAAACAGCCCCACCCACTGAAGACTGAAGGCCAGGACCGAACAAGCCACAGGGACTCTTAGAAGGCAGCTGTGCAGTGACAGAGATGGGCTCCCCCTCCAGACTCTTCCAGAACAGACCCAGGTGTTAAAAGTCACCAAGAAGTAAACATTCCCCCAAATCTTAGGGCATCTTGCTAGATATTATCCGGTTTCCCCTTCTCCACATCTGCACTGTCTCCTTAACACTTTATAATTACTTAATAAATAACACGTGGTACCAAATAAAAAACAGAGTCTGTAAAGTGGCCATTAGCCACTGTAAACATGATCATGGCAAAATCAGAACTTGTCCGTGGTTTTCAGCTAAAAATGCAACATGGAATAAAGAATCAACACGGCGAGAAATTCTGTTGATGAGGTCCGTCTACAAAGAACAACAGTTTCACGCAGAACCACTCATCAGGTGGCTTCATTAACCAAGCTGACCTGACGTTTTCCGATCCTAGACCCGAGATGAGTTTGTCTGCAGCGATCAGCCGCCTCTCCATGATTTCAGCTTCTTCCTGCAGCTTTTGCTTCTCCAGTATGGCTGCCTCATACTTGGCACCCAAAGCTTCCAGTTCTCTCTGGATTGTTGCCAACTCATTCTGGATCCTCTCTAGTTCCCGTTTAGTTAGGTAAAAATTCCGCTCCAGCCTGGCCACCTAAGTGAAGACCATTTGCAGAACGATGGAGAGAAGGACCGTAGTAGGGCGGGGATAAAATGATCTCCTGCCTGGGCATATGTTCTAATGATGTTCACACTCTCTGGGGTCACCATATGCTATACTGAGGCATGTGGCTTCTTTTCTTAGTTACTCCTTTAACTGTTTGCAGATCCTACTAGAAAAAGATATCCCACACCCAACTTAGCCGATGGTTTACTTTTCATGCATACTGAGGTCACAGTAAGATGATACAGTAGTTCTAAGTCAAAAACGCAAAAGAATACATTGAAGACAAAACTGGTCTTACTACTGGTTCTAAGTTTTCTGAGTAATAAAATTCTGAGTTATAAAGCAATGTCAAAACATGACTCAAAAGGATCATTTCAACCTTATAATTCTCTTTGTATTTTGTGTTCTCCATGTTACTTTGACCCTGTTGTTCTCAGCTGAGGCTAATTTGCCCCACTGGGGACATTTGGCAATGTCTGGAGACATTTCTGGATGTCACAACTTGGGGGAGAGGGCGCTACTGGCATCTATTGGGGCGAGGCCAGGGATGCTGCTAAGGATCCTACAGCGCCCAGAACAGCCCCCCACCCCACCCCCCAACAACAAGGAACTGCCCAGCCTCAAATGCCAATAGTGCTGAGGTTGACAAACTCTGCCTTAACTCTAGAGAACAATTTTGAGCGTCTTTTATCCCACACTTTTCACACACAGTCTGAAAGTCTTTGAGACCTCCATTCTGTCCGTTCACATTATGTCTAAATGAGAGTTGTATTTCAGGGTTAGCATTTACTGGGGAAAAAGATGTTCATGTGGTTTAAAGTCAGAACCTTGCCAAAATTTTTCCAGCAAAACTGAGGACACAGTAATTCTGACTCCAAATCAGTCCCTTGGCAGTGGTGTTTCAGTCTGACAGATGGGAAATACCTTGTCTCTTTTGGGCTTGATCTCTCTGAAAACATCACAGTAGCCCATTACAGCTTCAACAAATTTCAGCATTCCCAGCCCAGCTTTGCTTACAGCTTCCATTTCTTCAATTGTGGTGTTGAGAGTCCTCAAAAGGCCTAAAGGTCAACGACACAATGACTTCCGTGAGTGGCAAGCTTCATCTTGGGAACATAAAACAGGAATTGCCTATGACCCAAGTAAGTGTAACCACAAGTTGGGTATCCCTTATCCAAAATGCTTGGGACCAGAAGTGTTTCCGATTTTGGATTTTTTTCAGATTTTGGAATATTTGCATTACATTACACTCACTGTGGAGCATCCCAAATGTGAAAATCCAAAATCTGAAATAGCTCCAATGAGCATCTCCTTTGAATGTCATATTGTCATTCAAAAAGTTTCGGATTTGGGGTTTTTTGCTTTGAGATGCTCAGCCTGTACTCCCTCATTCTGCAGTAACCCTGTGAGTGGAACCCAGACAGCCCTCCTATGGACATCAGCATGGGGCCAAACCAGGGTGGGTTTTGTGTAAGTGGATGTTTAAGATGTGAGTGAGGGGCACAGTTTGCTTCCACCTGCAACATCTTATGACCCAGGTGCCTCCGTGTGACACGCAGCAGCCCCAGGGACCCAGGGTACAAGGGAGACTCCCCCCTGGGCACCACGGTAGCTCAGCACAGGCAGCTGACAGGGATTACAGGCCATTACAGGTCACCTCTTACCTCCACCCGCACCCTCACCCCAGGAGCAATTTCACATAGGTGGAAATTCATCCAATCAGTATTCAGATAGAGGGAGTACCTGACGTTTTATAGTTGTTATGTTTGTGTTTAGTTCACTTTTATTTCTAAGGGGCAAAAAATGAGCATTTGATGATAAGGTTCTAAAAACACCATCACGATAAAGAGCGACAGTAGGAACTTGCACTGATTTTTGCAAAGACGAGCATCACTCTGCCTGCTGAGCACCAGGTGGGGTCGGGGTTAGATCAGGCTCAAAGAACTCAGGCATTCTATAGCCAAAGACAGAGGGGTTGGCCCTGGGTGATGCCATCCTCTCCCCCTTGCCCATTCCCCAGGCACTGACAAGAGGTGCAAGGGGAGAAGTCAAGGTTAGACCAGCTCTTGGCCCCACCATGCACATGGGAGGAGATGTGCAGAAGACAAGGAGTCTTGTTCCCTGACAGGGAGAACCAGAGCTATCAATTACATTAAACACCCACAGGCATCACTGCTATTGTCTGTTCAATCCATTCTTCCTGTTTCTTGCAACACTGCTGCCATTTTCCTCTGGGGACAATCAGTCTACCTGTTCTATCTGCAGGGACACAGTGACACCATTTGACTACAGGGAGAGGGCCTGCCTGTGACAAACCCCCTTCTCACTCTCCATCCATGACCCATCTACTCAAATGCCAAATTTAGATCAACCCTGGCTCTTCCCACATCCATTTATATCCACCTTTGATATTTTTAACTTGGCTCTGGGAAATGGAATCAAAATCAATCTCCATCAGGGACCTCAGGAAGTTCGGGTCGGACATCATGCCTTTGGCAGTTTTCCAGTTGAGCTCTTTGTACCCTTTCATGATGAGGATGCACTCACAGACCGTCTGCACCTGCTTCGGGGGCTTAGCAAATGACCTGGCAGGAAGCAAAAGCACATGTGGGTCAGACTGGGGGGGGGTCAGAATCTGGCCTGGAAGAGCACTCCAGAAAGAACGGTTCCACCAGAAGTCATTCTCTGGAGGTGATAGTGAGGGACGCAAAGGAAGCCTGATCCCCACACAAAGCAACTCCTGGGTGGGAGCTCCCTGAGGTCAGGGTGGGTTTCATCCATCAGTTCCAGACAAGGCTCCCAGAACCCAGCTGGGCACAAGAATCATTGCGGGGGGTCAGCAAAATACAAACCTAGGCCACCCCCAGAGTCTGAATCAGTAGTTCAGGTTGGAGCCTGAGAAACTGTGTTTTAATTACTCCCTGGGGTGATTCTTCAGATTCCACGTGGTAGTTACCATCATTATTGTCATTATCATCATCATCATCATCATTTTTTCACATTTACCAGATAAAGAAACAGGATAACCTGGCTATGTTCATTCAGCCTGGGAGGTCTGGGGTCCCCGCATCCTGGGATCCTTCTAGGCCATGTCACCCCTTAAGTGTTTTCTTTGGGTTTGCTAAGACTAGACCACCACTCTGCTTCTCCAACACTCAGATGTCCAGTGCCCTCAACCCCTTGGAGAACCAGAACCCCAAAAGGAACAGGAGGCAGAACAGCAGCAAGTTTAGGTGCAAAAACCTCAGAAGGATGGAACCATCTCCCGCAGATGGTACCCATGGGGCAGCTCAGGCTCCCCGCTGCCAGGCAAAGTCTATGACAGACACATGAGCCTCAATGACAAAGCCGTGAAGAGAGACAGAAGCAGAGGATGCAGAAAAGGCAAAGAAAAAGAAGTGAAGGAAGGAAAAGGAAGAGAGGAGAGCAGGAGGTGACGAGGCCCTGGAGGGCATGGAGGCAGCATGGGAGAGGTGGGGCAGGAGCCAGGTGATCTAGAGGAGGAAGGAGGGGGACCAAAGGACAGAGACAGAGAGACAAAGAGATAGAGAGAGACAAAAAAGAGAGAGGCAGAGAGACAAAGTCAGAGACAGAGAAAGGCAGAAAGAGAGAGAGAGAGAGAGACAGAGAGAGAGAGGAGACAACCTGACCAGACAGCAGTCTGAAGACTTTCTGTACTGGGCAAACCCCACACCCTCCTGGCCCCAGAACCCCCACCGTCTCCCCTGCAGACAGGCGAGGAGAAGAGGAACCCCAGAGTGTAAGGACAAGCCAGGGCAATGGCCAGGAGGGAGGGCATCCATAACTCCAGCACAAAGCCTGGTGATTAAAGCAATAGCCCTGAGTCACCAGGGAAAGGTTCAATTAGGCCAGCGCCTGCTGCTTATGAAAGTAGGCAACAATGTCAACTGTCTTTAAAACGTGTTCTCAGAGTTGATGAAAGCCAGGCCCAGGCCGCTGCTCTCTGAATAATCAGGGGAGGAAAGAAGCAGGGGGGTGTTTTCAGATTCAGTACAGGAAGAGCCCAGGCCTAAGTGTCAGGGCAAGTTAGGAACCATCCAGGGGTCTCAGTTTTCCCATCTATAAAGTGGGGACGTGGAACCAGACCTTTCCAGCTCCCAAATCCCATGAGTCTATGAAAGTGAAGTTCTCCGCTATCAGCTTACAGACCGTGCCCTAGGACCTCATTTATCCAGAGTACAGAGCTTTCCGGAACCACGTAACTGAGGTGTTTGAAATACTGAGGCTGCAAGTCAGAGAAATGGAGATGGCACTGCTTCGTTTGATTCCTTTCTTCTATCACAAAACAAACCAGTGATAAGAGACAGAAATGGTGATATGCTGCCCTCCCTGGAAAAAAGACTCACTACGAACCCACTGCTCACCTCCCCCTGCTCCACCCCAGACACATCAGCCGTCTCTGCTCTCCTTCTTAGCCTTCTCCCATGTCACTTCACCGTGAACACAGGATTCCCGTAGGAACACAGACGGTGAAGACCCCACCTGCCTGGCTCTCTGCTGATCTGCCCCAGTGCCTGCTCAGGGTGGGCAGGAGGTAGACAGCCAATGACTATCCAAGCAACTAAAGGAAGAAAAGTAAAATCAAAAGCCAGTAACAAAGGGAGCCTTTTACACTTTTATAGTGAGAAACATCCACTTGTAATCTTCGTTACTCCTCTTCTTCCTGCTTAACATTTAATGATTTCTGCAAAGGGGATTGAGGATTATAGAAAGGAAGTGCTTTTCAAGGAATTAAAGGATTGTAAAATTGTCAAGGTGTAAGGGCTGGCTCACTGCACTCAACATCCAGGTGACCTAAAGAAATCCAGATTGTAGTCATCTGGAAAAAATAAAATTGGGTCTAAACTTACAGGGAACCCCAGGAAAAAATTCCAAATAGATAAAAATTTTAATGTAAAAAATCCAACCATAAAAGTACAGGAAGAAACTATGGGGAAATTATTTCACAATCTTGTAGTGGTAAGGCCTTTTAACTGACACAATATCCAAAAGCCACAAAATAAAATCTTGTTAAAATCTGCCACATATAAATAAACACACACAGCAAAAACAAACACCCGTACAAACCTCAGAAACAAAGTCAAACAGCCAGTGAAAACCTGGGAAAATATCTGCAACTCACATTGAGGATAAAAAGCTAGTCTCCCTATTGTATAAAAAGCCCCCCAAAATGGGTAAGGAAACAAAAGGAAAAACAAAAGGCAACAATAACCACAACAACCCAACAGATAAACAGACAAAGCACAAAACAGTTCACAGAAAAAGGAAATACATGTGACTCTTACACACATTTTTTTTTAATATGAAAAAAGGCCAACTTCACTCATAGTAAAAGAAACGCAAATTAAATCTACAGAAATACCACTTTTTATCTACAAAAGCAGCAAAAGTCCAAATGTTTGATAGTGCCCTCTGTCGGTGAGGCTATGAAAAAACAGGTACTCAAATGGGTTGCTGGAGAGAGTGTAAATTAGTTCCATCCCCAAAGAGGGGATTAGGCAACAGCTATGGACATTATAAATGCACACACCCCTGGACCCAGCAATTCCACTTTCAGAATGTACCCTGCAGGTGGACTTGCCCAGGTACACACTGAACTACGGGCAGGTTTATTCTTTACCACGCTGTTTGCAAAGGCAAAAGACTGGAGTCAAGCTAAAGATTCATCAATAGGGGCTGGTTAACTAAATGTATAAATTATATAAATGTATATAAGTGTATAAATGTATATAAATTATACAGCCATATAATGGAATGTGATGAGGCTGTTTTAAAATATCAAGGAAGTTCATCACATATCGACATACAATAGATCTCCTATGTGTATTGCTAAGCAGAAAAGACAGAAAAATATGCAGAGTGTGTTACCATTAATAGATAAAAGAAAGGAGAAAAGGATTTACAGGTATTCTTCACTCTGCAAATCCTAGCAATGCAGAGTAAGGAACTGAAGACACCCTTGTGTATCTGGTTGCCTTAATGATGCATAAAAACTCTCTGGATGGATACATGAGGAATGAATGGTAATGGCTGTCTGTTGCAGTGTGGGAGGCGAAGGAAGCTGATGGAGGACACAGTGCGAGGGAGCTTTTCCCAGCATGCCTTTCTGATGTTGGAACCATGAGAAGAGATGATGCTTACATGGTGCTAACCCTGTGCCCTGCCCCATCCGAGAGCTCTGCCTATATTACCTCGTTGATCCTCACAAAGCCCCTGATGCAGTGGGGACAATTATTATTACCCTCATTCTACAAATGAAGGAATTGAAGCACAGAGAAGTTAGATGACTTGCCAAAGGTCACACAGTAGGTAAGAGGCAGAGCCATTCATGAACGTATTACCTATTCTGATAATGGCATTTTATTTATTTATTTACTTATTTGGCCACTGGCCAGTAAGTAACCTTTGACCTTGGTGTTATAACACTGTGCTCTAATCAACTGAGCTAACCAGCCAGCCCAATAATGACATTTTAAACAATTACTCTTTTTAGCTTTCTCAGGGGTGAGCCGGGCACCTGTCCACACTGCCTGTCTCGCTGAAGGAAACACACGTCAAGCTCTCCACGTGGTCCCATGGAAGCTCCCTCCCACCTCTCCCCCTCAGGTTCATGAGGGACTCACAGCCCCTTCCTCCCAAATAAATCCCTTTCAAAAATCCTTCCCAACTCTCTGCTCTCACAATGCTCTTATGCTGCTGACCTGTGAGCAGTGCCTAAAATCAGTGCCAGTGGCTAGATATTTCCCTCGAAAATGTGTACGCTGATGGTCCCTCCTACCACACAGCTGCTTGTGCATTTCTTCTCTGTCCTGATGCCTCCATCGGAACTCCTAACACATAGTCTGAGATTTTAAAACGTCCATCCTTACACCCTCATTGCTACCACACTTTGCAAAACACTGAAATGATGACTTCTGGCCGACAACAGCAGCATCTCCAGGTGACCCCCCAAGAATTACTTAGGTCATTCTCTAACAATAAAAATGGGCATGGCCTTCGATGAGGACAGCTGCCCAGCCTCCACAGGAGACACAGAGCACAGAGGAGCAAGAAGCTCCGACAACGAGTGTCACTCTGCCCGCCAGGACACCAAGTAGAAAGTTCACAACCAACCAGTGGACAGCAGTCTCTCTCAGCTGTGAGACCTGCCTATGGCCAGGGGGACCGAAGCCCTCCTGGACATGAGCAAGTGACAAAGAGTAAAAGAAGGAGAGACAGGTTCCCAAACCCAGAGATCTGCGTGGGGCCAGGCTGCCAGGGGAGGGGGCTTCACTCACGCTGCTCAGTTTACCAGCGTATCCATGGCCGGTGTCCTGGGCAGACCAGGCCATGTGGGGAGAAAGCCCACCCGCTGTCCACCCCACACCAGACCACTCTTCCCAACCACGGATGAGCCCTCTGGCTGTGGGGGACGGAGTCACTTCACAGACTGACTTGCCACAATCATCACCCACTCGCCCCAGCCCTTGGAAGCCCACTTGGCCAGACTTGGATCAGGGCATCACCCACACAGGCTTGGCTTGGGGCACATCTTTGTCCCACTATCCCCTCTATGTTGAGCCCCTGTCACCATTTAGAGCAGACACTTCTGTCATGTTTTCTGTGAAGAGGACTGAGTCACAGCGCTCCATCCCTCTCTCACAGCCCGTGCTGGAGCCCAGCCTGCTTTTGTGAGCAGGCCTGGGTTCAAGGTCAGCAGGCCCTGCTCCCACTGTCTGGGGAAGGGCGACACGCCACCTCTCCTCCCTGGGCCTCAGTTTCCTGGTCCGCAAGTCAGGGCAGTAACCGTCCCCCCCGGGGAGAGTGCTCAGCACCGCAGGGGCCCAGGCACGAGCTCCATCAGCGCCTGACCGCCACGCTCACGGAATCACTGCTGGGAGAAGGTGGCGGCCGAGGCACACTTGCCAATGGCCATCAGGTACCTGATTTCGGTCACGTCGGATTTGTCCAGCTTCTGCAGCTCCAGCTTGGCGGCCTCCAGGATGGGCATGACCTCGGCGAGGGCCGTCTCGGCCTCAGCCTTCTCCACCGCGATGATCTTGTTCTGCTCCTCTATCTCCATGGCCTTCTCCTCCGCGAGCTTCTTCTTCTCCTCCACTGTGGGGGAGGGACACGAGTGAAGCTGCTGGGTGCGGGGGGGACGCGCTCACAGCCGCTGACCACGCAGCCCTCAGAGGTCAGTTCTGGGCAGTGTGGAGTGATCAAAGGGGGTTAGCCAGGGTGGTGGCCTCGGCGTCCCTGGCAGGACAGAAATCCTCACCAGGCATGGGGTCTCCAACACTAGGGCCTCCTCGACCTGTGTCCCACGCCCTCTACCCTGTGGCAAGTCACACCGCCCTGTGCGGCCCCCAGCCCTGCCTCGTCAGGGTCAGCAGGGGACACGGCTGCCCCTCCTGTTCTCATGCTCACTGAGATCTCTACTCTCCATCTCTTTATCACCTTTTCCTACATTCACTCAGGCCCAGCTCAAGAGCCACTGCCCTAAGGAGACCTGCCCTCTGTTCCTCTCCATCTCATTGCTGTTTATTTCCTTCATGACACCAACTCCAATCCAATCAGAAGTTTCACGTATTAGTGGTTTGTTTATTGTCTGGCTGCCCTGACCAGGATGAAAGCACCTCCCCAAGGACTGTAACCCCAATGCCTAGAACAGGGCTTGACTCACAGCAGGTGTACTGGGTCAAACAGTGTCCCCCCTGCACCACCACCAAAATTCGTGTCCACCTGGAACCTCAGAATGTGGCCTTATTTGGAAAGAAGGTCTTTGTAGATGTAATTTAAGATGAGGTCATACTGGGTTAGGGTGGACCCTCAATCCAGTGACTGGCATCCTTATAAGAAGGCCATGTGAAGACACCCAGAGAAGAGGTTGTGTGACAGCGGACAAAGAGATAGCAGTGATGCATCTATAAGCTGAGGAATGCCAAGGATTGCCAGCAACCACCAGATGCTGGAAGCAGCGAGAAAGAATTCTTCCCTAGAACTTTTGGAGGGAATACAGTCCTGCCAATACCTTTGCTTTCAGACTTCTGGCCTCCAGAACTGTGAGAAGGAAATTCCTGTGGTTTTAAGCCACCCAGCTTGCAGTACTTTGCTATGGCAGCCTAGAAACTGCTACGATAGGTATTGGGTAAACGTATGCTGGGTGCATGGATCTCCCCGAGGCTGCGAAGTCTCGGGACTGATTGCCACAGCCCACAAACAAACACTGATTGGGCAAGCAAAGCTGCAGGTGGCCCTGACACTGGGATGGGGCCCGGCCCTGGAATCGTTCCTTGCTGAGGCTGTGGGAGGATACATTCATTGGAAGAGGGTAGCAAGATCATGGGTGGGAAAGCTTCAGAAGGGAGAAGCAGAAGGGGAACCTCCGAGAAGGACCAGAACTGGCGGGGACAGCAGCACAGAGGAGGCAGCACTGGGGCTGGGTGGGAAGGTAGAGCTGCGATAATCATTCCAAGTTCAGTGCAGGGTGTGCCTGCTGGAAGGGCCAGCACAGCCCCTGACGCTCGCGGCTCCTCCCACACATGGAAGTGTCTTGGTGCTTACGAAAGGGGACAAGACTGCCTAGACACTAACTCAGAACAAAGAGCAGCCACAGGGTCAAAAGATGCCACACTCCGTGACTAAAGCATTTCTCAGGGATGTCCCCGGTGGAGCCATGTCCTGTTGGGGGCGGTCCCGACCTCAGAGCTGGCCCCACACTCACCTATGGCCGTGTTGGCAGCAATCTCCTCCAGCAATGCCTCGCAGGCCGCGGACTTCTCAGCCAGCACTATCTTCTGCTCGGCCAGCTTCTCGTTCAGCTCCTCGAGCTGAATGGCAGCCTCCTTCAGCTTGTCCAGCCCCCCCTCCAGACGCTTGCACTGTGCTGAGGAAAGAGAGCACCCAGAGTTCATGGTCAAGGGGGCACCGCTCCCAACACACGGGGCGAGCATCCTGGTTGCCCCACTGGGATTCACCTCCCTTGGGCTCACCGAAGGAAAAATCATTTTTATGAGATGTCATGCATCTTTCAGTAATGAGACAGCATCAGCCAAAATGAATATATTTCTGAAAACAGCGCTTCACTTGGCCAACAGCCAGGGCCAGAGCATCTTTTAAAAAGCATTTTCCAACAGAGCATGTTGCTGCTTTAAACGATATCTCTAATGGGATAAAGTTTAGGGCTACAAAGTGTATGGCCCAACACTGAAAATAAACATAAGAGCACGCCAGGGTCCTACCCACACAGAAGAATAAATCCAAAATCCAAAATGTGCTTTGCTCTGCCTCAATCTTGAGAGTACCTGAACTTGCTAAGCAATATCTGCTTAAAGAAAAGATCAGCGCTTGAATCCTTACTCCTAAGTAATAATGATTTCTGTTAACCATCCCACCCCAAGTCTTACCTATATTATACTGAGTTTTCTCATCCAGCAATTTTGAATATGTGTGAATAAAATCAAGGTAATTCTTGGGAGTTACGTAGTTGCTGCGCCTCAACTTTTGCAGAAACTGTTTGCTGAACTGATCCACGGATTGGTGGACCAAAACAACATGCTTCACCAGATCTTCTATATTTTCAGCTGGAATCATTGGATTCTCCCCTGGAGAAGAAGAATGAAAAAAAAAAAGTGCCCCTTAAAGAAAGGAAAAGAGGGTTTCCCAAAAAGGTAAACATGGAATTACCATATGACCCCACATGTCCACTCCTAGGTATGTACCCAAAGGAACTGAAAAACAGGGACTCTACCAGCTTCTTGTGTGCCATTGTTCACAGCAGCATCATTCATAATAGCCAAAGGGTACAAATGACCCAACTGTCCATCAGCACATAAATGGATACACAAAATATGGTCTATCCCTACAGTGGACTATTAAGATTCAGCCATTAAAAGGAATGAAGTACTGACACCTGCTACAACATGCATGAACCTCAAAAACACATGCAAAGTGAAAGAAGCCAGACATGAAAGGACGAATACTGCATGGTTCCACTTACACAAAATATCTAGAATAGGCAAATTCATAAATACAGATAATAGATTAGAGGTTACCAGGGGCTGGAGGGAGGGAGTGAACGGGAGGTATTGTTTAATGGGGACAAAGTTTCAGTTTGGGATGATGAAAAAGTTTTGGAACTAGATAGTGGTGATGGTTGCACAACAATGTGAATGTAATTAATGCCACACATACACTTAAAGTTAATAAAATGGAAAAGTTTATGTGATACATATTACCACAAAAAAAATTTTTTTAATTTAATTTTAAAAAGAAAGGAAAAGAGCAGCTATCATGTGTCAATGGCTTTTCTGGACCCCAGAACTGACCCATGCTCTGGCAATTTCTCTGATAGCGCAGAAAGCCAATTTTCTTTCCCTACTGTTAGGACAATCTGTCTTCCGTAATGACTAAGATACCGTGGCGGGAAGCGTTTAGGATTTCTGTAGAGATCACAGCATTTAATCCCTGCCCTGTTACCTGCCAGCCAAGCAGCCTCCCACCTGCAGGCTGGGTGGGCTTACTCAGCCATTCACCACTGGATCTCCCACACCCAGCACAAACTGGGCAAAGGTGGGCCTTCTATGAATCTGTTAAAGAATTAATGACCACTTCCAGTGCCAAGGTCACATCACTTGGATTACCTGACAGATTGTGAAATACATTCACCTCAAAGCAGAATATGCCTCATATTACAATGAAAGAAGGAAAGATTGATCAAAAGAATCAATTCATCCAGATTCTGCAGATCTAATCTTGAGTTATACCATAGGTCAGAAAACCACAGCCCAAGGGCCAATTTTACAGCACACATGAAAAATTTGCCTTACAAAATTCAGACTTTTGGGCATAGTCATCCCAATTCCAGGGAAGATATTCTAAGAAAAGAAAATCTAAACAAATTCCAGATAATGTTATTTATGATACTGAAATATCAAATACTGAAAGCAAATCCAAGTGCTAACACATGGAAATGGCTAACACAGCTATGAAAACTAGGGTACATCTATATTAGGATTGGCAAACTACAGATCAAAGGATAAATCTGGTCCACCACTTGTTTTTGTAAATAAAGTTTTACTGGCACACAGCCACAGACATTCATTTACATATTGTCTATAGAACTGAGTAGTTGCAACAGAGCTGGACTTTTAGAGGAAAAGCTTGCTGACCCCCAAGTTATGTCATCAGAAAAAAGTCATTCTCTTAGCCCCTTTCCCTGAAAAACTGCACTATGATTAAACTTATGAGTTCTGTTTATATAGAGGGACTATTTATTTACTGAATATGTATTATAAGTTTGAAATTATTTACAAGGTCCCCCAGTGTCATTTCGTTAAGTCTGCTTGTTAGGTCCAGAGAAAAGGATTTTCCCTGAAGATAAACTGACTCCCTTTCTTATTCAAAGATTAAAATTAATATTCAAGACCTCAGGTGTTTGAAACTTTAGGGAGAAATCCAGTGCTGACTGATAATCAGTTAACCAAAAGGTCCTTGGGGCATCCTTGGGTCAGGGGTCAGCAAACCTTTTCTACAAAGAACCAAATAGCCAAAGAGCATGGTCTCTGTTGCAATTACTCAACTTTGCAGTTGTAGCATAAAAGTAGTCACAGACTATGTTAATTAATGAGTGAGTCTGTGTACCAAAAAAACTTTATTTATCAAAACAAGCAGTGGGCCACATTTGGCTGGTGGGCCATGGTTTGCCAATCCCTGCTTTAGATAATACCTAACCAACTTTTTATCATAAATTGTCTTTATAAGTCTCCTGAAATCCCTTTGGACTAAAACACAATATAAAGCAGAAACATACTAACAAGATAAAAAGCCATTCATTACCATAGGAGTTTACAGTGAAGGATCAACTGGACCAATATTCAAAGATAGAAAAATGACAACAAATTGCTTTATTATACCAACTATGTAGTCCCTGTAATAACTGTGACTTACCTAAAAATGACTTAGCAACTGCATAAAGGGCTTGGGAAGGCCAGGGCATGAACCAGTCAATACCAGTGTTATTGACCAGACCTTGAAGAGAAAGAGAGATGAAAAAGACAATCACTCTGCAACCCCTAGATGCTCAAGAACATTAATAGCATCTTCAGTAGCCAACAAATTGAATAACATGGACTTGTCCAAGTCTGATTCATCAAAAGCAGGGTTTCTCAACCTAGATACTACTGACATTTGGGACCAGATAATCCTTTGTTGCAGGGGCTGGCTGTAGATTACAGGATGTACAGCAGCACCCCTGGCCTCTACCCACTAGATGCCAGTAGCATCCCACACCCACCCCCATGCCCAGCTGTGACAGCTAAAAATGTCTTGAGGCATTGCCAAATGTCCTCTGGGGGGGCAAAAAAAAAAACATTCCCCCATTAAGAACCTCTGCTCTAAAGGCAGGTACTGTGCTTTCCAGGAGGCTGGCAGAATTTCCCCAGTGGCAGAGACTGGAGAGCCACCCTCCATGCTCTATGGGCCTTGACCTGGGAGTGTGAACATGTCTTTGTGTCAAAAGCACATTACTCACGCCTAGTGACAATTGGGAGGGACAGAGTGAGACTCGTCCTACAGTGCAGAGCCCAAATTTCAACCTAATGACTGTGTCTTGTTTTACTTTGCTGGTGGATGGATCCCCAGGGAACTTGCCCTGCTGAAGCAGGGGAAATGGATTTGCAGGCTCAGCTTGAGGGTACCTGGGAAATTTCTGCACCGGGTCCTCAGGGTGTCCCCCACTGGCGACATGCCTAGGACAATGTGCAGGTTGTTGGCGCTTTTGTTCACGAAGTACTGCCACACAGACTCCTTGGCCGGCCCCAACCCTTGCTTTGCAGCTTCTTGTCCAATCTGGCTGAAAATAGACTCCTTTTCCTCTTCAGAGAAAAGTGCAGGTACGATTCCTAGTAAACAAAGACATATGGATTTTTTTTTTTAAGTCTCATGGTTATTACCTCTCTGGGCACTGACTTAAATGACAGAAGTGCACATCACAGAAAGAGCAGAAAATGGCGATTGCAAAGATCAGGGCTTGGGTCCGGGCTTGGAGACCTAGGGCTCGCTCACCTGTGTGTGTAGAGCCTCAATCTCCTCATCTGTAAAATGAGGGTAATAAATTCCTCCTGCTTTTATTAGGATTATTGTGAGCATCAAAGGTGATCATATATATGACAGCCTTACTTACCTGTAACTCTAAAGCAGGATTGGCAACAGCAGTTGATTTGCCCCCCACCCCAGGAGACATGTGGCAATGTCTAGAGACATTTTTGGTTGTCATAACTTAGGGAACTACTATCATCTAATAGGTAGAGGCCAGGGATGTGGCTAAACATCCTTCAGTGCCCAGGACAGCCCCCCCCACAACAAAGATCTGCCCAGCCCCAAATGCCAATAGTGCTGTGGTTCAGAAACCCTGGTTTCTGGACTTCTTGTTTACTATGTCTACTCCACTTCAAATTATGCGGTACATTTTAATGAAATATCTGATGTTCTCCTGGACAGAAAATAGTCAGCCTAGCAGGCTGCTCGCCTTTGAAAGGTCTCCTCCCCAGGTTGGCTCTCGGCTGGCATTTGGGAGCTTAGGTTTTGGAAGGGCTCCTGCCACCATAAACTGATAAGAGTGGATCACCATGCCTAAACCGTATAAAGAATATACTTCGTGTTGACCACCTGCCCTCCCTCTGGACGTCTGGAATTTGAGTGCACACCAGACAGAGGCTGCCAACATGAGCAGTCCCCAAGAAGGACCCTGAGCACAGAGTCTCTAATGAGCTTCCCGGGTAGACAACAGTTCGTAGGTGCTGTCACAGTGATTACTGGGAGAATTAAGTGCATCCGATGTGACTCCACTGGGAGAGGACTCTGGCACTTCATGCCTGGTCTTTGCCCGACCATCCCATGTGCCTTTTCCCTCTGCTGATTGTGCTTTGTGTCCTTTTGCTGTGACAAATCACAGGCATGAGTATGATTGTGTGCTGAGTCTAGGAGTCCTCCCAGCGAATCAGTGAACCAGGGGTGGTCTTGGGGACCTTGACACAGTTCCTAGGACTGCAAGAGATGAACATGCACTCACCCCCGCTCTCCCCCCACCCTCTTGGTCTCTCACTCCTTCTTCTTCTACCTGAACCCAGTCTTGGGCTCTCCCCTGGATGAATCCATCTTTTCTGTGGTCTCACAAACCACATGTCAGTGACTCTGAAGTTGACATCTCCACCCTGGGCGCCTAATCTCAGAATCAGACTGTTATACCCAACTGCCTATTTATTACGGCTGGAATTGCATTTCCCAAAAAGAGAGATATATTGTGGTCCCCCCAGTACCTCAGAACGTGGCCTTATTTGGAGATAGGGTCTTTACAGAGTTAATCAAGTTAAAATGAGGTCATTAAGGTAAGCCCTAATCCGATATGACTGGTGGCCTCATACATGGGGAGAACTTGAACACAGAGACAGGGAGGAGCTATGTGGAAATGAAGATGTAGATCAGGGTGATGCTTCTACAAGCCAAGGGATGCCAAAGACTGTCAGCGCACCACCAGCTGCTGCGGCTAAGGCAAGGAACAGATTTTTCCTTCAGAATGAACCAACCCTGGCAACACCTTGATCTTGGATTTCATGCCTCCAGACTGAGACGACGCATTCCTATTGTTCTAAGCCTCCCATTTTGTGGTTCTTCAAGAGGGCAGCCCTAGCAAACTAATACACTCTCTGACATCCCATTTGGACTCCCCATTAAATGTAGGAAATTCAACATGCCCAAAACAGCACAAGCCCAGATCTGACCTTCCTCCCCTTAGTAGATGGTATCACTAATCACTCACTCATGCCAGAAACCTGGGAGGCACCTGTGATCTTCCCCCTACCCCCTAATCTGCTCAAATCTACTCCCTCCAAGTCCTGCTGGCTCTGCCTCCGAAACAGCTCGTGAATCCACCCACTTCTCCCTCCCACCTCTGCCCCACCCTCATCCAAATCCATCATCTCTGACCCATACCATGGCAGTAGCTCCAAACATTCCCCTCCTGATCTTGTCCCCTCTAACCAAGTCACTATGTGGCAGCCAGAAGGATCTTTTAAAACATAAATCTACACCTGAAAAATGGCTCCCTGAAGATGTACACTTCCTAATCCCTGGAACCTGTGAAGATGTTTCCTTACATTTCCTACAAAAGGGACTTTGCAGATGTGACAGGTTAAGGATCTTGAGAGGGGTGAATACACCACTGATCACCCAGAGGTCCCGATGTGATCACAAGGGTCCTTACAAGAGGGAAGCAGCAGAGTTACAGCCAGGATGACAGAATCAGAGACTGGAAAGGTGCAAGCCCAGGAGCCAAGGAAGGCAGCAGCCCTGGAAGCTGGAAGACATGAGGAAGCAGATGCTCCCGGGAAACTCGAGGAGGAACCAGTCTTGCCAACAGCTTGAGCTGAGATGGGTCATGCCATTATTCTCTCTCACAGCACATGTTTTCATTCATAGCACCTATGGCAACTTGGAATCGCTGTGTATCTTTGTATGGTTTTGTCTTTGATGATAATCAACACACTGGACACTGGACTGCAAGCTTCAAGGAGAACAGAGGTCATGCCTATCTTATTCTCTACCAAACCCGGTGTCTGAAATAAACACTACGGAATAAATCCAAGTGGATGCCACGGTCCCTGCCCTAAAAGAGCTGACAACCCATTGAAACAGATATAGCTTAAAACCCAATGATCAAAATGAAGCAAATATTCACTTAAAATGTGTGCATTTCATAGTATGTAAGTTTACTCTAGATAATGGTATGCTGAAGCATTTGGGGGGGTGCACTGAGGCTGCAATTTACTTTGAAATGCATCAAAAATGAAATGGGTGGAGGGAAAGATGTGTACACATGCGATAAAGCAAGTGCAGTAAAATATGAATGGCAGAATCCACATGGGTGTACGCTGAAGTCACTGTAAAATCCTTTTGAACTTACTCTTACATTCAAAATATTTCAGATTAGGGGTTCGCCCATGGCTCACTTGGGAGAGTGTGGTGCTGATAACACCAGGTCCACGAGTTCAGATCCCTATATAGGGATGGCTGGTTAGCTCACTTGGGAGAGTGTGGTGCTGAGAGCACCAGGTTGGGGGTTGAGATCCCCTTGCTGGTCAACTTTTTGGAAAAAAAATTTTTTTCGGAATAAATGCTGGGAGGGAAACTCAATGAATAACACAGCAATACAATAAAAAATACAGTCACATGCCAAAATGAACCAGCAATAAGTACAATAAGTCCCTGGGAAAGAAGGTTCCTCTAAGCCATTTGGTGGAGCAAAGTCAGCCTGAACCTTGGCAGGGCCCCAAGGCAGACAGGATTTCGATATAGCAAAGAGGTTATGAGCATGGCTATGATGCTCAGGTTCCTGGGATCAAGTCCCACCTCGGTACCTTCCCCGCACAGTGCCCTTGGACAAGTTACCTAGTACATGTATTAGGCTGCCATAATTAATTACCTTAAACTGGGAAGCTTAAAACAACAAAGAAATGAATTCTCTCCCAGTTCTGGAGGCCAGAGGCCTAAAATCAAGGTATTAACAGAGCCATGCTCCCACCCACAGCTCTAGGGGAGGGTCCTTCCTTGCCTCTTCCAGCTTCTGGTGGCTCAAGGCATTCCTTGGCTTGTGGGGGTCTGTGCCTTCATCTTTACATGGCCTTATTCTCTATGCCTCAAATCTCCCTCTTATGAGAATGGCTGTCATTGGACTTTAACCCACCTTAAATCCACAATGTCATCTTAAGATCCTCAACTTAATTACATCTGCAAAGACCCTCTTTCTTAATAAGGTTCCATTCATGAGTCCCAGGAGTTTAGGACCTAGGACTTTTTGAGGGGCCACCATTCAACCATGTGCCTCACTTTCCTCAGCTGTGAAATGAGATGGTAATGGTACCCTCCTCATCAGGTTTTTGTGGAGACGAAGCAATGCACAAGTGCTTAGAAGGGTCCTTGGCACAGGGCGGATGCTCAGTAACACCAACTACTGCTGTGACTGCTGTCGTTATTATCAGTGATGGAGAAGCGGGCAAGTTCAAGAGATTCTCAGGAGGGGCAGGCCTCAGGGGTCTCATTTGCAAGATGAAGATAATCAGACCTATCCCGAGGGCTGCTGTGAAGGAGGAATGAGGACACACCTGTACAGGCTACAGCAGTGTCTGCAGATAGTAAAATGCTGAAAAACATGAACACATGTCAGGTGGCCCCCGTCCAAGCCAAGCTGCAGAGCCAGCCCAGGCAGTACCTGACGTTAGCATGTTGTTGATGAGCTCCAGGAAGCCCTCCTCGGCCACGTGGGCATCCGTGAACAGGAAGATCATCTTTTTGCTCTCAGTCCCAAGTTTCAGATAAAGGTTCTTCAGATCTTCCCGGAAATTGTTCTCAGAGTAGCCTCGGCTCAGCAGGATCTCAAACACCTGCTGACACAGAGCACAAAGTCAAGAGAAGGAGGGGAAGCTGGGAGATGCCAGGTGCACAGGGAGGGCACACGCATCTGCAGCCAGCTAGGGGCACACGGGCAGCGATACCAGATGACTCGGGCCATCTTCCCAAAATGCTTTGGAATGCAAGGTGCAGATGCAGACATGACGCGCGTTCTGCATGCGCGTGCGTGTGGAGGTGGGTGAGCGTGTGCAGAGGGCACGGGGTCTGTCCAGATGGGCGTGGGTGGTCTGGAAAGGAAACAAGCACGGCAAGAACTCTCTCCAGCCTGAAAATGAGGTCCTGGAGTCACAGGGGGAGGGACGGCAAGACCTGGGCAGGCGGGAAGGCAGCAGGGACAGGCCAAGCAACAAAGGAAAAGGGAAAAGAGGGCGGCATCCCGCAAAGCGTGTGCCGGGCCGCACACTGGAGTCACATAAAGTTAGATAAATTGTGGCAAGATGCGTAAGGAAGTTAAGTAAGAAGCCATGTTAAATTCTTAAGTTAGAAAATCCTATCTAAACACAAAATACATGTAAATGTAAATAAAGATGTACATTTAAAGCACACCTTTTCTGTTCAAGCATTTATTCTGGCTCAGAGGTAGAAGTTGTAACTATCACTGCAACCAGCAACCATCATTTTGGAAACACATCAGATTTACAGTAACTGGGAAATCTGTACCCTACCCCCCTCAGTCCTGTTCATTTGCACACAGTCACCCACTGTCACACTCACACAGACACTCATGTGCACTCTCAGGCTCACAGTCACACTTCGCAGTCACTCTCGCACTTTCACACGCACACACTTCTGCATGTGCACTTTCACACCCATACACACGAAGTCATCACACACACTCTCACACGCACACACACAGTCACACACACAAAGTCAAGGCAATAAGGACGCCTTCCAGCTAAATAGAATGTAGTCTCCAGTTCCAGCCAACACCTGCAGACCTTCTTTGCCCCTCCCAAGTGTCGCTCTCTCCCCTGCCCTTCAACAGCTCCTGGCACCACTTTGTGTGAACCTCCACTCTCATACATTACCCACCTGCCCTCCACTTCCCAGGGCCCCGTTCCAGTCCAATCCATCTTCATCCTCCTCTCAACCTCTGTCCCTCAACAATCTCTCTGGGATTCCTCGTGGCACTACCTCAGAGGAGAATACTTCAGATATACCAGGACTAATCAAAGAAAAAATCAACTTGCCAGAGGGGAACATCTTATCCTACAGAACAGAGTAGCAAGAAACTGTAAAACAACTACATTTTAATAATGGATGGTTTCGAGTACATATTTTATCAAATGTAAAGGTAAGTCAACCCTATTCATTTTTCACTTTTTTAGAAATACTTTAAACAAAAGGTCAATATTTGTGAAATACTGTGAGCTGGATTCATTGAATGAACCATGATCACTCTTCCATATAAAGAGTTCTCACAAACCAATAAGTATACAGGGAGGCGATTCACAAAAGAGAAAGGCAAATGTCCAATGAATCTATAAAAAGGTCTTCAAACTTCACTATGAATTGAAGAATCATTTAAATGCAATGTTTTTCACCTACAATATTGGCAAATATCACAATGACAATACCCATTTGTTGCAAGAGTGTGTGGAATATGGACATTGCCGTACATTAGTATAATCTTTTGTTGTGGGAGTGATTGGTGAAGATATTTTTTAAAATAAACCAAGCGTAATGAATACCGTAATGCTCCTACACTACCTACCACTCATATTTAACATTTGCTAAAAAAACCATAAAACTTGTCATATTTGCTTCAAACCTATTTTGAACTCAGTTATGGATAACTTAGTCACGGATGTCTTTCCCCTTGTCCTTCATCTCCGTGCCCTTTTTACTCCTCACGAGTGTACATGAATGTGAAATCTACAGTGGGTCCTCTGAGGTCTGGGCCAAGCCCATTACCACACGAGTACATGTCACAATTCCCAGGATTTGCTTGGGTTTGACTTTTGCCCTTGATTTGTCAAATTCTCCATTCTAAAAACAATACAATGGTAAGATGCTTTGGATATTCATTTAATATAATATGAAGCCAAAAACAAACCCCCCAAAAAATCAACAGAAACTCCATCTCTATACTCAAGGAAAACATCATGTTATGATCTGCTATAGATCGGCCCAATATTTGCATGAACTACCAGCTACAGGAACTGACATAAAAAACCTATTTCTGGGAAGGAAAGCGGACTCACCTCATAGCCAGCTGTGAAGGCAGCCAGCCTTGAAAGAGACTGCTTCCCTGAGCCCCCGACCCCAACCAGCAGGGCGTGGCCGCGGTCCATTCGAATGATGCGGTGCACACGGGTCAGGTGCTCCAGAGCATCATCAAAGAGAACCAAGTTCATTTTGGTGTTGCTTTCACTATACTCTTCAAGAATTTCCTGAATTACAAAAAAGATTTTTTAAAGAATCACTGGATTTTAAGAGGCAGACTCTCTCCTTTTGTCCAGGAGAGATTAAGAAAGGAGGAGAGATTTTTCTGAACACCTATAGTAGTTGAAATAGTTAAAATAATTCGGGTTTACTGAACTAATCTAGCTTTCGCAATCAAGATTTTGATATGCTGGTTTTTTTTTTTTTTTTTTTTTTTTTTTTTTTTTTGTCGTTTTTTCGTGACCGGCACTCAGCCAGTGAGTGCACCGGTCAGTCCTATATAGGATCCGAACCCGTGGCGGGAGCGTCGCCGCGCTCCCAGCGCAGCACTCTACCAAGTGCGCCACGGGCTCGGCCCTGATATGCTGGTTTTTGATTGGCCACCAGAGAGCCAAAGCAGATGAAAGGCTCAGCTCATGAACTAAGAGACAAGGAGTATTAGGGAGTCAGATGAGTGGCTCTTAAACCTGGCTGTGCATCACGATCTTGGACCCTCCATGGGCTTGATGAAGCAAATCTCAGGGGGGTGGGCCCCAAGAATTTGCATTCAACAAATTCCTAATGGCATTCCCATGCACCACTGGATGTGGGAACCTCTGGATCAGACACAGCCCTGGCTATTATCCTTCTAGGCACCCATGCAATGCTTGGCTCCCCAATTTGGCCCATGGCCCTGAGAGGAAGTGCGAGTCCCGTCCACACCTGGAACAGGGCCTTGGCTGCTTCGTAGTCCTGGATGTCTTCATAAACACGTGTTCCCTCTTCATGCAGAGCCATCCGGAAGTCTCCAAACAGTATGGGATCCCTCATTACCACCTTCAAGTCATCATTAAAATGTTCCATGACCAAGCGTCCTATGTGGTCTTGTACCTTAAAATATGAGACCACTTAAGGACCCAAACTCAACTCTACAGGTGCTAAAACTTATCAGGAAAAGAGCACACACTATTATTATCGGAAGTAATTCACATTCGATTTTTTTCCCAATTGCTACAAGGTAGCTAATAACCCCCTCCTTTTCCTGTTGACTTATATTCTTAGCGTCTATTTTTTTGCAGTTAGTGTCATACATACAAAATACATTGGGATTTTTTTTTTTACACTTGCTTGTTGTACCCAGAGAAGAATTTTGTGGTTAGATTTCTGGATTTGCTGGGACACTTGCATGTACTGACCAGCTGCTTGTCTGTTTCATTGATCAGTCGGTCATGGAAGACCCTCAGACACTCATTCCTCCAGACTCTCACCATTTGTGTCACTGTCTGGAACCTACATAATGGAAGGAGCAAAATGAGCCATGAGTCGTGTAGAGAAGATCAGAGCTAAATGCTACTATTTTCAGATGGACACACGGAGTGCAGTAAAGGACTGACATTTCTACGGTCCTTTTTCCCCTAGCCTCACATTCATGACATCTAACCAGAGAGCTCTACAGAAGCTCACAAATTAAATGAAAAGACCATGATGTCATCATTCACAACTTACCTTATTGTAAGGAAGAAAAAAAAGCATTATCTGTAAATGGCATAATTGACACCTAGCACCACCCTTACTTTCTGGAACACACAAATTTAAAATCAGCATCAGGGCCGCTTGCAGCTCCTCTCTCTAAGAGCCAACTCCATCTGGCCTCAGTTCTGGAACTTTCCCTGGTTTCTGTCAAAGAGCCATCACTCCACCCAAAACACCTGGAGCAGCCTGCCGTTCAAAGCCTTTCAAGGGCAACAAGAGCAAGTCTGAGTACATGGAAGGTCCTTAATTCATTTTTCAATATTTTGTTGATCCATAATATGAATCCACATAATTGGACCATGCTTGCAAATCCACAAAAAATATACATTCATGTAAAGACATAAGTCTAGTTTTAATGAGAAAATTTCTATACCCAGACTTAAATCCTTTCTGTCTTCTGTGCTTAATGATCCTAAAGACACACATCATATAACCAACTGGCAACTCAGTTGCTTGAGCAAGAGGCTCCACACAGGCAAATTCCAACTTCAGACCTGAGAACAAGAGGTCAGCGAAGGGGTCCCACCCGAGGGGTCTGATACAACTGTCCACAGGCAACAATTCTGCTCTCTTGATCCCACCTGGCTTATAGAGCTTCAGGCCTTAAGCCAAGCATTTACGGCTTTTCTTCATTTAACAAGAGCAAAGACATTGGGTAATTAATTGAGACACTGATTCATTGAATTCATTGATAAGTCCCCTGTCTAAAAGAATAAAAGAAACCATCATAGCTATGGGGCATATTTTAGTAAGACAACAGACTCACCGCTCTGGGTTAGTGAGGACAAGACCACTAAAAACCCGCGAGAGATCTCGAAGGTTAAAGATGTAATGGAACTTTGAAGGGGTAGGCGGTAGATCCTGAACAATATTTTTGTAAAGTGCTAATGTGCAGAATGTCAACTTGTCACTCACAGCCATGATGCTCTCATGAAACATCTAAAACATAAAAAGACCCCCCAAAAAATGTCCATCAATGAATGAGTAGATAAACAAAATGTGGCATATTCATACAACAGAATATTATTTGACCATAAAAAGGAATGCAGTACTGACACATGCTACAACATGGATGAACCTTGAAAACATGATGCTAAGAGCAAGAAGCCAGACAATAAAGGCTACATATTGCATGATTACATTTATATAAAATACCTAGAATAGGAAAATTCATAGAGACAGAAGGTAGATTAATGGTTGCCAGGGGATGGGGAGGGATGGAGAAACTGCTAATAGGTATGGGTTTCCTTTTGGGATGATGAAAATGTTCTGGAATTATAGTGGTGATGGTTGCACAACTCTGTGAACGTACTAAATGCCACTGAATTGTATACTTTAAAGTGGTTAAAATAACAAATTTAATGTTATGTGAATTTTACCACAATCTTTTTAAAAGGAGATAAGAAAAATTAAAAGACCAGAGAAGCTCATCATCTGATCTGCTTTTATTGTCCTAGATTCTCACATTAACTGACAAGTTGACATGATGTGAAACAAAAGCCCCAAACGAGCCCTGAGTCTGGCTTTTATTAGATTGGTGCTGACCTCACAGTTTTGAGAGCGAATACCTTCAGGTAGGGAATGAACACACCGAGTGCTCACGGTTCCTACTGATCATGCCTGGCCACTCCATACTTGAACCTTATCCACTCAGCCCCTGAAGCGTTTGAGTGTGCAGACCCCAATTTGGTAGGGAAATGCCAAGATCAGAAGGTCATTGTTTAAATGAATGGGTTCCATTTGAGGGAGTGGCAAATAAGTCATAATAATAACCTCAATACCTAGTATCTAATGAGCGTCTGCTGTGTGCTAGGCAGTGTGCCACATGCTTTACATGCATTTTTCTCCTTTCATTCTCCCCAAACCCAGTGAGGTGTGAACTATCATTATCTCCCTGTTCCAGATGAGAATGGGGGCCAGGAGAGTTCAGGGGGCTTCCTTAAAGAGCAGAGTGGGGACTGACTCCCCTAGTTGGTTCACTGCTGTAACTCAATGTGGCCTAGGTGACTCAGAGCCCCATTGTGACTTCCATGGACTGAGGCACTTTCACTTTTGTGGACCCCTTGCTCCATAAAAAATATTAAAATTATATTTTATGACTGCATTGGTATAAAGATGAATTTTTTCTTCTGATTTTGAAAGAAATGAAAACATTTTCATGGGCCCCTACAAGTTTCGCAGGCTCTAGGCACTGCGCCTGCTGCTTTTACCCAACACAAGGTCTTCCAGTTTAGAGTTCTAATTAAAACCAAGTTACCGAGGTATGGCCTTTCAGGATGGAGGAATAAATTAAATGCAAAGACTCCTCTGAAGGAAATGGTACATTGAAGACACTGAATAGTGATATAAATCTTGGGTCAACTTCATTACGGCCTCCTCCAGCTTTTCCCATTGCGGCGATAAAGCCAAGGTCTCGAATGCTTTTACAGTTCAGCTCCTTGCCCCGGTCATATAAGTAGCCTTTTTCCAACAACAGCTTCAGCAAGGCAATGGGCTGCTGTGTGCCATATTCATCCACCTGGATTTTTTTTTTTTAAAGAAAAGAGAGAATACCATCATAAAGCAGAACTCAGAGGGGCCTTCACCAACCGTCTAAACTAAAGCTCGTCTCTCCTGTTGTCCTCTCAGAGAACCCTTGTTTCAGTTTCATGGGGCTTCTCAAAGTTCACAATTACACACTCATTTGTGATTTTTTTTTTTTTTGTCTTTTTTGTGACCGGTAAGGGGATCGTAACCCTTGGCTTGGTGTCGCCCTCACCGCACTCAGCCAGTGAGCGCACTGGCCATCCCTATATAGGATCCGAACCCGCAGCGGGAGCGCCGCTACGCTCCCAGCGCCGCACTCTCCCGAGTGAGCCACGGGGTCAGCCCATGTGATTATTTTTTTAAAGTCTGTCTCCCTCACTAGATTGTAAGCTTCATGGGGGCAGGGACTATGTATGTAGGTCTTACACACTGCACAGCACTAGTCCCATAAGAGGTGCTCAATAAATATGTTAATTGGATGGATGGATAGATGGATGGACAATGAGTGGAGGGATGAATGAACAGACGGATGGACATATGGACAATGGATGGATGGATAGAAACACGGATGGAAGGATGGATGGAGGGACAGATGGACGTGGATGGATGGGTGAATGGATGGGCGGATGGATGAACAGATGGACGGATAAATGGACAGGTGGATAGATGGATGGATGAATAAATGGATGGGTGGATGAATAGATGGATAAACAGATGGATAGGTGGATGGATAAACAGAAGAATAGATGAGTAAGATTAATAAATATATGTATATATGTATGTATAGATGAATCCTGGCTTTACACACAGTCCTTCTGAAAGATAAACATTCAGAAAAAAAATGGTTCTGCGAAATGATATAAAGTTAAATTCCAATATGCTAAGAAAACTTTGCACTCCTCAGACTCTGGCCCAGAAACACACTCATCATGCAGCTAAAGTCCCGCTTCCTTGGCAAATCCTGAGGAATTCTTGGGAAGCATCTGCCCTTACACTTCTCTTGTATATGGGGCAGAGAACAGTTTTATTATCTAAAGCAGAGCTCATCTGGAAACAACTTATTCAAATACGTACTGAACATACTTCAAAGGCTGCCTGCTACCTGCTCTCCTCCTTTGAGAAACTAAGGAACACAATCAGTAAAGGAAAAGTCCCTCCATCTGAGAAGAGGTCCCTGGGAACACTCTGCCCACGGCTGGCTCCCCACAGCCGGAGCCCTGCAAGCATTGTGCAGCGTCAAAGGCAGGTGTTGTCACACTCACTCACTTCCAACACACACACACACACACACACACAGACACACATACAGGCACACTGTCTTGTCCCCTCCCTCCCACCTCCATAGCCTCAAACCACCTTCGGCATATTCATGTCGTCCATGAACACCAGGAGGCGCTTTCCCATGGGTGGGCCGTAAGTGTCTTTGGTTCGCTTTTCCACACTTGCTTCTAAATTTCTTTGGATATCCATGGATGTGGTGCGGGAGGAGAAATTGACAACTAACACGATCTGAAACAGAAAGAGATGATTTGAAAAACTGGTCTTTTCTTCAAGGTCTCAGCAGTAAATGTTTGACCGTAAGCTACCATCTATTTTGCTGATTCATTGGTCTCTGAACTTTTTTATAACCCAATGTAAGTCCATGCTTCATTATTTTTTAAGCACTAAGGAAGAATGTCTCTCTGTTTGGCAGGTCATATGAGGCAATAATACAAGTTGTCACATGTGGACCTTGGGGACAATGTGACATAGCAGGAAGTGGACGAGGGGGGGTCTTGGCTCTGCACAGTTCTAGCTAGGTGACCTCCAAAAAGTCATTTAACCTTTCAGAGCTTCGTTTTTGCCACGTGTAAGAAGATTTTAATAACATCTACTTGGACTACCTCATAGAGTGATTGCATTACACAAGACACGAAGCACAAAAGCATTTTCAATACGACTATATCCAAACGTGAATTAGGATCATGCCAGCCTCACATTAATAAATACGTCAAAGAAAGCACGCACAGCCATTGGTCCTGTTTTTGGAACTAGTTGCTGGAGAGAAGGTGAGGGAAGCCCCAGATCCTCATGCACGGGCACTCAGGGCCTCACCTGGCTCTTAGAGGGGCTGGGAGAGCCCACTGATCAGCGGTTCTCACACTTAATTACACACCAGCTTCACCTGGAGGCTTGTGCCACACAGCTGCTGGGACCCCATCCCCAGAGTGTCCAATTCAGTAGGTCTGGGGTATTTTAAACAAATTTTCAGTGATGCCGAGGCTGCTGGTCGGAGGACCACACTTTGGGAACCACTGCCTTGGATGACACCCTCCAACTGGACTCATATGTCTGCGACCACTGGAACGTGCAAACTGAACGTGCTGAGGCTGATCGTGCGTCTTGTTAGAGCGGATGTGTTCAGATGCACCTTGCTGGGCCGAGGAGCACCAGCTGCAGGGTCCTAGTCCAGGGGGTTGCGAAGGAGATTTCTGAATGTGGCTTCCCTTTACCTGATTCCACAAACCTGTAGCTCCCTCTGGCTGCAGACATCCCTTCTGTGCTCTCCACACTGACTCCCTTAAAGCTAAATAAACTATGTTTGCATACACCAGTGCATGAGTGAGCTTGACCATGCACAGGCAGCCGGGCCTAGTCCTGCCCACGTCCCTCACAACGTCCAGGGCAAAACCCTGCTGAGCTCTGCCTGCCCTGCAGGGCCACATGGTTTCCTAGAGGCCCTTGGCCACCTGAGCCACTGGGAATAGAAGAGGCACGAACCTGAGCAAGAGAATCAGGGAAGAGAGTGGTGGGAAACTTTTCTCCCCTCTGGGGTTCCAGAAAGCCAAAATCAAGAACTGGAAACTTAAATGACCAACAAGCATTAACAAAAGTAGAGAACCTGGTCAGTGAGTGGGTCTGAGGGAAGTATGTACAGCTGGAGATCCCAAAAATCACTGGAAACTTCTTGGAGGAGGAGAACCTTTACTCAGTTATAAAACATAAGTGAAAATCATTGCAAGCCAGGAGAGTTGGAGTGGTCAGCAGGAGAAGCCCATGCAGGGTATAAGGAGCAGAACCAGCTCCTTCCTTCCCGCTGTACAACGGCACTGATGCGTTCCACATCTCCCTCCCCGTGCTGTCTCCCCCACTGACTGCACGTCCCTCAAGAGTAGCCCTGACAGCCTCGTTCACTATTGCTTGTCCTGGGAACCCCACCAGCTCAGTGCCTGGGGTATCTCAGACCCCCCCACACACACACACTGGACAAATGGCTGGAGGAAGGAAGGGAAAAACTTAAAAAGTTTTAGAAACCACAAAATGGTGACGACTCATGTGACAGCTAGCCTCCGAGGCAGTCCCTGATCATCCTCACCTCCAGGTCTTCACAGCCTAGTGCAGTCCCCTCCCACACTGTATTAGGATGGCTCAGGGTGGTTTCTGTCTGACTTATAGAACACAGCAGAAGTGATGTTATGTGACTTCCAAGGTTAGGTCCTAAAAGACACCATAGCATCTGCCTTGCTCTCTACCTTGGACATTCGTCTGGAGGAAGCCAGCTGCCATATCAGGAGCGCACTCAAGCAGCCACATACAGTGAGGAACTAAGACCTCCAGCCACCAGCCACATGAAATATCATCTCCAATGATGCCCTTCCAGCCCCAGTCCGGCCTTCAGATGACTGCAGCCCTGGCCAAGAGCTTGACCACAGTCTCACGACAGAGTCTGGGCTCTATCCACCCAGCTAAGCCACTCCAGGATTCTTGACCCACAGAAACAGTGAGATAAGAAGGGTTTGTTGTATTAAGCTGCTGTGTGCTGGCACAATTTGTTCTATGACAGTAGATAACAAATAATTAATGACTTACGTTAACCTCTTCATTAAGATTTTTGAGGAATTTCTGAGTAGTGGCTGTCTTAGAAGTGCCAGATTCGCCAACCAAAAGAATAGGTTGTTTAATTTTAACCATTTGTTCCAGCATCCAGGTCATGCGGGTTGTATCCACTGTATGAACTAAAAGATACATTAAGAATGGTAGCATCACAGGATCTCCAAATAGGAGGAGCAATTGGCTACTTGGAGTTGTCACAGAATCCTATAAATCCCATAAAAAACAACAGCAAAAGCCAAGACATGACCTCGAAAACATACATATGGGTAAAACCCTCTTCTTAGGAGAACCTCTCTATTCCAACCACTATCTGTCATATCTTTACTGAGGTATAAATTATGTATCATAAAATTCACCCATTTTAAGTGTTTGATTTGATGAGTTTGATACATTTCTATAGCTTTGTGATCATTGCCACAGTCCAGGTTTAGAACACCCAAACTGTTTTTAATATCCAATTCTGACATATACTCAGTATATTAAAACTCCACTTCCCTGTTGCTTCCATCACTCAGACACCAGCAGGATTTGGTTTCCTGACCCACAACTTCCTCTGAAGAGAGAATGTAACCACAGAGTCAGGTCTGGCTCCTCCTACCTTGGCAGTTTTTCATCCTGAGGTTTCTCTAGAAAACAGGTATGCCTCACTCTCTAAGCACACTGGACCAAACTCAGACACACGTTTTGTGAGATCATTCAGCCCATATTTTATCTGAATAGCCAGAGGAATGCATTTAAAACATGGGTCAATACATAAACACCCATGGTCCACAACTCCTCAAGGCAGACTTGTTTACAAAAAGCTGTCCTGTTCCTTCCTTCCTGTTTCGTTCCTTTCTTTGTTCCTTCCGTGCCCAGCCAGATCTGTGGGCTGAAAGGAGCCTATGGAGACATGAGGGAAAGAGAACCTCGCCCATTTGTGGGGACCGGCCTGCCAGGGAAAAGCTGAGAGTCACAGCCATTGAAGCGCCCAGAGCCAGCACAGACAGAAAGAATCAAAGATGCCATCCTCTCAGGAGTCCAGGCTCCCTCTACTCAGTTCCCCTCAACCACGCTCTGGGCAGGACCCAGATTCACCAGAGAGGCCGTGGGAGCGTTCTCACTTCTTCACAGAGCAGGGATCACACGCTCTTAATCCAAGAAACAGGCATTGGCTCTCACTTACCCAGGATGTCGATAAATTTCCTGCTATAGTCATGAATATACTCTGGAACTAATTTATTCCACGGGATCCATTGATTTCGTAGGGTATCAAAATGAAAGTCATATAAGATTGGAAGATGACCTGCAGCAAATAATGGTCTATTTCACTTTGATCATAGACATGCAAATTCAGAATCAGTTCCGGCTCATGCTTGAAATGAACTAAAGCTGCCTGTTCACTGGACAGAAACTACATTGAGTACTTTAGGGCTATTCTTTCACTGGACAGATACTATTGAGTATTTTGAACTAATATTACTCATTCACTGGTCAGATACTAAGTATTTTGAAGTACTGCTTCTTGTTCACTGGTCAAATGCTTTCTGAGTATTTTGAAGTAAGGCCACCTGTTCATTGGATAGATAGTTACTGAGTCCCTTCCCTGGGAACACAATGGTGAGGCAGGGAACTCTGGTCCCTACCCTTAGTTGTTGGTGGGTCAGGTGAGGGTAGACAGAGGCAAGTGAACAGGCAACTCAATGCAGCTGCTGAGTTCTGCGATGGGGAATTGCAGGTACAACAGGCATCTAACCAAGCTGGGACAGTGACGAGATCTGTGAGGCACCAGGTGCCACAGGTGGCTTGGGAGCCTCAGCCCTCTACATCATCACCATTGCCCTCCACCCACACCATTCTTTACCATGATTGACAACCACAGGGGTGCCATGCAAACCCACCTTTTAGAAAAGTCCCTTCACATTCTTCTTCCCCAAACAGACTGCCACCCATAGGCCCCGCCAATACAAAATTTTGGAGCCACAGCTGCGAGGAAGGCTTTCCAAAGAAAATGCCATCCAAACTGAGGCCTGCAGGATGGGTAACCCTGATCCAAGGGGGGCGAGCAGCTGGGAGACTGTGTCAGGGAAGGAGGGAGCCCCAGGGGAGGCCAGGGCACAGCGGGGTGCAGGGGCTGGAGCAGCTGAGAGTGGGCAGAGCCTAGCGTGGGCAGCAGGTGAGGGGGAGATGAGCTGGCCAGCCTGACAGGCTACAACCTGAAGAGCCTGGTAAGCCTTTTCAAGTGCTGGATCTCTACCCTGTAGGGACTGGGGAGTCATTGAAGTTAACCCTTCAATGGGAGACCTGATCAGATGTGCCTTTGTAAAAGATCAGAATGGCTGTGATAGGAGAACAGGCCTGAAGGAGGTAAGAGTGAAGACAGGGAGACCTGTCAGTGAGGCTCCTGCCTTGCCCGGGGTAGAGACGATAAGAGCCATGCAGATGGGGAGAAATGGGCACGTCGAGAGACGCTGAGGGGGCAGAGTGAATGGGACTGAAAGGATGGGTCAGGCGGGAAGACAATGTCAAGGTCACTAATGTGGCTGTGTGTATAGATAATAGAGAGATATACAGATAGATGATAGACTGATTGATGGATATACAGATGATAGAGATAGAGATAAATAGATGACATATAGAGACAGATGATCGACATAGAGATAGATGATAGAAAGATCTAGAGATAGGTAGATGATAGAGAAATAGAAAGAGAGAGATAGATACAGAGAGAGGGAGAGATGATAGGTAGAGATACAGATGAAGATAGACACAGAGATAGGTGATCAGTATAGAGACAGACAGACAGGCAGATATGGACATACATACTAGGGCACTTCAAAAAGTTCATGGAAATATTCATATTATCATTTAATTCTACTTTCCCATGAGTTCTTAAGATAACTGAACTAGGGAACTGCAGGAGAGGGCCCAGCAGGGAGAGAGCCTGGAAGCCAGAGCTGCGGGCGTGGCAAAGAGAGCTCGGTGAAGGGGCGAAGAAGGAAAAGATAGGACCAAATCCTGATTTAAGGGACAAGCCGCAGAATGACAAAGGAGGCTTTGGAGGAGCGGGAGCGGGGTGGTGGAGGATGTTTCAGGAAGGCAGGAAGTGGTCTGCTGTGCCCAAGGCTGGAAAGCAAAGACAGAAGGGCCCGTGAGGTCTGGCAAGGAGAAGGTGGCAGGTGTGCTGGCTGGAGTCCCTGGGAGTTGTGGGCAAAGGGTTAGGGATGGCAGTCGGTTGACACGTAGGAGGGGAGGTTTCAGGATGCTTGGCTTTAAAAGGCAAGAGGCAAAGAGACATCTCTAGAAGGGGATAGAACCAGGAAGGTTTTATTTGAGCATGTCTAAGAGCTGATGGGATGGAACTGGTAGAGAGGGATGGGCTGAAGACACAAGAGAGAGAGGAAAAGACCGATGGATCAAGGACCTGAGGAGGAGCGGGGACAGGCCTCCAAGCACAGGGCAGATGGGCCTTGGCCAGGAGAGGGTCTCTTCTCCCACCGTAAAAGGAGAGAGAGGAGATGGGATCTGTAGGCTTGAGAGCTGAAAGGAGAAATGCCTATCAGACGGCTTCTATGTTTCCTGCTGAAGCAAGAAGGATCATCTGCAGAGAGAGGGGAGGGAGCAGGGTGGAGATTTGGGGAGAAAGAATGTGAATTGCTCCTGTGGAGACAGGAGAAAGTTCTAACTGGAGACTGTGAATTGATGGAGGCACAGGTCTTCGTGGCCACGTGACATTCTCAGCATCTCTCAGCCCCTGGAGATGCAGAGGAGACAGACTTGGGGTTTTCTCGGAGATATGCAACAGCAGCAAAAGGGGTCAGGGGATACAGGCAAGAGTGGCTGGCAAGTGACTGGGCGACAGCAAAGAACAGAAGAGGCAAGGAGGAGCAGCATGGCTTGGAGTTCAACGCATTTTGGGGAACCTGGGTGACAGAGTGATGGTCCCCATGAGGTCAAAGGTAAGCATGGGAGGCAGGAGGCATAGTCAGACTGTAGGCAGAGGGTGGGGGCAGGAAGTCATGATGCAGAGACAGACAGTGTCAGGGCTGTCATAGCCGAGGATGTGGTCAAGGGACCAGCTGCTGAAGTTGCAGACAGAAAGCGTCTGGAACTGGCATGTCCCAGGATGAGGGCAAACTAGGGGTGCAAGACAAGCCCAGAGCCAGGGCCAACATTGTCTCTGAATGAGGGCTTGCAGATGGCGGCAACATGTAGCCAGCACCATGTGCATAGCTGGGCACCACCCCCCACCCCCAAGGAGACTTTAGGTTTTTCAAAAGTGCAATCAGACTGCCATCAAATAGAGCATGGACTTTTAAAACATCTTCCATTTGCTCAACAACTCCCCATCAGAAAGACCTGAGATCATCTTATTTACTTTAAAAAGAACATCCCCAGGACATGATTATAAAATACAACTTAGAAAGTCATCTACCTGCCAAGCCATATTCAAATATCAGTAAGAGATGAACAAAGAATGACCCTAGCATTATATATAGTCCTTGGAAGACACACATTTTGCATTGTATACTCATATAGTTCTTTGAGGATGCACATTTTTCATGCAAAAACTTAAAACCTAAATATGACGATTTCCCATGAGTGGTCTACAAGTGCATACTTGATGGTCTACTGTGCAAATACTCAGGAATATAGCAGATGAATTAAATTGTGGAACTCTAGACAGCTAGGGAAACTCTAAGGAGAAGAATCTCAAAGTCATGCAGAATATGAAAAGTTTAAAGAGCTTAAACAGAGCAAAGGAAGCAAGTACCTAAGCTCAGGTGAGAAGAAAGTTTAGATTCATCAGGAAAAGTCATCCAAAGGGCCTGGGCTTCTGCTATAACAGCTGATGCATTTGAACTTCTCCAAGGGGTACCACCAGGTACTCTGGCCCTGGCATGTTTCTCTACAGAAGCAAACAAACTTGAAAACCCATACAGGCAGAATATGGAAAAGCAAGTTCACTTCCTCTAAAAACCTAACCCAATGCACTCTGAGCAGGAAAACAGGATAACATTAAGTTCCTACCTGGCAATTCCCCGGGCCTGGCCCAAACACCTTCCATATCAGCAGTAGGCAAAGTAGCGATACGTTTGATACATTCATCAAATTTAACCCTTCCATCCTCAAGCAGAGAAGCACCCAGTGAGCAGTACAGAGCCTCTAGGAAGTAGCACTCCAGCAGGTCCGGGTCCTCTATCTCGCCTTCCAGTAATGCATCCAGCATCCTGGTTAACTGGGTGACCTGGTTCACAGGAAAACACCTGGTTCAGCCCAGCTATTCCACCCTCACAGTGGCCAGTTCCACTCGTAAGTCCTGGGATCCCAGGTCCCAGAGTAATGGGAGGATAGGACCCACCATATAGGTTCAGGCACATGAAGTCCAGTGTCTTGATTTGCACAGGGTCATAAAAGCAAGTGTCATGTCCTCTTCCACCACTAAGCTGAAATGTTACCATGCACCCATCTGGCACCTGTGCTCCCCTTAAAAGCCCACTATGGGTCTATCTTCAGGGAAGAATTTATTTTTGCTAACAGCAGTGACTGTTTCTTACCATATTTAGGTCTGTCTGAGAAACTATCGTCTTCAGCTTCTCTCCTTGTCTTCCATCCACTATCCCTTCCACTATCACACCCATGAGATAGGGCACATATTTCTCAAAGAGATGATCTAAATTGCATTGCTCCACCTATAAAAGAGCAGAATTCCAGAGCATTTTCAAGGGTTTGTTTGTTGAAATGGAAGTTCATGGAAAGCTTTTCTTGTCCAAAGAGGTGTTATAAAACATCTTCTGATGAATGATAAATTTGGCCAATGAGGAAACCCTGATAATAGTGCCTTACATTTGTAGAGAGATTTGTCCTCTACAATACTCTTTTATTTCATCATGAAGCATTTCATTTCACTGCCATAGGGTCTACCCACCCCAGGGAGGGAGAGAAGGAGGATAACAGGTCCCATTTGACAGAAAAGGGGCTAATGATCTTCGAGTTCAGGTGGCATGACCATGGTCATCAAGCAAAGATTGTAAAAGAGTAGAAGGCCTCTCTCCCTATCAAGGCATCAATGTCCACCAGGGATTGCATGGGTCCTTAGACAACTCTCTCTCCTAGATGGTCAAATGGTCCTGTCATGTTTCCCTTGGTCTTCTCTTCTCTAGGGTAATTATGTCCTGGTTTCCAAATCACCACCAGCCTAGTGGCCCTTCTAAAGATACACCCAGGCCACCTGCATCCCTTTGAGAATGCGATCATGGTGCCCTAGATGTGGTCAAGCCACAACCTGCACATGACTGTCATATCCCTCTCTGAATCTTTAAAAGAAGCCTCTTGTTAAAACAATACACACTTGTGAGTGGCCATGTGACACATCACATGGTTTGAGGTCAGCTGAAACCACTGGATCTCAATAACATGACAAACTGGGTCCTCCACACACTGCACTCATTCAACTGGGCAAAAGTGCAGGAGTTGGGCACCTCCTGGAGACACGTCTATCAACATCTGGGCTTATCTGGACCAAGGGTGGCAAACTACAACCCACAAGCCAAATCTGGCCTGCCACCTGTTTTTGTAAATAAAGTTTTATTCATACGCAGCTATGCTCATTTGTGTGCATATTGTCTGGCTGCTTCCATGTCACAACCATGGAGCTGAGTAGTTGCAAAAGAAAGCAGATATCCTGCAAAGCCGAAAATATTTACAATCTACCCCTTTACAGAAAAAGTTTGTCAAGCTCTGGTCTAAACCATCAAAATCACTACCTCACCCCCAAGCTATGAATTATGTGAAATCTACTGTGTGTGTGCCATGTTTTTATCTGATTCCTGCTCAAGGACATGGGAAGATCAAGAACAAGATCATGAATCCAACTACAAACATCCCTCTGGGCTATGTTATCCAACTAGCCACCAATATTAACAACTTAAGTTAATTTTAGAAACAATTTTTACCTTGTTTTGTATTTGATTAACCCATTTTTTCCAGTATGGTTGATATTTCAAGTTTTTAGGATCCACATAAACCATTCCACATCGAGACACAGTTGCAGGGGAGGCATACTGTAAATCTCCAACCTGGAAAAATAAGGAAAATCAATCATGTCTACAGCTATAAACAACTGGACTAGTTGTTAAAGACCTTTTTCTTGTGCAAAGTTTTTATAAATGCATAAAACTCAAGTCATACAAATTAACTCAGCCTAAATGAAGTTTCTAATTGCACACTTAGATTTATGATGGAAAGATTATACAAGTCTGACATAATATTTGTTTAAGTTTTCTCTTACTAAAAACTAATGTGAAAAATTAATATGCTATAGAATATCTGACAAAAATAGAAAAGTATAAAGAATAAAATAAATTATCCAAATCCCACCAACCAGAAACAAACATTGTTTTGGAATGTTTTCCTTTCAGTTTGGGGTTTTTTTTTTAAACAAAGTTAAGATTAGGTAGTATAAAATTTAATAAGTACACAGATAAACCAGTAATGTTAACAAACCATCTTTCTCCAGGAAAAAAGATGCAGTTCAGTCAGCAAATCAAATAATAATATGCACAAATACTCATGGACTGACAAATTTTGCAGGCCAGGCTAGGAAAGGCATTAATAGTAAGCTAGAATGAAAGTAAGTCTCAGGGCCACAGCTGTGAAACAAGCAGTCCATATTGAGATGGAGGGCTTGGAGAGTGGTCTCCAAAAAAAAAAGAAGACGCTCAACAGTATACTTGATATGATAGAAAGTTTGAAAAACCAAATAAGGATAAGATAAAGGCAAACAGTGTGAGAGAAAAAGAAAAGCAATTACAAATTCCAGACAAAACAAATGGCTCTAAATGAAAGCAAATGTAATCACAGTACACTAGTTGGCTCTGCAGTAAATATTTCCATATACATAATAACGTAAATACTGTTTACTGTTAATCAATTTAGCAACATACTATTCTGAGGAGGGGAGGTGGGCTAATGGTATGAGATGAATCCTCACTTTTGTAGCAGTCAGTCAATAAATAATGTGCAAACTTGATCAATGAAGAAGTTGCATGCTAAGCATGTTGCTTATAGATACTAGAGTAATCATCAGAAGAGACAACTCAAAAAAAGTAAAAGTAGTCACCTCTGGGATAGAGTAAAGAGGGGATGAAGGGAGTAGGTAAAGAACAAAGAGGTGCACTTATAAACTCTTCTGCATCTTTTATAATCATCTATATTATTATAACTTTACTAAACATTTGAATTTTAATTAAGAGAAACACATGTTCAGAATTATTTTTCATCACTACTTGCCTCAAAGAGCAGAGCACAGTGTGCTTGAAGCCGAATGCGTTCCCCATTGGCCAATGTCAGCAGCTTGTTGTCATCCATCACAGAATTCATGTTTTCTACCCACAGAGCGTCCACATCACCATCAAATAATATATACCTGCAGCAACCAAAAAGAGGTAAGTCATGTGCCCTAAGAGCCTCCTGTGAAGGAACTCAGTGTAACCTGCCCATTCGTGTCGAAAGTCTTTTCCCAGGGTTTTCTAGCCAGGACCTGAGACAGAGCATGCTACTCGGTCCAGAGGTTTGACCAACATGGCACATAAAAACTGTCTGAGTTAGTCACCAATATTTAAGAGTCAGGGAACTTCATACAAAAACCTGATTTCTTGCTGCTCAGGCAAACTGGAAGGTCTGACCACACAGACTGCATTCCTGCATGGAACAATCTGCTGATGCTGAGTACGAGCTTCCCATGAGACAGAAAGCGTCACAGGCCGCCCCCATGCCATTCTCTTCTTAAATCTGAGGCTGAGCATCAACTGCTATCTATCACTGGTTTGAACCCCCTAGTTCCCCTATGGTAGAGTTAAGAGAAAAGGGAGGTGTTTCGTATACCCATGTGTAGTGAGTTGAATGGTGCCCCCCACCCCAATATATGTCCACCCAGAAGCTGTGACTGTGACCTTATTTGAAAAAAAAGGTCTTTGGAGATGTAATTAACTTAAGGATCTCCATATGAGACCATCCTGGATTATCCAGGTGGACTCTAATCCAATGACAAGTGTCCTTATAAGAGAAAGGCAGAGGAGTACTTGAGACACACAGAGGAAACACCTGACCAACCCAAACTGAGACCATTCTGTAAAACTGCTGGCCAGAACATCAAGGTCATAGAAGATAAAGAAATACTGAGGAACTGCTCAAAATTAAAGGATGCCAGAGAGACGAGACAACTGGATTGATAACTTAAATAACTCTTGTTAGTTAAGGTTTTTTTCTTATTATTAGGGGAATTTGACTAGAACATAAAATCAGGACTGTTCCTTAGTTGACCAAGGAGTTATCATAGGAAGAACCAAAAGCTTTCTGTCTGATGTACTCACAGGGCACTTCCGCACGTGGCCTCACTTGACCCTCACCACAGCGTGTGGAGAGGTAGGCCATATCTACAGGTGGGAAAGATGCAGCTCGAAGGGTGTTCCAGCACTCTCCACAGCACTTTACTTGCCCTGTCTGGCCTTACTTTGCCTTACCTGGCAGTATGGCACAACGAACAGAGAGCCTGGCACAGTGGCTCTCTGAAGGCTCAGGGTTGCACGGCCCAGGTTCAAATCCTGGCCTTGGAGCAAATTTCTGACCTCATCTAGGCCACAATTTCCTCTGTGGCAAGCTGGGGACAATCCCAGTGCCTACCACGTCATATTCATGAGGAGAACTGACTGAGATCACACATAAAAAGCCCTAAGATGGTACCTGGCACTTTATAAGCAGAGCCTCCAGGATTTGACTAAATCTATGGAGGTCCAAGCAAAAAACTACAATATATACTTAGCCACCATTTTTAATGTTTAGTTAATTAGTATTAACTAACCCACACTCCTTCCTACTTATAAAGATACTCACTTTCTCTCCTTCTTATCTGTCGGCTTGTTGATTTCCCTGAAGATGTTTGACAACACCCCATCTGTCCAGTCTCGGGTGGTGGGGTCCAGGATGCCATAGAGTTCTATGACACTCATGGCTTTGGGGTTCAGGATGTACAACTTTGTCGTCAGCCCAAGCCTAAGCCAAAAGAGAATCTTCAGCCATGGTTCAGGCAAACCAAATGCATGAGGAAAACTATCTGGGTCGCCTATGTGAGGAATTAGATGTTTTGAATCCATTCCAAAATTTAAAACGCAATCCACACAAACTCTCCGCTTGGCTTCCCATTCACTAAACATAAAGTCACCACACTTCACCAAAAACGGGGCCCCAATAAAAATGAGGTCTGCACTGGAAGCACAGCTCTGCTTGTGGAGGGCACCAAGAAGCTAACTTTCATGTATATTATATATTTGTGTATATGATATATTTATATAAATATTTAATAATTAATGATGTATAGGAGACAATACTCAGTCATCCAGAATAATGTAGTGAGCCTTTGAAGCACTAATGTTCAATCCCTCTTATTTACAGGACAACATTTGCTCTGTGTTGCTGACTTTATAAATCAAGTAGACAGGGTATTTCATACCACAATGCCTGTAAATTCCTGCAACACTATATAATTAATTCATCTAAAGAAAACTAAACTTCACAATAATCATGGTTCATAACTAACAAATAAATAATAACATACATATTATATTACACACACACATATGTATGTGACAGTTCTATAAATTATCTAACAATGAATTAACTAAATAATTAAATATAGATGACTACAGCATAGTCCACTTAGAATCAGTAAGCCACTGTCCACTGGTTTTCTCATATAAAACATATGAAGAAATAATAATAAGAAATGACAGCCATTTATTAGATTTTATAAGCTATCTAGAAATGTTAAAGTCACAAAGTATATAAGGCTTCATTTAGATTTTTGCTGGAATATTAGCATACACTGAAGTCTTTCTGGAATCTATATATTGCTTAGGAGAGAAGTAAGAAATCAGAAAAGGAATGAAGGCTGTCAATTCACTACAGGCCTCTGTTATATTCTATGCACAAGTGTGAGATCACTCTTTCCTTCAAGCAGAATTACTCCTGCAAGGCTGGTGATAAGGCTCTGGGGAGGTGACACTCTTTTTCTGGCCACTCCGATCCCACAGCAGTGCTGCATAATGGTGGGTCCTGAGTCACTTTAAAGGTGCAATCTGAACACCAAGAAAATATGACTTAATTTTCAAAATATCCTTATAATATCCTTCTCATTTTACAAATAAATCTATTCACCGTAGGATGCACAACAGGGTCGCTATTTTGCATTCTAAATCATGTTAATTAAGTCAGCAATGAAGCAAGGGAAGACACTTTCAGTTCAAAGGGGTGTTTAGGACCCTTTTACCCTCCTAGGAAATCAGAGAGTAAAGTGGCACTAGGAAATATTGCCACCAAACATCTACCACAAAACCACCCTGGCAACTGGGCCCTCCCCACGGAGGTCATACTCACTTGGACTGGGCCTGACACAGAGTGTTAATGACCACGGACTTGCCCCCTCCCGTGGGCCCCACCACCATTGTCGTGTGGCGGGTTAACATGGTTTCGAACATTTGCACCACTTTATCCACCTGCAGGACAAACATTGGCCGCTTGGTTAAAGCACATCTTTATAAAAAAAAAAAAAAGAAAAGAAGAAGATAGTTTTGTTGAGATATAATTCACATACCATACAGTTCACCTATTTAAAGTGTACAATTGAATGGTTTTTAGTAATATTCATAGAGATACACAACCATCACCACCACCAATTTGAGAACAGTTTTATCACTCTCCCCACAAAAACCCTGTACCCATTAGTCATCCCTCCCAATCCCATTTTTCCCCAGCCCCTGACAACCCCTAATCTACATTCTGTCTCTATGGATTTGCCCATTGTGGACATTTCATATAAATGGAATCATCCAATATGTGATCTTTTGTGTTTGGCTTCTTTTGCTTAGCAGGACGTTTTCAAGGTCATCCTCGTTGTGGCATGTCAGTGCTTCATTCCTTTTTATGGCCAAATAATAATCCAGGGTGTAGACAGACCACATTTTTTTCATCTACCCATGAGCTGCTGGACACTTGGGTTGTTTCCACCTTTTGGCTATTGTGAATAATGCTGCTATGACATTGATGAACAAGTTTCTGAGTGGACATATGTTCTCATTTCTCTTGGGTAGATACCAAGGGGTGGAATTGATGGGTCATATGGTAACTCTACGTTGAACTTGTTGGGGGATCTGCCAGACTGTTTTCCAAAGTGGCTGCACCATTTTACATTCCTGCTGGGGAACACATCTTTTTAAACAACCATCTCCAAAGAAAAAGTCAAGGCCAGGACAGGCACAAAGAGCTATTGTCTGTGGCTGGTGCCCGCTACCCAGGACTGAGGTCTCAGGGTAGCCTGATGCCCCCAGGCAGCCCAACCAGAGGCAGCCAACCTGATCCTGCAGCTTTGGACACTTATACTCTCAGCAGAACACTCTGCCAGTAAGTTTGCCTTAATGACAAAATATACAACCTTACAGGCTTCAGATCATCAAATTCCCACCCCAGCAAAATTTAATGTAATTTTTTTTGTAAGTGTGACTGAAAAAATAAAAGGTGGGATGGAGAAAGAACATTAAATGGTTGGGCCCCAAAACAAGATAATTAAGTCATGTGATCACATTGTGCCAAAGACAATTGGAAGGTGGTATATCCATACAACAAAATATTATTCAGCCTTACAAAGGAAGGAAATTCTGACACATGCTACAACATGGATGAACCAACCTTGAAGACGTTATGGTAAGTGAAAAAGATGCAAAAAGACAAATACTGTATGATTTCACTTATATGAGGTATCTGGAGTAGTTGTATTCGCAGAGACAATAAGTAGAATGGTGGGTGCCAGGGTCTGGGGAGAGGGGAGAAAGGGTTTAAAAGCTGTTTAAAAGGTATGGGGTTTCAGTTTTACAAGATGAAAAAGTTCTGCAGATGGATAGTGGTGATGGCTGCACAACAATGGCAATGTCCTTAAAGCCACCAAACTGTACACCTAAACACATTAAGATGGTGAATTTTATGTTATGTATATTTTATCATAATTTAAATAATGGGAAAAATGGTTAAAATGGTAAAATTTATGTTATACATATTTTGCCATAATTTTTTTCAAAGAGCTGCAAAAAAACAAACAAACAAAAAAGCAATTGAAAGAACCCCAAAGTCACAGGGAGGGCCCAGGTTCAGCACTGCGCACCTGGACTGGTAAAATGACATAGCCGTTCTCCTCCAGCACCTGCTCCACCGCATCATTGAAATCAGGGTAGCGCACACGGGGGCAGTCTAGTCCAGGAAACAGATCGGAAATCAAACCGAGGAAAAGAGGGACATCTTCAAACACAAACTTGGGCAGATTCATGTCTCGCAGGGCCCGCATCAGTACCACATCCTGGATGAAACAAAACGCAGAGGTTTCCAAGAGATTTCTGAAGGAACCGAGTGCAAGTCTGGAAACCCTCTTACGAAATATAAAATGAAATTTTCCATAAAATTTATATACATTCTCAAATTTTTTATATTTTTAATATGTTTTTAATTTTTTTCTTAATATGTAAATATAAATAATACATTAAAATTACATATTTATATCTTCTATTAAATTTCCATATAAAAATGTTATATGAAAATTTTATATAAATTTATGTTAAAGTGAAATATATATTTTATTTTAAGATGCAAAATTTCATATTTCATTTTTCAAAATTTCAAAATTTTAAATGAAAATAGAATCTAAAATGAAATATATAAAAGCAAAACAGAAATTATAAAATTTTATATAAAAATAAAAATTAAATAAAATATCAAACAGTGCACATATAGTCTCTTTCAAGTATAATATCCAGGGCTGGCCCTGTGGCTCACTCGGGAGAGTGCGGCGCTGGCAGCACCGAGGCCACAGGTTCAGATCCTATATAGGGGTGGCCGGTGCGCTCGCTGGCTGAGCATGGTGCAGACCACACCGTGCCGAGGGTTGCAATCCCCTTACTGGTCAAAAAATAAAAAATTTTTTTAAAAGTTCAAGTATAGTATCCAGAGAAACACGAGAGCTTGCTGCCACAGAATGGGATTGACTGAACTGAACCTACACTTTGGGGCAAGTCAGTGTCATGTAAAAGAAACAGAATTAGTTCTCTCAACTTTCGTTGCAAAGAGAAAATAAAAATTCACATTTGTGCTTTCATGGGATCTTGTCTGTCCCCACCCCTCCCTCTGCCCCACCATCCTGAGGTTACAGACTGATCATTACTACTGAAGCACCATATGTGCTGGTACTGGAGTGAGGACATCAGACTGGACCTTAAGGTAATAAGTCTAATTAGAAAAAAACAATATAATGGGTAAGAGACCAAAGTAAGGCCAGATATCTAAAGGAAGTGACAGCCAAAATTTAAAACCTTCAGTTGAGCACTGTACTGTACCCGTCCCCTCCATCTCAGCATTTATTAAGTGCCCATGAACCAAATGAAGTCAAAGGACGCCCCAGGGTCCCTACCTCCCTGAGATCAGCAGAGCCTCTCTTCAGCTCACCAGCCATCACCAGCACGGATTTCAGGGCTCTGAGTCCAAAATCATAATGATGCTGCTTGGAGAGCTGCTCCCGGGCCAGCTTATACAGAACAGTCATCTTTTTGGCCAGAGTCTTTTTGATAGAAGATAATGAAAAAAATAAAATGATGTGAAAGCAATAGAACATTATTATACAAAAGCAAGAAAATGGACACAGATGTTCCAACACAACTCCATAAATAAACAAATCTCATCTGTATCTTTCAGAAATGCCAGGGTGGGTCCTACGTTTTCACTTATGGCAAGTTGAGAACTAATTTAAAAGAACACCTGCCTTATCAAAATTGAATGACTCTCTTAAAAAGCTGGGGGAAATCTCAACTGCCTTAATTTGAAGAACAAAATCCATCGTAGTAATCACACTTCAAAAAGATGCATCTTGTTTATTTGGAACCTAAACCTATAATTTAAGCTGTAATCATTTTTGAGGACAAGTCAGTCACCTAGTCTACATCAAGTGTTCAAAGCCCTACTGGTCCCTAATGCTGGTGTGGGAATTTTGGTCATGAAAAGAACAAGAGATCTCATCCCGCTAACTCAAAATCCTGACATCATAGTAGAAACAAGAGCTTTCAAAATACACACACACACACACACACACACACACACACATACATGTTGCAGAAAAGCAATATAACAACCCTTCATGTTAAAAGCTTTATTTTGTACCTTTTCTAGAACCTTCTGGAAATATCTATGTGCATACTTTTTTGTCAACATTTTTAAAGAGGATAAAAGTTACCTATATACATATTTTTATACCTATATATTCTTAAGTGCATTATTCTAAGTGAAAAAGCCCATCTCAAAGGGTTGCATACTGTACAATTCCAGATGTAGAACATTCTAGAAGTGGTGCAATTACAGTGACTGGGAAACAGATGGGGGTTAGGGTTGGGGGAAGTTGTGACTATTAGGGGTAACACGAGGGAGTTTTTTTGTGGTGATGGGACAAGTTTCATGTCCTGATTGCGGTGATGGTCACTCCAGTCCACACATGTGAGAAAGTGTCATAAAACTACACACACAGGAGGAGTGGAGAGAGAGAGAGAATGCAAAACCTGGTGAAATTCAAATAAAGTCAGTACCTGAGTTAACAGCATTGTACCCACGGCAGTTTCCTGGTCTTGACAATGGACTAGATGTGTAAGACATTATCATGGGGGAAGGGTACATGGGAACTCTGGGTTACTACTGTTGCAACCTCTTGTGAGTTTATTCCAAAATTAAAAGTTATCATTAAAACAGAGGGTGGGTAGGCAGGAGAGAGACAAAGCCAAAAAACCTAAAGAGCCACAGAGAGCTACCACATCCTGACTCCCCAGTCTGGACACAGACATGGGAGGGTTCACAATGCCTGGCTCTGCGCTGACGAGGCCCCCACCTTGGCCCACAGGAAGCCCTCGGAGAAGAGCATGATCTCGCAGATCTGCTGCAGGTCAGGCACAATCACAACCACGGGCCTGAACAGGGCCTTCACTGACTCAGGCAGTTCCGTGCGGCCCGCGTAGCCAGGGTTCATGGTGATGAAGATGCCCATTCGTGAGTCCAAGGAGATCTCCTGCCCTTCGAACTAGAGGACAACAGGGGAGAAAGGAAGGAGTTACGCGGCCCGCCCAGGAAAGGAGGCCTTGGGTGAGCCATGTGGTGATTTATTCTCATAGTATGAGGCAGACACCACCATTTGTCTCCTTTCCCTGTCGGGGAGTTAATGGAGAGCACCTTGCTTAAGGCCCAACAGTTCCAGGGAGGGCAAGCCTCGGCCGACCCCCAAACTCTGATGTGAGCCAAGGGTCTCTTCACTGGAGAAGCAACTGAGGTTGAGAAAGTGCACAGCCTGAGGCTGATTTGAGGTGCTGTGTGACCCTGAACAGGTCACTTAACCTCTCTGAATCTCAGTTTTCTTTTCTGCAAAACAGGGATGCAACCTACCTCATAGCATGGTTGTGGCGATTAAATGAGATAATATATGCAAGAACCCGGCCTGACACATAGCACAACACCGATTTCCATTCCTCTTACCTGTCATGCCTTTCCCCACTCCCATCTCCACCCCAGCCTGCGTGCCTGGACCTCATGCAGTCAACTCTTCCTAAAGAATTCTATCGCAGTATCTTCCAAGAAACCAGTTTTTGTCCCTCCAGTTGCCCCAGACACCAGCGAACTGAAGAAGCCTGTGCATTCTTAGACTCTTTTTTCTAAGGTTGAGTCCCAACGGTCTCTTGTGAACTTTCCTCTCACTGAGATTTTTAACTATGCTATTTCTCGTGACTGTCCACCAGATAAAGGACAGAAATATTTACTTTTATGAGGCACAGGCTGCATCAATGACAAGAGGGCAGCCCAGCAGATAGCTGATGCTTCCCAAAAAACAAGGCCACGGACTCGTCTCCCCAGTCCACACCGAGACCATCCTCACCACTCCCCAGCACCCCATGTGAGGTCCAGATCATCCTCCGGGGAAGACTGACAGGCCTGCTCCTAACACCTCCCACAAGAGCAGTCAACTCAGCCCTAAAATATTTAAGAACAAATTTATAGGAAACCTATCCAGAACTTTACTGGAATCCTGAAAATATTTCATGGTATCCAATTTACATAATCTCTTGACAGTGGGCCCCCCCCCCCAAGGTCTGGGCAGAAAGCAGGTGGGATCCCAGGGCACCAGCTCAAGCCAAATTTTAATCCTGAACCTCCCAATGGGTCTCGGTAGGGCCTTGGAGGATGCATAGGAGTTTTCAGATGAAGGGAAAGAAAGGACAATTCCAGACAGATGGGAATATACATGGTGTTGCAGGGCATGCTGTGTCTGTGGAGCAAGTGGCATGAGAGGAAAAGAGTGAAGGGCATGCAAGGGTGAGGACAGTGTCAGGAGGAGAGGTGGAGCACGTTGGGACCACAGAGGGCCCCTGTACTGGCTGCTCTGGTCCTATGTTGTCATAGAACCTGTTTCTGGGCTACCTAAATTGTATAATCAGATCGTGTTTCTCCAAATTCTGATCCAGATTAATACAATACAATTTAATACAGACTTTCCAAACTTGAGTCTGCAGGTGTATTCTTGGACAGGGAGAGACTGGTGAATTATCAAATTTTTTTAAAATTTTGCCTTCTCGCTTTGATAAATAACCTTATAATGTCATAAGGCCATATGCTTGTTATAATGCCATAACTTTACAAGATATGAAGGTAAAATTTATTGTTCACTGTGATAATTTGACTAAATGGAATGTTAACTTTTTAAGTCAGGTTTTCTCAAACTTGGGAAGTCACCAAAAATATTGTTTTTCCTTTAAAGGGGGTCACGCACATCAGTTATTTGAGAACACAGTCCTCCTACCCATCTATAACTATTAGTTATATGTCTGGAATTAGCTTGAAGTTCTTGGAATATTACAATCCTTAATCATCAAAGATGACGATAATTTTGAGAAACCCAACTGTCTCAAATGGAAAAGAAAAATCCATCAAATCTTCATCTGTAGGGAGCCTGGTCTGAAGATAACTCCCACTATCTGATGTTTTGAAGGTTTTACAGCATTTCCATCCTGGGGACATGACCCAGGCAGGCCTCACACGTATCCTCACCTGGAACATGGTTAACTGATGGATCAGAGCACTTCGAATCGTCTGAATCTGAGACGAGATCACTGACAGCACAGAGGCATCAATTCGATTAAACTCATCAAAGCAGCCCCAAGCTCCGCACTGGGCGAGGCCAGAGAAAATCTTCCCAACAGCCTGGAATGAAAGAAATGTCAGGACAAGGGCAATCTCCATCTTTAAAACTGCAAGCAACACATTCATGGATACATTTTCTAAATTAGAGCAAACAATGAGATTATCAGATTGGCAGAGAAGCAGCGGGCAGCCACTTCACTAACCGATCTTTCTAGCAAGACTCCCAAGGCCTCTTACGAACCAGCTCCCACTCAGATTTTTGTGTAAAACTCCAGATTTCTGACATCTCTTGAAATACTGGAAAATCTAGCAACATTAGGTTCAATTTCCCAAGTGGTGATAATGAACCAAAGCTGAACAGAGCACTCTCTTTAGGCAGAGCATTGTTCTCCAGTTGGCCACAGTCTCCACCACTCTCTATTGTCTCTCTTGCTGCTTTATTCATTTACATTATCTACCTGACCATGCCACACATGTAAGTTTGAGATTCCTACCCTACATGCTGTTAACAAAAACAGAATCTTTAAGCAGACACATGTAAGTTCTGAGACTACAGGGGTGAAAGGTTTTCTACTACATTCTTCCAGCTGTCACCATGCCATTTCATGGAACACTTTGAGGTGAAACACTTTCCTGCTACGTCCTACTTTAAGCTCTCTACCTAATAAGATAGTACCAAAAGTGACAGCAAGGCCTTACTTTGTAATCCATGCCTTCACCACAGTTGGTTACGACACAGAGCAAGCCCAAGGCTTTCGCGAGGTCCTTGGTGGTCTCGGTTTTGCCGGTACCTGCTGGGCCAGCAGGGGCCCCGCCCAGATACATGGACAGTGCCTATAAGCAAAATGCAAAACATGTTTTCTGATTCACAGATGCAAACAGGTGTCATTTCCAAATTCATCACTGTGACAATATATGCATAATATATACATAAACACACATACACACACACACACAATTGACCCTTGAACAACATGGCTTTGAACTGTGCAGTTACACGTGTACGTGGATTTTTTCAACAAATATCCATACAATACTGTAGGTGTATTTTCTCTTTTTTATGATTTTCTTAATAACATTTTCTTTTCCCTAGTTTATGTATTGTTAAGAATACAGCATATACTACACATAACATACATAATATGTGTCAACCAACTGTCTGTGTTATTGGTAAGGTTTCCAATCAACAGTAGGCTATTAGTAGTTAATTTGCGGGGAGTCAAAAGTTACACATGGATTTTCAACTTCACAGTGGGGTTGGCGCCCCTAACCTCCATGTTGTTCAAGGGTCAGTTATATATGAACAAAGTGATGGTTAATTTTAAGGTGGCCAGATAGCTGGTTAAGCATTATTTCTGGGTATGTCTGTGTGGGTGTTTCTGGAAGAGACTAGCATTTGATTCGATGGACTGAGTCAAGTAGATGGCCCTCCCTGTGCAAGTGGGCACTGTCCAGTCCATTGAGGGCCTGAATAGAATGAAAAAGTGGAACCAGTAAAGGAACACAAAAATCAACTACATTGTATGTTGATAAATTAAAATAATAAATAAATAAATAGATAATAAATAAATAAAAATAAACTACTATTAATTAAAATAAAATACTATTAACTAAAAAGAAAAAAAAATGAAAAGGTGCAGGAAGGTTGGATTAACTGCCTGACAGGTGTACTGGGACATCGGTTTTCTCTGGCCCTCAGCACTGCTGTTCTCCGGTCTTTAGACCCGGACTGGAATCTATGCCATTGGCTCCCCAGCTCCTAGGCCTTTGAGCAACACCACTGGCTTTCCGGGTTCTCCGGCTTGCAGACAGCAGATCGTCAGCCTCTATAACAGCACGAGTCACTAACCTTATAATCAATCTCTGGATATATATATATCCTGTTGATTCTGCTTCTCTGGAGAACCCTATTACATGTAAGTTCACACTTTTGTTTTTCAATCACAAAGGACTGTATCACTCACAGCACAGTAGGCAGCATGGGCTCCATGCTCTCACCCGTTCCCTTTGTCCCTGCCCCCCAGGTCCCTCAGGGGCGAGGTGGAGACAGGCCCCCTCGGGCATGCTGCACACACAGTGGGCTGGAGTTGCAGCTGTGGAATCATGAGCCAGTCTGACAAGGGGGGCTGTGCCAGCAAATCCCCAAACCCTGCCCTGGACAGAGACATCTCCTTCATTACCCTGGAGGTAATGAAGCAAACAAATGTGCCCTCTGTCCTGGAGGGAGACAGGGAGACAACTGTCTCTCTCATCTAAGGCTGTTCACTTGAACAGACAATCCAGAATAAAAGCTGTCACAAGACGTGCAAACACATGGCACCCTCACCCTCTTCCATAGTCCCCATCCTTGACATTTTGGCATTTTTCCATTGACCTCCACAGACCACCCTCCATTGTACAGGGACCAGCGTACCAGGGACTAAGCAAACGGTTAGCATCTACCCTGAAGACAAAGCCCCAGCGGTCCCCAGAGATGACACTCACGGGCACGCTTACACCCCAGTCCCAAACAGTGACAATCAGATCATATTCCAAATGGAACATTATTTGGAGATTTTAAAGCAATGATCTTCTTTATATTCCAATCGCCGCAGTCATGCTTATAGACACAAGGTCAGATGTAACCACAAGCGCCCACAGTCACCTGCGTGAGCGTCAGGTAAATCCGGTCTGTGAGCGGCGTGATGACCAGCCTCCCGTTCAGGCCCATGTACTCGTAGCCATAGCCGAAGGTCCCTGTGCACTGACGGATGTTCAGCTCATCTGGCTCTCGGTCCCAGTAAAACCGCAGCTGACTTTCCCACTCAAACTCCCGGGCCTCGAGAATGCTGGACGGTGAGAAAAGTGGAGGAAGGTGAGGTGATAAGGGACGCCAAAGAACGACAAAGGGACGGTGTCCCTTTGGAAACACCGGTGCCATGGTAAGGGATTTACCTGCCTCTTTTTTATTTATTTATTTATTTTTGACAGTTTTTTTTTATCGAAACATAATTGATTATATATATTTGTGGGGGTACAGAGCTGAATATCAATATATGTGATGATCAAATCAGGATAATTAGTATACTCATGTTTACCAAACATAATTAATCTTCGTGACCCTTAACTAGTTTCTTGCCAACCACCCTCCCCTCCCCCTTTCCCACCTCTAATAACCACAGTTCTGTTCTCTTTTTTTTATTACCTGCCTCTTATAAAAGAATCCACAATGTCTCTGGCGTGCACATCAATGATGAGAACTGTGTTGTATTTTTTCCTGTCGTTTTTGCTCAAGGGCATGGTGATGCGAGTCACCAACTCATCAATTTGCCGGTGCATTTTCTTGCCAAAGTCCTTCATGGCTTGTGTCTTCCCTCCTTGCACCTGGCGGAAGACATCCTCCACCTCCCAGGTCCACCACACCTGGCTGGCGGCCAGCACCACCATGCCCTGGTACAGGAGCATCCAGTCAACCCTACAGAAAAAGCACACCTTTAAGAGACCTTTGCCCATCCAGGCATTGGTACAAAGACAGTCCCATTAAGAATTTAGTATCTGATCTGGAATAGGGAAGGCAAGTAAAAGAGTTAAGTAAGCAAACGACAGTAAGATTCTTCCGACTAGATAGTACAGTACCAGGCCAGTGATACTCGCCCCCCAAAATATTGTAGGTATCTGACTGCAGAGAAAGATGTCAGCTCACCTTAAAAATGCTTCTTCATAAGGTTCCCAAATTACTTAGTATTATGGGTTCATTGTAAGAAGTAAAAAAAATTGCAACAGAGAAATTAATAATCTCTGCCCACGTTTTCAGCCCTTTTTATAGCTTCCTGCATGTCATGTCTTTTCCATTTTCAACCAAACCTAATCAGAGTTACACATAAATGTATGGTGGGAAAGGCTGTGGTGGTTGTTTCTCCAAACACAGCAGCGTGCGAAACAAGTTACTCTACACTTTGCTTTTCTCGTTTAATAATTCTAATAGACATGCCTTTAGATCAACAGATATAGGTCTATCTCAGTCCCTGTAAAAGCTGTATATTTCAGAACACAAAAGTACCACCACAGTTTACTCAAACATACTAACTGAGGCCTATTCAGATTGCTTCCAATTCTTTTACCAATACAAATAATACTGCAATAAACATCCCTCTACATCATTTGGCACAGTCTGAAGACAGTTTTGGTTGTCACAGCTGGGAAGGATGGTGCTATTGGCAGGGTAGTAGGGACTAGGGACACTGCTAAACATCCTACAATGCACCCGACAGCCTCTCTTCCCCCAACAAAGAATAATCTGGCCCCAGAGTCTATAGTGCTGAGTTGAGAAACACCACTCTACATATATCATACATCCTGATGAGTCAGAGCTGCTTCCAGTGTTACTTCTGGAAGGCAGTGATTTCTGTCTAGTTCAGTTTTGAAATAGCATCTAGCATAGTGAATAGCCCAGAGCAGAGTTCAGTAAATGTTAGTTAAATGAATGAACATGTCTAGTGATGGGCTAGGACCACCCCTATCAACTCACAAGAGGTAACTGTTGAACAGTCAGGAATTTTATAAGCTGGTGGTTTAATCACGTACTGTTAGTGCATTTAGCTTTGAAAACAGCCATGGTGGGAGCATTTACACCATGGAAGTTGGAAAATGTTCTAAATTTACACTTTAATTTTTTTTCTGGAGAGCCAGTTTACCACTGAATATATCTACATATATGTTATTACATAAAGAGGTAAATTTTTGATTTATCACAGTACCTCAGAAATGGCAGGATCATAATCATATAAATATTATACCATTTTCTAATAATTTATTTTTAAATAGATGTTTTCACTTCACAAAATCAAAAAAGCAGTGTACAAAATCAAGAGGACAGTTTTCCCATAACGATAGTAAAGATTTTATGTCTGCATAAAGGCCCTGCCAAATATACTACAGCTTTACTGGGAATCATGCCTAAATCTTCTAGAACAAGTTATCCAAAGACACTGCATGTATTTGAGTTCAACCGCACATTAAAGCCCAGCCCTTCTTAGCCACTAGGAGCTGGCATGCCTCCATGTGGCACCCTGAAGCTTCACTGGCCACAAAAACTAAGGAATGATTGAAATTCACTAAATATCTTAGAAACAACTTTGCTCATTAACCCATATACATAATCAGTTCTACCAAACACCTGGTTTCTGTTGCTTCACTAGTCAGTGGTCCTAGTGCTTGAGGTGCTCAGAAACCCCTAGGAGGCTCATAAAAACACCCATCCCTGGGACCCATCCCCAGAGCTTCTGATGCACAGTGCGGGGTAAAGCCCAGGAATGTGCGTTTCTAACAAGCTCCCAGGGTCCTGAGACTGCCGATCCAGGACTACGCTTTGAGAAATACTGCACTAGGTGACCCCTTAAATAAAGACAGCTATGTGTCAGCTAATTAGCTATTGTAAGAAAAGAAAACTGCATTTAGACTGTCAGCCAATCTACGCCAACCCCTTAAAATTAATCCATTATGACTATAAATACGGTAAAGCCAACGCAAGTTCACATTTACGACCTTACCTGCTTCTGTCCTCACAGTACCTAAAAATAGCCTCTTTGGTAATTCGTCTATTAGTTCTTCTCATTTCATTCAAAACTGCCGTCATCCAGTCCTCCACTCGCCCCTCGGCCCGGATGATCTTCAAAAACTCCATGACTTCTCCTTCTGCTGAAATCATGGCAGACACCAGTTTCTCTCCACTGTCCCCGTCATTAAACCTCAGCAAGGCTATGTTGTCATACATCTGCAATCCAGCAGGAGAGGCTTGTTAATTAAAAAAAAAAAACTCGTTTATGAAAGTGGAAACAACATAAGTCTCCCCTTTGAGAAAGGAAAACATGTAATCAAAAATATGAATCTTGGGCCGACCCTGTGGCACACTCGGGAGAGTGAAGCGCTTGGGAGTGCAGCGGCGCTGCCGCCGTGGGTTCGGATCCTATATAGGGTTGGCCAGTGTGCTCGCTGGCTGAGTGCGGTGCGAGCGACACCAAGCCAAGGGTTGCAATCCCCTTACCGGGCACAAAAACAAAAAGACAAAAAAAAAAATATGAATCTTAAATATGAATTCTTAAGAAGGAAATCAGCATTTATTAAAGGGAAAGAATGGAATAAAGTACTTATTCCTAAGTGCTTTTTTATTAGGGATGAAGGAATTACTCTACAACACTGGTTCTCACCAGGGATGACTTTGTCCCTGGGGGACACTGGGCAATATCTGGAGATATTTTTGGTTGTCATAACTGGGGAAGAGGTGCTACTGACATCTAGTGGGTAGCGTCCAGGGATGCTGCTAAACACCCTACAATGCACAGGACAGTCCCCACATCATAAACCATCCAGCCCAAAGTGCCAATAGTGCCAGGGCTGAGAAGCCCTGCTCTAGGCTGATTCTAAATACAGAGCTTTGATTAGCCAGCCAAAGATTATGCATGGAAAGAAAGAAAGAAGGAAAGGAAGGAAAGAAGGAAGGAAGGGAGCGAGGGAGGAAATAACAAGTTGAACTCTCAGAAGGAGAGAGCAGAACGGTGGTTACTAGAGGCAGGAAACGGGGGATAGTGAGAGGGTGGTTAATAGACACATAACGGTAGATAGGAAACACAAGTTCTTTTTTGGGGGGGGGCGGTTCGTGACCAGTAAGGGGATGGGAACCCTTGGCTTGGTGTCGCCCGCACCGCACTCAGCCAGTGAGCGCACGGGACATCCCTATATAGGATCCGAACCCGCGGCCGGAGCGCTGCTGCACTCCCAGCACCGCACTCTCCCGAGTGCGCCACGGGGTTGGCCCAGGAAAAACAAGTTCTATGGGTGTACAATCGAGCCAGGCATCTACAATTAACAATAATTTACTTCATGTTATCAAATGGCTAGAAGAGAGGAGATCGAATGTCCTCACCACAAAGAAATGATTGTTTTGTAATGATGAATACGCTAATTACCCTGATTTGATCATTGCCCATTGCATACATGTATTAATACTCAACTCTGTACCCCACAAATATGTATAACCAGTATGTTTCAATAAAAAAGAAAAAGAAAACAAAAACAAAGATTATGCCTGGCCATCCTCTGCTCTCTATCACACGGGACAGTTTTCTCTGTTGTTTCCTGCCATTCGAGATAGTTCGTGGATACACATGCGTATGCACATAAAAAAAGTAAGAAACACTGGCTGGAAGGAATCACACCAAACCCGTGAGAGTGGCTGCCTCTAGGAGGCAGAGGAAGAGCTATGAATGCGGATGGGGTACAAGGAGTATGACAACTTTATCTGTACAACTTTACCAAAAAAAAGAGACAGAGCGAATATGACGAATTGGTAGCAAGTGTCAATTCTGGGGGGAGGATAAGATTATTTAGTTGACATTATAAGGTAGGTACTGTTGTAAGTACTTTATAAGTATTAACTCATTCCACCTTTACAACAACTGCACTGAAACAGGTAACTATTAGGGTTATGTCCATTTACAGATGAGGAAACCGATGCCCAGAGAGGTTAGGTAACTAGCTGAAGTTCACACAGCAAATCAGTGGAGAGCCAGGATTGGAACCCAGGCGATCTGGTTCCAGAGCCCATGTGCTAAACCACTATCCTCTATTGCCTCTCTGTTTATTATATTAGTCTTTGCGTATTTCTGTATTTTTTCAGTTTCTCAAAAAAAAAGTTTTTGGACTATGGGAAAAGAACAAAATAACAGCAGAGTTCTGGTGTAATTTCAGACTAAATGCGTGTCATCAGGTTTATGCTTCAAATAAAACCCCCAGCAGCATTTCAGTCTCAACCCTCCGGGTTGACCGTCCTTGCACAGAGAAGTGGCGGAAGACAAGCTGCAGCTGTGAACTGCACACTGGCAGCCCCCACGCGGGCCCAGAGGACCGACCTTGATCATGTGCTCCTGGACGCAGAGTGGGTCGCTGTTTCCCAGGATGCTGAGCAACTCGTCATCAGAAATGAAGAAGAACCTCGGGAAAGCATTTCTCTTTGAATCTAAGTAGTCATTTAAGCTTTTCTGACATTTCTCCAGGCTCTCGCTGATGTTCTGTAGCTCATTGAGACGGTTTGGGGCTTCACAACATCTCTTGATCACGGGGTCTTTTAAGGTCTCACCCATGATCTGGACAAGGGCAAAAAGAACCGTCAAGCAAGGGAGAGAAATGCTGTTCTCATTTCTGAAACAGGCATCCACCAGGGCCCAAGCACAAAGAGAACAACACTGCGAACACCCCAGTGCCAGAGCCGTTGGGGAGACCAATTTGGCAAAAGCTATCAAATTTTTAAACAAGCATATCATTAGCACCTTCCAATGTACTACATATAATTAACTTTTTCTGATCTTTTTTTTCCACCTTCCCACGAAAAGGCCAGCTGCGTGGGGTAAGGATTTTTATCTGTCTTGTTCACTAATGTATCCCACCGGCCTGCACTAGAGCTTGAATATAGCAGGCCCTCAATCGACATCTGTTGAATTAATAAAGCCAGCAAGCCACTTGGAGCAATTTGTATATATGGAATATTCACTACGTCTTTCTTTATCGTGGCAAAAAGAAAAGCAAAATAGCCTAAATGTCCAACAACAGGGAATCAGGTAAATAGTTTGTTGTGTGTGATCATTTAGACTTTTTAATTGAAATATGTCAAAGATGTTGAAAGAAAAACTCCAATTATACTGGTAAAAATGATCCTATTTTTGTAAAATATTTATTTATTCATCTATATCTATTTATATGTTTACATAGGAGTAAACATTCTTGAAAAATATATGCTCAACTGTTAAAATGGTTATCTTGGGTGAGGGTATTTTTTTCTTTTTCTTGACTTTTTTTTTTTCCTTTTTTGTAATTTCCAAATCATTCTACAATGAATAGATCTTTGTTGTATTTTTTTTTTTAAGTTTTAAAAAAAGAACTTATTCAAATGGATAAGGTATAAACTCTAGTGAATAAAGGAGACCAAAACATGATCTGACCACCTGTAACTGAAGAACACAAAAGCAAAGCTAAATAGCAAAATATCTGGGCTTTGAGGTCTGGGTTAAAATCCTGGCTACACTAATTACCAGCAGCAGTAATGACTGGTAAAACACTTTCTGAGAAGGACTTCAAAAGGAGCATACCCTTTCAGGGGCAATTTGTCTTCTAACAATCTATTATAACATATTTATTCTAAATATGGAAAAAGCATTAGGCACAAACCTGCACATTATGTGTGAAAGCAAGGAGTTCTGTTCAAACAAAATGCCTAATTACTAAAGAATAATCAACTAAACTAATGTCAAGGTACTCACTGGAACATTATATGAAGGCCTTAAAATATTTTCTCAGATGATTTCATAATATGAAATATTTCTCATAATATTAAGAGAAAAATACAAGATATAAAAATATATATAATATGATCTGTTTATATAATTATTATTGTGTTTTTTAAACCTATACACATAGGGAGATTTTAAAAATATATTGTCATGTTAAAGTAGTCCCATTAAGGTAATGGAACCATGGGAGATAAGTTTTTTCTACTTTTCTACATTTCCAAAAAAAAATTTTTGTTTTCTTTTTAAAGATGACCAGAAAGGGGATCTTAACCCTTGACTTGGTGTTGTCAGCACCACGCTCTCCCAAGTGAGCCACAGGCCGGCCCCTCCAAAATATTTTAAACACACAAATATTACTTTTATAATAAAAATAAACATTAACAAAGTTTCAATGTTATATGCCAGCAGCTAAAGATCAAACACATTTTTACTAAGTAGATTAAAGTCATACATAATGACAGAAAAAATTCAGAGGCCACTAAAGGAAAAAATACTACAAAAGTACAAGTATCTCAAATCACTGTCCTTCTTTCTTGATTAAAATAGAAAACAGTCACTTGCCCTTTTAAATACTCTATCGATGTTGTCAAACTTTTTCGCCTCCTCTGGAAGTTGTGATCTTATATCTCCACCGATAAAAATGCTTTCAAGATACATCCATTTTCTCTGAACCAACATCCAAATCTGTAAAAGTACAATGTTAATCGACAGGGGTTACCAAGTACCTTGAGGAGTATATGGCAAAATCCCACCCTAACACAGGACAGATTCAAATCAACTTGGGTTGAAGAACTTTCCAGGCAAGATGGCAGAGTGAATATATACGCGGCCAACTCCCCTTCCATTCCAGAGGTACAGGAATGTGGAGAAAGCATAACTATATATTGTAAAATACATGATCATACTCAAGAGCAAAAGAAATTCTCCACGCCAGCCCAGGACAGAGAGGAAATTTCTAGCTGTGAGCAGGGATTAGAGCCCTGTGACTCACAACAACCAAGGACAGACCAGGCAGAAGTCCATGCAAAAAGCAAGCCAGGTATATGTGCCCAGCAATTGCACTCTTGGGCATAGACCCCAAAGAATTTAAAACAGGGACTCAAACAAATAGCTGTACCTGCATCCTCACAGTAGCACTATGCACGGTAACCAAAAAGTGGAAATAGCCCAAATGTCCATCAACCAATGAACAAATAAACAAAATGTGTATATCCATACAGTGGGATACTATTTGGCCATAAAAAAGAATAAAATACTGATGCCCACTACAACATGGATGAATCTCCAAAACATTATGCTAAGTGAAAGAAGGCAGACACAAAAGGCCACATATTATATGATTCTATTTATATGAAATATCCAGAATAGATAAGTCCATAGAGACAGAAAACAGGCTGGGGTGGGGATGAGGGATATTGGGTAGGGAATGACTGTTTAATGGGTACCAGGTTTTCTTTTCGTTTCATGAAAATGTCCTAGAACTGCAGGTAGTAGTTGTACAACATTATGGATGTACTAAATTGTGCACTTTAAAATAGTTAATTTGATGATATGTAGATTTCACCTCAATAAAAAAAATTTTTTAACAAATAAAGAAAAAAACAGTGCTATATCCCATGTAAGATCTTCCACTAATAAAAAGTCATAGACAAAAACAGCAAACAAACAAAGCAAGCCAAGGGAGCACAGGCATGATGGGAGGCCAGGGCCTGGATCACTGCCCTAAGCCGTTGAACCAGGCCTGGCATCATCTCACCCAAAACTCACGTTGTAGCCTGTGGTCTGGGGAGGAGAAAAAGGCAGCCATACAAAAATGGTGAAATGAGTCTGAATTGTTCACAGAAGTATGGACTAGTATTGCCCACAGAGGAAGAAAGCCCCAAACCACCTCATACAAGACTGTGACTGGTACTGCCCAATGTCACAGGCGAGGCTGGAGAGACTGCAAAAACAGATGACAAAGTGAAGCAAGCACAGGAAAAGAACTTCATGTGAAATGAATTTTCAAAAACTGAAAAAACAGAAAAACTCACCACCATGAGATACAGTTGACAGACACAAAACAAGTGGGAAATTCCTGCTTGAGAAAATAACAAGTATAGAGAAATCTGAAAAGTACTTTAAAATAAATATGTTTACAATTTTCAATGTGATAAGGGAGGTGAAAGCGTCTTTGCAACAAGAACAGGACAGTATCAAACAAGAATAGGGACATATGAAAAAGAAACAATTGGGAATTTTAGATATTAAAAATGCATCCATTGAAATAAAAACTCAGATCAACTCCTCTAATCATGCCATCCTCCTCCCAACATAAATCAAGACAAAAATGTTTGAAAGATCATTAGTTTCTAAGAACAAAATATTCTCATATAAAAGTTCTTTCCTGCTATGAATTAGCTCGAATCCATCTTCCGTTTATCTTTTCTCTCACCTCAATAACTTCCCCTATCACAGAAAGCGTTTTTTCCCATTTGTGAACAGTTTGCAGAAAAGGCCCCACAAATCTGCTTCCTGAGATGCTCTGCAGGTTGAAAGTGTTGTCATCAAGACACTGAATAATCTCATCAACAGACCCCAAGATGTAGCCTCGCTCCTGCGTGCCTTTGTAATACTTGACCACGGTGAATTTCATATTTTCCCATGTGTCTAGAATTTCCTTCACAGCCTGGTCAAGAATATAAAAAGAATCATTCAGGATAATGATTCAGGTTAAATTGAAAAAAATGGAACCCCAGCCCAACCACAACTTCCTTAGTTTGCCTTTGATCAATGACTCAACCCAGAGTCCTGGGTCAGTTTTCTGAAAAGTCGAGCTCCTGTCATGGTAATAATGGTCATCATTTAGCAAGCGTTTACTATGTGCCAGGTAAGCATGTTGAACACATGATCTCATTTAGTCCTCAAAGCAACCCTACTGCGGAAGAGATTACTATGACCCACATTTTACAGAGACGGAAATTGGGGCTCAGAAAGGCAAAGCAGCTTGCCAAGTTCACTCGGCTACTGAGAGCCAGAACGAGGGTCTAAGTTCCATCAACTGCCTCCAGAGTCTGCATACTAATGCAACCCCACGTGTGTTTACTCTAGTGTTAAGCTGGAAAATTGAATTACAAAATAATATGACTATTATGATTCCATTTTCAAAAAACATCTGTATCAATATGTATATACCTTTATATGTATATATATAAGTATGTGCACATTGTGTGTATATGTGTACATATGTATATGTATATTATGCATATATATGTGTGTACGTGTTTGTATATATGTATATATGTGTGGTGTGCAAATGTACTTATTATTCATGTACATGTATATATGAGTACATATATGCATGTGAATGTTTATATGTATTACATATTTGCATATGGGGGCTTGTTTGTATCTGTGTATGTGTATGTTTGTATGTATACATGCATGGGTGTATGTATACATATATGTGTGGTATGTGTACATGTAAGTATATGTGCATATGTATATGTGTGTGCATGCATTTTTAAGTAGGGTACACTAAACTGTTAATAATTATCTTCAGGTGGTAGGATTTTGAGTGACTTGTTTATTTTTTCAATTTTCTACCATGAACATCCATTACTTCAATAATAAATAAATGGAAAGTGCAACTATAATTAGGAACAATAAAAAATTTAACTGAGGCAGAAGTTGTATTTTAACAACAAATAATTCTTTATTACTCAAACGCAACAGGTACTAGTGTAAATATGTTTACCGTTGAAATAAAAGATTCTTTTCTCTCTAGACTATTTTCTAACTATAGTCTTACCTTCTCAATGGCGACCTCCTTGATAGCGGCTGTGACAATCTCATTGAGAACATCCGTATGTTTGTGAAGTTCCATAGCAAACATATTTTCCAAAGTGAACGTCTCGGTCATTTCAAAAAAGACGCCTGTTTTTTCCATAAGTTCTTCCCAATGCCTGAAAGTGTACCAACATTAAAATCTTTATGCTTACTTAATTTAGTGATGAATTTAATTAGTCCCTTTTAAATCACAGGACAAATACCATTATAAAAACTTCTTATAATGGAATTCTGAAATATGAGGACATCGTGGGAATTATATTTCCAAAGTTTTCCAAAATCCCACTGGCCACCAGAGGTAAACCCAGGAAATAACATTTAGCAAGATACTATATACACTAGTCTTCACAGCCATCTAAGAAAACACACAACTTTTAAATTTTGGAAACTGCTTCTGTCACAGTCTCCAGACCAGTGATCTCGACCTCTGTGGGATCATCCAGCCTTTTTGAGAACCTGGTGGAAATTACAAGCACTCATGTCTTCTATAAATATTTATCGAGTTCCTTATAGCACCAAGGTCACAGGTTCAGATCCCCATACCAGCCAGCCACAAAAAAATATTTTTTTTTAATTATTATTATTATTGTTGTTATTATTTATTGCGTACTGGGTGCCAGGTAGTAGGCTAGGTGCCCAGGCTGCATGGTGACTAGCAGGCAAGGCCCCTCTCCTTGAGGAACCTATCACCTACTTGGGGAGAGAGTCAATAAGAAAACAAATCTAAAATTAAATCATTACAAATAATTTTGAGTATTATGAAAAAACCACAGTGTGACCAAGAAAGAAGGAGCCTACTCCAGCCAGCATGATCAGAACAGACTTCCGTGCACACAGACACAACAGTAAGCAGCTGTGCTCTTGACCCAACTTGGCCTTCTTTCAAGGCTCACATTCAGCCCGTGGGTTTACCAATTTTTATGGTTCCAAGTATATGGAATGAATGAATGTAAGACAGCTAACCATGGTGCTAGACAGCAGAATGCCAGGTACCCAGCACATAAGCAGTAAGTGCTGAATCACGGATTCTTGTACACACACATTACACAGAGAAATGATCAGAAAGAAGGATCTACTGGTCAATCTACCTCTGTATTTCCAAGTTTAGCACAGGAGCTGACAGGAAGTAGAAATATCATAACCCCTGCACAGACTCAACATTATACAGCACTGAGTCACCCAGGAAGACAGTGATTCCCTCTTCCATCCCTTACAATCCCTTTCATTATATCAAAGGGAAAGTCTCAGCTTGGTGTTGCTGTCTTCAACACCTTTTCACTGTTATTCACCTTTCTTAGAGGGCAGGCCTCTGGCTCAGGAACAGGCAACAGTTTTCAGCAAAATTTTTAAATTTTTTAAAATTTTTATAATTACTTCCTATTTATGCCTTTTGGTTTTCCATTTATGGTGGCAAGTTTCTTTTTAAAAATATATTCATTTAAGTAAAAAAGAAATAAACTGATAGAAAAAATATAAAGCCATGACAGCATAGGGGATACTCAGATATAACAAAAATGGTAAGAGATGACCAAAGTTTGGGAAACACTGAGTTATGGGATCATAAAATGAGGACCTTTAGCTAGAAAATGCTTACTTCTATCTAGTTTTACAGATGAGAAAATTAAAGTATGCAAAGGTAAAAGTGAGAGCTCCAGGCTAGTCACTAGCACAGTGACAAAGAGGAGCTGAGAACCCATGTCACCTGGGAAAGATAGGTCCATCACAAGTTCCACCAACAAGAGCCCTTTGGAAATGCAAAAGTAACAGAGGTGTTAAAGATACATGAGCACTTAAGAGAGACTTTCTCACTGGCATGATCAGAAGAACTCAAGAGATAAAAAAGAAGAGATAAAAAAAAAAAGGAATGACTTTCTCACTGAGTAAAATAAACTTGTTTGATGTCATCACATGACTATATGACCACACTTTGAGAAGTATGACAGAGGAAGAGAGGAACACATCAGGGAAAACGTAACTCACAAAGCTCCTACTAAGTCCCGTCTGTGAGGAGCCATGTCCAATGACCACAGACCCACAAGTGGTGCGTCTCCTCTATCCCATCTGCAAGACCAGCTGTTCCATCCAAAGACTAGTGAGACCTGCACTGTCCAATATGGTAGCCACAAACCACACAGGGCTATTAAGCACTTGAAATGTGGCAAGTCCAAGTTGAAATATACTGTCCGTGTAAAATACATGCTGGATTTCAACATTTTATTTTAAGAAGAATATAAAATATCTTACAAGTAACTGTTTTATAGTGGTTATATGTTGCAAGAATAATGCTTTGGATATATTGAGTTAATTAAAATGTATTATTAAAATAATGTCACCTGAGAGACTTCTGATCAAGATGGCAGACTACATGGTCCCCAGCATCACCCTCTCTCACAATCAACCAATTTACAACTATTAAAAAGCAATGACAGCCAAGCTGGGGCCGCTAGAGCTCAGAGGAAGAGGAAGAGAGACCTACAGAGTGCATGAAAACAGGAGAAGCCAGGATGAGAGAAAGGAAGGACCGCTCCAACCATTTTGAGCCCCAAATACTTCAACCCTGGCCCTGGTAAACAAACGGAGCAAGAGCTGGCAGAAGCTGCTGCTGTGTCCTTCAGATGAAGTTGCTTGGAGGCTGCAGGGGAGAAGAGGGCCTTGAAGGCGCCCAGGCCAGCAAGACCACCAACAGGGTCCCCATGGACCCACATAGGAGTGAGCGGCCACAAACAACTGAAAAAAAAGAGCCACTCAGAGACCAGTGAGTCATTGCAAGAGACAGGCGTGTGGCCCATCCCATGGGAAGTGTTTGGAGCTCAGGGGGTGTGGGAGACTGGCCCACTGGGGGAATATTAGGGCACAGCACGAACAGCTGATCTGCCCCCCAATCAGCGCAGAACCATTCACTGGAAACTGGTCAGGAATACAGAACTGCAGGGGATACAGTTCGCTGAAAAGACTCAGGCCCAAACCAAAGTTTCCACACAACCCAGGTGTACTGGACCTCACAAGACCCAGAAGTGCTTACAAGGCCAATAATTAAAACTCGAGCTACACAAAAAGCCCACCCCAGAGGATCAGCAGCAAAGGGGCAATTTAGCTCAACCACAGGGCTCAAGTGCTGGTTCCCACAGGAAGTTCCCCCAATTTAGAAGTAAGCAAAGGACAGCAAATCAGTTCCCAGTGCAAAGTTAATTGGTGGGAACAGCAAATAATACAACGCAGAACTGAAAAAAAAACCAAAATACCCACATACCAGAGACAAAGTTTGATTTTAACTAGTAAAGGTCTCACATCACCAAAGAACACCTATAACACCTAGAAGGACCGGAAGTCCCCCAGACTCCTGAGACAGAGTGGGGGCTGAGGATATCAGCCACACCCTCCTGACATCCACATCCAGCCCAGCCATGACCAAGCTGTTTCTGGAAGCCGCCTGGGCTCCTCTGCCTGAATGAGGGGGGTGCCACGGGCCTTGACCACACAGCCCCTCCCTTCTTCTCCCTCCTACCGCTCTATCCCCTCCCTCTTCCCCTCTCCCCCTCCCCCACAACTGCTCCACAACATCTTAGAATGTGAAAAAAATATATTAATAAATGAATTTTTAAAATAAAAAATAAATTAATGTCACCTGTTTCCTTTTTACTCTTTTAATGTAGCTGCTAGAAAATTGTAAATTACATAGGTGAGTCCCATTACATTTCTGCTAGATGGTGCTGGATGGCACCTTGCTATTTTCTTTTTTAAACTTCAAATGTAGCAACTGTAAATGCCACTTTATGCCTGATGTGGATTTTTTTTTTTTTTAAAGAATCCTGGGGATGATAATTTTATAGAAACTTTACATAGGAACAATATTCTAGAACTATCTCTTGCACATTTGTAGCCCTGATTCATGGTTGAAAACTTATTCTTCGTCATCAGATCTAAGCAAAGATAATGAACTGAGGGACATAGTTTTAAACTAAAAGCTCCTCCTACACTTTCACATCGGCCAACAGAGGACAAAACAAACCTGTCTCTTAGTGCCTCATGTTTCAAGTCAAGAAGTAAAGGAATTGATTCTTTGAATGACTTCATCTTTGCTTCCAAATGATAGGCCACTGATAAGCTGCGAACGGACCGAGGTAGCTTTCTGAGAGTCCTGAGAAAACCATCGATTCCTTCCTGGAGAAACTGGACATTCAGGTTGATCCAAAGAGTCTGAGACCATTCTTCTTTTGCAATCTGGAAATGTGCGAGAAATAGTTCCATCAACAAGAGCCCTTTGGAAATGCAAGGGTAACTTGACAAATGGAGCAAGCTCCTGATTCTTAGTCATGTTAAGCTATCTTAAAATACTATCACTCATCTAGCCACAACTACCTCAAATTCACAAATGAAGAAGTGATTACAAGAACCTAAAACAGAAACAAAAGAATTCCAACTTTCTTAAGCCCTTGCAGAATAATGCTGTATCTGAGGATGTGTGGAATCCAAAAATACGTCTTCCTTTCTTCATGACAAAAGTAAGAAGTATGAAGTAACAGGCTTGTTTGCACTTCATTCAAATGCTGTCGTAACATGCTTCTCTTTCCTGGGAAAAGAAGCTGAGGTCACACAACACTTACAGTTGAGATTTCTAATCCAAGAATCTGTCTACTATACATCAGACTGAGGCTAGGAAGTAAGAATAAAACATGATCCTGCTGGATTATCATAAAGAAAAGGTTTTCTGTGTTGTATTTTCCTGAGATTTAATGTAAAAAGTACTCTCTTGCATAAAATTTACCATCTTGGGTAGTTTGCATTTGCAACCTATAACATCTAGGCTTGACAAAATTACAAAAGTCATGCAACGTATTTTTTTTTTTTTTTTTTTTTGTGACCAGCACTCAGCCAGTGAGTGCACCGGTCATTCCTATATAGGATCCGAACCCGCGGCAGGAGCGTTGCCGCGCTCCCAGCGCCGCACTCTCCCGAGTGCGCCACGGGCTCGGCCCCATGCAACGTATTTTATAGAAAACTTCGTTAATGGATGAAACGTACTTATGGCGTTTTTTGAACTTAAAGTGTAAATGACGTGATGCATTTGTATTTCTCATTTCTCCTCCTTTATTTTCTGAAAACAAAGATATAAAAAGCTGAAAGAGGTTTTGGATTTTTTTTGAGACAACAGCTATGATTCATTACCTCCTTTTTGCAGAAATTTAATGAGATGCATTAGAAGGAATTCATAAAGAAATTAAAGTCCTTTTTGGAGTTTCTAAACCTAAACACAAGACAGCCAGTCAGTCATGATCATGCCTTTTCTTCATCCACCCTCAGTCCCTTTGCCTTTGTACTTCATCGACTGCACTTGGCAAGACCACAGCCCTGGCTAAACCCACCGCTCAACATTCAGTGATGCTCAGTCCTACCCCTGGATGCCAACTGTGGCTGATGGGAACACCCCGCCTCACTCACCAGCCTCAGTCTAAGTCCAGACCCTTAATGCTTCCATCACTGCCATCGGTCACCCCACGTTTCCCTGGCCCAATCACTGCCCCATTCCTGTTTCGCTATCCTCATTAGCCAGCCCCCCAGCCCATTGTCCTCTGCCCATCATCTCACTGCACACATCACTGGGGAAACGCATCTTTCGCCAAGCCCCGCGCCATCAGATCTCTGCACACACATTCTGCTTTCCTGATAGGACAGCAGATGACTTGTGTGCCCCTTCCTGAGGCCACTTCTTGACCCTATCCTTTCCTACCTACTCAAGGACATCACTCAAGCCATTCTCTTCCCTTCTGTCTCCACTCCCCAGTTCTTCCTCTTTACTGGATCACTCCTATCAGTATACAAACAGTGTCACAATTTCTCTCATCTTAAAAAGCGTTATCCTGACCCCACATCCCCTCCAGCTACCACTGCCCGTTTCTCAGCTTCCCTTCATAACAAAACTCACTGAAGAAGTCGTCTATACTTCCTGTTTCTAACTCCCCTCTTCGCATTCTCTCTGTTTTTCTTCCAACAGCGTTCTTGAGGATCCACTGGCCCACGGTAAGGGGTGTACAATCAAAGTACACAATGCACTAAGTTCTGACACGTACACACTCGTGAAACCATCACCACAAGCAAGACAGTGAACTGATCTGTCACCCCCAAAAGTCTCCCCTGCCCTTTGAATCACCCTCCATCCCTCTCCTCCTGTCCCCACCCCTAATTAACCACTGCTCTGCTTTCTGTCACTATAAATTAGTTCACATTTTTTAGAATTTTGCACAAATGGAATTACAGAGTGTGTACTCTTGTTTCTGGCTTCTTCCCTCAGCATGATGATTTGGGATCCATCCACGCTGTTGTGTGGGTGGATCAATAGTCCGATCCTTTCTCTTGCTGAGTAGTATTCCAGCATATTTATCCCTTCTCTCACTGATGGACATTTGGGTCATTCCCAGTCTCGGGCTGTTACCAGTAGAGCTGCTATGAACATTCATGCCGAAGTCGTTATAAGGGTCTCTGCTTTCTTTCCTCCTGGGTAAATACCTTGGACTCTCTCAGTCAGGCTTCCATGGCCACCACTCCCTTCAAATTTTTCTTTCTAAGGTTACCAGTGGGCCCCGTGATACGAAATTCTGTGGTCAGTCCCCGTCCCCTCTCACTTGCTCTCTCAGCAGCATCTGTGAAGTTGATCGGTCCCACCTCCTCGAAACGCTCTTCCCACGTGGCTTCTAAGACCTCATCCTCGCCTGTCGTCCTTCCACCACCTGGGCCACTCTTCGTTCTCCTGGTCTTTCAATCTGGGGGATCTTCTCCTCGTGGCATTTACTGTTGGAGTGGCCCAGTCTCCATCCTTGCCCCGTCCTCTAACTACCCCTCCCCTACATGTGCTGAGTTGAATAGAGCTCCCAAAATTCATGTCTACCCAGAAACTCAGAATGTTTGGAAAGAGGTTCTTTGCAAATGTAATTGAGAAGAGGTCACATTAGATTAGGATGAGCCCTAAAGCCAATGACAGGTGTCCTTATAAGAAGAGAAAACAGACACAGAGACAGGCACAGAGGGAATACAGCCATGTGGCAGCAGAGGCAGAGACTGAAGTGACGCATCTACAAGCCAAGGACACCAAGGGTTACCATCAACCACCAGAAGCTGGAAGAAACAAGGAAGGACCCTCCCCTAATAACCTCTGGAGGGAGCGTGGCCCTGGGGACACCATGACTTCTGGCCTCCAGGACTGTGAAGGAATAAATTTCTGTTGTTTTAAAACTCCCAGTTTGTGTTCATAGTAAATTCTTATGTCAGCCTAGGAAACAAATACACCAGATGAGCCCATCCAGACTGGTGGCTTTAAGTAAATTCTCTACCTTGACAATTCCCAAGTTCACACCTCCAGGCCAGACTTCTCTTCTGAGCTCCAGATAAGTGTATCCAAGGGCTTACTCGACATCTTCACATGAGCATCTAATAGACACCATCTCGTGCTGAATTCCCAATATTCGCCCCCACCCCAAACATTCTCTTCCAACAGTCTACACTTAAGAGTGACACTAACCTTTGGCTCCCCACGCCAAAAAATCTTGGTGTCCTTCTTGCTCTTTTTCTGCTCTCACTCCACTTCTGAACCTCCAGGAAATCCTACTGACGCCACCTTCCAAATAGATCCAGAATCTGCCATGTCTCCCACCTCCACAGCTGCCACCCCCAGAGCTCACTGGGATTATGACGATGGTCTCCTGCCTGGCCTCCTGCCCCCACTGTGTGTTCTCGATACACAGATTTGAAAAGCAATTGCTACTAAAAAATAAATTTGAAGGAGGGTGGAAGTCATTCTGATGAAATATACCTTCATAGCAACAATCCACAATGGCTGGGGACCAAGCCATGTGTCAATATTGAATTAAGTTTAAAAAAAAAAACAAAAACACATTTTGACACACGCATGGTTGTTCCCAATTCACATAACTTTTCCTTTAAAAATTGAGTATTTTTTTACTTTATGAATTTTTTCCATTGTGCATGTATCTAATCAGTCACTAAGTCTTATCACTTTCAACGTTAACATGTCTCCAAATATTCTCATCTCTCTATTCCTTCCATAATTGTTCTAAAATGCAAGCTATTTGTCCTTCTGCCAGGACTGCGGCAGTGACCTCCTAAATGTCTCCCTGCTGCCTCCAGAGTACCTCTGACAGCTTCGTCCCCACCAGCCCCTCCCCACGTCCCCAACCTCATCTGCTGGCCCCTCGGCACAGTCTCCTCCAGCCACAAAAGGTGTGTATACACAACACTTTTCCCATCTCCTGTCTTTGTTCCTGCCTGACCCTCTCCCTGGAAAGCCTCGTTTGGCACCAGGCAAAAACCTGTTCCTGATTCAGAGCCTCACACAAGTGCCACCCCTTTAGGGAAGCTCTCTTGGCCACCCTCCTTCCTCCTCTGGGCTCCGCAGTGCTTTGTGCACCTCATTTCTATCACATACCATAGCAGTGTGGTTATTTGTTTATGTATCACTGTGATGGTTAATTCTATGTGTCAACTTGTCTGGGTCATGGGGTGTCCAGGTATTTAGTCAAACATTATTCTGGAGGTGTCTGTGAGTGTGTTTCTGGATGAGACTAACATTTGAATGGGTAGACTGAGTAAAGCAAATGTGAGTGGGCCTCATCCAATCCATTGAAGGCCTGAACAGAACAAAAATACTGAGTAAGAGAGAATTCGCTCTCTCTGTTTGCCTTTGCATAGGATATCAGTCTTCTGCATCCACCTTGGACTCAGACTGGAGCTTACACCATGGACTCTCTTGGGTCTCTCCAGCTTGCCAACTGCAGATCTTGGGACTTCTCAGCCTCCATGATTACATGGACCAATTCCTTATAATAAATCTCTTTATGTAGAGATGATATAGATATAGATCTCCTATTGGTTCTATTTCTCAAGAACCCAGACTAATACAGGCATTCATCCCTGGGGGCTCAAGAAGGGCAGGGGCAGGCATGAACCTTGCACATCACTGGGCTAAGTCAGTAGATGAATGAATGAAGGAAGGAATAGTGTGAATTTGCATGGGGAACATATACTAAAGAGATGCTGATGGAGTTTGGATGTGTTGTCGCCTCCAAAACTCGTGTGGAAATTTGATCGCCAATGTGACAGTGTTGGAAACTGATTGAGTCATGGGGGCGGATCCCTCATGAATGGATTAATGCTCCCCCTGGGGGAGGGGCGATTAATGAGTGAGTTCTCGCTCTACTAGTTCCCGCGAGAGTTTGTTGCTTAAAAAGACCCTGGCACCTCCTCTCTCTCCTTCGCTTCTCTCTCTTGCTTCCTCTCGCCATGTGATCTGCTTGTACCTGCCGGCTGCCTGCCACTTTCCACCATGAGTAGAAGCAGCCTGAGGCCCCTGCCAGATGCAGCTGTCCCAGAATCGTAAGCCAAATAAACCTCTTTTCCTTATAAATTACCCAGTCTCAGGGATTTCTGTTATAGCAGCACAAAACGGACTAAAACAGATGCATTCCAATGACAGGATATTTGCTACTTTTAATTTCCACTTCCAATGAAGCAGTTCAACCCACACCTTAACCAAGCCCTTAATCTCGAGAGAGAGTTTTCTCTTTTATGATTTTTGTGAAATACACATAATACAAAATTTACCACTTTAACCATTTTAAAGTGTACAGTTCCATGGCACCCAGCACATTCACAATATTAGGCAACCACCACCATTGTCTAGCTCCAGAACTTTTTTAACATCCCAAATGGAAATGCTGCACCCTTTAGCCATCCTTCCCTATAACCCACCTCTCCCTGCAACCAAAATGAGAATTTCTACAAAATCTGACCCAAGCCTTTTATTATGGTGGCATCTAAGTCCACTGGGCCTAATTAATTCTTATATTCACTTCAGTGAGATTGAGTCTTTCGGAGAGATGCTCACCTTTAGTTGTTCGTACAGCTCGTAAATCATTTTCAGCCCACTCATTTCCTTCTGCACTTTGAGCAGCTCTGGGTACATTGTAATAGGAAGATCGAAAAGTTTCTCAGCATTAGCCAACTCCTGACGATTCTTTTCATGTTTTGCCAGCTCTTTCTCATAAGTGTCTAAAAGTTCTACTCCTAGTAAATAAATATATAGATAAATGAGTAAACAAAATTTTAGGGTATACAAAACTGAATAAGAAATCATGAATAATGCACATAAATTATTAATTCATCCACATAAGCTGTATGAGAAGATGAATTTATAATGACCAGACTTGATCACACCATCATTCTAACTAAAACCAAAGGGCCAATTACATCTGCAAAGTTCTCCAGTTAGAAAATTCTGTCTAATTCTCGCACTCAGGGCATGCAGGAAATGAGGCTATTCTAATGCAATATGAAGTGGCCTCTATTATGGTCGATGCCATCCATCCTTCTTCATCACATGGTGACTCTCCTGACACTCTTCTCCTCCTCATTCCAGTGGCCATTATAACTCCATCCCTGCTCATATCACCCACCAAATACCACCTTTTCAAGATGACTTTTCGAGCATCTCTTAATAGACAAGACCTTCTTTTTTTTTTTTTTTTTTTTGAGTCCCTAGCAGTCTTTGGTTTGTAACAGTCTCATGGTATTTATCAAATTCTGTTTAGAACAAGAATTTTAGTGTTTTTTACCTTGTCACCCTCTTAGCTTATGTTACTTGAAGGGCACAGGACAAACATGAAGGGGTCAGGATCTAAGTCCGAAGAGTAAATGTGGTAGGAGTAAAGCAGTAAGGAAGGTGGAAGGATAAGAGGTTGCGTTTACAAAGGCAGCTGCTGGCATGTGAGATTACTGAGCAGCAGCCAAGATCTTTGTATCCCCTTCAGGAGTGAATCCTGCTCCAAAGCACTTTTCTCAATGCCTTCACAGAGTAGGCACTGAAGAGCCAAGGAAGTAAATTTGTTTAGCTTTTCATAACCACTAAAACTATCCAACAAAAAAGTATCTGAGGGAAAAATAAATATTTAAGTCATAGCTCAATAACCACGTCTCATAAAATTCTTAAGCAGAACATACTCAAATAGCTCAGTAAGACCAACATGAATATTTTACCTTTATCAAGATCTTCACCAACAGAGCCAGGGCCTTCACTATAAAAACGTTTTGCAAACTCCACTATCTGAAATCTGTAGTTCATTATTTCACCTCGAGTAATCTGAAAAAAGCAAGGTTACATCAATTTAGCACAATATACATTTTTCAATATCTTTACTTAGAAAGTAAAATTTAAAAGGTACCTCTGTGAAAGTTCTCTTTATGCCTCCAAGAGCATGTTCCATATTCAATGAATCATTAAACAGATTTAACCACATGTTCTCAATATTTTCAACCAGTTCACTCTCTGCCTCAGAAGGCTAATTTAAAAAAAAAAATTATCAATATACAATGTAGTTGATTTTCATGTCCCTTTACCAATTCCTTTCCCCCCTCCAACTCCCCCACATAACCTGGTAAAAAATATATATATTTTTTTTATTTTAAATAAATACATAAAAGAACAAACAATAAATGATCAGCAATTTGGAACTGAAATTTCTGGTCAAAGCTACTTTCCAGGGACTTCTGCTTCTGTTAATAGGGGACTACATGATCTGAACCAACTGAAAATCTGGTTGAAATATTAATATTATATTTTTATAATTAAAATAAAATCAGGATAGAATCATTTTTTTAAATAAATAGAAAGAGATACCTCAGAGAGATAAGCCCTTCACAAACTAAAGCCCAGCATCAAATCAACTTAATCTCTGATTAGAATAAGGTTATCTTGGCTTACTAATGTAACCAGTTGTGCTGTCTGTCTGTTAGAAGAAAAATAAATTTCCTCTGATGAAATATAGCATAATCTAAGGCCTCCAATTCTCTCTACAATTTATCACATAGAATGTTGAGAATGCAATAAGATACAGAATATACATTCTTTTCATCAGCACACAGAACATTCTCCAGGATAAACCACGTTAGGTCACAAATCAAGTCTCAGCAAATTTTTAAAAACTGAAATCATTCCATGTATCTTTCCAGACCACAATAAAAATAGCAGGCATATAAGGATATGAAAGGACTTAAATGAAACCAAGAGATTCACAGACACAATAATGCAGTTATAAAACACAGAATTTAAAATAATTTTACTTAAAGGAAACAAAAGACAGAAACAAAATTGAGAATTTTGGCAGAGAACAGGAAATTGTGTTTAAAATGTCAATTCTAGAACTAACAATTACAGTGCCTGAAATTAAGAGGTCAAAGGATTGGTTAAGGAAACAGTTACGGGAGATGAGACATAACTCAATAGAAAAGTAATGAACTGAAAGACTAGGTCAAAGTATTCAGGATGAACCACAGAAAGAAAAGACAGACAAGAATATAAGATGTATAGGGTATTAGAGAGAAGGTCTAAGATATGTAGAATTGGAGTTTCAGAAAAGAAGAGAATAAAGCAAAGCTGTTAATTGTCCAAAACTAGGTAAAGACACCAACCTGTAGATTTTAAAAGTACTACAAATCCCAACCAGGATTAAAAAATAATAATAATAATAGTTATATCATATTAAAACTGTCAAAAACCAAAGACAGAAAAAAATCTTAAAAGCAGACAAAGGCTCCTGACCCAGGGTGGTGGGGGGCCCAAAGACCTCAGTCATGCCCCCCTGACATCTGCAACCAGCCCAGTGACAAGCACCAAGCCACCACAGGAAGCACCCCAGGCTCCCAAGCTGGGGTGTTAGAGGGCCAATGTCAATGACCACCTAGCTGCCACCAGAAACCCCCTGGTCTCCCCTGCCAAAATGAGGGGGGTGCCACAGGCGTCAACCAAGCCCCCCTTCTTCCTATTCCTCCCACCCTATTTCCTTCCTCTTTCCCCTTTCCCCTTCCCCCGAAATGGTCCTCAACATCTTAGAATGTAAAAAATAATAATGATGATGATAAATAAATTTCTTTTTAAAAACCAGACTACCAGACTACCTCCAAATGGAGCAGCCAAATGACTTACAGTTGACTTATCAGTAGAAACATCAGAAGCCAGAAGATGATGGAATAACATCTATACTTAGAGAGGACCAAGAAAACCAAAAGTTGGTGTTTCGAAAAGACTAATAAACTAAGCGTTTGTAAGGATGTGGAGCAACTGAAACTCTTATACATGCTGGTGTGAGTGTAAACTGGTGCCATTGGTTTGGAAAACTAGCAGAATCTAGTAAAACTAAACATACAAATTTCCTATAACCCAGCAATTCCATGTCTAGACTTATATCCAACAGAGATGGACACATACATAAATTCACCAAAAATATATACTAATATGATCATAGAAGTAATACTCATAATATACAAACATTGGAAATAGTCCAAATATCCTCTGGTGATATATTCACACAATGGAATATTATATAGCAATGACAATGAATAAACTATTGCTACAGGCAATGATAATGAATAAATCTCAAAAATGTAAAATTGAATGAGAAAAAGACAGACACAAAAGAATACACACTATTATTTGATTTATATAGAGTTCAAAAACAGGCAAATGTAATCTACAGTGTTAGACATCCAGGTAGTACTTACCGCTACGAGAAGGTGGTGACTGGAAGGGAGAGTGGGAGGGGCTTGTGGAATGTTGGGAATGTTCTATGCCTTAATGAGTGCTAACTACAAGGGGTATTCACTCTGTGAAAATTTATCAAGGTCTATACACTTACGATTTGTTTACTTTTCTATATGTATGTCATGCATCAATAAAGGTTATAAAACTAATCAAATTGATAAACCTCAGGTGAGTCTGATCAAGAAAATAAAATAGCTAAAGCACAAATAACCAATAGCAGGACTGAAAATGGCAACATCATTACATGTCCTGCAGCCATCAAGAATATGAAAATTCCTATGGAAATAAATTTGAGAATTTAGATGTGATGGTGTAAAGGAAATTTTATTACTCTAACATACGTGATTTGCTTCTGTACTACTGCTTGCTTGTGACGGGGAACATAATTAACGCCATTTTAAGTACATCAGCCATTTTAAGTAAGGCAGCTTCTAAGGGGTCATGTAAAGGATAAGCATAGTCAAGGTGGGCCCAGGCACGGTAGATTCCAGGAAGGGAGTAACCACCAAAAGTACACCCAGTTCCAGGAAGCGCTGACTAGTTTCTTACCTAGGGGCCACCGGGTCTGACCCAGAGGGGAAGATGATTAAGCAATACACTGTTCCTTGTTAGCGTGCAAACCCACCAAAAGCTATCAATGAATTTAAAGGTCACCTCAGATGACCAATAAGCTATGTACAACTTATCCTGTTGCCAAAGTCTGTCTAAAAACTGTATAAAAAGTGCCTGTGTTAAGGGCTTGGGGCCACTTCTGTCCTGAAGACGGAGCGACCCCAGCATGCTGGAATAAAAAAACCTCTTGCTTGATTGCAGCGATTTCTGTCTCCTGGTCTTTGCGAGATGAGCCTTCCCAACAAGTAAGATTCGCGCTTTCGGGCCAGTCTTACAATGGTACAATTCTTTGAAAAATAAATAAGCTTCAAAAAAAGTAATCAAGAAGTAGAAAACCTGAAAAATCCTATAGCCATTTTTAAAAACTGAATCAGTAATCAAATATCTTTACACACAGACACACACACACACACACACACATACATCCTCCAGTATCAGATTCAAAGAAGTTACAATTCCAGTCTTACACCAACCTCATCTAGAGAATAGAAACTTTTAGTAGACTTCCCCATAAATTTTACAAGGCCTGCATAACCTTGATATGAAAATCCAACAAACACAAAGGCCTGTCTTTCAAAATTACAGACTAATCTTACACAAGAACATAGATGCAAAAATCCTAATCATTGGGCCGAGCCCGTGGCGCACTCGGTAGAGTGCTGCGCTGGGAGCGCGGCGACGCTCCCGCCGTGGGTTCGGATCCTATATAGGAATGACCAGTGCACTCACTGGCTGAGTGCCGGTCACGAAAAAACGACAAAAAAAAAAAAAAAAAAAAAAAAAAATCCTAATCATAACATTAGCAAACTTAATCCAGAAATATATTAAAAAGAAGACAGATGGTATATGGTTTAACATTAGACTACTAAAGGAGAAAAGCCATATTACCATTTCAATAAATACAGAAATGATTGATAAAATCCAAAATCCTATAAAAACAAACAAACAAACAAACAAAAACTCTTAAACTCACATTAGAAGGGAACTTCCTGATCCAAACTGTTTTTACTCACATTTCTGACACCAAATGGATGGGTTTTTTCCACATCAACAACCAATTATTCAATTTTCCAGACACCAAATGGATGTCCTATAATTAAATTGAATTCTGACAGTAACTACCCAGAGTTAGCGTCAGACGCCACACATTTAAGGGTTCAGACCCACAAGACTGCCCTCATTTCAGATGCCTGTTGCAAGTATACTCAGGGTACCCAGACTTCTGTCTGACTTGGTTACAAAGTTAGGGGTTCCCAGGTTCAACAGCTTGCTAAAATGGCTCACAGAACTCAGAAAGGCTCTTTACTTACTATCACCAGATTATTATAAAGGACACAACTCAGGAACAGCCAAGTGGAAGACACACATAGACCAAGGTATGGGACGGACGGGGGGAGGTGCAAGGAGCTTCCATGCCCTCTCTGGACACATTACTGTCTCAGCACTTTGATGTGCTCAATAACTTGGAAGCTCTTCAAATCACATCATTTAGGGGTTTCTACAGAGGTTTCATTATTTGGACGTGATTGATTAAATCATTGGCCATTGGTGGCCCCCAGTTTCCAGCTCCTCCCTCCTCTGGTGGGGTGGGTGAGGGTGGGTGCCTGAAAGTTGCAAACTTCTGATCATGCCTTGGTCTTTCCGGCAACCAGCCCCCACCCTGAAGCTATCTGGAGACCCCAGCCACCAGTCATCTCATCAGCATACAAAAGACACTCTTATCACTCCAGAGATTCCAAGGGTTTTAGGAACAAAGCACCAAGGACAAAGACCAAATATTACACCAAAAGATGTTTCTATGACCCCTATCATTTAGAAAATTACAAGTGTTTTAGAAGCTGTGTCAGGAACTGGGGACAAAGACCAAATCTTTTATCCCTTATTTTATCATACTTGACCTAATGAAAAGGTATTTACCAAAAAACACACAGCAATTATCACATTCAATGATAAAATGCCAAAAGCTTTTCCTCCTAGATCAAGAACAAGACAAAGATTTACTCTACCACCCCTTTTATTCAACCCTGTACAGGAAGTCCTACATAGAGTCATAAGGCAAGAAAAATAAATAAAAGATATAAGAATTAAAAAGAAACGAAAATGTCAATATTCATGGATAATATGATATGTGCTAGAAAATCCAATAAGTGATTAAAATTAACAATTTGTGAACTATAAAAAATTGTGCAAATAGTAATTGTATTTCTACATAATAGCAACAAAAAAAATGAAACTAAAAATATCAATTATAAGAGCATCTAAAAATAGCAAGTACCTAGAAAGAAATCTGGCAAAAGATGTCTAAGATCTCCATGGGGAAAATTATAAAATTTTACTGGGAGACCCTAAAGAAGACCTAAATAAGGAGAGGAAAAACATGTTCATGGATAAGAAAATTCAATGTTATAAGTGTGCCCATTCATCCCAAATTAATCTATAGAATCAATGCAATCCAAATCAAAATATCAATAATTGTTGTTGTTGGAATTTGACGTGCTGATTCTTTGTGTGTGTGACACATTGCACACTGTGCAAAATTCTTTGTTACAGTGATTCTTCTATTATTTCTGTGATATAAACCAGATGAAGTAAAGTCAGACAAAATCTTGGCCAAGGGAGAAATGCAAAAAGGGAAGAAACAAATAGCTATTGTAAATCTGGATTCCAGCATTTATTTGTTTGACTGCTTCAAACAACAGCGTTCCTGGTAGTCTAGTAATCAGGATGTGTCACTGTCAAACACCTTCACTGAGCAGTAGACCTGGGCTGGAAGCTACAGATCCCCTTATCAGAAAAATGCACAATATGAAAACTTTCTCATACAATTTCAGGAAGAACCCAGACCCCCACAAACTCATCCATGGACTTCAAAAGGTCTTTGGAACCCACATTTAGCAATCCTAAACAAAGCAAGACTAATCAAATTATTATCTTCTACCAGTTTCTTTTATCTTACAACTCTCTGTCTCTCTCTCTCTATTTTTGCAAGAGCTCTGTATTTATTAAAAGAAATTAACATTAAAAAGAAGAAGAAGAAGAAAGGAAGAGGAAGAATTGAATTGGTGTGCAGTTATAGACTAGTCTACAAAAATACTATTTGAGCCATGCAAGATCAAAAAATAAGTTCTAAGTTTTCATTATTCTAAATAACTGTGGGGTTGCTTTACATTCACAATGTGTTACTTAAAGTCACTTATTTGGAAACAAATCTATGGCAGTGTCCTTGAGAAGTATTTCTGAAGAGAGTCAACCCAACTGTAAAGTGCATTGGAAAAGAGAAGTTGACTTACGAAGAGGTTATACATTGCCATGGTACGGTATCGCTCCTGGACGTCACGGTATCTTAGCTCCATGACTAAAGATTTACTTCTAATTTCTGAAATTGTTGTAAGGACAAACTTGAGATCTTCAAGGGTACTGGGGCTCTTTTTAAGGCTTTTAGCCAGGTGCTATAAAAGAAAGTTCAAAACATACTAAATAAACATAGAAAATGCAGTAAAAGTACAAATAAAGACCAACCTTCATGAAAAGTAGTTTTAATTTAACACGGTGATAAGTACCTCCATCTCTTCATGCAGATTATAAAGTTCCTCCTTGGCTGATTCATTGAGAAGTTTTCCGAGTGAAATCACCCAGGACTTGGCATTTTCCTGCACTGTGTTTGCCAGAGGTGCTAGTTGAAGCCTAATGCAGTGTTCGTCCTTGATTAAAGGGTGGCGCATGACTTCATAGGCTATCTTAGAATAGAACTGCAACTTTTCATCATACAATATACAAGGAGGTTTCCTGGCAGCAAATTTCTCCATCACAATAGCTTTGTCCAATTTCCAGAGAGGTCGATAGCGCTTCCATTTTTGTAGATACTTCATAAGATTGATCAGAATCCTGTGGACATTTTGGGGGATCATCACAGCATATTCAGCTATCTGAGGGTTCAGACAAATATCATTGTAAAAGCTTATTATAACAACTTCTTCTTCCTCCCCCTTCAGAGGAGGGCATGCTATGCAGCTTCCATTCATCCATCGAACAAAATGCTGGCAAAATAAGAATCAGGGGAAAGACAGTATTTTAGTATCTATTTTGCTTTCTATGCATGTATTACTATTCAGTAAGAAATCTCACTAGTAATGGGAAGTCACTTTATTACTAACAAATTGTGCTAGATTGCAAAAATTAACAGAATCCCTTGTTCTTCCCATCAAGAGATGAAGTCTATTTTCCCCACCCCAGGCTAGCTTTGTGACTTGACTTGGCCAGTGGAAAGGGAGAAAAGTTGTCTTAGGCAAGTTCCAAGCCAAGGACTCAAGAAGCCCTGTGGCTTCCACTCACATGCTCCCAAAACCTTGTAATCACCAGATGAATACATTTGAGCTAGCCTACCAGGTGATGACAAGCCCTACACAGGAGAACCAAGCTGCCCCAGCCACCAGCCCCCCAATCATCAGAGCTGGGATTGAGGTCAGCAACTGCTAGACACATGAGTGAACACAGCCAAGACCAGAAGAACCACTCAGCAGAACCCAGCCCACAGAACCAGGAGCTAAAAAAAATATTGTTTTAAGCCACTAAGGCTCAAAGCAGCTTGTAATGCAATAAAAGCTAACTATACTATGGATGAATAAAACATTTGTTTCCATATATACAGATGAAGAAACACAGAGGCTCAGGCAAATTGACTGCCCAGTGTCCCAGAACAAATCTGCTACTTTGACATCTCTCTGCTGCATAGTCAAGGCTGTCTCTTCTTTTAATCCAATGTGATTCACAATAGCAAACCACAGGTGGGTTACATATAAATTCTCTGAACCACAGCTTTCCCATTTGTAAAATGTGAATAAAAACTACCACTTCTACTATTAATATTACTACAAATAGTAATACTAATACTAATAGCTAACATTTATTTAGAGCTATTAACAGCCAACTCTCTGCATGTGTTGTATCATTTAATCCTCTCAACAGCTCTAGATGGTGGATAGGACCATCATCTCCACTTCAGAGATGAGGTAATTCAGATCTTAGTTAAAAACTTTTGCTTGTTTTTTTCAGCCATGAAATATGAATCCTGAACATCAAAGAGAAGTGACAATTAAGACATATTGTTACCTAGTCATATATGTTTATTCACAGAGTTTTTTTTAATGAAATATACTTCTAACATTTTCCAAGAGGATAGGTAAAGATTCCTTTCATTTAAAAGGAAAGGAAAAAATTTATGAAGATCAAATAATACAGGCTTCATCAAAAGCCTCAAATCCATCTACTAGTAATGAGGAAAGTTAAACTGGCATAAAACGTTGTGATTAATATTCATAATGATTTATAGACTGTCTTTCCTACTTAGTTATCACTTGGAAATTGTTTTGGCTCCCTGCACAAAGACTCAGTGATGCAACGCCTATAAGTTGAGAGAATTCATACAGCAGAGGCTTAATAAATAAGTGTATTAGCAAAGATTATAAAATATGTACAATTTGCTCATTAATTTCCAAGTACAGTGAAGTGAAATTCCCTATTTCTGATATCCATACTTATTTTTAGGCCTGAAATATGTCTGACTTGCTATACAAACCAAGATGTCAGTGTGTGCAGCGGGTGTGGGGTCTCTTATCCACAAAGATGACCCTATTTTCCCATTTTTGGCAAGACAAACTTTGGGTTATTGCCAACAAACACTCACTCAAAAAACATTCTCTGAGATCCAATTATATGCTAGATGCTCTTCTCAGAGCTGGGAATCGAAAAGTGGACAAAACACTCAAGGTCCGTGTTCTCGTAGAACATGCATTCTCGTGGCCTGAGACAGTCGACAGATAAATGAGCAGGGGAATAAATAAGAAAAGGCCAGACAGTGAGAGGTGGTAGGAAGAAGATGGAGTGGGGTGATATGAGAGAGAACAAGGAGGAGCCAGCAAGTAAAGGTCGGGGCAGAACGTTCCAGGCACAGGGAACAGCTAATGCGACCATTTCGAGAGGAACTAGTGTCACCTGCTGGAGGTATAAAAAGACGGCCAATGAAGCCAGCACATGCTGGAGCATGACACAGGTGGGAAATGAGATCAGAAAGGCAGGCAGGTGGTAGATAGAGGAAGGCCCCATAGACCAGGCGAAGATGTTTGGATGATGTTCTAAGTGTAACTAAAAGTCATTAGGGGGTGGGGGCTGAGAGGGTTTACACAAGGGATGGCATAAAATGATTTGTATTTTTAAAAGATAATCCTGGACACCTGTGGTAGAAAATGGACGTAGGAAGATCACAGCAATCGTCCAGGAGAGGGGAGTGGCAGCTTGGGATGGGATGGTAACGTGGAAACAGAGAAGAGGACAGATGGGAGGGAAGTCAACCCCACTTACCGATGGGCTGGTTGTGGGTGGGGGAGAAAAACAAGGAATCAAATGGCTTCTGGGTTTCTGGCTAAAACAACTGGGTGGATGTTGGTGCCATTTCCCAAAGTGGGAAAACTAGGGCAGGGCAAGGTCGCAGGGTTGGATATCAAGAATTCCATCTTGGACAGGCCAAGTCTAAGGTTCAAGGGGAGACATCAAGTAGGCAAAAATGGAGAAAAGTGTGGTGTGCTGCGGAGAGGTCTGGGTGGAGGTGGAAACGCAGCGGTCCTTTCCACGACAGTGGTGGTCAAAGCCGGGGGACTGGTTGTGATTAAGTAGAGAGGGAAGCTGAAGAGAGAAGGCAACGGAGCCAGGGTCAGCACTGGGACACTCCCAAATGTAGTGCTGTACAGAGGAGGAGCGGGGAAAGAAAGATGGAGGACAGAAGTGGAACCCCGTTCTCCACCTCCTCAGTAACCCGCTTTCAATACCGGAGGGCCCCGCCATCTGTGATGAGAAGCCACCTGAGAAACAACACAGACTTTTCTGCCCTTACCTTGGTGATCTCCACGCAATTTCGGACACAATGGACGCACATTTTGTCAATCTCATTTGCATTGGGATGAAGGATGATCTCAGGAGCAGTCAGAATGGTTTCCGTTTGGAACAAAGGGACACTTCCGAGGATTAAAGAATTAAAAGACTGCAAATTCCTAAGAGGGGTTAATGAAAAAGACTCAGTACTCACCATAATGAAATACACCAAACAATGGAAATAGCTAGAGTCACAAAAGTCACAGGTCACAAGCCTGTGACTACAAGGAATAACACACTACGGAGCTGTCATGGACAGTTTGAGGTGAGTTTTATGACATATTCTTTTTGTGTGTAGTAAATTTATTTTTAAAAATAGTTCATTTCTACTTTGAGGAAGTTGAATACCTACTGGTTGAAAAATAAATAATAATATGATGACTTCCAAATGCTGTCCAACTCTGGTTCAGGAGAAAGGAACACTCCCATCCCTGCCCAACCACCCCACGTAGCTCTATCCTTTCTGGGATCAAATTGCAGGTGACACTCTGGGATGGAACATTTCATTAGCTTCCAAACCGGTCCCCCTGCTTCCCCTCTCTCCACTGCCCCCAGGGGCCCCCATCCAGGAATCCATATGTCAGCCAAAGAGATTTTTTTAAAACATTTAACGCCTATCCCCTCTCCCCTTACCCTTACTAATCTCTAGTAAACACTATTCTAATCTCTACTTCTATGAGATCAACTTTTCTAGCTTCCACATATGAGTGAGAACACAAAGTACTTCTCTTTCTGTGCCTGGCTTATTTCACTTACAATTTTCTCCAAACTCATCCACATTGGCAAATGGCAGGGAGAGGGTGGTTGATGGATACAAAACTGCAGCAAGACAGGAAGAATAAATTTTATTGTTCTCTGGCACTATAGGGAGACTACAGTTAACAACATATTATATAATTTCAAATTGCTAGTAGAGAGAATTTTTTTCTTTTTCTTTTTTTTTTTTTTTGGCAGCTGGCCCATATGGCAATACAAACCCCCTTGACCTTGGTGTTATAACACTGTGCTCTAACCAAGTGAGCTAACCGGTCAGCCCATAGCAGAGTGAATTTTGAATGTTCCCAACACAAAGAAATGACAAATGTTTCCCCAAAAGCACAGGCAACCAAAGGAAAAATAAACAAATGAGACTATATCAAACTAAAAAGCTTCTGCACAACAAAAGAAACAATCGACAGAGTGAAGAGACAACCAACAGAGTGGGAGAAAATATTTACAAAATATACATCTGACAAAGGATTAATATCCAGAATATACAAAGAACTCAAACAACTTTACAGCAAAAAACCAAGTAACCCAATTTTAAAATGGGCAAAGGAGCTGAATAGTCATTTCTCAAAGGAAGATATACGAATGGCCAACAGACACATGAAAAAATGCTCAACATCACTCAGCATTCAGGAAATGCAAATCAAAACCACTTTGAGATGCCATCTCACTCCAGTTAGGATGGCTAATATCCAAAAGACTGAGAATGATAAGTGCTAGCGAGGTTGTGGAGTAAAAGGAACTCTCACACACTGTTGGTGGGGCTGCAAAATGGTGCAGCCTTTATGGAAAATGATATGGAGGTTCCTCAAACAATTACGGATAGATCTACCATATGACCCAGCTATCCCACTGCTGGGAATATACCCAGATGAATGGAAATTGTCATGTCAAAGGTATACCTGTATTCCCATGTTTATTACAGCACTCTTTACAATAGCCAAGAGCTGAAACCAGCCCAAATGTCTGTCATCTGATGAGTGGATAAGGAAACTGTGGTATATCTACACAGTGGAATACTACTCTGCTATAAGAAAGAATGAAATACTGCCTACTGCCATCTGCAACAACATGGATGGACTTAGAGAAAATTATATTAAGTGAAACAAGTCAGGCACAGAAAGAGAAATACCACATGTTCTCACTTATTTGTGGGAGATTAAATAAATAAATAAATAAATATACAAACAAATAAAGGGGGGGAAGACATAACAATCACAACAATTCCTTGAACTTGTTAAGACAAGTGAACAGATTTGATGTAGTCAGCGGGGAGAGGAAGGGGGAAAGAGGAATGGGTAAGGGGACACAAAAATCAACTACAGTGATATTGTGAAGTTAAAATAAAACTTAAAAAATTTAAAAATTAAAAAAGAAGAAATGACAAATGTTTGAGTTGATGGATATGCTAATTACCCTGATATGATCATTGCACACCATATACCTGTACCCAAATATCACGTTTTACCCCATAAATATATATAATTATCATATGTCAATCAAGAAAAAAAAATTTAATTGAAAAAAGTTGTTAGAAATAAAATAAATAAAAATAAAACATTCAATCCTCTCTCTCAGCAGCTGAAAACACTCCAATAGCCTCTCGCTGCTCTCAGAATAAAAGGCAAGCTCCTCGCCACGGCTGCCCAGGCTCTTTGTGACTTGATCCAGCCCCTGCTCCCTCTCCAGCTTCACTCTAGTCTTTCCTTCCTTCTGTTCTGTCCACCAGCCAAAGACCCACCTGTGGGTCTTTACACCAGCTCTCGTCTTCCCCCAGACAGGTCCTCATCTTCAGTTCTCAGATAAAATGTGGCCTTTCCGTGGCCTTTCCTGACCACCCAGTCACCTCAGTCCCTCCATTCTCTCCCAGCACATTATTCTGCTCGACTTCTTTCAAAGAAATCATCTCATTTAGGTCTGTTTCTTTGTGTCTTCCCTCTCTCCCTGTGAGGATGGAGAAGCTCCAGTAGGACAGGGTCCTTGTCTGTGACCAGGGTCTAGTCCAGAGCCTGTCACATGGCAGGCTCCAATAAACACTGAAAGGATAGATGGATGCATGGATGCATGGATGGATGGATGGATGCATGGATGGATGGATAAATGAATGGATGGATGGATGGATAAATGAATGGATGGGCTGAGGGAAAACAGCATATTAGAAAGAGAAACACTATGTGAGGTAGCTCCAATATAAGGGGCTGCTTTAGGAGTCTAAGTTATAAGCGACAATAAAAAAATAAATTAAATATGTAGAAAACAGATTTATTTAAAGGATCAACTTAGTGAAGTTTGTCAAACTGGGTCCAAAAAACAAGAAGACCAAAGGTCTTCATTTTATTTATTAATGCATCATTCCAGAGTGGTTTTTAGCAGCTCACAAGGATACTTTAACTGCAGTAAGAGACCCTAAAGTCAAAGTGATGTAAAATAAGAAAAGAAGAAGACATAATCAGAGAGTTAGTGACATGACACTGAAGTCAGACTGCCCAGGTTCAAATAGTAGCAATTTCTCTTACTGGCTGTGTGGCCACAGGCAAGTCAATAGCCTGTGTCCCTGTCCGTAAAACGGTGATGAGGATCGTAAAGAGCATAGCACAGAGTCTGGTGTGGGGTGAGCTTTCCTACATGTTAGCTTTACAAATATATAAATGTAGAGTCAAGAATGATACTAAAAATGCAAATCATAAATACCTACACACTTTTGCACTCAGGCTACAAATTTGGTTCTAAGCTTCCTAGCAGCCAAGGAGCAAGGGAAAGCCATGAAGTCAACTATTCAGTGTCCCAAGCCATTTAGAAATAAAACAAAAAATGAAAGAGAAAAAAAGAAACACCTTCTCAGGGAGCTAAGTTCAAATGGGAAATCAGAGAAATTTCTTCTGGGGTTCTTCATCAAGACATTGTATGTTGAAATGAATGCCACCCTTAACAATATGGATGTAATCGTAACAGTGATGAATTTCATAGGCTGGTCTCTTAGAATGATCCTAAGCTGCCAACTTAGGACACCCATCCAACCTGGTAGTGTGTGGGCCACCAGTGCAATGAAGTCCAGGCACTCAGCTCTCAGCTGGTCTAGCTGAGCTGCTGGTCTGTGATGCCCAGGAGGAAAGGGACAGAGTCCACCATGTCTAAGGCCAGCACACGCGATGGGAGCTCAATACAAACGTGGTGACGATTCCAGCCAAGGGTTTACTTTAGACCAGCCAGGAAGAGAAAATGGGTCATGTATCCTTCAAATTGGTCTCTCTCAATACGAAATTGTGGTTAATATTGAGTGACAGATGTCCTCTGTTGCCATTTGAATACAGACACACTATGTCTTTCCGACAGCTGGAGTGGGCAGAGGGAAAACTGCATTTTCTGAATGTTGAGGGGCCTAACAAGAACGTGAGCCGAAATGGAAACCCAAATCCCTCCATCCTACGCAGGCCCTTTGTCCAAAAAGCAGTCTTATCGTCCAACTGATAGTCATTCATTCTGTACTTTGCCACACACCCCCCCAACTTTTACTGTGCACATAGGTAAAATATTTTAATCTAGGCACACTGTTTATAAGACATGCAACAAAAAGATGAACTTACTTCAGGATGAGCTTTGTGAGTACCTCGTAAATTCTATTTTCCCAGTATTCATAGTAGGAGGCCAGCTTGGAGGCCTTGCCTGTGTTGGTGTGGATGACCAGCCCCTCGACTTTGGTCAGCAGAGGCCCAATGGCAAGATACCACCTGACCATGTGGTCCACGTCTTTGGCCCTTTCTCGGTCAATGTGCTCGAAGAATTCTTTCACACCTATAGAGAAAGACACCTATTACATCTGCCCATGAACACAGGAAAGACATCCCTCAAAAAGCAATCCAAACATTAGGTGTATGTCCTGGGAATACAAAAAACAGTCTCTAACCTTGACCCTAGGCAGAAAACATGGCAACACCAGAATTTAAGATGCACAATAAGCAAAAAATGACAAAGTTGGAATGCTTGTTAAACGTGCTAAAGCACACACCACACACACAGAAGGTAGCTTTTTACACCTTTGGGCAATCTTGTTTTTTTGAAGTCCTTGTTGACTAGTCTTGAATTCCTTACTTACTAGTCGAAGACTGCTTAAAATATCTTGTTTGAACAAGTGAATATGAGCCCATAAAAACACAGTTTACTTTACCGTTACAAAGTTGTTGACAACAGGACTACTGATTTTCATAGACTCAAGAATTTGTAAAACTATCTAAGCAATACATAAAATATGACAAAAAGTAAGAATTACCCATGATCCTTTCAAGTAAACAACTGAGATCGTTGGGAATGGTTTTATTCCGTTCGTGGAATACACACACACAACGAGGAGTCTTCAAAAAGTTTATGGAGAGATTTGTATTATCTTTTAATTCCATTTTTCTGTGAACTTTTTGAAGTGCCCTCATATATAGAAAATCATATCCAAGAGGTTTCTTATTCATTTCATAACTGGAGAACCAAGAAGTCAGATCTACCTGGGAGATCCTCGCTTTTAGGTGCCGGATATTTAAAGAGATTCACGGCCTCTATTAATGCAAGCCTGGAAGAAATGTCATCTGCATTCTTATGAATCTGATGGACGAGAGACTCAAATTTCCCAATGGCCTGTTTGCAACGAGTTATGTAGTCAGCAATACCTTTGGAGAAAAAAAGAAAGCTCTTTGGCTTCCAACTCTGTCTTTCCATGTCCCTCCCACCCACACTGGTCACGTTAGTACCGGCATCCCTTCACAGGAGAGACCCTGCTCATTCCAACTCCTCCAGTCTTTGAGGTGACAAAGATCCACTTAGCACCCGGAGGGACTGAGACGAGGAGCCCTGTGCCCAGAATCCACCAAGCGATACATTTCTCCTGTTCAAATGTTAGCACAGCTGTGTTTTAAGTGACATGGGGAGAAAGAGCAGGTTGAGCCTGCTGTCCTGTCATAGCCATGGCTCCCTGACCCATCCACCCTATACCCACTGCCTACATCTCCTTTGGCCTGAGCTTAGAAAAGGAAACAGCAAGAATGTGAAGAGTAAACCCAGGTTAAATATTTAGGACCACACTCACACTCTGTACCAAAGAAAAAAAAAAAACCTCAAAATCGATCACAGACTGAACTATAAAATGTGAAACTATAACATTTTTAGATAAAAAAGAGAGAGAGAGAGAGAAATTCTCAGACTTGACACCAAAAGCATGACCCAATAATGGAAAAATTGATAAAGTGGACTTCATCAAAATTTAAAACTTATGTTCTTCAAAGAAAGACCCTCCTAAGAGAATGAGAAGACAATGTGCAGAGCAGCAGAAGATATTTGCAAACCACGTATCCAACAAAGGACAAGTATCCAGAACGTGTAACATGCTCTCAAAACTCAGCAGTTAAAACAAACGATCTACTTAGAAAATGGGCAAAAGACATAAAAAGACACTTCACCGAAGAAGACGTACAGATGGCAAATAAGCACATGAAAAGACACTCGACATCATCACCATTACAGAAATGCAAATCAAAACCACGATGAGAAATCATTAAGCAGCTAGCTATCAGACGGCTAAAATAAACAAATAAATAAATAGTAGCAGCACCAGATGCCGGCCAGGATTTGAAGAAACTGAATCAACTCCTGCCCTGCTGATGGAGGTGTAAAACGGCACAGCCACCCTGTAAATCAGTGTGGCAGTTAAACAAGAAAGCTAAACTAAACGTGCAGCTACCGTACAACTCAGCAACAGCACTCCTGGGCATTCATTCCCAAAGAATGAAGACTCGTAGTCACACAAAACCCTGTACACAAATGTTTATAGCACCTTTATTCATAATATCCAAAACTGAAAACAACCTAGATATCCTTCAAAAGGTGAGTGGCTAAAAAACTGTGGTACATTGATACCAGCACCACAGCAAGAAAAATGAACTATTGATCTATGCACCAACTTGTATGAACCTCCAGAGAATGAGGCTGAGCAAGAAAAGCCAACCCAAAAAAGGTTACATAATACATTATTTCACTCATATAATATTCTTGAAATGACAAAATTATAGAAATGGAGGACAGATTAATGGTTGCCAGGGGATAAGGAGAGGGCAAGGATTGACTGTAATCACTTAGTGTGGAAATGTTCTGTATCTTGACTGTATCAATGTCAATAGGATGGTTGTGATATTCTTGTTTTTGCTAGAAGTTTCTATTGGGGGAAACTAGGTAAAGCATACACAATGTCTCTGTAGTAATTCTTACCGTGAATCTAAAATTATCTGAAAATTAAATTTTTCATTAAAAGAAAAGTAAAGATCACTTAGCTTTAGTTCAGCAGTTTGTTGAAATGGTATCCCATCTTACCTTCACCCCCAACTAAAGACTGGAGGTTCATTCTAGGTTCCATAAAGTGTATTTCATCAAACATTATTTGTTAACCATATCTATATACATGCAAAAATTATCATTCAAATTAAACTATCTAAAAGAATTATTGCTGCATCCCAAAGTCTAAAAGGCAATAAATAGATGAATTATACTACCTAGTGAGTTCCAGTTCAACCTCTTATATCCAGAGCTAAACACTCTGATTAATTCCTGGGAATGATTATCAAGGAGAACAGTCTCTGCCTCATTTAACATTCCTATGAGCATGTAATAATGATCCAACATACTCTGTATCCCTTCTGTGTACCTGTACATGACAGAAAAGTCATTAACACGAGGAGAATGCAAAATTAAACTCATAAAAAGCTTAATAACCTTACCAACAGGTTACAAAGGACCACGAACCAGTCTACAACTTTGATCAAGAGATTTGCAGAAATTTAAAACCATGCCACTCTCCTCACTTTCCTTTTTGGAAAATACTAGTTACTTTTCATTAAAAATGTTCTTTACATTAACATGTAATAGATTTATTGCTATTCTTTTGAGATTGATGAATAAATCTATATTTTAAACATTTCTTAGCTTCAATTTCTAATGTGGTAAATAATGGTAGCTATAAAATCCAAAAAATGAAAGCTTTTGGGGGGTCCTCAATAATTTTTAATAGTGTAAAGGAGTTCCGAGACAGTAAAGTTTACTGCGGATTTAAGAGAAGAATCTTTTTACCTAAGGAATTTGTCCTCCTGGAGAGCAACATTTCTTGCTAATTCAGGGACAGCAAAACCCAGCTGTTCCAAGTACTTTGCTTCGTTAATGATCTCTCTGAGAGCAGGTGAAAAATTGATTGCAAAAACAGGCCCCCTTTCCGAGGTCGAAGCCTCCTCAGCCGCGGTAGAAGACTGTAGAAGAAATGTTTCATAAGCATAGAATGGGCAGGCAGTCCAAGAAGCCGTGGGATCAAGACGCCTCGAGTGAAAAGGGAATTGAAAAAGATAAATGCAAGGCCCCTTGATCCCCCACAGACTGGGGTGCTGGCTGGAATGAGCTAAAATACATATTTTGTTTGGTGAACAAAGTTTTCAAAGTATTCAGTTTAGTCGTGAACACTTAGAAAATGGGCATTTTCACATAAAAATCCAGAATTCTGGCTTCCCTTGAAAAACTGGAAAATCTGATGATGTGTAGCAAGAATAGGCTGGAGCTGAGGAGGGTCGCCCCTTTGACGGGATTTGCGCTGTCCATTGCCCTATAGGTCCCACCAGCCTGCCCCACTCCTTGTGATACCTACTTCAGAACTGCGGGGACCAAAGACCTAAACTGTGAGGCCCTTGTCTTTCCTCCCTAACAGCGGGGATTCACCTACTGAGCATTTGCTGCCTGCCGGGCCCAGCATAAAAATAAGGATGAGTCACGTGAAATGGCACTTTTCTACAGGTTAAAAATGGTCAACTGTCAGCTATTTGATATACGGTCCAAGTAATACGCTGCATGTTTATGTCATCCGATCCAACTCATTTTATAAATGGGGAAACTGAGGCTCAGAGTTAAGCCACTTGCCCAAGGAGTCAGCAGGGCAACCCGATTCCAGCCCATTTCCTAAGCATGACATTGTGCTGTCTCTGTTCTCTTCTCCCCAGTCCTCACCCTTCTTTGTCTTTGATTTTGGAAACACCTATCAACTTTATAAGGGTTGAGGAAATGATCCAGATGCCGTCTTCTCACATGGCCACCATCATCTAGGACAAGGGTCTGGAAATGCATACCTTAGTAAGCAGACTCTTCTTCATGAGGTTCGGAAGGATCAGCTCTGTGGACTCTCTCCAATGCTCGTATTTCCTATCTTCGTACTCCTTCATTGTCTTACCCACTTCCAAATATTTTTGTTTTACCTATCAAAGAATTCAAGCAATTGTCATTTGGCCCCTGGGAATAACATTTTCTCCTCTCTCTCTGTCTCTCCGTCTCTCTCTCTCTGTCTCTCTCTCTGTGTGTGTCTCTGTCTCTCTCTCTCTCTCTCTATATATATATATTTTTTTTTTTTTTTTAATCATCTGTGAACACATTTTCGAAAAGGAAGGAGACAGATTTTCGCAAATTTTGGAGGGTTCGTTTGAGATGATACTACTTGAAACCTAGGCTGAAGAGCAGGGATTAGCAAACAACGGCCCATGAACTAAGAATGGTTTATACATTCTTAAAGGATTAGAAGGAAATCAAAAGAACAATAATGCTTCGTGAAAATTATATCAGGTTGCAGCACCCATCAGTAAAGTTTTATTGGAACACAGCCACAATTGTGCATTTACATATGATCTGGGGCTACTTTCTTGCAACAATAGAAGGTTAAGTAGTTGCAACAGAGACCGTGTGACCCCCAAACGCCTAAAATATTACTATTTGGATATTTAAAGAGATTTGCCAACCTCTGCTATATAACGTACAAAAATCCATGGGTTGAGGAAGGGATAGTATTAAAAAGATGGCAATCATCTTCCAAAGAAACTGAAGGTCAAGTACCGGGAAAAGCCCACGTGACCACTACCTGGAAGATGTCCCAGGTATTAAGATGTCAAAGAGAAAGAGCATGAAAGGTAATTTTAAATATGAGCCCTAAGTCAAGAACCACAAGCAAGACCATCTAAGTTGCAGGCGTGGATTTGAAATTGAGCAGCTTCTCACACAGGCAATTCTATGTAGCCCACTGCAGGGCAGCGGCCGCCCAGATAGAATCACTCTCCTGGATGGCATCAGGGAAGCCTACCCATTTAGGATTAAAATGTGAAACACAAAAGGAGACAGTTCCAGCAAAAGCAATGTACTTCCTGTCCTCGGTCACTGTCCAATAACTCCGGTACTTCTTGAAATCTGAGGATGGTTTGCTTAAGCCGATAGAACAGAGATCGTTCCCAGTAGATTGCACCTGCTACTGGAGGGTGATTCTTATATAGTGGTGGGTTTTCAAGGTTCTGGACAAAGATTTTATTCACTATGTCAATCTGAAAAGGAACCAAACATATTCCATAAGCAATAAACATTACCGTGTTAGCCAAGAAAGATTTAAGTTAAAGTTTGAACCTTTAAAGAAATGGAATTTGGAATGTCAAAAAATATTCTATGATAGAGAATAGATGATTTACCACTTTTTCTTATGCCCTCTAGTAATCTTTTCTTTGGTTTAATATATGCAGTGCTCCAGATTGCCTTGTAATTACAGGCTATGCACACCGTACACATCGGTTTGATTGAATTATTAGAAATCCTGGGCCGAGCCCATGGCGCACTAGGGAGAGTGCGGCGCTGGGAGCGCGGTGACGCTCCCGCGGCAGGTTCGGATCCTGTATAGGAATGGCCGGTGCACTCACTGGCTGAGTGCCGGTCACGAAAAAGACAAAAAAAAAAAAAAAAAAAGAAATCCTGAAACCTGTTCTAGACATGACCAGTGGCAGACCTGCATTTTAAAAGAAGCATTTCTGAGGCCCCGTTAGGGTAACTAGTGTGGTAAGCACAATAAGGGCACCCCAAAGATGTCCACACCCTAATCCCCAGAACCGTGGGTATGTTATATTGTGACAAAGGAGAATTATGGTTGTAGATGGAATTAAGGTTGCCAGTCAGCTGACCTTCAAGTAGAGAGATTATCATGGATTTTCTGAGAAAGTCCAATATAATCAGGAGGGTAGTTAAAACAGGATGGAGAGGGCTGGCCGGTTAGCTCAGATGGTTAGAATGTGGTGCTGGTAACACCAAGTCCAGGGTTTGGTTCCTGTACAAGCCAGCCACAAAAAAAAACAAAACAGGAAAGCGGAGGCAGAAAAGGAGGTTGAAATGATTTGATGTGAAACTGGCCATTGCTGGCTTTGAAGATGGAAGGGGGCCATGAACCCCTAAAATCTGGGGAAAACAATGATACAGATTCTCCCAGAGACTCTAGAAAGGAACACAGCCCTGCCGACACCTTGACTGAAACCCAGTGGCACATTGGCAGACTTGTGACCTCCGGAACTATAAGACAATAAAGCTGTGTGGTTTTAAGTCACTCAGTCTGTGGTAATTTGTTATAGCAACAATACAAGACTAATACATTAGGAGACCACTTCAGGCCTTTCTTTTTTTTAATACTACCTTATGTTGACCTAAATATTTCACATATTCTCATTTTATCTTCTAAATAAGATTACAAGCAATTTTTTTTTCTGTTTCTCCTACTAGATTTCTTTAAAGTCAGAATCTGCATTTTGTTCATCTCTCTATCTCTGTGTCTAACACCATACTTGGAATAAGTGAGAATTGGATAAATTTTTCTGAATTAATTATAAATACATATACTATCCTTGGACATGGTTAGTTATGACTACTGCTATTATTATGTGATTATTACTAATTCACACAGGGCCCACCACAATGTGAGGTAAATATAACATTATACTTGATAAATTCTTATTAAATTTCTCCACTAAATAAACAAATCCACTTTGTTTGGGTACTAGTATTATGTGACATGCTTATTTGGGAAAATTCCAGTTTCTTTGAATTTAGATGGGAAAGACAGATAACAGTGTAATTTAATTATTCACATTTTGCCAAATGTATTTTTACTGCTATGTCAGCTATGGATTTTTCAATTACCTCTTTACAGTACTGTGCAAGAATATCATTAAATTTCATCATCATTTGTCGATTAATAGCCTCTCGTGAACGAATATGCTTAAATTTTAAAAGCATGTCAAATGCTGCTTCAGCTGATCGAAGTGTCTTAAAAGAATCATCAATAAAATTTTTTGCTTCTTTCTCAATAACCTGCAAAAAAAAAAAAAAAAAGCCAGAGTCAATAAAAAAGCCCTCCTGCCCCTATAATTATCTTGCAAAAACAAAGTGGCAAGAAATAAGAAAAAAAAAAAAAAAATCAGTGGCACGGGATAGATTTCTCTTACACCTTAATGGAAGCTGGAATCCAATTAAAAATGGCAGATTGGTTGTGCTGATTTTCTGATCTCGCTCCACAACGGGTTCAAAATGATAGAGAAAAGGAATTTTCAAAAGTATCAGTTCATATAAACAAAAAAATATGGGAGAGGACACAACAGCACAGGAGATAGTTTCACAGAAAGCAGAGAGTTATGACCTGATGCTCGCAGTAGGGGGAGCTGGTGAGTACCTGTCCTCTCTGGGAGGCTGAACATCTGGAGGCGCCAGGAAGGTGGGGGGCAAACAGGTGATCCCTTTCTCCACCGTGCAGAACCAGGCCATTATGCCTCCTCTATCCCTCCCCTCACCACCCCATTCTATAAAAGAGGGGAAAGTTAGTTCTAGAAAAATTAAATCTGAATATCAGATTTCTAATAACACTGGAAACTAGAAATCAATGAAGAAAGTCTTTAAATTTCTGAAGAAACATTGTTTTCAACCTTGAATTCTATACCTAACTTTTACTTTGAACTTCACACATACAAGACCCAAAGAATATATGTTCCATAAAACCTTTCTCAGGAAGCTACTAAAAAATGTGCTCCACGCAAAACAAAGGAGTAAACAAGGAAAGAGGAAGACGTGAGGTCTAGAAAACAGAAAATCCAACACAGATGAGAGAAGACAGAAAGTCCCAGGGCCACTGCTTTTGTAGCAGCCCTAATAGTAAGCCATCTGGGCTAAACAAGGACAGTGACCTCGGGGAGAAAGGCCTCCAGGAAAATGATGGCACTGATGTGTTTGACCATGTAGTACCCATTATTGATAGGTAGATGGCAGAGATGTTAAAGAGGCTGGAAAAATTAACAATGGGTATGTGAATAACCAGGCAAACGAAAAACAAAAGCAAAGTTTAACTCCAGGGAAAACGAAGGGTTGGACAAAAAAGGTGTCATGGTTGTGATGGGTTTCTTGGCCTAGCTATGAACAATATCTCATAGATATAATGAGTAAACACAGACCATTAATTTAACCAAAAGGTACAATAAAATTATGTGACATGACAGAAAGGGAGATAGGACAGTCAAGTCTATATTATTCTGAGAAGTTAATAGAAGTCTAAAATTCATACAGAAAATAATCACATTGGCACATTCTTTAGGAAATATGGAAGCAAACAACAAAAGAAACATCTAAAAGTGTGGTAAATGATGGTAAGAACAGAGATGGAGGGGAGTTACTCATGAGGCTGCTTTTTCTTATTATGAGCCTTTTAGTGGTACTTGAGTGAATTTGATGAAAAGCTCAGTTTAAACAATAGTGGGTTGGACAGTTAGCTCGGATGGTTAGAGTACAGTGTTACAACACCAAAGTCAAGGATTTGAATCCCGTATGGCCAGCTGCCAAAAAAATTAGAAAGAAAATATGCTGGCAAGTTAGCTCAGTTGGTTAGAACACGGTGCTGCTAAAACCAAGGTCCAGGGTTCGATCCCTATACTGGCCAGCCACCAAAAATAAAAATTTTTAAAGTCGAAATTTTTTAAAAAGCACTTAAAATAAAACAGAAGCTGAGAATAAATTGGATACAATTTAAATGGAAATGTCTATAAAACATAACAGAACTGCCTGGGATTGACCAAATAAAAAGATGCTCTGGGCTTGTAAAAACAAGAATGTAAGACTTAAAATGGGGATGCTACTGACAGAGCTTCCCGCCTGAAACTGAAAAAGGGAGCCTGCTGGGCCGCCCTTCATGCTACGTGGAACGAAATCTGACTCTCAACTACAGTCTCTCTTTGCCGGACTCTGCCTCCCCCACACCTCCTATATCACCTCCCCCTCTTCTGTCGTTCCCCAGCCCAAAGCAGCCCATGCGTAGCCAGAAAAACCTTCCTAAAGTATAATTCTGATTATATCACTCCTTGGTCAACAACCTTCAGTGGCTCCCTACCGCCTACTAAATTAAGTCCCCTGCCTCACTCGAGCCCCTCCTTAGTCCTCTCCAATGATGCGCCCAACCCACTTTTCCCTCTATTATCCACCCCTGCATTTCACCAAACCGTTCTATTTGCTCTTCCTTAAACAAGTCCTGTGTTTTTGCTTCTGATGTTTTTCTTCCTGCTGTTCCTAGGACCTGAAACAGCTTCGCTTTCGCAGCCTCCATCCTCACCCCCATCTTCACCTGTCCAGAGCCTCCCCAACTCTAAAGTTTGCTTCCAACTTGTGCTTCCCATACCCCCAACCTCTGACAAAACACCATCATCAAAAACCCATTGGGTAGAAAAACAAAACTCTTTAAATACACCTTATTCTATGTGCAAAAAAAAAAAAAAAAAAAAGAGCCATTGGGCATATTGTGATTCTCTTGTCATATTTAGTTTATTTTACCTTGATTCATAGACAAGTGAATTAATGTTATATGAAACAAACTTTGTAGAAACACTACTGTGTCTAGCTCTATTTAAACTTATTCCACCTGAGGAACGGGAATGGAGACAAAGGAGATGGAGAAGTATCCACTTTTACCTTACACACTTCTCTATTATGTTGTGTTTTTCACAAATAAGCAGATATTACTTTTTGTGATTAAAAAAGCATCCCTAAATAACCCAACAAATTGAACCCGGGGAAAACATGGTGGCCAAGATCGAATCAAGGGATGTGTTACTTGCCAGAACTTCCACCTTGAAGTCATCCATCACATATTTCCAGTACTGGGAGGACCTGATGCTGAAGGGGTCAAAGGTCAGGTTTTCCATGGGGGTGACCAGGCTGTCCACCCTGCACAGGACATCATCGATGCGCTTGGGATCCCCTGTCACTGCCTTTAGTTCTGGACCAAATATGTTGTAAAATTCCTCCATAACCTGTTCAATCAAACAGAACAATGCAGACGTGACATTTTGGCCTTCTCATGAATATTCTAATTACAAAAAGCATATCTAGATTTACCTGAGGGCAAGAATCATGCCACACAGGCAACGCCCTCCCCGTCTAAGACCTTTGGCACTATGCCTACTGCACGGAGGGTAAGATCCAGATGCCTAACATAGCCTATGAGGTTAGCACATTCTGCCACTCCTAATCCTCCAACCTCTTGCCCATACTGCTCTCCCCCTGCTGTTCCATGTCCAGTTCCATGTTCCTTTCTGTCTCAAGGCCTTTGCACTTGCAGTTCAAAGTGCCTCACTAGTACCAATTCTTCATTTAATATCACGTCATTGAGTCCAACCCTTCGAGACCACATCAGGCCCCAATACACACTGCCAGAGCACCCTGAACCCTGCTTTTCATACCATGTGCCTCATTTATAGCTGTGTATTTGTTTAACTATTATGTCTACCATCTTCTCTCCCACTGGACGGAAATCTCCCTGAAGCCAGAGACTAGGTATGTCTTTACAGGGCTGGCTTCCCAGGCGTGTGACCTGGGCTGACACACAGGGCCCCGTGCTCAGAAGGGCCCCAGGATAGGTCTGAGGCTCTGCTGCTACCATCTTGAAATTCTGAATAACTTCACCTCTGAACATGTGTTTTGTGAACAAAGTCTGATGGACAGGGGTGCATGTGTGCCACACAGAGCCTGGGAAGCAGTGGCCCCAGGAGTTCAGCAAGAGCCAGTGTGAGCATAGGTGAGGTGCTGCGTCTCTGGCGAGGACGCAGGGGCACCAACAGCCCTGAGTGACCACGTTTGCGATTCAAACCAGAGCTTGCTTCAGACCCAGAAAGGAGGCTAAGAATCGTTCACAGAAACACATGCATCAGAGGAACCTTGTCAGACCCTCTCTCACTCCTGTTACTTCCCTGTGTTGGCCACACTTACACTGGAAATGATGACATATGCCAAAAATAGGACAACCTGTAGTGCCTTTTGCTTTCAGTTCTTCCTATCAGTAAACAGAAAGCAAAGAAGTATCAAGAAGTGAAATTAGAGCAGCTCACTGAGCTGCATGCAGAGTTTCCACTGTTCTGATAACAATGAAACACATGAGCACACACTGGCTATGAAATACGTATAACCTTAGCGATTCCACACAGGAGCTAAATGCCCTTATACATGCATTTTAAACTGACTTCAAACAATATAAAGATGAACGACAAAAGTCATGCTAAGAATTTAAAAGTTTAATTTTCCTTTCTTTTCTTTTCTTTACTACTGTGGTGGCAAACCAAAAAAACCAGAATGAGGAGAGAGACATTGGAAGAAAAAACTTTCTATTTAAATTCTTTTTACAGCATTTTGCTTTCTTGCTTTTTGGACAAGGGACCTGGCATTTCCATTTCGCACCAGGCAGTGCTACCACGTAGCCCGTCCCATTTTTGCTCACCGTCGTTTCTCTAGCAGCCAGCACAGTGGGAGTTCTCGATAAATATTTAGCACACATGAGACGACGAGGGCTGTGGCTAACTCATCCGTTCACTGAGCACTTTGGTTATCCACCCAGAAGAGGTTAGAGATCAGAGACACACGTGTTGTCCCTGGCAGATGGGGAGCAGTCGGCGCAGAGGACAAGGACCACAGGGCTTAAGGAGAGAGTGGAGGGAGAAGGTCTCAGGCTGGCCTTCAGGGAATTCCAACATGGAACAGAAAGACAGAGGAAGAGGATTTTGCAAAAGACAGAAAAGAAGTGGCCAGAGAGGTCAAAGGAAAACCAAAAAGGGGTGAGGAGATGTCACAGAAGCCAAGAAAAAGCTGCAGTGGCAGAAGGTCTGGTGTGCTCTGGTATACGAGATACTTCATGGAAAAAATAGAATGGAAACATAATGTGAATCTTTCCATGAACTCTCTGAAGTACCCTCGTATTCTAGTACATTCTAGTATATTCTAAATGTTCTTCTCTCAAGTGTTTCTCCTGGCCAGGCTCTTTCTGACTCCCAGCTTCTACCTGACATGGAGAGAGGTCCACTGTTGAAAAGCCAAACTGCTTCCCCTAGGGCAAATTCTCACTCTAATCACCTTCCTGCGCATTGAAGAAACGCAGCTCAGCCTCCTACCTGCAAAATGTCGTAGAGGTCCTGGCAGATGGAGGCCATGTAATCGGTTCTCTCAAAAAGCCGTTTCCGATCAAATTCCCATCGAGCTTCTCTTCCCGAAGCCTCAATCTTGGCCCGGACGTCAAAATAGGCCTTTTTCCACATCTTGAGGGTGTTCTTGGCCTCCAAGGTTTTGTGTTGTGCACTTGATCTATTTTCTCTGCAAAGCAAAGAGATGCCATGATGGGAAGGAAGTCTGAGCTGCAGGGGTCCAAGCCCCACTCCCCAGGGGGAGCAGGTGAGTTCTAACCAAGGAGCCTCCCAGACTTCACAGCCTCACTGTAAAAGCTTACAGGCGAGCTGCTGCTCTGCCGCAATTTGCAAGGGTACTGGTGGGAATTCCAAGCCGTGGCCAAGGTTGGCCTTTGCTGCAACTGCACACCCAATGTGCAAAGCTGTGGGGCACCTGGTAAGCTTTCTGTCTGCACTAGAAAGGAAGCAGTTGGCCTTGGGTCTCAGGCCAGAAATGGTGGCTGCAACACTGGGGCAAAATGACAATGCCAAGATTTTGGTACCTAGCTTACCTATATAGACTTTTTTTTAAGAAAGTAAAAAAAAAAAAGGTTTCTGTTTCCCTCAACATCATCAAAAGCTGTTCCTTCAGAGGGGGGGCTGGGGTCCAGGATTGAGGATCCTCCCACCCTCTGCCTCAGTCTCTCCAAGTATAAATAGGGAAGAAAGTCCTAGTTAAAACAAAACTTGTTTATACATATGTATATACACACACACACCAGGGTACATCAAAAAGTTCATGAAAGGATTCACATTATTCTTTGATTCTGTTTTTCCATGAATTTTTTGAAGTACCCTCGTACACGCACGCACAGGAGCATATATACAATCAGCCCTCCGTATTTGTGGATTCTGCATCCACGGATTCAACCAACCATGGATCAAAAATATTTGAAAAAAAAATAGATGGCTGCACCTGAACACATACAGAATTTTCCTCATCATTATTCCCTAAGCAACATAATATAACAACTATTTACATAGAAGTTACATTGTATTAGGTATTATAAATAACCTAGAGATGATTTAAAGTATAAGGGAGGATGTGTGTAAGTTATAGGCAAATACAGATGGTTCCAAATTTACGATGGTTTGACAAGATATTTTCCACTTATGATGGGTTTATCAGGATGTAGCCACATCATAAGTCAGGAAACATTTGTACTGTGCCATTTTATATAAGACACTTGAGAATTGCACTATATATATATATATAAGAAGCCAGACACAAAAGGACACGTATTGTATGATACCATTTATATTCAAAAGGCTCCATATTATATGACCCTACATGGTATGATTCCCAGGGATAGGAAGATGGGAGGTGGGGGTGGGAGTGACTGCTAAAAGGTACGAGGTTTCTTTTGGGAATAAAGAAAATGTTCTAAAATTGATTGTGGTGATGGGTGCACAATTCTGTGAAGATACTAAAAGCCATTGAATTGTATATTTTAAATAAGTGAATTGTACAGTATGTGAAGTATAGCTCAACAAAGCTGTTTAATATCTGAAAAAATAAATAAAACAAAACCAAAAAGCCACCGTTACTTCTTACTTGAACAAAGTCCGCAGGTTGACCACTTTGCAGACTCTTTCTGCAATTTCCCAGGCAATGCGCTCCATGAGCGGAATCATCCTCTCGTCTTTATTGTAGTGTCGGGAGATGATCCAGACCATCCGCAGGGCACTCATCATGGAGGGGATGGTGTCCAGGACAACGTGGAAGCCAGACCCATGCGTTATGTTCTGACCAGAGACCATGCGAGAGAGGAGAGAGCAGTGCAAGCCCCCTGAGCCTTGGGGTCCAAAGAGTTCCATAAAACAGTAAGCATGCAAGAAGTTTCATGCTTCTTAATTCATGAAAAATGAACTTATTATAGAGGAAAGTGTTTAACAAACAAAAGAACTTTGAAATAGGTCTGTGCCCGCTGCCAGGGAAAGATAGATAAGATTTACAATTAAAGTAAATAAAGCAATTTGCAGATGTGTATATAAAGTATGAGAATGTTCATGTATTTTACAAACATAGAATATATAGGCATGTGTAGAGAGAGAGACAATATATATGTATATGTATTGAGTATACACACACACACAGCATATGCAAAGTACATTTAAGGGGCCGGCCCATGGCTCACTTGGGAGAGTGTGGTGCTGATAACACCAAGGCCACGGTTTCAGATCCCTGTATAGAGATGGTCAGTTAGCTCACTTGGGAGAGGGTGGTGCTGACAAGGCCAAGTCAAGGGTTAAGGTCCCCTTACCAGTCATCTTTAAAAAAAAAAAAAGTACACTTATCACATGTGGCAAGCTGTATTTTCCAAAGATAGACACAATGGCATCTTAATCCTGTCCCTTGCCACTCTCCATCAAAACATGGAGTCATCCTCTCCAATCCCTTGAATGCAAAGGCTCTGTTCCTGCTTTGGCCAGTAGAATACAATGGCAGTAGTGTTGTGTCACCTCCAAGCATAGCCCTTAGCTGGCCTGCTTCTTGTCTCTTGGAAGCCAGTTGCCATGGAAGAAGTGTGACCACTCTGTTACCCTGAAACTACCAGGCTATGAGACATCCCAATCACACGGAGAAGGCCTGGGACATAAGACACCACGTGGAGCAAGAGAGGCCAAGGAGCACCCGGGTGCCATCCTAGAAGGGGATCCTCTAGCTCAACCACCCACCAGTTGTCACAGGAGCCAAGATGAACCACCCTGCTAAGCTTTTCCAAAATCCCTGACCCACAAAATGAGGAGACAGATACAGATACTTCTTAATTTACAGTGAGATTAGTCCCATTAAACCCATTTTAAATTGAAAATATTAAGTCGGAAATGCATTCAATACACCTAACCTATTAAGCATTGTAGCTCAGCCTAGCCTACCTAAATTGTGTTCAGAACACACTTTAGCCTACAGCTGTGCAAAATCGTCTAACATAAAGCTTATTTTCCAACAAATGCTAAATATCTCATGTAATTTATCAGATACTGTACAGAAAGTGAAAAATAAAATGGTGTATGGGTACTCAAAGCACCGTTTCTACTGAATGCTGTCACTTTTGCCCCATCATAAAACCAAAAAATCGTTCAGTTGAACCATGATAAGTTGGGGACTGTCTGTACAATGGTTGTCATTAAGAAAGTGAAAAAACAACCCACAGACTGGGATAATTGCAAATCATATATCTGATAAAAAAAATTGGCATTCCAAAAAAATTTTAAACTCATAAATCAATAATAAAAAGACAGACAATGGGGTAAAGTTTAAAACAGACATTTCACCAAAGATATGCAAATTGAAAATAAATAAGCACATTAAACACATAATAAAGATGTTTGATCTCATTAATTATTAGGGAAATGCAAATTAAAACCACAATGAGATACCACTTCATACCCACAAGAAGGGATATAATCAAAAGACAATAATAAGTGTTGGTGAGAATGTGGAAAAACTGGAAGCCTCGTGCATTGCTGGTGAGAGTGTAAAACGGTACAACCTCTTTGGGAAAGAGCCTAAAAGTTCTTCAAAAGGCTTAACAGAGTTACCACATGACTCAGCTATTCCACTTCTAGGTACAACAATAATTAAAAACCTATGTCCATGGGCCAGCCCGTGGCTCACTCGGGAGAGTGTGGTGCTGATAACACCAAGGCCATGGGTTCGAATCCTATATAGGGATGGCCGGTTAGCTCACTGGGTGAGCATGGTGCTGACAACACCAAGTCAAGGGTTAAGATCCCCTTACCGGTCATCTTTAAAAAAAAAAAAAAACATTTGTCCACACAGAAACTTATACACACGTTTGTAACAGCTCTATTCATAATAGCCAAAATGCGGAAACAACTCAAATGCCCATCAACTGACGGATGGAGAAACAAACTGTGGTCTATCCATACGACGGAATATTATTCAGCCATAAAAGGAATAAAGCACTGATAGGAGGGTACTTCAAAAAGTAGATGGAAAGATTTGTATTATCTCTCAATTCTATTTTTCCATGAACTTTTTGAAGTACCCTCGTACAGGCAACAACATGGAAGAACCTTGAAAACATTATGCTGAGTGAAAGAAGCCAGACACAGAAGGGTAAATACTGAGTAATTCTACTTATATGTAGTATCTAAAATAGGCAAATTCATAGAGACAGAAAGAAGAAAAGACGTTACAAAGGACTTGGCGGATGGAGGAAGTAGGAATTCGTGTTCAATGGACACAGAGTTTAAGTCTGTGATGATGAAAAAGTTTTGGACATAGATAGTAATGATGGGTACACAGTATCGTGTATGTATTCAATGCCACTGAACTGTACACTTAGAAGTGACTAAATGATAAATACTATGTCATATCACAATTTTTAAAACACTGAATGGGAAAAAAAAGAAATTAAATCATGTGAAATCTCATTTACAGAGCTGACTTTCCAAAGAACACCCAGGGTACCTTGAAATGACGCTCTACAGTGGAGAGAAACCGCACGTTGTCTGAGGCCTCCATGTGGAACTTGAACAATTCCGTTAAGACTGGCTGCAGGTTAGACACAAGCATAGACTCTGATTCCTTGATCACATCCATGACTTTTCTGACTATTGGAAGCTTTGTTTGTTCATGGAGTGCACTTAAGGTTGCATTTCTTTCCCGCCAGAATTCAATTTCAGCCAGAGGACCATTACCCTGAAAGTGACATGAACACACAAACAACGCTCATCATGAGTGTGGAGTGGACATTTGCAGGGGTTTCTTCAGCACTCATTCCTGTCTTCCCAGCTGCTCCAAATAGGGGCCAATCCATACAGGGTCTTCAGGGGCGTGTTCTTGACCTAGGATGGTCCAATCAGAGTAAATCTCAGGACTCTGCCTGGGAATGCTAGACAAAGATACTCTGCCTTTCTCTGGACAATGTGGTGTGCAGACGTGGGGCCAGAAACTGCTGCAAGTTGCTGCCATGAAGGAAACCAGCTGGAGGAGGAAGCACCCTCCACCCCAAAGAGAGGAGGTTGGAACTGAGAGATTTACAGAGAAACACAGTGAGAGTCCTGATCAAACTGTACCTGAAGCCACCCTGCCTCTGGACTTTTCAGTTACTTTGAGCCAAGAAAATCTCTTTCTTATTTAAGCCAGTTGAGTTGGGTTTCCCGTTTGGGGCATCCTGACGATACACGATGTTATCTTTATCAATCCAGGCAGTAATCTGGTAGCACACTAACATCAGAAAGCCCAAGAATGATATTTTGGGTATCTTACTTTGATCTTTTAAGGAAATCACAAAACAAAGAGACTAGATCAGCCAGGTCCCCAGACTCCTGGCTCTTTCTCAGGGTGGTAAGCACGACCTGTTCCAGGGATCTCTGAAAGCCCTGCACAAATTACCTGAGGTGTCTTCTTCAGCTGGCCCTCAACAGCTGCAGATATCTGATTCAGCCAGTTTATCACACATTGCTCCAAGGTTTCAACAGTTTCTGGGTCAGCTGCCAGATCAGACACCTCTCCCTCTACACTGATGCTTGGCATTTCTAACTTGATCTCACCTAGTAGAATAAAAATGGTCAGTCAGCCACTAGAGTTTAGGAAAAATGATTATAAACAATACTGTTCAAGTTAATTAGCTGGCTCTTCTCTATACATACCAGTATAATAAAGTTTGACACATCCCCTTTTCTAACCTGTCTCTATCTCATTCTCTTTCATCAGAATGTAATTAAAACATTTTAGATCATTGTTCCAGTGTTAAACTCTGTCAAAATGATTTAGTTATTTAAGATGTCTCCGAATTTATAAAGACATCAATTTTTAAAAATTTAAGAAAATCTCCAGCATGAAATACTAGAAGATAAATCCAAAAAAAAATGACTTCAGAGGAAATTGAGATAATATATAGAAAAAGAGAAAATTCCCAAAAAGAAATCCCAATTACTGGTCTCAGAGATTTGAGATAATGTGGCATCCATCAAACAAGAACAGATGCTATGTAAAAAGTAAAATCAGAGAATGTGAGGTCTTAAAAAGAAAAATATAATAGCTGATATGAAATTTGATCAAAGGTTGGAAAGATAAAAGTTGAGGAACACTCCAGGAAAGTAGAATACAAAGACAAAAAGATGGAAAATACAAGAGAAAAGATAAGAAATAAAACCTACACACATCCATCCAACAGGAATTTTACCAAGAGGGAACAGAGACAAATAGTGGAGGAAATTATCAAGAGAATTTTTCAGTTCTCAGACTAAAAAAACCCACAGAGTGCTTAGCAAAATAAATAGAAAAACAACCACACAAAGGCCCATCATCATTACATTTCAAAACACTGGAGATAACAAGACAGTCCTAAAAGTTTACATAAAATAAAGAATAAAAGAAAAATCAAAGGAGTATTCAATTTCTCATCACTGGATGCTGGCTGCTAAAAAGCAATGAAGAAAATGTGTTCAAAATTCTGTGGTAAAATTATTTTCAACCTAGATTTCTAATACACAGACAACTAACTAACTGTAAAGGTACAATAAAGTCATTTCAGATATGCAACTTCTTGTAAAATTACTTCCCACACACCTTTTCTCAGAAAGCTACTTAAGGATGTATTTCTGCACAATGAGGGAGTAAAACCCAACTAAGAAAGAAGAACTGGGATCTGTGAAACACTGCTCTGGGATGACAGCTATGGAACACACTAAGAGAGGAACTAGGTCACACTGCAATGGGGAACTTGGGGCCCTAGGAAGGTGCACATCCAATAAAAAGAGTGCCATCTCACAAGGAGGAGATTTTGCAAAAACAAAACCAAAGAGGACTTTATGAGATATTTTAAGAAAGGCATTTGGGAATGCTGGGGGAGGAAGGGAAAAACTGTAAAAGAAAAAAAGAATATCAACATATACTACTCTGCCTTGCAATAAACAATATTCCTACAGCCATAATAATGTAAACACTTTTTAGTATTTAATGAAAAGCAGGAATATAATTATAATGGAAGAAAGGAGGTAAGCTAGCAGTGGAAAGAGGATTGCAAAATCTTCATCATCGTGGCAGGAAATAATTCACAATGTCTACAATTAAGAAGAAATAGCAGTGTGCTCATATAATTTAGAGATATGGCAGTACCATGGACAGAAACAGCTAAAGAATTTTGCAAATTCACTATGAGGGAGCAGAACTGACAAGTAGGGAAAGTGAGGCAGGGTCATTTTTTTTCAACTCAGTATCTGTTAGTACTATATAATTTTTAAACATTATGCATTATTATAAGAAAATTTAATATATATTAAGTTATATAGGGTTATGAGTTAGGGTTAGGGTTATAGAATTGTATAATTATAGAATATAGCATTATAGAAGAGGGGTTATTTTTTTTTTATTGGGGAAAGAATTTAATACAACACAGACTATGAAAGATCTAGTAGGCAAAGAGTAAACTCTGAATCAACAGGCAGAGGATGCGGTCAGTGATCAAAGTTTCCACCTTAAGAAGCTAGAAAAAGAAGAGCAGACTATACCCAAAATATGTAGAAGAAATAGTATAACAAAGAGCAGGAAAAAAATTAAAAATTAAAAAACAGATAAACAATAGACAGAAAACAATGAAAGCAAAAGCTGGTTCTCTATTTCCCCCACCCCCTGGGGTTTTTTTTGTGTGTGTGTGTAAATTTATGTATTTATTTTTAGCTCCCACCAATAAGTGAGAACATGTGATATTTCTCTTTCTGTGCCTGACTTGTTTCAATTAATATAATTCTCTCTAGGTCCATCCATGTTGTTGCAAATGGCAGTATTTCATTCTTTTTTATAGCTGAGTAGTATTCCATTGTGTAGATATACCACATTTTCCATATCCACTAATCCGATGATGGACTTTGGGTTGGTTCCAACTCTTGGCTATTGTAAAGAGTGCTGCGATGAACATTGGGGAACAGGTATACCTTCGACTTGATGATTTCCATTCCTCTAGGTATAGTCCCAGCAGTGGGATGGCTGGGTCATACGGTAGATCTATCTGCAATTGTTTGAGAAACTTCCATACCATTTTCCATAAAGGCTACACCATTTTGCAGTCCCACCAACAATGTATGAGGGTTCCTTTTTCTCCACAACCTCGCCAGCATTTATCGTTCAGAGTCTTTTGGATATTAGCCATCCTAACTGGGGTGAGATGGTATCTCAGTGTAGTTCTGATTTGCATTTCCCGGATGCTGAGTGATGTTGAGCATTTTTTCATATGTCTGTTGGCCATTTGTATATCGTCCTTAGAGAAATGCCTACTTAGCTCTTTTGCCCATTTTTTAATTGGGTTGCTTGGTTTTTTCTTGTAAGGTTGTTTGAGTTCCATGTATATTCTGGTTATTAATCTTTTGTCAGATGTATATTTTGCAAATATTTTCTCCCACTCGGTTGGTTGTCTTTTAACTCTGTTAATTGTTTCTTTTGCTGTGCAGAAGCTTTTTAGTTTGATATAATCCCATTTGTTTATTTTTCCTTTGGTTGCCCATGCTTTTGGGGTCTTATTCATGAAGTCTGTGTCCAGTCCTACTTCCTGAAGTGTTTCTCCTATGTTTTCTTTAAGAAGTTTTATTGTTTCAGGGTGTATATTTAATTCTTTAATCCATTTTGAGTAGACTTTAGTATATGGTGAAAGGTATGGGTCTAGTTTCATTCTCCTGCATATTGATATCCAGTTCTCGCAGCACCATTTGCTGAAGAGGCAGTCTATTCCCCAGTGTATAGGCTTGGTGCCTTTGTCAAAGATCAGATGGCTATAGGTGTGTGGGTTGATTTCTGGATTCTCTATTCTATTCCATTGATCGCTGTCTCTGTTTTTATGCCAGTACCATACTGTTTTGCTTATTATAGCTTTGCAGTATAGTTTAAAGTCAGGTCGTATTATGTCTCCAGCTTTTTTTTTTTTTTTTGCTCATCATTGCTTTGGCTATGCGTGGTCTTTTGTCATTCCATGTAAATGTCTGGATAGTTCTTTCCATTTCTGAGAAAGATTTCATTGGAATTTTCATGGGGATTGCATTGAATTTGTATATCACTTTGGGTAATATAGACATTTTCAATATGTTGATTCTTCCAATCCAAGAGCATGGGATATCTTTCCATCTTCTTGTATCCTCTCTAATTTCTCTCAGCAGTGGTTTGTACTTCTCATTATAGAGATTTTTCACATCCTTGGTTCACTCAATTCCTAAGTATTTTATTTTTTTGGTGGCTATTGTAAAAGGGCAAGCTTTCTTGATTTCCCTTTCCGCATGTTCACTATTGGAGAAAAGAAATGCTACTGATTTTTGTGTGTTGATCTTGTATCCTGCTACTGTGCTGAAATCATTTATCAACTCCAAGAGTTTTTTTGTAGAGGCTTTAGGCCTCTGTTCGATATATAGGATCATGTCATCTGCAAACAGGGACAGTTTGACTTCATCTTTTCCAATCTGGATGCCCTTTATTTCCTTCTCTTCTCTGATTGCTCTGGCTAGTACTTCCAACACTATGTTGAATAGGAGTGGTGAGAGTGGGCATCCTTATCTAGTTACTGTTCTTAAAGGAAAAGCTTTGAGTTTTTGCCCATTCAGGATGATATTGGCAGTGGGTTTATCATATATAGCTTTAATTATGTTGAGATACTTTCCATCTATACCTAACTTATAGAGGGTCATTGTCATGAATGAATATTGAATTTTATCAAATGCTTTTTCAGCATCTATAGAGATGATCATATGGTCCATGTGTTTGATTTTATTAATATGGTGTATCACATTTATCAATTTCCATATGTTGAACCAACCTTGCATCCCCGGATGAATCCCACTTGATCGTGGTGAATAATTTTATGTATGTGTTGCTGTATTCTGTTTGCTAGTATTTTAGTGAGGATGTTTGCATCTATATTCATCAAGGATATCGGCCTGTAGTTTTCTTTTTTGGTTGTATCTTTACCTGGTTTTGGTATCAAGATGATGTTTGCTTCATAGAATGAGTTTGGGAGATTTGCGTCTGTTTCAATCTTTTGGAATAGTTTGTAAAGAATCGGTGTCAATTCCTCTTTGAATGTTTGGTAAAATTCTGCTGTGAACCCATCTGGTCCTGGGCTTTTCTTTGTTGGGAGCCTTCTGATAACAGCTCCAATCTCCTTTATTGTTATTGGTCTGTTCAGATTTTCTACATCTTCATGGCTCAGTTTTGGGAGTTTGTGTGTCCAGAAATTTATCCATTTCCTCCAGATTTTCAAACTTGTTTGCATATAGTTGTTTATAGTAGTCTTGAATGATTCCTTGTATTTCAGATGAATCAGTTGTAATATCACCTTTTTCATTTCTAATTTTTGTTATTTGAATCTTCTCTCTTCTTCTTTTTTTTTTTTTTTTGTTAGCCATGCTAATGGTTTGTCAATTTTATTTATCTTTTCAAAAAATCAACTTTTTGATTCATTCATCTCTGTATTGTTTTTTGGGTTTCAATTTCATTAAGTTCTGCTCTGATCTTAATGATTTCTTTCTGTCTGATAATTTTAGGTTTAGATTGTTCTTGTTTTTCTAGTTCTTTAAGGTGAAGTGTTAGGTTGTTCACTTGCCATCTTTCCATTCTTCTGAAGTGAGCATTTAATGCGATAAATTTGCCCCTTAGTACTGCTCTTGCAGTATCCCACAGGTTTTGGTCTGATGTATCATTATTTTCATTAGTTTCAATAAATTTTTTGATTTCCTGCTTGATTTCTTCTTGGACCCATATGCCATTAAATAGAATGCTGTTTAATTTCCATGTGTTTGTATAGTTTCCAGAATTTCGTTTGTTATTGATTTCTAATTTTAATCCATTGTGGTCTGAGAAAATACATGGGATAATTCCAATTTTTTTGAATTTGTTGAGACTTGATTTGTGACCTAATATGTGATCTATCCTGGAGAATGATCCATGTGCTGATGAGAAGAATGAATATTCTGAGGTTGTTGGATGGAATGTTCTGTAGATATCTGCCAAATCCAATTGGTCTAGAGTATTGTTTAGATCTTGTGTTTCTCTGCTGATTCTTTGCCTAGATGATCTGTCCAATATTGACAGCAGAGTGTTTAGGTCCCCTGCTATTATGGTATTAGTGTCTATTTCCTTCTTTAGGTCTAATAGAGTTTGTTTTATAAATCTGGCTGCTCCGACATTGGGTGCGTACATATTTATGATTGTTATGTCTTCTTGATGGATCAATCCTTTTATCATTACGTAGTGTCCCTCATTGTCTCTTTTTATGGTTTTTAGTTTAAAGTCTATTTTATCAGATATAAGAATAGCTACTCCAGCTTGTTTTTCTTTTCTGTTTGCATGGTAGATCTTTTTCCATCCTTTCACTCTTAGTCTATGTGAGTCTTTATGGGTGAGGTGGGTCTCTTGAAGGCAGCATATAGTTGGGTCCTCCTTTTTGATCCAGTCAGCCAGTCTATGTCTTTTGATTGGGGAATTTAAGCCTTCTACATGAAGAGTTGTTATTGAAAAGTGTTGATTTATTCCTAGCATTTTATTGATTATTGTTTGGTTGTCTTAGGTGTCTTTCGTTCCTTGCTTTCTGATTTACTGTTTGTTTTCTGTGTTTGTTGGTTCCTTGGGTTGTAGATAGCCTTTTTGTTTGTTTGTTTTCTCTTCATGAATGCCATTTTTATTATACTAGTGGGTTTTGATTTTTCTTGGGTTTTTATGGCAGTGGTAGTTATTTTTCAGGAACCAAACCCAGTACTCCCTTGAGAATTTCTTGTAAGGGTGGTCGTGTGGTGATGAACTACCGCAGTTTTTGTTTGTCTGAGAAATATACTATTTGCCCTTCATTTTGGAAGGATAGCCTTGCAGGGTAGAGTATTCTTGGTTGGCAATCTCTGTCTTTTAGTATTTTGAATATCACATCCCATTCCTTTCTGGCTTTTAGGGTTTGTGATGAAAAGTCTGATGTTAGTCTGATTGGGGCTCCCTTATAGATGATTTGATGCTTCTCTCTTGCAGCTTTTAAGATTCACTCTTTGTCTCTGAGTTTTGCCAATTTGACTATAACATGTCTTGGAGAAGACCTTTTTGGGTTGAATACATTTGGAGATCGTTGAGCTTCCTGGATCTGAAGATCTGTGATTTTTCCTATACCTGGGAAGTTTTCTGCCACTATTTTGTTGAATATGTTTTTAATGCAATCTCCTTTTTCCTCCCCTTCTGGAGTACCCATGACTAGGATATCTGAGCGCTTAAGGTTGTCTGATATCTCTCTTAGATTTTCTTCAATGCCTTTGATTCTTTTTTCTTTTTTCTTTGTCTGCTTGTGTTATTTCAAACAGCCCATCTTCAAGTTCAGAGGTTCTCTCTTCAACTTCCGCAAGCCTGCTGGTTAAACTCTCTGTTGTGTTATTTTGCTGAATAACTTCTTCAGTTCAGCAAGTTCTGCTACATTTTTTTTCAGGGCATTGATTTCCTTGTACATTTCTTCTTTCAGGTCCTGTATACTTTTCCTCGTTTCATCATGATGTCTAGCTGAGTTTTCTTGTATCTTATTCAGTTTCCTTAGAATTATCACTCGAAATTCCTTGTCAGTCATTTCAAGGGCTTCTTGTTCTATAGGATCTAGAGCTTGAGATTTATTACCCTTTGGTGGTGTACTTTCTTGATTTTTTGTATTTCTGGTATCTTTTCTTTGATGTTTATTCATTGTGGCAGGGGGTTTCACAGTCCACAGGTTTGACACTATTGTCTGACTAAGATGTTGCTGGGGTTGTCAATTTGGTAGGGCTACCTCAGTGACTGCTCAGTTGGCCACTAGTGCCTTGTGTGTGTGGTTGCCTCGGGTCTTGGGCCTCTCCAGGGAGCCACCTCTCTGTTCAACTTGGACTCTGCCGGGCTGCTGGGTCACGGGGCGGTACCGCATGGTGTGTGGTCTCTGCTGAGCTTCCGCCTCCCCTGCTGGACATCTCTCTGTTCCACGCGCACTGGGCCAGGCTGCTGGGATGCGTGGAGGCACCGCAGAGTGTGTGGTTTCTGCAGAGCTTCCCCTTCCCCTGCTGGATGTCTCCCTGCTCCGTGCGCACTGGGCCGGGCTTGGGATGGAGCCGGGTGGTAGCGGTGAAGCCTACCTGCTGCTGGATCAAGGCGGCGGCCCCCCCACAGGGTGTGTGGTTTCTGCGGAGCTTCCACCTCCTCTGCTGGATGTCTCCCCACTCCGTGTGCACTGGGCCAGGCTGGGAATGGAGCCAGGTGGTGGCAGTGAAGCCTATCTACTGGATCTTGCGACAGCAGCCCCGCAGGGCATGTGGTCTCCAAAGAGCTTCTGCCTCCCCCACTGGACATCTCCCCATTCTGTATGCACTTGATGTTATGTTTTTATAGTTGTAAATCAGATGACTTGTGGGAGAGAGTGACGCTAGGGACTGTCCATTCCGCCATCTTGACCAGAAGTCCTGGTCCAGCCGGGCTCCAAGGCTCAAATGGGGCAGACGTGGTCCCCTCCCAGAGGCTCCAAGTGCTTCTCTACCCACCTGCAGCGGCGGCTTCTCTCTTTCCCAGGAGAGGAAGGGAGGAGAAGAGGCTAGAATAGGGGTTATTATATAGAATAGGGTTGGCAAACTTTTTCTTAAAAGGCCAAACAGTAAATATTTTATGCTTTGCAGGCCAAATGGCAAAATTGAAGATAGGAGCTTACATAACCACTTAAAATGTAACCATTTAAAACTGCAAACACTACTCTTAGCCCAAGGGCCATACAAAAACAATCAGCAGGTTGGATTTGGCCCAAAGTCAAATGTGTATATGCTGGCTCCTGTTATAGAATATTAATTCATCTGCTTTTCTGGTTCATGCTCATTGTAGAAAAATATGGAAACAGAAAACAGAAAAAAAAAAATCTTACTCTCACAACCTAATCAGTAATAGTCACTGATAATAGTTTAGTGTATTTCCTCCCAGGTTTTCATCTAAAACCCAAATATGTTTTCCACTCATTTTTACTACAGAAACAAGACACACAAATCATATTTCAGATTATAAGAAATGATTCTTCATGCTTCTGCCGTGTTATACCAATTCAAGGAGCATGAGAGAGGGAAGAGAGAGAAAAAGGTTAGGCAGAAACACGGGAAGATGGTACAAAACACAGAGAAACATACACAAAGGAGCAACTTCACTGGGGGGATGGGGTACTTCTAAAATAGAAGCCTTCTAAAATTTAGAACCCTTCTAAAATAAAAAACACTTCTAGAACATATTAAAGGTCTGGATCTCTATGCTATTTCTAGATTTCTCATTTCCAACACAGAAAATTCCTACAGAGCAGGACATGTTAAATTTTCCTTTAAAGGAACAGAAAAGTTTATTTTCCTAGAATGATAATCCGATCTTATGGACCTTAATAGCCTTACTGATAAATGGCAATGTAGGACCCTAAAAATTTACCCACCAAATGAGACTCATCGTCCTCACTATGCCAGCCTCTCAGCCTTCCTGTTCTCCATTCACGACCCCCATTCTCCCATGACCCAGGCTCTGGGACTCTCACCGGGCCACCCACCCCGTCTCATGAGGTGCAGAGCAGCTCGAGTCAACAGTAGTTGCTGCATGCAACTTGCAGATGATGTCAAATGCCACCTCCTTCATGAAACCCCTTTTGATTTCCCCCCATTTTTCCAGCTTGGTCTCCCTCTTCCTTCCAGACCCTAAAAGCCCTAGTATCGTTCTTAAGCTCCGTATTCTGCCACGGTTCTTTGTGTGCTGACTTCTGAGGTTGTTGAGGACAAGGATTTCATCATTCCTTTCTGTGTCTCTTATAATGATCAGTTAAGTGTCTTTCACAGAGTGAGCATGTAAATAAGAATTATCACAAATTAAAACAAAAAGCCTCCTGAACTCTTAAACTGTCTTAATGTAAATTAATCATTCTTAACTAAAGAGGAGACAAATGAAACCTTACCTTCAAGTTGCTGTATTATTCTTTGAATACTACTTGCAAACTTCTGAATGCTCATTAGAAATTCATCCCGTATTAATTGAACACTGTGATATTCTATTGCTTCCCCAGGTGTGGTGGGTAGGTCTATGTCATACTCAGAAGACTCCAGGATTTCTCCAGATGTGTGTCCCATGGCCGTATCCATCTTGTGCTGGTTGTAAGACAATGCTGGCAAAAAAACCTGAAATGCCAAGTTTATGAAACAAATCACACGGCATCATTTTCAATAATTCATGTACTTCAATTGCTTCTGGCTTTGAATATTCTGTTACATGGAGGTACAAATACGCAAAGTGAAAACTACTCAAATCCAGAGCACAGACCTAAGGAGAGAGAAATTACACTTAACTTTAAAATGACCCAAAGGTTAAGAATTCTAACTACGCCTAAGATAAATACCCAGAAAACAATACTGTATTTGTTTATCTGCCACCAGTCACTGAGAAGTTAGAAAGTGAGGGACAGGGAAGGGAGAAACTATGTGTTAAACCCATCAGCTCAGTGTTACGTTAGTTAGTGTGAAGAAAATAAAAGAGATACTGAGGACACAGTCTGTCTGAAATTAAGCTGGGGACAGAAGTATGCATTTATGAAGTCATTCGGACACAATTACAAAAAATCTTACCCCACATAAAAAGTGATATTCAAATGCCTGTGGGTTAGTTTGGTTGGTTGATTGGTTGGGTTGTTTTTGGTTTTTAGTTTTGCCTATTTTTCTTAAAACTTTGATATATCTTTTAAGACTCTTTTAATCTACAATTGATTGAAGCACCCAGGATGTTTGAATGGATTTGGCTGACAGCACTCTCCTGGTGCAGAGGAACCAGCTTCTTCGGGATCTGCATTTCCTGCCGTTGGCAGAGACTTCATTGGAAAACCTTTACCAGGGCTACTGCAATTGTTATCCTTATTGAAGATCAGTGTGAGTCTCTTCAAGCTGACCCCTGTGTCCTTTAGACGAGACTGTGGTAGTCTAAATGGTGGAGAAAACATGATGGTAGAGCACTGGGAAAACAAACTGTGCTACATCCATCCATACTATGTGGTGGAACATATGTAGGATGTCAGCAGTGGTTGCCTCTGGGGGTCTGGGGACATTATGCGGAATTCCACTTTCTAGTTTATATATTTCTGTAATGTTTGGGTTTTCATCATGAGCATGTATTCCTTTTGCAATCAGGAAAAAAATTTTTACAACAAATTTTACTGAGAAAAAGTAACAGAAAGGAGAGGAATTGCATCATTTGTTGGTTACTTAATTTGTGCAACCATTAAGAATTAACTATGAGTTATGTTTTGACGTTATTTTATAATGAAAAGTTGGATTCACTTAAGAAGGTGGCCAGTACTGTTGAGTTCTCAGGATTGCTCTAGGAAAAGATGTGCAAATGATCAGGAGCATGGTCAGTGGGAATGTCACGTGCAGGCAGTTCAGAGGGGCTTGTACTCAGTGAGCCCTTCTGTCCACTCCTCAGCCCACTTCCACCACCTCCACTGGAAGTCACCAATGGCCACCCCACCAGCCCTTCTTTGCCCATCTTCTCATGACTTCTGGATCACCCACCCCTAACTCCCCCATCTATATGCTCTCCCTTGGTTGTTTCATCCAGTCCCTTGACTTTACACCATCTCCATCTCGATGACTCACATATATTAAAGGGCTGCTCTAGTTGGCATGTGGAGAATGCAGTGTAGGGGGCAATAACAGAAGCTAGGAGACCTTTTACGAGGGTTCTGCAATAGTCCTAGCAAAAGAGGATATTGTGGTGGTTGGGACTTTAGTCCAGACCTTCTCAGTAAGGTCTTCCTGGCCACCCTATCCAAAACTGCAAAGGCTTCACCTTTTCCTATCCCCCTTATTTTCTATCCCTCTTTTTCCTATCTGGCTTCAGTTTTCTCCTTAACTTTTGTTGCTATCTAACATACTATATCTTTTCTCATTGATCTTGTTTAAGGTAAATCTTCCCGACTAGAATGTAAGCTCCATGAGGCACAGACCTTGTCTGAGCTGTTTACTGCTTTGGAATATAGTAGGTGTTCAATAAATATTTGCATATTTAATATTTGCCAGATGAGTGCCCTGAGTTCTCCCCTGAGCTCCAGACTTCTACATCCTGCTTCACTCCTCGACTCAAATGTCTAAGAGGTCTCTCGAGCTTAACATGTGCAAAATAGAATTCTTGGTTTTCCCTCCAGATTTGTTTCTCCCAATGCCTCCAACTCTGTAATGACTCCACCATCCCCCCAGCTGCTCAGACCCGAGTCCTACAGGTCACCCTGGATCGTCTCTTTTCCTAAACCTCGATATTCAAGTCATCAGCAAGTCTTGTTGGCTTTATCTCCAACAGATACTCTTTTATTCCATTTTTTTAAATTGTGGTAAAACATACATAAGGATTGCCATTTTAAGCATTTTTTAAACATACGGTTGTGTGAAGTTAATTACATTCACCATGTTGTGCAACCACTACATCTACCTATTTCCAAAATTTTTTTGTCATCCTAAACATAAACTCCGTACCCATTAAGCGATAACTTCTCATTATCCTTAACCTCGGAAAGGCTGAGATTTCTTCCTCAGTCCATTATTTACCTGACATATAATATCCTTCAGAAAACCAAGCACTTTAGCATTTATAATTCCATACTCCAGCGTTTCAGGCATAATTTCCATAGCTTCCTTCACGTCAGTAGCCTCAGAGATTGTCTCTGAAGAAGAACAGATCCAGAGTGTAAGATCCATAGGGAAGAGAGGCCAACAGTTAACATTTCCAAGCGTACAGAAATCTTCTCCTTCTTCTCAAATTGTTAAAAGGAATGTTCCAGTCACAGACTCAGAATATACACTAATTTGTACTTAATCAATCCCTGGGCCTATGGGAAACTGAAGTAATGGGTTAGTACCAGCAGCACGCAGAGCCACACACATTAGCTAATCTGGTTGGAATATCTAAAGCTGGACAGAAATAGAAATAATTTGGGTTATCTAGAAACACTTGTTGGATTCCTTGCTGCTATGGACTGAATGTTTGTGTCCCTTAAAATTCTTATGTTGAAGCTTAAATCCCCAGTGTGATGATATTTGGAGGTGGGGCTTTGGAAGGTGATTAGGCCATGAGGGTGGAGCCCTCATGATGAGATTAAGTGCCCTTGTAAGAGGAGACACAGGAGGTGACCTCCCTCTCTGCTCTCTGCCATGTGAGGATTGGAGAAGATGGCCATCTGTGAACCAGGAAGCGAGCCCTCACCAGACACTAGATCTGCCTTGATCTTGGACTTCCTAGCCTCCAGACCCATGAGAAATAGACATCTGTTGTTCAAGGTCTAAGGTGTTTGTTAAAGCAGCCAGACTGGCTCGGACACTTTCTTTGACTGTCCCCCACTCCCAGCAACTCTTCCTCAATTCATTGTCAAAGTACCTTTTGAGTCATTGGCGTTTTTAGAAAGACATATTTGGTAACAGTCTACTCTTCTGACATTTTATTTGATATGCCCTGCCACCCCCCATACACACACACACCAGAAATGTACCTTTTGTATTTCTGAGAAAATACACTACATCCTGGTCAAGAAATTCCTCAGGAACAGGAGTACAGAGCACATTGAGATACATCTTTTCCACAATGTGCTTCACAATTCTCTGAAACACGGGGAACAAAAAAAACTGTCACACCTGAGATACATCTGCTCACCCAATGAACCTAACTAATATACAACTGAGCTCTCTTAAACCAGTGAATGATCTTATTTTCTGATAGTACAGCCACAGCCTTACAGGGTACTAGCAACTACCAACATGTGAACTAAAATGCACCCAGACTCTGAACACTACACCTGACTCTACTATTAACTGGCCAATAACATCTGAATAAACTTACCTAGAAAAAGTTCAGATAGAGTTTCACTAGGATATATGTTGCAACAAACAGGCTTAAATTTTATTTTGAGGGTGGGATATATGAAGTAATTAGGTATAATTTTGTTAAGCATGGGCCAGACCGAACACTTACCTCCTAGCTTTAAACTCCACCCTTGGGATTTTTGCAGTAAAGGGTTCACTCAGCAGGCCTAGGTTGTCCAAAACCTGCACATTCCAAAGGTCCTCAGGACTGGCCCTTGACTGACTCCTGGGGGATAACTTCTAAGTTCTTCTAATATCTTGCCTGATATGAGTGTCTTTGTATACCTGTAGCTTTGGGACCTGCCAGATAGTTTATGCTAAGAATGTGATTTACAGTGAATGCCTGTTTTTGTTTGCCTGGAGCCCTGGGTCACACTGTATCAGTTTGACCTCTGGGGTGGGGGTAGGGGCTGGGGACTAGGGGGGACTGAGTAACCAAGGTCAGCTATGTGGATGCTCCATACCTACATGACTGACCCCCAATAAAAACTCTGGACACCAATGTTCAGGTAAGCTTCTCTGGTTGGCAATACTTTGTGCATGTTACTGGGGGAATTAAGCACTGTCCATGTAACTCCACTGGGAGGGGACAACTGGAAGCTCATACCTGTGCACTTCATTTTTTTTGCTCATTCTAATTTGCATCCTTTCACTGTAATAAACTATAATCATTAATATAAAAGCTTTTCTGGGTCCTGTGAGTCCTTCTAGCCAATCACTGAACCTGAGGGTGGTCTTGGGAACCCACCCACAGGATTCTACAGGATGAACTGTGTCGGTTTTCCTGATTCATCAGAGGACACTAGAGTCCCATTACCCCACCAACAAGGATGAAAAGCCATGCATACTTTGCTGGGGACTTTTTCTAAAACGTCTCTGGTCGTGTCTTCATCCTCTATGCCAATTAAAGGTGGAGCTATGGAATCACTTTTCAGACGCAAATTCTTAGCTGCAAAACATGATTCAATATGTAAGATGAAATAATCAGAAAATTAGTTTTCTTACCATCAAGACCTGTCTTGAATTTTGCACAATAGCATATTTCATTCAACAGGCATATTATCAAAAAGCTATACACAAACTTTTTACAAATGAATCCTATTGTAGCCCTGACTTACAATTGAAGAGGCCTATTGATAGGTCATCCATCAGAAATTTAACATGTGTGTATGTGTTTATGTGTGTATCAGTTATAGTGTCAAACATGTGATTTCTCTGAGATTTTTGCTTTAAAAAAAGACCATCTTTTTTTTTATCCTTATGATGAGAATTACAGCTAACACATTAGCATTAATTCCTTTTTCACCATGAGACTCAAGATTTGTGGGGGACAAAGAGAAAAGTAGTCTAAATAAAATGATCACATCTCTCTCAAGTGCTCTGGGATCGATGCAGATTTGGAAACCTGGGAGGGCACCAAGTCTCAGCCCTGACAGTTTCTGACAAGTCACAAGGAAGCACTGTCCCTGGAAAGCTCAGCTTTTCCTTTGCAAGGCACTGAGCAAGGATAGTGTGGCTTTGGAATCACCTCTACGTGGGGGTTCTGAATCCTCTCTGCTGCTGGTTTTCTCATACATAAAATGGAACACTAAAATCTACTGATCAGATTCTAGAGGATTAGATTATAACACGGTTGAGCACCTCGTACATTGGTTGGCAGAAAAAATAGTCTATAGACAGCAGTACCAATTATTAGAGCACTGGTAAGAGCCTACAGACAACAATGCAGTTATGTACTTAATGCCACCTAGAAATGGTCAAAATGGTAAGTTTTGTGTTACGGATATTTTACCACAATAAAAATAAATAAATAAATAAATAAATAAACATTGATTTAGAAGTAATGTTAATTTACTTTGTGGGAAAGGATTTCCCTGATCTTCCTACCTAAGCAGCCTCCTTCCACCCAAGTCTTTCCTGTTCATGAATTTATTGGTGCCGAAAACAGTGTGACTCCCTAGCAGGCTCTTGATAAATATTGCTGTGGCCTGCAAGAACTACTGTCTGTCTTATCGAAATACAATTTAGATAAGACTTAATAAGAATGTCTATCCTTGAGAGAAATAGAGAACAGAATAGTGGTTATCAGAGGCAGGGAAGAGGGTCGGGGAGGAGGCTGAGGAAAGGTTGGTAGTACAAAGTTACAAAGTTACAGTTAGATAGCAAGAATAAGTTCTGGTGCCTTAGTATGACAATAGCTAATAATATTGTATTGCGTATTTCAAGATAGCCAGCAAAGAGGATCTTGAATGTTATAACGACAAAGAAATGATAAATACGTAGGTGACAGATATGCTATCTATTCTGATTGGATCATTATGCAACACATGCATGTATTGTAACAACATACATGTACCCCATAAACATATACAACAAAGAAATTCAAATGTAAAAAAAGAAAATTTGTTTTAAAATAAAAAAATTTTTTTAAATTTTTTTTTTTAAATGTCTGTCCTTTATTTCTAAACTTGTAGTTCCCTCCCCCCAATCTTTTCTACTTGAGAGGATTACATTTTGGTTAAAAATAAATTCTTCTGAAAAAATAAAGGTCACTTAAGGAGACAGTACCTATTGCCAAAAGCCTTCTTCCCCTTGATTTTCAAACATTGAGTACATTGTTAAATGCATGTGTCTAATCTATAGCTTCTGCTTTTTTGTAAGGGAATTATGGGATAAATGGGGAATAGAGGTTGTTTAGCTCTGCTGACAACGTGGGTGGTCTGGAGTGGAGTTTCTCAACCTCAACAACCTTGACATTTGGGGCTGGACCATTCTTTGTCGTAGGGGTTGCCCTGTGCATTTTAGGGTGTTTGGCAGCATCCCTGGCCTCTACCCACTAGATGCCAGTAGCACCCACCCCCTAGCTGTGACAACCAAAAATGTCTCTAGACATTGTCCATTGTTCCCTGGGGGGCAAAATCGCCCCAGCTGAGAACCTGTGTTATGGAGAACTGGATCACAGCATGTCGCTAAAGCCACCTCACCAGTACAGGAGAAACAATTGAAAGCCTGCAAAGGATCAAGAATGTCACAGTGAATGTGAATGTCACAGTGCCATGTGGCTTCTCTAGTTCAGACATTTTAACTGACTATCAGTAAAAACCTTGACTTGAACATTATTGTGCCTTAGAGATTCTCTCAAAGAAATAGCATCTGTCGTTCACGCAATGGGACACCCTCTCTACAAAACAGCATATAGCACATGTTCCCCGCACTGACCGAGACACTGCCTGTAGGAGAATGGCTGTTTTTATGCTGAGTTAAATAGCGTCCCCCCAACATCCAGGTCAAGTGTGACCTTATCTGGAAACAGGGTCTTTGCAGATGAAATTAGTTAAGATGAGGTCCTACTGGACTGGAGTGGGCCCTAAATCCAGTGCCCGGTGCCTGTGTAAGAGAAAGGAGCAGAAGACTCAGACACACAGATAAGGCCACGTGACAACAAAGGCAGAGACTGGGGTGATGCAGCCACAAGCCACAGAACGTCAAGGAAGCCACCAGCTACCAGAAGCTGGGAGAGGCAAGGCACGTCCCCTCCTTGACTCAAGAGGGAGCAAGCCCTGCCGACACCCGGGATTGGGACTTCTGGCCTCCAGAACTGTGTGACAATACATTTCTGTTGGTTTCAGCCACCCGGTCTGTGGGCAGTTGCGACAGCAGCTCTGGGAGACTAACACATATGTCAGTTAACAACCCAGCAGTTTCCCTTTGTACTGTGTAAAAGTAAGAACTGATTCTAGTGTGGACAGGGGAGCACCCCACTTCCAGGTGAAGGCTTTCCCAGTTCTGCCCCCCGCCCCGCAGTACCACACCTGGCGCTTTATCCAAGGACTCTATGTTTTGAGGATCAGTCACTTCTTCCTCTTCTTCCTCTTCGGACGACACAGGTATCTCACTGTCTTTACAGCCACATAAACGGAAAGAAAATACAAAACGTAATTGCTTCACTGCGCACCTGATATCTTTGCTTTGCCTGGAGCCAAGGGGTTGGGATGCGGCTCACAGGATGATTCGTGCATATCACAGTAACACAGAAATATTCCAGTTACTGGAGCCAGTTTTTGGTGACAGCAAAGAAGGCTTGTGCAAATGCTGCTGAGAAACAAAAGACGCAAGAATGATCACAGAGTTACCACCAGCCCAGAAGAAATATAAATGACTGACAAGCATAGGAAAGAGGCTCACGATTTCCCATCATCATAAATATATTTAATAAGACTGAACTGTACACTTAAAAATGGTTAAGATGGTAAATTGTAGGTGATGTGTATGTTACCACAATAAAAAATAATGGAAGGGAAAAAAAGAGGCTCAACTCCACTAGTAACTATATAAATGTAAATTAGAATAAGGAAGTGCATCTACTCTTCATCTATGGGATTGGCAAAAATTAGGAGGATTGACAATATCCAGTGTCAGCAAGGCTGTTGGGAAACAGGCACCTCCTCCACTGTTGCTGGGGTGAGAACTGGCAGGGCCTTTCTGGAGAGCAGTTTGGCAGGACCTATCCAGATTGTAAATGCACACACCCATTACTCCAGCAATTTCACTCTTATACATTTATCCTACAGAAATATACAAAGCATGCAAAGATAGATGGACACTTGTTACATTCCTTGTAGAATGAAATACTCTGAAAATCTAAACGTCTATTAATTAGAGAATGGGTAAATAAAATATGGTACAACTATGTACTTACTAACTATAAAGTTAGATAGATCTATAGGTATTGACATGAAAAAAGATATGTGGGAGGAAGGGGGCAAGTCATAAAATAATATGTATAGTATGATCTTATTTATGACTTTAGGAACTATATATATATATATAATTATATGTATAACTAGACAGTAGATAGACAGACAGACAGACAGACAGACAGACAGACAGATAGATAGATAGATAGATAGATAGATAGATAGATAGATAGATAGATAGATAGATAGATATTTGAGAGAAGAGCTGGCAGGATACACATAACAGTGGTTACCTATAAGAACGGGAGTAGGACTGGGGCTTCAGTGAGGTGAAAGGTTGCTTTTTCACTTTATATAATTCTATGTTATATGAATTTTTAAGAGAACATGATTCTGGCAATACTTATATAATTTTTTTAAATGTAAGCAAGTTATTGAATGATATGTACCATACAATTCCATCTTGTTCTTTTAAGAAACAACACATGCATACCTGTTAGAACAGCATCTGGGGTAGCTGCTGCTAGTGTAGACACCTCCCTTGCCTCACCACCACCCTCCCCTGGCAGCTATTTGTCTCCATTCATATCATTTTTAGCAGGGAGCAGAGAGAAGTCTTGATCAGCAGAGGGGCAGAAAGGAGAGGGAAAAGGAATGAAGGGTATGCACTGGCCCCACCACAGGTCCTCCAGACAGACCAGAGCCCCCATAAGGATCCAGTAAAACTGTTCAAGGGTCTTTGTGAGCCTGTAGACTTAGTAAGCAGAGAATGAGTGCCAAGGTGAAATGCAGAGTTGGGGGGAGGCCCCTTCCCCCCACCTCTGGCCAGAACCCATCACCAACTCAATGCCATTCTGGAGTTTCCAGGATCAGCAGCTTTAAGAGTTTCCAGAACCAGTATCCTCGGCAGGAAACCCATCAGCATTCTCTCCATGTGGTGACAGTGGAAAAGAGCGGAAATGGAGGGGAAGACCACAGGGCAGAGCCATCCCAGAAATAAGTCACAGTTGGCAGGGATATCTGAGCACACTTTGGAGGGTCCAGGAATTAACCAGGGGGACCCTCTGAAGAAAGACTGAAGTCTGCCTCCACGTAGGACAGGGACCACCAACCAGGAGACCTCTGGGCTAAACAGTTAATAGTAAACACCAGGCACAATATAGCCACCCAACTATTAACAGAAGCCCTCAGAGGTTGCAAGAAGTCTCAGTCGTGTCATATTTTAGGGTCTTGGCATAATTTCTTTTAAGTGTACAAAATCTGGATTACTGAAATTGTGGTATATGTTAAATAGTCAATCCTGTTGCTGTATTTTTTTATCCATAATTTCACTTGGTGATAATGAAAGAGCCTAAATTCGAAATCCCATTATAATGTGATGTCCAGGTCCAAAGGTCTACCTGGGAACAAAAACAAAAGTCTGGAAGGTTAACTGTGTGGTCATTTCTCTGAGTGCCCCTAGCAATTTGTTATTGTTGTCGATTTGTGGTCTTGGATTTCTCTACAATAAATAAGTACATTATTTTGTGCAAGCAAATAATGCATATTTAAAATAAATGAATCTGCCTACTACCTTTGAAAAAAAAAAAAAGGTTTGCCTGCCACACCACCCATGAGAGGCCCTGTAAGGGATCCACAAGTCCTTACAGAGCTGGAAGACCAGCACAGGAGGCTGCTGTGCTCCTGCCAGGAGACAACTTCTGTATTTCTCAGTCTCCTTCACGGACATGTTCCTGTCTGAGTGTCCCCCCCCACTCAGTCCTGTCTCCTCCTCTAACTCTGTGCTGGTCCCTCTGTGTCCCCGGGCTATCAGAGAGTGGGCTGGACCAGCCATTGGGCTGGGGACCCACCTTCACAGAGAGTTCTGGGCATTCAGTCACTGTCATGGTTTGTATTTAAGATGCTAATTTGTTAAAAGTAAATATTTAAAACCTACTGCGATTTTTTTAAAACCTTGTGTTGTCATTACTTTACTTTTTATCATATCAGGAGCCTCCAGAAATAGAAAGGGGTGCACTTCTGACACCCCGTGAGAACCTGCGACCACCAAAGAAGGTGAGGATGATGTGGGTACCCCCAGCGCCTGGGTCATTGCTCTATCCAGCCACTGCACGTTATTGGACAGATTCGCATTCTTCTGAATCTTTACTGCCTATGTGACCTTGGGCGAGTTGCCACAATTTGCTCATCTGTAGAATGGGAATAACAATACACCCACCTCATAAGATTAATGAGATGGTACAAGCATTTGGAACCATACCTGGTAGAGAGCAAAGGCTAAATAAGTGTCTGTGGTTATTTTTCATTCGAGCTCTGACTTTCCAAGTCGGCTGTAAGCTCAGGAGGGCAGAGACATCTGTGGTTGTTGCTTCACTCTTGCCTGCACGTGGCGGGCAACAATAAGCATGTATGGACTGTACCTGAGGCCCAGGGCGGGGGGGAAGGAGGGGCTCACCCATCTCCAGCTCCACCTCCTCCGGCACCACCACGCGGTAGAAGAAGAGCGTCAAGGCGGCCTCCTCCTCGCTCGTCTGGTTGAGGAAGTGCAGGATGAGGTCCTCGACCTCGCCGTCGTCGCGGCTCAGCAGCTCCTCGAAGATCTGGGGGTCGGTGAGGCCGAAGGCGGTGTACACGCGGTCGCGCATCCACAGCACCCGCAGGTCGTCCATGGCGCCGCGCCTGGACTAGCGTGCGGAGAGGGCCGGGAGCTGGGCGGGCGTCCGTGGCAACGCGCCCTTAGCAACGGGCGCCCCGGCAACGGCAGCCGCCTGCCCCGCCCACGGCGCCCGCGCGTGGGGCGCACCGTCTGGTCGCGCCCCGCACGCCGGCAGCGCGCTCGCTCGCGGAGGCGCGCCCCGGGCCCGCCAGGACGCCGGTGCTTCATCTGGGGGCCGCGGGCCCGAACGGGGCGGCAGCACGCAAGCGCCGCAGGCGCGGAAACGCGCACGGCCAGGAGCTGGCTTCCTGGGCAGATGACTGTCCCCGTGTCGCCGGCTTCTGTAAGCGTGGCCCCCCGTAATTTCCCCGGGCCCTGTCTGCGAGCCGCAGGCCCACTTTGCAGATACGGAGGCTGAGGCAAAAGAGGTGGCAAGACAAGGTCACGGGGTCTGAGAGGTGGAAAAGGCAGAGTCAGAGGTGAGGCAGAAGGACTGAAGTCCCAGCCCTCGGCCACGATCAAAGGGCATCAGCGGTTCAGGATGGGTACACGTTCCTTCTGGGGTATGGGATCAGGGAAGGAGGAAGGGAGTTCTTTGGCTTACTAGCAGAGCCAGAGCGTAATAAAACAAACACCCATGTTTTAAAAATATAGATATATTTATTTGTCTTTAATAAAAGGAAGTTCAATACTGATAGGAAGATGCAAATTTGTCCTTTTATGCATTTATGGAACAAAATGCTAACTTGTTCACTGTCATTTCCCCCCACAGGGAGCTGAGCCCCTAGATTACTAAGCTGACCCTAAGAACCCAGACTTCTTGTTGGATTTTCCCATCAAGGAACAAGTGGAACTTTATAAGTATTTCTTAAAATTCTAAACCAAAGCTCAGCATCAATGGCCTGTCACAAAACTATTACTCCAAAGTGCCTTATTTCCATCATCTTGAATTAAGATTTCTTAATAACCTTCCTGGAGATATTCCATATGGCATGCAAACAAACCCTGCTTTAAAATTTTAACAGAGAAATTTGTTTTTAAATGCAGACTGCAGAATAGTTGTAGAAGTTAGTTTTTGTTCTTATTTTCCCAAATGAATCAGGCTCTAAAATGTCTGAATATTTAATTCATAACCATTATAAGTTAACTGTGCTATAGATATTCTATGCCTTATTAAACTACTGCAGGTTGAATGTTGAGACTAGAATGCTATAAAACACCCACTCCAGAAACAACAACAGAGTAAGGTGAGTCCTCAAAGTCCTATCCGCCATGGAACACCCTTTGCACTCCTTAACTGACTGTGACTAGCACCCCAAGTGCCATCTCCACCCTTGCAGGATGAAATCAAATTCTACTTTAATGAAGAAAACCCTTGGGTTTTATTTTAGGACTCCATTAACACATGGCAGCAGACATCAGAATGAAAACTGAAAAATGTGCCCATCATGACATTTAGCTTTACGAAAATAAACAGATTTTTTAGCATCATCCAGACAATTGACCATTTTTCCTCTGGATATTTGCTATCAAGGGAATGCAGTATGTCCTAAAAATTGCATACATAATAGGTCTTGGCAAATAGCTTAAGCGAAAAACAAAACAGAGCAGCCATTGTAGTAACATGACACTGGAACCAATCACTTTATAAAGAAATAAAATTTCTCCTTGTGTCTAAAAAATACCATATCAAACTAGATTTCCAGAGAGTTCTTTCACAAAAGTTAGGATTATTAGTTTTTTTATATTACGTTTTATATCTACTACATAGATTTCAACTGAAAAATTACTCTTGACTCTCTGTTCTTTACCCTGATAAGAGATGTTAATTAGAATTAAAAAGTGGCCCCCATGACAATTACCAGTGGGAGCAGTAAAAAATTACAGCAGATACTATATGTCCCTCGCTTACTAATCAGTTAATAGTGACTGAAATCTTGGGTTTGCTAGGAATGAACTAGTTACCATTATTTTTATGACAGATCCTTGGAGTAAAGTAACAAAAGTGACAGCTTGTGGGGGACATCAGCTATAAGTGAGGAGCAAGTTTGAAACCTAAATAGCATCACCTGGATTTCATATTCACCCAACAGAAGTGCCCAACTTACACCTTTTTGGGAAAACTTAACTTTGAGAGGAGAATCATTTTCAAGAATTTCATCAGCATTGTTTTATGTTTGACAATTTACTATTAGGGACAAAAAGCAGTAAATCCAAACTGGCTTTAGGTAACATATCATCAAGTAGCAGCACAGAATCTGCTATAATTAAAAAGGTTTAATTTTAGAGTCACAACTATTTCATATATCAGTTCATGCCTCTCAGCAAACAGGCTTTGAAATTACCGGAAAAGATACGCTTAAATTCAGTGCTACCATAATCTCAGCTTGTAATGAAAGTGCCAAACTCGCTACCATTAAACAGGGTAAAGGAATATGGTGACAAAAAAGCCTTTTGAGGTGTTTTACTCAAAATTTTTATTTTTTTTATTTTTTTATTTTTATTTTTTTTTAAATTTATTTTTATTTTTATTTTTTTTTTTTAAGATGACCAGTAAGGGGATCTTAACCCTTGACTTGGTGTTGTCAGCACCACACTCAGCCAGTGAGCGAACCGGCCATCCATATATGGGATCCAAACCCGGGGCCTTGGTGTTATCAGCACCGCACTCTCCCGAGTGAGCCACGGGCCAGCCCTACTCAAAATTTTTAAAAAGTGAAAATACTTCAGATTTCTTTTTGAAAATAATAATCTAAAATCAATTAAAGTAAAATATGAAAAATGACCATAACTGACAATACGGAATAGATCTAAATGTTCAAGAGGACTCAAATTCATATAAAACCAAATGTCAAGTAAATAAATGAATTTAAACTAAAGATGATAAATTAACGGCTTAGTAAGAATTAGTTTTCAACTGATCTAAACAGTGTTTGGAAGTTTAAATTAACTCTAAATACTTTTATCAGACCATTATTTAGGATTAGACCGAAAGTAAAAAATTATACTGTTCTCAAGGATAAGTACAACCTCTTCACAGTAAAATATCTTAATTTAAATTTTGTTTTTAAAATATACAAAATACTACTTTTTACACTTCCTACAGTCAGTATAAACCCTTTTGGTTCAGGAACAACAGCCAAGATGATCATTAAGTTCAAATCAGATGCATATTACAGCTTCCACAGTCACACTGGGTTTTAAGGCTCAGTATACAGTATCTTTCCAAACAATTACCATAATGGGTTTTATGTAAGGATAACAGCATTAGAGTCTTTAAAAAAATATAAGTGGGATAACCTTTTGTATGTTATTTTATCCCATTTTCCCCAATTGTTAAAACAAGACAAAACTGTAGAAACAATCCTCTACTTGTAATTCTAGATAGCATACCTTAAAAAATGTTTGCATATTTTTAATCAAACAGAATAAATGTGAATCTTTTGATTATCATCACTACATTTTTTATAAAACTATGCTTAACTTCAGCTGTTGGAAAATATTATCTGACAATTTCAGATTACAGATGAATTCCTTGTTTTTCAAATAAGGTGAAAGAAATCAAATATCTAAGACCATTTTCAATTAGCCATTCAAAATTAGCTTCTCTCCCCCAATCCTATATTTTAAAAAAAACTTTAACATTTGGCATTAACTTATATTTGCTCATCATAAAAACCAAAAGAACTTTATATATCTGAAATTGGTAAACTTTACAAAATATTTAATATATGAGGAAGAGGTATATCTTACAAAATTATTTGGCTATATCATAAGGCAATCGATGAAGACAGAATTTTTCCTATCATAAATCTGACACAAGTGAAATTCTATAACATGATAATTCTCCATATATCTGAAAGCTTGTTGGTTACAGCAACATGATCATGCCACACTGTCATCATTATTGAACTTTGATGAAAGTAGACGGAATGAAAAAGGAACAAATTTGGTGCCGGCACCAACGTAGAATTTGTTCTGAAATTCTACCCTAAAAAGAAAAAATCCACATATTAATGGAAGGTTGGGAGATAACATTCCTACGTTTCTTAAAACAACACTTATAAGTTCAAAAAAAAAGCTACTGGGCTGAAATTGCTTCATTCCATACATGCTTTTGGCACAAATATTTTGACAGATAAAATCCCACCCCGTTTTCCCAATGTGCAACAGAAACATTAAAACAGCACGCTACATCTCAGACTCCCAGACATAGAGAAGGAACATGCACGAGTACTAAGAACCTCTCTTCTCTCCACTTAGGTAACTGGATGCTCAGAGAAGTAATCTGATATATACTATAAAACATGACAAAATATGTAGGAAGTATTTTATAATCCAAAGTGAATTAAAATATGAAACATACATAATTATCCTGCAAGCACACACCTGCTTTTACCTGTCAGCGATAACAGTTCAGAAACAAAATACAATTTTAACTCGGAGGATTTGAATACAGATCCCAATGTTAAAAAGGGAAAAACTAGCCGAAAGTAAGCATTAGATTTTCGTGGGATTTAAATATATTTTGGAGGGGTTATATTTTTTTAAAATAACAGCTCCAAGGCTAAATTTCAAACTCACCAATGGAGGCGTATGGCATGAAGAAATGCAGAAAGCCCTTCCATGATCAAAAGGATGAAAACTGTCAGAACTGCAAAAAGCGCAATAACCGGGAGCAGCAGCAAGACCCCGTATGTCCTGTCCACACGAAGGCCCACTCGCATCAACATGGCCCACAGGACATCGGATAACTCTGAAAAGGAATTTATTTTGTGGAATTCACTTTTGTTTACGTTCAATGAATCACTTCAGTGAGCTAGTTGGCATGGGTTTCCCTCTGACAACTCTGAATTGTCATCCCATAAAAAAAATACATGCTTATATTATATATATAAACTGCTTCTCGTGTACAAGTTTTTTGGGTTTTGTTGTTTTTTTACAAAAGGATTTTTATTAAATGAAAAAAAATCTGGTGAGTCAAATATGAAATATACAAAAAATTTACATCAGATCTCTCAAAGAAGTAAAAGGCCACCAAGAAAAGTGATGCCCCTTATGTCATGCTGCCCACAGTGGGAGGTCATGGCCGATGCAGCCCAGGCCGTGTGGTGTGGACCCTGCGCTGAAGCCCCAGGGCACCCACGGGTCACGATGTGTCATCTGAAGGATGCAGGATCAGCTGGGGCTCCCGGCTTGCCATGTTCTGGGCATATGCACTGTTCTGGTCCATTTAAAAATCCTTTAAGACTAGATGGCTTTAGTTGTGACAAAGCACAAGACCCCCCAGGGTCTCGCTGCATCAGTCTCTATGTCCTGTTGGATCCCCCCAAAGTCTTCACCCTAAATAATATGCTGGGTATTTAAAGGGGAAACACCTGCCCACGCACCCCACTACATGACAACAAACCATAACCCATCCCACCACACGTAGGGTCCGCTAAGCTCTTTTGGTACACACAGTGACCTCTTTTAACACTCTACCACTTAAAAAAAGTAAACTTTCCTATAGTAAAACTTCTTAGCAAAACCTATTTCTGCAAAATAATGTGTTTCTATATGTGGCGGTCTGCAAAATACACACGTGTTTCTGGAGAAAAAGAAACCAATCCGAGGGCTGGCAGAGGGAAGTCATGGGTTAAGCTCCTTGATCATCTCAAACACTGGGAAAGACAGCATTCCAGAAAAATCAGAGGCCTTCCTCCCAAAGGGAGACCTTGCCTCAGACTGGGGTCAGGTTGGCTCCATCCCAAAGCAGCACTGGACCAGGCAGGGGAAGCCAGACTTCCAGTCCCAGCCCTGACACCAACAGACTAACTGACCTGAGTAAACAATGACCTTCAAGGGGCTTCAGTCTCTTTCTATGCAAAATGGAGATGATGGACCACAGGGTCCCCTCCAGCCACAAATTCTAGACCTTTGGCTATGCTTATAAAAATATTTGTGTAATTAAAAAAAAAAACGCTCTATCATCTGGTGGTTTTCACAAGTACAAACAGCCCTTGCTTTGTACAGTAGTGCAGAAGTGTAGAAATGACCATGCAATTAAAACTGTCTAAAGCACCCCTATTAATCAATGGGAAAAATTACAATTATTCTGTGACCTTTAAAAATTCTTCTCAAAACATTCAAACTATCTTACTGTGGCTAATAAATGTACAGGGAAATGGAAAAAAAAACAGTAAATCTATTTTGAAAACATTGCAAGCACTGAGTATTAAAGTGCTTTTTCAGGACCGGCCCATGGCTCACTCGGGAGAGTGTGGTGCTGATAGCACCAAGGCCACGGGTTCGGATCCCATATAGGGATGGCCGGTTAGCTCACTGGGTAAGCATGGTGCAGACAACACCAAGTCAAGGGTTAAGATCCCCTTGCCGGTCATCTTTTAAAAAAATTTTAAAAATAAAAAAATAAAATAAAGTGCTTTTTCTGTTTAAAAAACAATTTATCAGGGGTAGTTTGAAGAGTGCCTGTCACCTTCTCATTGCATAACTTGGCAAGTTTGGTGACTTGACACAGAGCAAGCATCTTCTCTGATACTTGCCAAACTGTCATATTCTTCTCTAAGCTTGGATCCTCTTTCAACATTATATCTTTTGCACCTTCAATGTCCTGAAATACCTCCAAGCATCGCATCTTCTGGCACGTCTGCATCTTCTTCATACAGCCACTGTCCTCCTCATCATGTCGCTAAGCTCACTGCACCAAATTCCTCTGGGTGCAAATACAGAGTCTCCTGAATGGTAGCAGGGTCAGCATTCCTGCGGTCAGCTGGTTTTTTTTGTAACTCCATTCACACCCCATTCGAATTTCACTTCGAGCATTATCGCTTTTCGTTTCTTTGCTGCACTTTCATCTTTGTTGGCCAATTATCTCTTTTGATTATGCATTTTTGTAAAATATCCCAGGGGTTTGCCACTGGCCAGCAAGGAGGAAACACAAACTACACACTTTGCTGTCTGTGCACAAACGGAATCACAGATGCACAGTGCCCAGTCCAACAGACTCTGAAAGGTGTGATGTGACCAACCACTGACCATGAAACTCAAGTGTGTTATTTACGGGATTCATGGACTAAAGAGCAAGGAGTGAAGTGTGTACTTTATACACGTCTGTCCTTTGGTGTCCATGGGGGATCAGTTCCAGGACCTCCCGCAGATACCCAAATCTGCAGATGCTCAAGTCTCTGATAAAAAATGATGTAGTATTTGCACATAACCTACACACATCCTCCCGCATACTTTAAATCATCTCTAGATTACAGTACTTATAACATCTAATACAATGTAAATGCTATATAAATAGTTGTTATACTGAACATGGGTAGTTCAAAAAGTTCATGAAAAGATTTACATTATTTTTTAATTCTACTTTTCCACAAACTTTCTGAAGGACCTTCGTTTTGCTTAGGGAATAATGACAAGGAAAAAAAGCCTATACATGTTCAATACAGAGCTGACTTTTTTCCCTGAATATTTTCGATCCGAGGTTGGTTGAATCCATGGACGCAAAACCCACAGATACAGAGGGTCGACTGCACACTGTGGTACCTGAAATTTGAACCATGTTCTTGGGGGATAAGTGTTATTCAATCTTTTGTGCATCATAGGAACCATGCGAAGGGAGGACCACCTATAATCAAAACTATTAAGCAGCACTGTTTTAGGACTTGCTTGAAAGAAATAAACACCGATACTTCATAAGGCAGATCTGAATAAAATAACAGTAACAACAAAAACATAGCAGTGGCAGCAGAGAGTGACAGTGTCTATGCCAGAGGTTCTCCAGCCTTCTCAGTTCTCAGTTGTCTTTTCACAGCACCCTTCAGCCAAAAGAAACAGCCAAGAGAAACATGCATGAAGTAGTTAAGTCCAAACAACTTAGTAGCACTAATCACACAGGAATTGAAAGACAGTGCTTTGCTGCCCTCAAATTGAGAACATCCCACAGTGCCTCCTGTGAGTTCACCATGGTGCCACAGGGTGTCTCAGCACAAAGTCGGGGAACTGCAAGTCTAAGCCAAAACTTACGTGCATGAGCCAGACTGAGCGCCCAGAGCCTCAGGTATGAAGCGGTGTTGGAGATGCATCCAAGACAGTACTCAATGGAGTGAATTACTTGGGTCATTAATATTTCTCCAAAATTAAACTGAGAGAGATTACACAAGTGTGTTAGGTTCGTCATATCACATGAACACTTCCACAAGTTAAGTTTGTTCCACCTCCTGGGGTACAACAAACGAACTGCCTTCTGGAATGCTGGTGAGAACACACCAGGGTGTGAGGTGCATTCTGCTCACAGCTCTGCCCCAACCAGCTCAATGATCACAGAGCTCACCCACCCAACTTCCCACACTCATCACTCCCCTTCTACCTCAGCCTCAGTACCCCCTATGTAAACTGAGGGGGCTGGACTAGAGAGCTGTGATTGCCACAACTGCCACACCTTCGCCAGCCCAATGAGACCCCTGATCTAGTCGCAGTCATTACAAAACATCTAATGATAAAGTGGACATTCTCCAACCACAAGACTAGAAGACTATTATTGAAAGTAGGTGTTTAACAGGTAAGAGCATTCTAAATAGAAAGCTGGAGAGGGGAAATTATAAAAGGGGTCCTGGTAGTGAAAGGGCTGCAAAACACTGGGCGAGATGACTCTAACGTTCTTTCCAGCTCTGCTTTCTATTTTCCTATGCTCCTGTGAAATTAATTATTAATCATCCCAAATTAAAATACTGAATTACATGATAATTACAAAATGCTGATTATAATGTTGAAATTTTGTTTAGTCCTTACTAAATGGCCAAACAAAGTTTCCAAGGAAATAAGGCAGCCAGAGTCATGGACATGCTCAATTCTGTCTGCCCAGGATGCGCCTCCCTTCCTTGGGGGAACTCTTTCTTCCCCTGTCCAACCTTATACCGCTAGCCAAAGCGGTTGTGGACTGAACTGTGTTCATCGGAAATTTTTATGTTGAAGCCCTAATCCCAACATGACTATATTTGGAGATAGGGCCTTTAAAGAGGTAACCGAGATTAAATGAGGCCGTAAGGGTGGGGCCCTAATCCAATATGACTAGTGTTCTTATATGAACAGGAAGAGACACCAGGAACGTGAGTGCACAGAGGAAAGGCTATGTGAGGACACAGCCAGAAGACAGCCATCTGCAGCCAAGGACAGAGGCCTCAGGAGAAACCAACCCTGCCAACATTTTGATCTTGGACTTCCAGCTTCCAGAACCGTGAGAAACAAGTTTCTGTTGTTTAAGGCATCCAGTCTGTGCTATTTTCTTATGGCAGCCCCAGCAGACTAAGAGAGCAATCACTCGTCCAGGGATGGCAAGTGACCCTAGCCAGGTCAATCACAGTACATCCTTGGCATTCTTCCTAACAGCAGCCAGTGCATAAGAGCACTTTCCTCTCTGATTCCAAGACTGAAAAAAATAAGCCCAGGACTACCTGCAGCCATGGTTCCATCATCATGGGGCCAACTAGTTTCAGAATATAAAGCAAACTTACAAAGAAAAAAAAAACAACCAAGGCCTCTTGGAATTGGAGATCCAAAAAATGTAATCATCTTCCTGAAATCAACTCAACTTCTGTCCTGTCATGAGCCAGTAGGTTTCCCTTTGAAATTCGTGTGAATTGGATCTCTATTTCCTAAAACTATAGAAAAGTTCTGGCTGATACAGGAATCACTTGAAAGCAATGTCAATGGCACCATAAGTCACTTCAATCATAACTTATAATATTAACACTGTTAAGTCCCACTGTCAAAGTGAAACAACAAAATAATAAGCCAAACTCTTGTATTATGACACCAACTGTATGGCCAAAACAGCAATTGGCAAGCTTTGAGTAACCATTATTTTGGGGTTTTTTTTAGGTTATTGATTATTATCTTTTTGGGGGGGCAGGGGGGCCAGTACCGAGATCCAAATCCTTGGCTTTGCTATTATAGCACTGCGTGCTAACCAACTGAGCTAACTGGGCAGCCCCCTAATTACTATCATTTTTATCACAATGGTTATCTCTATGAAAGCTTGGTGACTTATCTAAGTTTATCAAGAGCAACTGGAAAGATTACCTCTTCACATGTCACTTCTCTGCATCCATCTTCCATCTGGTTATTTCCCTCTTCTATATCTTGGCTTCCCAGCAAAGAAACCTCTTCCTCACTGTCTTTCCTGACAAGTGTGTAGCCACTCTAACAGCCAAGAGAGACAGTCAGTGCCTTCAAAATCACAAGGCGTGACAAACCAAAGTTATACAGCCCTTTTGTTTCTCTTAACAATTCAGCTCTTTGGGAATAAAAATGTTCTTAAAAGAACATGAGTACTTCATTAGGATGGCTATTAGCAAAAAAGCAGAAAAAAGCAAGTACTGGCAAGAATGTGGAGAAATTGGAACCCTTGTGCATTGCTGTTGGGAATATAAAATGGTTCAGATGCTATGGAAAACAGTCTGGTGGTTCCTCAAAAAACTAAACATTGAATTATCATATGACCCACTTCTGGGTTTATACCCAAAAGAACTGAAAGCAGGGATTTGAAGAAATATTTATACACCCATGTTCACGGCAGCATTATCCCCAATAGCCAAAAGGTGGAAACAATGCAGGTGTCCATCAGCTGATGAATGGATAAGCAGAATGTGGTCCATCCATTCAAGGAATATTATCCAGACTTAAAAAGGAAAGAAGTTTCGACACATGCTACAGCATGGATGGACCCTTAAAGACATCATGCTAAGTGAAAGAAGCCAGACATAAAAGGGCACATACTGTGTGATTCCATGTAGATGAGGTCCCTAGTGCAGTCAAGTTCACAGAGACATACAATAGAATTGGTGGCTGCCAGGGGCTGAAGGAGGGGGAGTGGGGAGTTGTTTAACGGGGACAGAGCCTCAGTTTTGCAAGATGAAAAAGTTTTGGAGATGGACGGTGGTGATGGTTACACAATCATGTGAATGCAGTTGATGCCACTGAACTGCACACTTAAAAATGGTTAAAAGGGTAAATTCTATATTATATATGTTTTACCACAATTTAAAAAAAAAGAGGATGAAAAAAAAGACATATAGGAGAACAGTCTGGAAAGAAATTCAACAATATAGTAACTGGTTATAACTGGGTGGTAGAACTTAAGGACACTATTTTCTAAATTTTCTATAATTCAGTTATATTATTTCAGGAAAAAACTCTTTAAAGAAAAAAATTAAGAAGTAAGAATATGGAAAAAAGCTTTTTAATTATGACAAGTGGTGCTGAAGGAGTGACTCCTAACAGGCTTGTGCATAGAGCAGGTCCTGTTTCCACAAGCCCGGGACACGGCAGGCTCTTCTATCAGCCTCCATAGGACAGGCAATATCAGAGTTCTAAATACAGCAAGCTGTGGCTTTTAAATCAAGACACTGGGACCCTCTGAAAGGTGTTTTCTACACCAATCCTTACAGAACTAAAAGTAGACTTTGCTCACAATTCACAAACATGCATCCAACCTCACACTTACCCGGCTTACTCCAAAGCAACTGCGCCCGTTGTGCAGCCACAGCAAAAAGAGTGGTTTTCCCAAGAAGAGGATGGGGACAGACAAAGCTGTGACAACTAGCAACACTCTCTGGACATGCTCCTGTTAGTGCAGAAAGAGAGAAAATCGATTAAAAATGCAAATGTGTGCCAACAGTGTCATTAGCACAGAATTAAATTAGTAAAGATCAAATAGAATGTCTCTATGCAAGGAACATTAAATAAATGTAAGCCAAGTTGTATTTGCCAACGGATCTTTTTCCCAAACTCACAACTGAATTCTGTAACTAATAAATAACATTAATAATACCATAGTAAAATACTGTCTTGTTTTGGATCAGTAAAGAAATTTTAGGAAAATTCTAAATAGAGTCAAACTCTAGCTAATCATTTTCTGAAAACACTATAAGTAGAAAAATGCAAAACCAAGTACAATATTTTTTTTTATATTCTTGGTTCTGTTTTTTTTTATTATTATAAAGACTACTGAAGAAATGTGAGCATGTTGTAAGTAGTTTACTTCTACACACAAAAAACACTGAAATAGCATTCAGAACAAAACCAAAAATACTTCCTTAGAAAGTCGGGAGATTTGCGTTTACTCAAAACTAATTCAAGGGCAAAACACACTTCCACTGACTGAGCAGCTTGTATAGCTTTAAAGGATCTGGACCAGACACTGCACTGCCCTGTGCTGATCACTCTCTAAGGCTGATCCCCGTGTTAAAAAGAGTTCCCAGAGTCACATGCGCTACTCGGGTTGTACTGTCTATGCACCATCAACACAATTCAGTCCTTAAAGTGCCGAGAAAAGTGAGACCACAGGCAGAGCCACATCAGAAGTGCTGGGCTGTGGAGTCAGGCAGACCTGGGTTAAAATACCAGCCCTACTGGCTGCAGAGTGGCCAGGCCTGCCCTGAGCTACCAAGCTACCGGTCATCACCAGTAAAATGGGACACCACCACCTACCTTGTGGGGCTGTGAGAATTAAGAAAGAATAATCAAGGAAAGTACACTTTCAGGTATATAGTAGGTGCTACATAAAGGTAGTTCCCTTTACTGATCTTTCTGACCACAGCACCTATGCCCCACTGAACTCCTTTGTACTTATTTGTATCTATATTATTCTACAAAGTTTCAATAAAATAATGATGAAATACAATTCTTAAAAATCATGAATGGGCGAAATATAAATAAAAGTTGAAAGTTGAATAATTCAAAAAGAACGCACACACACGTCTCATAAATGAAGCCCAAAGTTCTGTAAGTTAAACTTCAAATCTGACTTAAAACTTTCTAGTAGTCAATGGAATGTGAAAAACAAAACCAAATGCTCGTTTCACAAAATCAACAAGATTAAAAACAAAAACAAGGCTCAGAAGAAACACAGGTTCCCACACTAACAATTTAGAGGTATCCCCATCCACCCTCCCCAATGGTACACAACAGGGTGCGCAGCGTCTTCCCCATCTCGCCTCGGGCAGACACTGCAGCACCTAACCCGGCAGAAAGATCCTCTACGTAAAATAAACGCGACAGTAAAAGTTAATGTTTATTGAGTATTTGGTATGTGCCACGCACTTTTTTAAGCACTTTGGACATAACAGCTCTACACTGTTTTTAATCCCATTTTACAGAGGAGGAAACTGAGGCACAGAGAAGTTAAAGAATCTGTTTAAACTTCCATCTTGAGGAAGTGGCAGAGCTGGGCTTCCCAACAGGGTGGTCAGCCCTCAGAGCCCACATTCGGATGTCACACAAATGCACGATTATAGAAAAGTCATTTTTTGAAAGGGCCTGGGTGCTGTGGTCCAGGTGCCCTTTCTAAATGGGGGGCCTGGGCAGCCTTCTGCATTTTCTTCCCACAGTTTTGACAGCTACTGAGAGGGAGCAAGCTGGGTTCTGTTGCCTGACCAGAGCCTCCAGCCACCAGTACAGTGTACAGAGCAGTACTAGCACCTTCTGGTGACAACACACATAAAAAAAACTTCCTAGGTCTGTGGAAATCTCCTTCCTCATTCTACTGGTCAGAATGGAAAGGCTATCAGGAAAACTGCTGCTAAGTTCACGAGGGTGGAATATTACCTACCTGCCCTCGATAAAGACCATTTGTCTCACTAGCTGGGAATAAAAACATGTTGATAAATTCAATCAGAATGCTAGGAGCAACTCTGGAGGATTCTGCTGAAAAAACCAGCCACTTATAAACAATCATAAATATAAGGTATCCAAAGATGCAGAGCATGAAGAGAAGTTCTGGGATGGAAACCAAATAAATATTGAACTTCTTCCTGAAGTGCCTAGAAAAAGAAAGTAATCAATCAACTCATGAGCAAGATTAGCCTAAGTTAAAAAGTAAAGAGAAAATTAATGTGAAATTCTTGTGACTAAAAAAATACAGTACCCCCACCCCCACCCCCAGTTTAAGTACCCATGGTCAACCACAGGTCCGAAAATATTAAATAGAAAATTCCAGAAATAAACAATTCCTAAGTTTCAAATTGCACGCTGTTCTGAGTAGCGTGATGAAACCTCACTCCATCTTGCCCAAGGTGTGAATCATCCCACGTTCAGCATCTCCACACTGTCTCCACACTACCCTCCTGTGAGTCGCTTAGTAGCCATCTCAGTTATCACATTGACTGTCGTGGTATCCCAGTGTCTGTGTTCAAGTGACTCTTATTTTACTTAATAATGGCCCTAAGTCACAAGAGTAATGATGCTGACATATCATCACAATTGTTCTGTTTTATTATTATTGTTGTTAATCTCTTACTGGGCCTAATTTATAAATTAAACTGTATCATATGTATGAATGTATAGAAAAAAAAACACAGCACATATAGGGTCTGGTACTATCTGCAGTTTCAGGCATTCACTGGGGGTCTTGGAACATACTATCCCTCACAGATAAGAGGAGGACAGCCGTGAAGCTTATTTCAGTCAAATATCATTTGTCTTATGATGACTCATACTAGTGTTTCAGATATATCCACAAAGAAAAGAGATGTGAGGACAGTAAAAATGACTCACATTTTTGTGGTCAAACCCCACTCAAACTTTCTTCCTTGGTCCTTTACCAGAAACATCCCTTTCTTTAAAGCCAGTACACAAATTCTTTAAAAAAATTTTTTTTTAAGTTTTCTCATTTGTAAAAATAAAAAAGGAAAATGACAAAAATCACTTCTGGAAATAAATATGAATTTATATGTTGCATGACTTCCCCACTTGAATGTAAGCTTTGTGAGGGCAAAAACTTTTTTCTGTCCTCCTCACTGCTGAATCCCTAGTGACTACAACACAATATGTGCTCAAAAAATATTTGCTAGGGCCGGCCCGTGGCTCACTTGGGAGAGCGTGATGCTGACAACACCAAGTCAAGGATTAAGATCCACTTACCGGTCATTTTTAAACAAAAAAAAAAAAAAAAAAAATTTTTTTTTGCTGAACAAATGAATCGCTGAAACCACAAAAAATAATCAAAATAATAAATAACTAAATAAATAATAAAAACAGAATTGTATACTACAACACCATATTGGTTGTCCTTTACCCAATAAATACAATCTATCATCAAAAAAGCAAAGAAATGCAAAACTTGGTTAATAAACATTGCTTTAAAAAAAAAAAATCTGTACTTACAAGTGGTTAAATATTCCCAGAATGACTCCAAAGGTCATGTGAATAATTCCTAAAATCACAGACATTTTCATTTTGAAAGAGTTTAGAAAAGTGAGGCGATTTGTGGCCAAGTTCCAAATCTAAAGATCGAACAAAATGAAAAAAGATATGTTTAACTTCCTTCAAGAGGTGATACTTGAGAAAGTTTCTGTCTTAAATCAAAAGGCAGCTCTAAATTTAAAAAGGAAACATTCAGATATTTCTCCTTATGCTTTCAATCTGAGAACCACTGATTTTCTTAAAGCAGGGCCACAGACTGTTAAAAAACAATCCCATCGATATAAAGTTCAAATGAAACAATACAGCTTTAGGGGAGGTGCTTAGGAAGTAACCAAAAGAAAAGCCACAGACAGAGAAACACAAAGTTCAGAGAACGCAGGTTCCCTCCTGGGTTACAGCCCCTCTCCTACCCAGGGCGAGGGACATAAAAATACGCATGTTAGATACGTTTACACATGTGCTTTATACACTCTCGTGTGTATATTTGGTAATAAAGTTTAACTGCAAAAAAAAAAAAAAGAAAAGAAAGTGGAAGTGCAGCGAGTGGCCAAGTGGAGGTGACAGCAAAGCCACAGCACGAGAGAGGGACCCAGGTCCATGCACTCCCTATGGTAGCCTTGGCCCCAAGCCAGGACCCCACTCCATGTCCCTGTTTGCTGACTGCTCTTACTCTTTGAAAATTAATTCCTACAGTCCCCTCTCCAGGGGGATTAGGAAAAGAGAAGCAGAGCCTATTAGCACAGAAAAAAATCATTCTCTTTAGGTGGAAAATAAGAATTTAGAATGGGGTGTTTAGGGCTGGGATCTGGGAAGAAGAACGGAAAGCCAGGAAACTTCACTGATTTAAATACAGTGGACATGTCAGGGAGGGGAGGAATAAAAGGGACATGCGGGGAGAGAAAAGCGAGCAAGAAGCCAGATGGAAAACTACACACGCACAGAGCCCATACAGATGCTCAACATCGAAGTCTGTCTTTCCACAATCGTTAAAAAAAAGCTGGGTGCAGAACTATCTTTTAGGTAGAAAGGGGAGATAATAAGAACATATATTTGTGTTTATTTGTATATTCATAAAAAAACTTTGGAAGGATATAGAAGAAACTGTCAGCAGTGGTTCCTGGGCAGGCAGCAGGGAACCAACAGAATAAGGCCATAAGGCTGGGTGGTTAACAGGCTTTTTAGAAGACTGCAGACATGTATGTGTACATATGTACATATATGTATATGTAAAGTACATGCATTGGTATATTTTTGAACCATACGAATATAATGCCTATCTTAAAAATGAAAGCAAAAAAAAAAAAAAAATGCCCCAATCTCTCCTTCCCCCCCCCCCCCAAAAAACCCACTCAAACTTTCTTCCTTGGTTCATTTACTGAGAAACAATTCTTTCCTTAAAGGAAGGCTACAAATTAGTAGTGAATTTGGCTCCAAAATGCTGTATCTTAAGAAAATTATTGTAAAAGTTTTTTGAAGTTACCGAGTGTATTAAGATAATGCTATGACATTAAATTATACAAATTGTGTTTAGAGATGAGAATGAACAGAACATATTTAGAGACACTATGTACTCAGAGAGCTCAGATTAAGGAATGCTAGACTTTCTTGTTCAGGTTTTTTTTTTCATTACTGTACACAATTATATCCATATCCCTCCAAACCAATGTAAGATCATTTCTAAGCTCTCCTTTTAAGAACAAGAAATTCAAATAAATTGAAAAAAGAAAGAAAGGAAGATACAACAATCACAATAACAAATTGAACTTTCAAAAGGAGAGAACAGAACTGAGACTACCAGAGGTGGGAAAGGGGGAGGGTGTGTCAGCAGGAAACTGGTAAAGGGCCACAAAAAGTGGTTACATTGTATTATGTTGAACATACTAGTTATCCTGATTTGAGCATCACATATTGCACACTGGTATGGATATTCAATGCTGTACCCCATAGATATGTACAATCAATTATGTAAAAAAAAAAAAGAATGAGAAATTCCCCAGGAAGACTCTTGCTGGCCTAGGGGAACACCCCCAGGTACATCCTGTGGTCTGTGACCCACCACTGTAGCCTCATGGGACTGCCTGCTGAGTCCCCTTGGTGGATAGGAGTAGGGGAGTCCTCGCACCCTGGGGCTACTGTCCTCACTTTGGACAACTACCCTAAAAAGTGCCATGAAAACTTTAAGCTCCCTTTCAGCTCTAAAATTCCATACTACTTCCCTCTAAAGCCAAGGGTAAAAAACAACTCACATATACAAAGAAGAAATTTAACAGCATACATTGCATGGCTACTAACTGTCATTTTTCACTAGAGTAAAACAGGTCAGAAATGTGACAGAATGCAGCCCCACCTCTCTGTAGATTCAGGTTGGGACAGCAATATCGGCTTCCCAAGCTGAGAGCTCCACAGCTCCCCGCCTCACCTATGGGTCCATGCGGCCAGGCACGCCCAAGGGCCACTGGCGTCCACAGCACCCGCCCCAGACGTACAGACATGTGACCCGTGCTATAGATGCTAGACAACATTGGGGCATTAAAACTCAGTGGTTCCCCCAAGCAAGTGGAGATGATGGTGGGAAAACTGCACTCACAGGGTCAATGCCAAGAGGATAAGGGCCTTGGAACACTCCAGGAACACTCGGATCCAACTGCAAAACCCTGCTGTGCCTCACGACACTGTCGCTGTAACAAAACAAGTGAGAGGCTTACTGCAGGGAGGAGGAAGGAATCTTGGAAAAATGCTTTTTCTACCCCAAGTGTCAAGTGGTGACAGCACACTTACTTCCAAAGTACCATCTTCTTATGTTCCTGCAGAGCGTGACTGGAGCTGTACATGGCAGAGACATTCCACCCAGAGCCAAAAAGGTTGACTGACTTTGAAAAGCAGTCGTTGTAGATGAGGCCTGTGTATACTGAGAACAGTCCCATCAGCAAGAGAATGTATCGACCATTAAAAAACATTCTCATGATCTGTGGAAAGAGAGCGTGACAGTCAAACACGACTGCTGGCAGAACACGTTCCCATGCTAAAAATGGGTTTGGCACGTTCCCAGCCTCTCCTCTCACGGTTTCCCAGAAAACAACCTAATGTAGCAGATGTCCCTGCCATCCACGTACACAGCATAGTTATCACCAAGAATGAACACTACTAACACTACCCAGCCAGACATAATGAACTGAGTATTATACTTTTACCTCCTGTGACTGCTTTAGTCTGGGATGATTTTCATTTAACACCAGCAAGAGGGCAAATAAGAACATCACAAAGCCATGTCCAAAGTCTCCAAACATCACAGCAAATAAAAATGGGAAAGTGATGATGGTGAAGAGAGCTGCAGGAAAAATAAAAGGTAAGAGACTTCTCCTTTACAGCAAACACAGAAAATCTAAATTAATTCAAACACAACGATATAATATGATCTTGACTTTTTCCACAAGCACCAAGATAGAATTGTGAGGTTACTTTTAAAACTTTATTCTTAATAAGATGATTAAAAAGTAGCAATGAGCCTATTTTACCAAACATCTGTTACATCCTTATACCAAGAAAAAGTAGCAATAACATATGAAATGCAAGGATTTACAAACTGAGACTTCCCACCTGGATTCACTTCTCTGTAGCTGCCAACTCCATAGGCATCCACGATGTTCTGAAATCCCTCAGTGAACTTGTTGGTGCGGATGAGAGTGGGAGGTGTTTCTTTTGTTGGGATTGTGTTCATAAATGAGGGGATTGTAGAACCACTCTCTCTCTTTTGCATAAAGAAAGGAGAAAAAAATTACTACACACTATTCAACAAATCTAGGTTAGCTGCTATGGGCCAGGCTCTGTGCATAGTTATGGTGAAGTTATTATATTATGGCAGCAGGAGAAGCAAGGGCCCCTGTGAGGAAGAGGCAAGGCTCGGGGAGGGCCGGGCTGGGGGTGGGGCCACGGGAAGGGCTGCGGAATGAGAGGTGTGTGCACAGAGAAGTAGGCCTAGAGTCACTGACACAAAACTGAAATCGTGTACTTTATCTCTCTGAAATTGTCAAGAAAGAGGAAGTTAGAGACAACTACAGTATCACCTAATAAAAAACGAGAAAAACAGATAAGAATCATCAAAATGTCAACATTAACTGTATTTGCATGGCAAAATCATCTATCTAATTACTAATTATATAGTATTTATAATTCTTCTGAAATAAATTACGTTGATCAATAATTTTAAAAAAACTTTTTATAACAAAGTAAAACAGGTTATTAACAGAAAAGTAGATTTTCCCGTAAAATTAAATTTCTTAAAACACACACATGGTAAGGGGGTTCTGGGAAAATTCCCAGCAGTGGCAGTTTTGGATCTCCCTGAATCCCCCTGAGAGAAGGCGGTGCAACTAGACAGCAAAACAAAAAACCCGCAGACAATGTTTGCAGAAAAACTATGTCCCCACAGACACCAAAATGCAAATGGGTGGCACAACCACCAATAGCTGTGAGATCTGCATAATGGCCCCTGGACCACAGGAGGCATAGGAAGCTATGTAGCCTCTGAGAGACCAGAGAAAAGAACACCCAAAAGAGCCAGAAAGTATTCCCTGAAAAGCACAGTAGGCCAACCCAAGAAAAGCAGCCGGACCAGGGAAGGATTCTGTCCAGTCCAAGAGCGGGTGCAACTCACAGAAGTGACCAGCCAGGGCTCTCCCCACCAAGGGGGCCCCATGCTGAGGAAACCTGCTGGGAGGGAAATCAAGATTAAGCAGGACAGGGACAAAACAAAGCAGGAAAGAGAAGGTCCAGATAAAAGAGACAGAGAGGAAATCTCAGATCCAGGAGTTGACATGTTTTTATCAGAAAAGAAAATCTCTGTGGAGCTTGGAAAGCTGTGCTGAACCTTCCTCCTTCTAAGAGTTTCATGAGTACCTTAAACATGTTCCAGAAAACTAATTTCATTTAAAAGTGAACAAGAGAAGGATGGAGGTCAAATCTCATACAAAGTTATAACAACAAAACAGTCTAAGGAGCAGAATAACATCTATACGGACAGTGAGAACACACCAGAAAGACTGCCCACAAAACAGGTGAAAATGGCAACTTACTGTTTCAAAATGAGCTGAAAGAATTAAGAAAATAATACAAGACAGAAATCAGCACCATAAATCAGAATAAGGAGGACTCAGAAATGAGATAACAGAACTCAGGAAGGAATTATAAAGAAAAAAGGAAAAACCTTATTTCAGAATGAGCCAAAATAGGAAAGAATTCACAATGCCATCAGAGAAACAGAAGGTGGGAAGACAGGAAATTTTTACAAATCAAAAAGAAGGGAAGAAAGACAAAAGGATTCAAAGGAAGGTGACAGATACTGAAGATAAGCAGAGAAGGTTCAACCTGAAGAAAACAGGAGGTCCTGAAGAAGAAAAGCAAAGCAGGAGAATGGAACAATACTAACAACAATAACTCAGGAGGACTTTTCTGAAATTAAAAAACAACAGAAGACTACATATTAAAAGAATACACTGCTGGGCCGGCCCGTGGCTCACTCGGGAGAGTGTGGTGCTGATAACACTGAGGCCATGGGTTCAGATCCTATATAGGGATGGCCGGTTCGCTCACTGGCTGAGCGTGGTGCTGACAACACCAAGTCAAGGGTTAAGATCCCCTTACCGGTCATCTTTTTTTTAAAAAAAAAAAAAAAAGAATACACTGCATATCTGAGAATACCAACCCCTAATGACCACATCAAGACATATTCTAGGAAAATTATCGGTCTTTAAAGAAAAAGAAAAATTCCCTTGTGCATCTGGGCAAATAAAAAGCACATCACTCATAAGGAAAAGAAAATGAGATAAACATGAGGCTTTTTGTCAGCAACACTGTGCCCAAACAAAATGGAGTAACACATTCAAGATACTCATAGGGGAGAAAAATTGAGCCAAGAATTTTTTTTCCAGAAAAACTTCCAATTATAAAGGCAGCAAACAGACACCATGATTGACATGTGAGAATTCTGGGAATACTGTTCTCCTGAGCCCCCCCGTCTCCTAAGGAATCTCTAGGGAACAAGCTTCTGACAGCCACATGACTGAGATGTGGCTACAAGAACGGGTGGCCTGCAGGTGGAAGCTCCGACTCCCAGATGAGCCTGGTGCCCACGCTGTGCGCCCCAGCAAATGCAATCTGGCACCCTCCAGACACGAGGCCTCCATCATGAGCCAAAGGTGCCCGAGGAGCTTGTGGCGCAGTGTGGTGAGCTGGTTTTCACCAACACTAGAAAGGGTTTTAACTGCCTGGTTACATCCATGAAAGGCAGCCTTTTTCAAGAAAAGTAACAATGCGAGGACAAATGAAAAGCAACAGAAGAGACCAGAAGAAAGAGAAGGAAGGGGCAGAGGGAGGAATATGGGCCAAGGGAGCTCAAAACCCCTACAGTGGAAGCCTCAGTATCAGGACCTGGAGGTGGAACAAGGAAGAGCCACGCAGGAGGCCAAATGGTGACCGACACCTTCACTGGGAACTTGCAAGAGACACCAACAGCGTATGCATGCAGGAGATGGCAGGAACAGCAACTTGGGCAATTTCTGAACTGGACACAGCAACCTTAAAAGTTTAAAAGCAGCACGCACACACACACACATGCACACACACCACATCACTCCCTCAAAACTGACATTACCTCAGTAAATAAGATTCATCTGTATTTATCTTTAAAACAGATAGCTGTACTCTAAAATCACAAAATAGTATTTACATGTTGTCTGCTTTCTCAGCATTGGGTATTTTACATTTGTGTCATAACCAACATTAGATTTTACATTTGCCCCGAGCTTTTACATTTGCACCTGTGCTCCCAAACTGGGGCAGCAGGGGGCCCAAGGGCTTCAGCCACACACCCCCTGACACCTGCATCCAGCCCAGCAACAACCGAGTCACCACTGGAAGACACCTGGTCTCCCCTGCCTGAATGAGGGAAGTGCCACGGGACTCGACCACACCCCCCTTCCTCCTCCTCCCACGCTATCTCCCTTTCCCTTCCCTTCTCCCCCTCCCCCACAACTGCTTTGCAACATCTTAGAATGTAAAAAAATAATATTAATGAATAAATTGTTTTAAATAAATAAATAAGGAGTCTGGAGGGGGGAAAAAGATTTTACATTTGTATCATCACAGAATTACGTAATAAGACAAGGTGATTAACAAAAAAAAACAAAAAAAACTTGTTGTCTTAACTGTTAAGAACTGAGTTTCAATGTAGGAAAAAAAACTCACTGAAACATACAAGAATTACTTTACAGCCTTGGAGTGAGAAAAGCCTACAATTCAAAATCTAGAAGTCCTAAGAGCAAGGATGGATAAGTTCAACTATATTTAACAAAAACTTCTTCATGACCCAAACAAACAAGAATGCCATAAGTCAAAAGACAAGTGACAAACTCGAGAAAATATTCTTACTCATATCACAGACAAGAAGCCAACAGAAATTAGCAAGGAAATGAAAAACCCAACAGAAAATGGGCAAAGGGTATGAACAGGCAGTTCACAAAAATAGAAAATTCAAAAGGCTCTTAAACATAGAAAAAGGTATTCAACTCCACTCATAATAAGAGAAATGCGATGGCTGGCAATTTCTGTGGAAATTGATCCAGCAATTCCATTTCCGGGAATTTATCCTACAAATAAATTTGTACATGTACAAAACATCAGAGGTCAAGTGTTATTCACTGCAATGGTATTTATGAAATTGGACACTAGCTAAATGAGTAGGGAATTAGTTAAGTAAACCATGGTACCTGCATACAACAGAATATTACATAGTTATTTTTTAAAACGGAAGTTTCATTAAGTCAAAAGAACAGTATAAACAGCACATAATCTTTTGTGAAGGGAAAGAGAAATATCTATTCATATCTGCTTAACAATGATTAAGAAACCCAAAGACACAGCGGATCTAAAACAATGGTTATCTCTGAGTAGAGGAAGTGGACCAAGGAGGCTAAGAGATAGGAGGAAGCCACTTTGCTGTGTCTTTTGTACTTTTTTATATTCCTTGTTACTTTTAAACCATGGGAATGTATTACTTATTCAAAAGAGCGATTTCAAAATGCATGCACACAAACACATCCGCAAATGGCCAGCTCTCCCTAATGTCAGGTCACAAGAGGGGTCAACCCAACGCCTGCTCCCTGGCCTGTGAAATCCCATTTCCTTCCTTCTGGAGTGTCAGGGCTCTGCAGTCTCCCCAAACTGCTGGCCGAGGAGAGGAGGTGCCTTACCGAGCCTTCCTCCAACGCATGGCGCAGGTCATGCAGGTCAGCCTCAGGACACCAGACCTCGGCAATGAGGCACTTGTTGGTCACGTCAAAGCTGCACATGTTCAGCATGTGGTAAATAGCCTTCATCTTCCTCACCTGGATGACGCGGCTGTAGACCGTCTCAGCAGCCTTACAGAGCACTTGCCTTAGGTAATCCTCAGTTTTGTGAAGCACCTGGGGAAGAGCACATGTGGGCTGGCAGCGTCGGGCACGACTCCTTTTTGTCCTTCTGGTGCCTGACTTCCTTCAGGGGAGTTTCTCCCCAGTGATAGAGGGTCATTCCAGGCATCTGCCTCTCAGGGTGGCAGTTAAGGGGGCCATTCATTCCTTCACCTCCCCGATCCCAGGTCCACCCGGGGTCAGGCAGAAAACTTAAATGCAGCCAATCATGTGGCCCCTCTTGGGAGGCTGCCTCCAGAGAACATGGCCCCAGGGACACAGGAGACGGTCAGACCTCATCTATCTCGGTCCAGGGAGCTCCCAGGGTTCTCCTTCCCCATTCCCCAGCTTGGCCAGTCCCCTATCAACCCTGTGAGCCACCAACCCACCCCATCCCACTCTGCCCAGAAATCCCCTTTTGCTCAAATGAGTCAGAATCTGCTTCTTGCCACTTGCCACCAAGACCCCCTCACTGGCATCAGGAGAAACCTCCATTTAACTAGTACAGGTAAAATAATACCCACCATCTTAAATAGGATTACTTGTCCTTTGTGATCAGGAATGACAATCCAACATATCAAAGATGACTAAAGAATCTTTTTTTTATGTCCCATCACTACTACCTAAGCTTCCAACAGGCTGCTAAAATGAAACTTCATGAAGAGCAGGTAGGGAAGTAACATTTCAATCTCACTAAAACATCCTGATTTGTCTACAACCAAAATTAACCACATTAAAAAAGTAGTAGGATTTGTAAATGTTTCACATCCCTCAGGTAAGAAGGCAGCAGTTTCCGGGTTACTCACAGTATAAAGATCTTGAATCCGAGTATTTAGTCCCTCCTGAATCTCTCTTCGCTCCTCAGCCGTATTTGGATATGGGTAGACATGGCAGTGGTAACTAGAAGACAGAATGAAACACAGTCCCACATATGTCAGGACTAGAAGGGGCTATATCTAACACTAGAACTAAATTCCATTCACCACCCAGGCCTATCTCCTTCCAACATGGAATAAAAGCAGACCTCTGGGAGAAAAAGGTGCAGACATGGGCACCTGCCCATGTTAAGACCTTGCACACAGACACTCAACAAATATCTGCTGAATTAAACAGATTTAGCAAGCTCTTTCCAGGATCCAAATCCTACTCCTGCCCTCAATGATTCCTGGAAGCTCATTCTCAATTCCATCTTTCTGAAATTCACCAACATCCTTGGGCTAGGAATCATTAAACAGGTTTAAATAAAACACAAAAACAAAGACAAATCACACACATACACAAAAATAAAAGGAAAAAAGAGCTGTCTCCTCACAGCTGCCTCTAACAGGTTCTCCCATCTCCCTGGTTTCACAGAGCCAATGTCTGCACAGGGGCCACTTGACACCCAGACCACACAGGGAAAACTGCAGTCACTCTCATACCACCTTAACATGTTAATACCATACTTACAATTTTTCTTTAAGTTCTGACTCTGAAAAATTTAATACCTACTCTGGCCTTATCCTTAGCAATGACACCTGTGAAATCATGGGTTGCTGACTGGGTATAGTTTTCCTAATCTATGTCAACACAGATATATATTTAGTAAAATAATAAAAGGTTTATCCAGGTGACACCTAAAATTACTTTCTATACCACCAATGAATGAGAACCAAACACAGGTAAACAGAAAATATCCAGGCCTTACCCTGCATGCAAAAAACAAGGCAATCGGGCCGACCCCGTGGCGCACTTGGGAGAGTGCGGCGCTGGGAGCGCAGCAATGCTCCCGCCTGCGGGTTCGGATCCTATATAAGGATGGCCGGTGCGCTGCTCACTGGCTGAGCGCAGTGCAGCCGGTCACAAAAAGACCAAAAAAAAAAAAAAAAAAAAAAAAAAACAAGGCAATCTAAAAATCTCCATTGGTATAAGAAAGCGAAGGGCTTTGAGTTTTTTGTTTGGCTTTTGCTTATGTTTCCATTTGTTGACAGGAAGAACTCACAGACAGGTTTTTGTTGCAGCACTACTCAACACTTACTGACAGCTTACATCATACTAACACCTCACAGCTGCGCCATCTCGTTTAGTCCTAACAGCCCGATGAGAAAGGCATTGCTATCCCCTTTCACAGATGAGGAAACTGAGGCTTGGTCACTTGTCCAAGTTAGCCCATGGAGGGAGTGGCAAAGCAAGGCTCCTCGTCCAGGCAGGGCCACCCAGGGTCCATTCATCCCCATATACCATGCCCCCGAACTCATGGCGCACAGGAGAAAAGATGCACCATGGGGTACTGATGACGGATGAACTGTCATGTGGCTGACAGCGATAGGAAGGCACAAAGAATTAAAACCTAATTCCTTCTCAATTGATCTGAAGCCTGATTCCCAAGGAAAAAAAAAACCAAATCCGGAACATTATTAACACTGTCACTACTTTTAATTTATTCTAAGTAATGCACTGGCAAAAGAGATGACAAATCTCTTTGCCCCTACCATACTTCACTTGACTATACAGGAATATTTAAGGAAAACTAGAAGTTACTGAATATAAGGAAAGAGATGAAATGAAATGTTTCTTTTTCTTACCAATCACATATCTTCTTAACCTTGTGGCCAATCTGCTCTCCCCAAAAGGATATTAAAAACACATACCATTTTATGACTTCCCCCTGGAAAGAACGAATAAGGGTAACTGTTACTTTTGTGTACATGACTTCTAAATCCTTGGCAGCTCAAACACTGTCAGTTTTAGTTCATTCATTCATTCAATACAGACAATCCTCATTATTTGCAAATTCACCTATGTGCTAAAATAACCCCAAAATCAATACGTGTAGTGCTTTCACAATCATGTGCAAAGCAGAAAAAAATTTTAGGTACCCAACACTCTCGTTCCCAAGGCCCAGCAAGGCAACACTCTGCCTTCTCATTTCAGTTCTCACGCTGTAAACAAGTGTCCTTTGCGTGGTCTATTTAGAGCCATGTTTTTCACAATTTTGTGCTTTTTGCTGGCAATTTTGCTATTTAACATAGCCCCCAAGTGCAGTGCTGGCTAATGTTCCTGAGCACAAGAAGGCTGTGACGTGCCTTATGGAGAAAATACGTGTGTTTGATGAGCTTCATTCAGGCATGAATTACAGTACTGTTGGCCATGAGCTGAATGTGAATGAATCAACAACATATATTAAATAAGGTGTCTACACAGTAACACAAATAAAACAAGGTTATGTATTGATCAGGTGACATAATGTGACCAGAGGCTCACAGGAACCCAACCCTGTATTTCCTCTAGGAAAATGGTTCAGTATTCACTACTCAGTGTTCTCAGTGACTTTATAGAACATAACTACTGCAAATAACAAGAGTCAAGTGTATTTACAAATATTCAGCAAAATAGAATTCTACAAAAAAACTGAATAGGTTTCAGGTAACATTGTGGACACCAGGGACATGGCAGTGAACAAAAGAGATAAAAGTCCCCGACCTAGAAGGGGAGGGAACTTCTATTCACGTTGACGGCGAGAAATACAAAGAAAATGTATAACACACTGGATGGAGAAAGTGTGATGAGGAAAATAAGGCTGGCAGAGGAAACGGGAGGGCGGGTGCTATGATCTCAAACAGGGTGGCAATGAAGGCCTCCCAGAGAAGGAGTGTTAAGAAGTAAAGGAGGGAGCGAACCACACCAACACTGGAGGAAGAGCCCTCTGAGCAAAAGGAAAAGCACAAGCAGAAGCAAATTCAGGAGAAGAATAGGATGAAGTGGGACAGCCAGGCTGAGAGTAGTAACAGAGAAGGTCAGAGATGTGACGAGGGCCCATGGCCCACTGTAGTGCGTGGGTCTTTTTGCTGTGTAAGACAGGAAGCCACGGGTCTTAAGTAAAGGAAAGACATGATCTGACTATAGCTGCACAGGGATCACTCTGGATGTTGGGAGCAGGAGAGACCGGAGTGCGGCGGGGCAGGAGCTCAGACAAGAGGTGAGTCCTGGGTTGGTAATGATCCCTGGACCAGGACAGTGGTAGAGGAGGTGAAGAGAAGTGGCCAGACTCTTTGTATTTAAAAGACAGGTCGCCAGATCTGGTGATGGATTGAAGTATGAGAAAAAAAGGAGAGTCAGGATAACCCCAAGGTTTCTGGCCTGAGCAGTTAGAAAAATGGAGTTGCCATGTTCTGAGATGGAGGGTCTGGAAGGGGACTTTAGGGGGAAAGATCAGGAGTTCAGCTCTAGGCATAAGGTGGAAATGTCTTTCGGATATTTAAAAGAAAATATGGAGTAGACAATTCAATTTAAAATTCTAGTGTTCAGGGGAGATCCAAACTACAGATACACATTTTGGGGATGGTATTTAAAACCAAGAAATTATATGAGATCCCTAAGGGCAGAGAGAAGAGAGAAGCTGTCCAAGAACTGAGCCCTGAGGGCACAGGGAGCAGGGGACAGGTTGGGGAGCTACAGCAAAGCCCAGGCAGGTGGCCCCAAAGCCAAGGACACAGGGCAGTGTGAGGAAGAACCAGCTGACTCTTGAAAGAAGAGAAAGGGTGGAGAAAGGTTGGGAGAAAGACTGCACTCAATGAATAAGTAAATTAACTGAGCACTCATTCAATGTATTGAGGATGGTGGGAGCCAGACTCCATACCATCAGATGAGAGTTAAAAACACAGAAAAAGAGAAGTCTGGTAAGAACTGATTAGAACTGAAGGTTACAGTTTGAACACGTGGCTTAATAACATACATGTGGATTGCTATAGAAATAGTTAAGGGGTATGTGTGCACATATGCTGTGACTGCTGAGGAGGCCTAGAAGCAATGACGCTGCAGGATGAAACAAACACTCAAGCACCAGATCATCATTTCTGAATCCCACCTACATTAAAAGGGACCAGGGCTCCTTGGAGAAATGGGTGATTCCAGGGCTGAGGCAGGGAAAGCACAGGATGAAGCTAGAACATCCTGTGGTGCCAGAAAATAAGGGACTACTCCATTTATGATGAAGACATGCCAAAGGACACAGGAACATGCATGACAGGACTCCCAGTGGTCAGGTCAGAGACAATATGGGCATCAAAATTAGTAAGGACAGTAAGAGACTACTTAATTTAATGAAATAGGTATCCAAGAGTCCATGGTGATATAAATAAATGGGTGAATGAATGAGGGAGAAGGGAAAGTTCCCCTTATGTAGAACAATAATTAAGAAATACAGAAAGAAGGATAGGACAATTGGTGAAATCTGAGTAGGATATGAGGCTCACAATGTAGGACCGTATCTACATTCATTTCCTGACTTCGAAGGCCACATAGTGGCAATGCAGGAGAAAGTCCTTGATTTTAGGAACTACACACGGAAGTGCTCCAGGACACTAGTCATCAGGTCAGCAACTCACTCTCAAATGGTTCAGGAGGAAAACGTTCTTTGCACTGTACCTCCAACTTTGCTGTAAGTCTGCCACTGTTAAAAGGGATCATGACATTTACTCACTGTTTCAGGGTCTTCAAGGGACTCATCCAGTTCTGCATAGGTCACAATGGTGTACCCTTTGCAGACCCTCCACAACATTTTTTCAAATGCTTCAACTTTTCCTTGATTAATTAGGCCAGACACAAACCTATGAGACAATAAAGACAACCTAGTCAATTAAAAGCAATGAATATCATCAAACTGCATTAAAAGAATGATAACAACCTCCATGTCTGGAAAGATGGTGAAGAAATCCTGAAAGCCCTCCAAGTGCCAAACATCTCAAATGCTAGGTAAAATATTTTTGAAATGGTCTTTTAAATGTATAGCTGAGCCTATAAGAAAGAAAAATTCTTAGAATCCAAAAATAAAACAGGATGTCATGGCTGTCCTGATGTAAAATACTGTCTCAGTATCTTCAGACCCCGAGTTTAATGCCAGCATGGGAGACAGGAGACAGGCACAAGCCCAGACAAAGTGAGGAGATGGAACGGAATCCCCCCTGAAGTTGAGGACTTCTCCATATCCAAAGGGCTACACCTTCAGTGAATGAGTGGACTAGAAAGAAATCCACCTTGCAAAGGAGCCTACAAGTAAACTTTTATTTCAGTTTTGGTTCTGGATGGAGGGAGGAAGTCTTCTCTGAGAATTTATAACCATAGGCTAGAATTGACTTGGGTTTGTGACAAATTCATATTACTTGCCTATTCAAAAATCAAACCAACCAACAAAAAATCCCATGCTGAAAGACATATGCAAATGATTCCAGGTTGGCAGAGCACGCCCAGATACCTGACGGATATAAACATAAAGTCCTCTCTGGAGGAACACATCCTTAAACTAAACATCACTACATTCCTTCAGATAAGGAACTGAGAAATGTAAGTTCATAATAAAAAAATTTTTTTAAAAATCACAAATTACGTGAGGAAACAAGTTACCATTAGTTGTTCAAGTAAGCAGAAAAACAGCAGAAAGAGACCCTTAAAATATGATTAATAAAAAAATTAACCAAATCACTTTAGCCCCTGTTTCCATCAAAGAGGACTTGATGCTCCAATGATTTCAATTATTTGGGGCTGATGGGAGTAAGAATGAGTGACATAAATGTTCCTTCTTTCTACCTCCTACCAAAAGAAGAAATGTCAATCATATTTAGCTAAAAAGTCAACACAGCTGAGTAATTCAGCTCAACAAGGATAGGAGCACAGTGTTTTCTTAAACAAACATTCACTTTCATTCAATCGTGGGCTGTGAAATGGTCCCCATTCACCCATCTGCAGAGCTCTTCTAAGAAGGGCAGAATGACACTTGAAGTCCCATCCTTACCACCTACCCCAGTTTTGCTCCCAGCCTCTGCATACAGCTGTAGTCCAACAAAGAATCATTCTCTAAGGCAGGGAATTCTTCATAAGTGGGTTCAAACTAGAAAGAGATACATAAAACCAAGCGTGTCTCATTAAAAGTGACACTTTGTCATGTCATATTTCCAAACAAGTTTATACAGCATCATAACTACCTACTTAGACCTGGACACAAAAGCCCCAAGATAACTTAGACATGTAATTCAGCTCTTGTAAATAAAAAATAATTCCCCATACCTTATTTTTAAGCCACTTGAAGACAATTACATACAAGAGCTATAATTTAAGGCATCGCCTTCATCCAAGATAGAATAACTTTATCAGAGGCAACCTACGTCAAGTGAAACTAAGTTTGAAGGTATGTACTTCTCCTTCCTTACTCAGCTTAGCAAAGTCCTACGACACAGACCATTCTTTATTTTTATAAATTTTTTTACTTCCTTTATTTTGGCAGTTTGGAAAAACTGAGTTTTTAGAGTTCTGTTTCCACTATTCAATTTTTTATCACCATCATGAAAAGATTTTTCAACTACAAACTATAAAGCATTTTACAAATATGAAGTATGGTTATTGCTAAAACCAACAACAAGAAAAAGCTCTTAAAGCATTTTTTTAATGTCACATAATCCAACTGAAAAAAAAAATAAAGCTAAGATCTAAATTTATCTCTTAAGGCTGGCTGGTTAAGTCAGTTGGTTAGAGCACAGCCTTATAACCCCAAGATCACAGGTTCAGTTCCACTTACTGGCCAGCCACCAAAATAAATAAATAAATAGATTTATCTCTTAAAAAGAGCAATACATCTATCTAAATGAATTAATAACAAAACCCACAACCTTATGGGAATGAGTTTTAATAAAAGGAATGTATTTCCTGACATGAGCCATTCAGTACCTCAACATTTCGTTTCACAAAGGTTTTTGTCACCCTCAGCATGTGAGTATACTCAATCAGTTCCAGCAGATTTTTCCTCAGTTTCTCCTTGTTCTTAGTGACTTCTCTTAGTTCAACCTCGAGCTTCTGCAACTGCTCCTACATAAAAAACAGCAACTTAAGAGCATGGATTAGTTCCACGTGTGTCCTAATAACCTTTTCACGGCATATCAAAACGAGTGGAGGACTTAAAAAGCCAGAAAGTTAGTTTGGTAGAGATATGAAAACATGCAAAGATTTTAAAGGTCTCTCATTTATTGTTTCATATAAATTCTGTTAATTTCTGTGAAGTCCACACCACAGATGATATGAAACATTCTGGAGGCTGTGAGGTCCCTGAGCACTCAAAGACACTTCTCTAACCTGAGGTCCCGGCATTTCTTTTAGTTTTTCTTCCTCTGCTTATTCATTATCATACATCAAAGAACCTGCCTCTTATAGTCTACATTTCCTTTTATTTGCAACACAGAAAAATGTTTAGATAACCTTTTCTAATGCATATTTTCTTAATCTCTAGCTTAAGAGTTTCTATGCATTCTTACTTACACAATTAATTTGGCATAAAAATTCCTGAGAATAAATCTTCTTTAATAATTAGTTACATCCTAAGCATCCTTAACAATACTTCAGTATTAAAAAATAGAAATAGAAATTTGTAAAACAAATCACTGAGTTGATGGAAACTTGCATTCAAACAAATCACTTAACATACTACATTCATTACTTCTGCTGTGCCTTATGAAAACTATAAAGCAGTAATCACTGTTTATAATGATGTCATAACCACCAATCAAACAGGTAAACCCAATGACTGCTTTCTACTCATATCATTGTATAATTCTCAAGTCTACTCATACACCAAATGTTAAATGACTTCCTCCCAGACAAACAAACAGAACAGCCATCAATGGAATGGCCTCAGTTGCACAGTAATAATTGTTTTAAAAGAGCTATGAAGAGCTCTAGCTTATTTCTCAGTGTGATGAACTAGCAAATGATTAGCCTCAGCCTGAAACCTCAGTGATAATTCACAGGGGAATGCTAATAAATACCAGCAAGTGTCCTCACAGGGGGAGCTGTATCTCCAACATACAAGCCAGTGAACTCAGGGTGAAACAATTCTGTTTGCTGCCACCTGTAACAACCTACTGTCGATAGTATCTTCTGAAACTGAGAGCGGGGAGGGTCAGGGTGAACTTGGAAAGAATGTTAAGGCATAGCCTTGATTACTCCAAGAAAAGGCATGCTAAGGCATGGATGATCCTAGGATGAACTGTCTGAAACATGACATGACGAGGAACAAGATTTGATGACCTGATTCTCATTCGCCTCTGTTCACTGCCACCTGAAAAGGGAGTACATGTCTTACACTGAAAAGCGAACTGAATTACAGTTAAAACTGACCACAGATAGTCTATGACTGAGGGTTAACCATAACATCGTTCTTTGATTTTCATTCCACGGATTTGAGAAGAAAGGCAGAAAAGCATTAGACAATATAAAATACATAAGTAAGCAGCCCCTGAGATCAATGCTTAAAACAGCTTCTGCACAAGTAAGTTACCTGCATTTCTAGAACCTGTTTAAGAGGTGGCGCAGGAGGACTGGCCTCTCCCTCAGGAAGGGGAATATCAGCTCTATTAATTTCCTGCACCAAATACACTGTGAAGATAAAAGTGAAACAAGTTAGATACAAAACTTACTATCATACATTTCAGTCAGAACATTTTAAATCCCAACCTTTCATTAAAAGCACAAAAATTTTGCTTGTTCCAACTGACTTATAGGTCATTTTTTGCAAACTTGTTTCCAAAGATCTACAAAATAATGCTGCCTAGAGAGATCCGCATGCAGTGGAAAAATGAACCATAATCTGGATAAACATTTTCTGAAATCACTGCAATTTTTTTCATTTCTAAAATTCGAGTTAAAGAACTTTTGAGTAACGGCTGTCTGCACCTGTAGAAGGAAGCAGAAGGTTAGGGATACACTTGAAAATGCAGAAATAACCCAAGTGATAGACCTGTAATAGTCCCCACAAGAGACTACAATGTGACTTCCCTGAAGACGCCCTTAGGCAGAGATGGGCATCCACCATGAAAAGCAAGATCTCTACCAGCAAAAGTGCCCCTGAGAGACAGGGCAGAAAGCCAGGCTCTCCTGCAAGTCCCCAGTTAGCCCTGATGCTGTGACTCGGGACAACTCGCACTCTTGCTTCGCTACAGAAATTAAAAGCTAGATTCATGAAACTAACAGTACACCAGCCAAAATTAATTTACTTTCTCTAGTTTATATTTTCAATTCCATGAAGGATCCTTTTCCTTACGATAAATGTCACAACACTAGGTAAAATCATTACCAGACATAGTATTTTGGAGAAGTGTTACTAGTTAATTTTAAGTAGGTAGTTAGGTAAAAAGGAAAGAAGGAAGGTAGGTAAATAGATAGGTAAGGCAGGGAGGGAGGGAGGAAAGAAGGAGAAGAAAGAAGGGAAAGAGAAAAGCAACTATGTCTTAACAAGACAGCAAAGGAAGCACTGGGTTTAAGAGGTTTCTACAAATGAATGCAAATTGTTTTAACCAATTTATACCTAAATACACAGGATAGTTCCTTTTTTATTTTTTAAGTATGCATTCTTTTTAAAACAGTTTAAGCTACAGGAGGTTCTGGAAATGTCTAAAATGCTATCACTTTTGCCCTGCCTTTAAAAACCTCATTCCAAACATACCACCTGTCCAATGACTCATATGTTGCAAAGACAAGAATATGACATCATGCTAGTACAACCTACACAAATGATTGGGACCTCAAGAAATATGAAAATGAATAATTTCAGATGACTAAAAGTTTTTGTTTATCTTAAAAAGCCCCAATTAAAAAAATAAAATCCACATTAATCATTAGCTATTAAAAATCATTCCAGGCTGGCTGGTTAGCTCAGTTGGTTAGAACACAACCTCGTAATACCAAGATCATGGGTTCGGATCCCCAAACCAAACGAGCCAGCTGGGCCCCCCCCCAAAAAAAGAATGCCCAAATCATACTCCCCCCAATCCCCATTTTTTCTGTTCATCCTTCTAAAAACATATTTTGTACTTCAGTCAACTGTCTGTCATTTTCCCCTCTATTTTAGCCAGAACTTTAAGGTCTAACTTGACAACTATTTCAGGCTAAGATGTTAAACATTTTAGAGATTTAATGGTTAACAATCAGAGAGCACTGCTCTAACACATTAGTGAAGGAAGCCCTGAGAAAAGAGATTATACTACCTATCTGCCATTTCCTCCCTCCTTTGTACCTTGATATAATTTTAAATTAAATAATATATTAACATGTATACAATGTTAAGTTATAAAATACTACCAGGGATTGGTTAAATAAATCATAGAATGTTAATACAATGAAATACCACACAACTATTAAAAATGATGATAGGTTGATCTTTTTTTATTGACATGAAAAGATATTGCAGTAAGTACTGTTAAGTAAGAAACGAGGCTGATAACAAAATAATCTGACCATTGTGTATATAAATCCTTCCTTTAATAGATAAATAGTAAAAAGTATGGAAAAATAACACATACAGGTTGAATATCCCTTATCCAAAATGCTTGGGACCAGAAGTGTTTCAGATTTCAAACTTTTTCAGATTTTGGAATATTTACATACACACAATGAGATATCTTAGGGAAGAGACCCAGATCTAAAGACAAAATTTGTTTGTTTCATTTATACCTTATGCACATGCCTGATGGTAACTTTATACAATATTTTTAATCATTTTGTGCTTAGGGCTAGCCAGTTAGTTCAGTTGGTTAGAACATGGTGGTGATAACACCAAGGTCCAAGATTCAATCTCTGTTCCAGCCAGCCACCAAAAAAAATAAAAATAATTTTGTACATAAAACAAAGTTTTGACTGTGACCATCACATGAGATCAGATGTGTAATATTCCACTTGTGGCATCAAGTCAGTACTCAAAAAGTTTCAGATTTTGCAGCATTTCAGATTTTCTGATTAGGAATGCTCAACCTGTACCTACATAACAGTGACTACCTCTCAATAGTAAGAATACGGACAATTTCTTTTTTTTGTTTATTTTTTTCCTTTCTGCTTGTCTACATTTTCTATTTTTTCTAAAATAAACAATATTTGCTTATATAAAAATAATTATTTAAGTTGTTAAAATGGAAAATAAACTTACCCAAAATTCGCTCTAGCTCTTCGCACCTCTTCACCTCACCAACAAATTTTCTTTGGAAAGAACTTACATTCTGGTTGAGCTGAAAAAAGGATGAAAAATTTGTTAAATTTCTAAAATTTAAAAATAAATTTTATTTTAAAAATAAAATATTCTTAGCAAGGATTTGGGGAAAAGTACACTCCCATATACTACTGAATGGGAGTATAAACTCACACAACTTTTCTGGAGAGTGACTTGGCAACTGTTATCAAAGAAGCCTGGAAAGTATACTTTGCCCAGCAATATCCAGTGAAGAAATTTAACCAAAGGAAAAAATTATGGACATAGACAAAAATTTATCTATAAGATCATTAGCCTCAGGGAAAGAGAAAAAAAATAATAACCCTAAATTCTAACAATAGGAAAGTGGTTAAAGAAATTATAGCCTATCTTCATACAACAGAATACTACCCAGCAATAAAAAAGGAACAAATTATTGGCACACAGGACAACATGGATGACTTTTGGAAACATTATAACTAAGCAAAAGAAGCCAAACACAAAAGGCCACTTATTGTATAACTCCATTGATATGAAATGTCCAGAAAAGGCAAATCTAGAGGAAGTAAGTAGATTAGTGGTTGCCAGGAAGTGGGGGTAGGAATGGGGATTAACTGTAAACAGGCATAAGGAATCTTATTGGGGTGATGGAATGTTCTAAGACTGATTGTTAATGGTTGTGTGACTCGATAAACTTTCTAAAAAATAACTGAATTGCATACTTGAAATGGGTGAACTGTAAGATACAACTCAATAAGTTGTAAAAAAATTATGGTTCAGCCATATAACTGATTACTTTGCACTTATTAAAAATTGTGTTTGAAATGACCAGATATTTGACTTTACTAAGAAATTTATTATTAAAATTTTCAGGTATGATAATGGTATCATTGTTATGATTTTTGAGTGCTTATCTTTTAGAGATACTTAGTGACATATGAAATTATACATCTTAGATTTGCTTCAAAATGATCTAGTCTGGGAGGAGAGATAGGGGATAAAATGAGTGGCCACAAGTTTACATTATGGGTATATTGGGGTCCACTGTATTCCCCCCTCTACTTCTTATAATACAGAGCTTAAAGGAATGAAAAATATTGTAATAGAATACTTAATAAAATTAGAAAATTAGTCATGATTTGTGTGTGAAAAGCAGATTAAAGATATTTTCAGTGGATTACAATTATATAAATATACATATATATGTACATTTTTATTATTAGAAAAATATTTGATTGTCTAATATTAACCAAAAAGTTAAAGTGTTTATTTCTAGGTATTGGGATCATGTAAGATATTATCTTGGTCTTCCATTTTCCAAATTTCAAATTCCAAAGAGTAATGAACGTTTATTACTCTTATAATAAAAAAAACTTTATAGTAATCATTCACGCTGAAAGCCATTTAGGATAAGAATTTTAACTTTATTCCGTACAGTCCTGGGCACTCTCAAAAAAACAATTAGTCAACAACTTGTCATGAAACTGCTCAACCTGAGAAGTGTCTTCCCCAAAAGGGCTCAGTTCTTGTTCAGTTTTTAAATTTTTTTTTAAAGAATTAACCAGAAAGAAGATAAAAATTCAGATTTCACTTCTGTTTGTCACTTTCTTATTCATGTCTGGAGGTCATAGTAATCTAAAGTAAACACTTCCTAATTCCTAATGATTCAGATACTCTATTTCTGCAGAACCAAGAATATAAAAAGGAAGCTGTGCATCAGAGCTGTCTGTGCATGATCCTACGTCACAGTTTCAATTTTTTTTTCTACAATATCAAACACTAGTTAACTCTAAATGGACATAATGGTTCCACAAATAGTAGACTCCTTACAAGAGGTAAGTTTCTGTGGCAATGATACAAGCATGATTGGATTTGACATATACCACCATCACCAGCTTCCATACCATACCCTAAGTTTTTTTCTGTTGAGTGCTTTCTTTCACAAATTTTGGTTTCACTTTCCTTTTAGGGCAGAAAAAGCAACCTAATTCAAGGCTAACAGTATAAAGTACATTTTAACATAGATTCATTTAAAGCTGATCTTTACCTAGAAAAACCAGCAGAGAAGACCTTTGATATTAACACCCTTGATCCTCCCACTCCCACAGCTAAAGGACTAAAGGGGAAAGCAGTTCTTAGACTGAGGACTGTCACAAAGTGAGACAAACTTTCCCTTCACTGAATCCTACTGCTTAGCAGAATGACCTTTTTTTCCCCTGGTCTTCTCACTGGATGTCACTACGGAAATCCCTGACCTGCCCCCTTTCCCTTGCAAGGGTTACTAAAAGAAAAGCCTAAGCAAGCCAGAAAAAACTGATAGTGATCCCACCCCGTGACTGCAAAGTGAGAAACAAACTCCAGAAAAAGAGCAGAGCAGTTTGGGGTGGGAGGACGCTTTCTGCCCTAGCACCCACACTGCCTGACGGTCAGCCTGGACACAGGAAAACCCAGCACCACACCAGGAAGAGCTCATCACAGCAGCGTGGTTTTATTTTCCTTCTGGAAAAAGACCAACAGCACTTTCTTTTTCTTTCACCCACTTTCAGTTTAAAAGGATCCCAAGTACACACTATGCCCTAATGTAATGGTACTTAATGAAACTCAAATTTTTGTGATGATTAGAGCGTTTGTTCAAACCCCTGAGATTAAGTGTGATAAGCATCTTGCTTGAGTACTACCACCATGGAATAAATTTACCTGTTACAAAGAAAGGAGCCTGTTCCCCTGTGACTGTTGCCTGAATTTTCAGGGTAGTACTCACAGCTCAGCACAGACAGCACCTGCCAGGTGAATCGGTACCATGTGCTGAAACCCAAGTAGCTCCAGGAACCAGGAAGAGCGCTGCACCTTACTTACTACCTTCTCGCCTGTCACTCAGGAGTTCTTCCATGACCTTGCAACCGCCTTGGGGCCAACCCACGGATCACTGATATCAGATCTTGGGTAGGGATGCTCCCTTTTGAAATTAAGGACGTCTCAGAAAGATGAAGAGAAAAAACCAGGAGATGAAAGTGGTGGCTCAGGAAATAAAATGTACACCTGACTTCCAATTCAACCAGTATTAGGGCCTGCTTAACAGCCTCCTTTCCACACCCTGTTCTGTCCATTCACAGCATTTGTCACAGCTCATAATCACAATGTGTTTAATCTCTCCTCTCAGACTGTGAGCTCCAAGAACACAGGGGCTTTGTCTGCCCTGCTCACCACTGAGTCCCCTGCACCAAAAACAGTGCCAGAACAGAGCAGGCACTCAATAAAAGCCTGTTCACTAATTCAACAAATGCCAGAGACTGTGCTGAGTCTTGGAGAATCAAGTGTGAACAAATCAGGCAAGGTCCTTACCCTTGGAGGGTGACATCCATGGTAGAGACAAACAATTAACAAGTAAATGCATACATAAACAAGTGTTTATTAGTACTTGCTGGGGAGACAGCTTCCATTTAACAAATACTGACTGCACTCTTAGACCTTACCACGCAACAACGGAGGGAATGTACATCACCACACATTAGTGAACGAAACAGACAAAAAGCCCTGTCCTCGAGGAGCCTACACCCTGCTCATTCCCAGTTCAGGCTCTGTCTATGCTCCTGCTATTCCCTCTACCAGGACCCTCTTACCCCAGATCTTCCCACCGCCGGCTCCTTCCCATTCGGGTCTCAGTTCAAACGTCACCTCCTCAGAGAGCCCCTCCTGGACCACCCCTTCAAAAGCACCTGAGCCACCATCGCAACACCCTGTTTTATTTTCTTTATACAAACATTTTCTTTTTCTTTTTTTTTTTTTTTTAAGATTATAGGTAAGAGGATCTCAGCCCTTGACTTGGTGTTGTCAGCACCACGCTCTCCCAAGTGAGCTAACCGGCCATCCCTATATAGAGATCCGAACCCATGGCCTTGGTGTTATCAGCACCACACTCTCCCAAGTGAGCCACAAGCCAGCCCTATACATTTTCTCGTTTACGTATTTATTTGCTTGATGTGTCCCCTCACCCCAACACCTGAAGTCCCAAAAGGACTCCGGGAGGCCTCTATCGGATCTGTTCTCCTGCTTGGCGTGGTGCCCCCGGGCATTTGATGAATACTACCCCCGAGCTGATGAGGACTACACAGGAGCGACCCTATCCAACTCCGGCGGAGCCGCCGCGAACCACACGTCCGGGGACCCTGGCTCAGTGCCCGCTCGGCAGAAGCTCTGGCCGGTAAGCTGGGGCCTCAGCGTCCCCGTCTGGGAAATGGGAACAGGAGCGCGCCCCTCCCCGGGAGCCCGCGGCAAGAAGGCCGAGCGTCAGGCTCTACGGACGGCGGGGGGCGCTTGGCGGGCAGATGCGGCCCGCGTCTCCCGGGAGACACTCACGTCTCGGAACTGGACCAGGCCCTTCTCCCCCAGGGCGCTGAGGCACTCGTAGGCCGTGCCGGACTGCAGGAAGAGCTGCGCCAGGCACATGGTCTCGCTCCGGAACAGGGACCCCATGGCGGGCCGGCCTGCGCCCTGGAGGGCCCGCCGGGCTGCGGCGGCTCCGGGCCGTACGGACCCGCACGGTCAGCTGGGGCAGCCCGGGCCTTGGGCTCTTCCTGCGGCCTGGCCGCGGCCCCGCACCATGGGGCTCCGGGCTGCAGCGGCCGCCCCCACTCCTGCCACCGCGGCCGCCGCTCCGGCCGCCGCTCTAGCCGCCGCACAGCCGCCAGCGAGTCCCCGCCCCCGAGCCGCGGAAAATTCCGGTTCCGCCCCTGCGGTCCGCCCCCCGCCGGCCGACCAATGGGCGCCCGGAGTTGCGGCCGCGAGTGCGGCGGCCCGGCCAACCGGCGCAAGGCCGGCGGTATGGTGGCGGCTTCCCACGCTGCCGCCGGCCCCGGGGGGAGAGTGAGCTACCCCGCTCGCTCGACTTTTTAGGGCTTTCCAGGTGAGTCGCAATGAGTTTACCCTCTTGAAGTGCACGGTTCTGTGATTTTTAGTGAAGTTACAGAGTATGCGCCCATCATCACAATCCAATTTTGGAGCATTTCCCACCACCCCGGAGAGATCCCCTCCCACCCGGCCCAGCCCCGGACGACTTTGTCTCCCTAGATTTGCCTGCTCCAGACATGTCCTACCAATGGAATTATACAGTATTCGGTGTTTAGTGTCTCACCATGTTTATAATGCAGTTGTGCAGGACCTGGCCTCCGTACCCGCGCAGACCAGGAAGCAGAAGCGCCCCGCCTGGAACACCCTCCCCACCCACCCCCAGGTCCTCAGAGCTGGCTCCTTCGGGATTCGGCTCAAATGTCTCCCTCGAGAGGCTGTCCTTGACCGCCAGCTAAAGTAGCCCTGCCACCCCACCTCATCGCACCTGTTTTATTTCCTTCCCAGCGCTTACCACCACCGTCTGAAATGACCTGGTCTTCGTAGTTATTGCCCGTCTTCCCCACCAGAATGTAAGCGCCACCAGAGCAGGGGCTAATTTGTCTGGGTCACTGTGGGATCTCGAGGGCCCAGCACATAGTAGCCATTCAGTAAATACGAGGTACTTCAAAAACTCTATGGAAAAATAGAATAAATACATAATACGAAACTTTCTATGAACTTTTTGAAGAACCCTCGTATTTCTTGAATTCACACTTGAATATATAAACGTAGAGAAGTTAAAACCATATAGTATGCAACCCATATCCCAATCTACTGCCACTGAGTTTTAACCTTTTTAAAGTACAAAAAGCATCCTAACAAAGTCCACACTATCAGGCCAAATTATTTGTCATTTGGAAATTTTAAATTAATTTTCCGTAAATATCTTAAATCCAAAGCTAGTTAACTGCCATTGAAAGACTTTCTGAACCCCTGCAATTAATCAGTAGGTATTTCCTTACCTCTGACAGAAGACAACTTTTGACTCCTATTGGGTATAATCACTTCAACCTGCAAAGATCCAAATCAAAGAAAGAGAAGTAGAAGAGGGAGGAATCCAAGTGGTACTCGATGGGGGGGAAATGTTATGGCATTTTATGTTATGTTATGTTGATTACGAATTAGGAAAAAATACAACTATAACATCAAACCCATAGTTTCACAAATACTATTGGTTAAGTCGGTAAATCAATTTAAAGAAAGGTTTAAACAACAGTACAGGTGCTACTCAGATACAGTAAGAATTGTGAAGGTGAATCCAAACCGCTGAAGTTTGGACAATAGGCAACACTTACCCTGGCCCCATGGGTTCAATACTGACCCAGACTCCTAAGTCAGGCCTACCTGGGGGATGCTGAAATTGACAGGGTTTCCATCTTGCTGAAAATTATGAGCTGTGTGATAATTGGTTCATCCCCCTATTCAAAAATGGACTTAAGATTGGAAGGAAGATTTGAAATTCCCCCTGCAGTGAAAATATAACAAACACATTTTATGGGGTGCTAGGATTCAATCAAAAAGTGTAAAATGGAAAAGGTTCACTTTTCAAAACTATTATCAATGGTGTACAAAATCCACCTGAAACAATTACATAAATTACCTGGCACACAAAGAAAACTTACAGGTGATGTGCTCTGTGGCTACTACAGGGCTGTGGTTAAAAGACATCCATTCCCATCCATTATTGCATCAGCTGACTGTCCCTTTTGAGGGTGCAGGGGAGGAATTTCTCTCAAGACTCAACTAGGAAGAACTGTCCTTCACTGAAAATCAGTTTATTTTAATGTATGGACCCCATGATTCCTGTAGCAAATTATATTTGATTTTGTATAAACTGAAAACTAAATTAGGGTCTGCCTTTGCTAAATGCAGTCTTTGGCATGTATTTTCATGGCTTATATTCACCCCTGATTTTGTTTTACTTTCTTCCCTATATTATTTCCCTCTCCCAACCCCCACATCTTTCCTCATCCATTTATTATTTTGCGCTTTTATATTGTGTGCACTTTTAAGGCTTTATGCATTTCTTCCTTTCTTTGGAATAAGGGAAACTAATCAAACACCACAAATAAATAAAAATTAAAGAAAAGATTGACTCTTTCTGGTATAAATAAAACTCCTATGACTTTAGTAATTTGTGACAAGATAAAATTTCTAACATTTATTTACATGCATTTTACTCAGTCCAGTCCAGTTATAAGAATGTTCATTCTGCACTGCTGTGAACATCTGGATAGCTACATTGTGAATTAAATTCGCAAAACACTTTATAAAAATTTTTGGCAAAAATAAAACATTTCATTTATTACAATTTTATAGAGAGACATGTGGGACTACAACAAATCGCTGAAGTAAAGGTGTATGGTTTTTAAGAAATCAGATAGTCGAAGTCCAAGCTTTGCACAGTCTGGTCCAGGGGTTACTAAGAAACACAGCCACCACGAGGAACGACACCAACAGTAGGCTCTTGGCAACGCACTGGGAGTAAGGCTCCCCTGAAAAACAATGAATAAAATTAAGCAACATTATTTCTTAGCTCTTTTTGTAATTATATAGGTAGAAAGAAGCCAAAACATTAACAGTGATAATTTCTACATGGTAATATTATCAATAACTTTTTTTTAACTTTTTTGTATGTTTTAAGTCTTCTGTGACATTTACACATTATTTTTTATTTATTTATTTTATTTATTTATTTATTTTTTTTTTAATTTAAAATTCTTTTTTTTTTTTTTTTTTTTTTGTCGTTTTCGTGACCGGCACTCAGCCAGTGAGTGCACCAGTCATTCCTATATAGGATCCGAACCCGCGGTGGGAGCGTCGCCGTGCTCCCAGCGCAGCACTCTACCGAGTGCGCCACGGGCTCGGCCCTACACATTATTTTTTAAACCTTTTTAAATTGACAAAACAGAATTTATTACCATTCCAGAAGTCTGTTTTACCCTACCTTGATAATATTGGGTCAATGGATACAGAAGCTGTGGCCAACACACCTCATTTCTGTTACAATCATACTCTGTAAAATTGATCTGGAATCTACAAAACATTTAGAAGGTTACAACAACTACAACAAGTGGAAACCATCAGAACTTGATGAAAGGAATAAACTTCCTATTTTCAAATATATATTTTTCTGCTTCCTAATAATGTCAAGGAGGTTAGCAAGTGGATTACCTGGTCAGAGGGCGGGGTAACTGTGCAGGTATTTTAATGAACTGGACTGATGCACTGAGAGGGAAGAGGTCGGCCTTATCTTCACAAGTAAGCCCACACTGGTACTGCCAGTTCACCGAGGACAACCTAGGAAGAAAAGATCATGCAGGCAATATATCCACCATTCATTTGTACTCTACTAAGAACATCAGGTAACTAATACAACCACGGTGTAAACTGAGATTCTCTTAAGAAGTTTCAAATTCTAGTGGTGTTTTTTTTTTTCTTTGTATTATGTAAATTTTCAAATCCAGACAAATCCTAAACTCTCATGTACCTATCACCTAACTACAGTTGCCAGCATGTTGCCAATCTCTCTCCTCTCTAGGCATCTCATTTTATACAGGTGCTTTTAAAGGTAACTTGTTTCATCACTTGTGTGCCTCCAACAACATAATAATGACAACAACAGCAGTTAACTATTTATTGAGGGCTTTCTATGTTGTAGGAACAGAGCTAAGGTGCTTTACATACACCATCTCTTGTAATCCTCAAAACAGTACTACAAGGTAGGTTTCGTGGTTAACATCTGTTATTTCTGCTTGCCCAGAATCCTTTCTCCCTTTTCCTGGTAATTTCACCCCAGTTTTCTCTTGGGGAACGACCACTCCCCACTCTCAGTTCAGTGGACCAAAGGGACTAGCCTCAATCTAGGGGTGGACCCATCACCTGAGCCACGCCAATCAGAGCTGTCTATTGCCCTGGCCATAGTAATTGGTTCAGAAAGGAGCACATGTCTCAAACTGAACCAACAGAAGTCTGCCCAGATCTTTTTTGAGAAAGATGGGGAAAGAAGCACTCTCTTTCTATTGGATTTGCTAAACTGACATAAGCCTGGAATTGCTGGTATTCATCTTTGCTATCTTTTGAGAAGAACCTCCCTGAGAATGAAGCCAACCCAAAGGGAAGAGGGGCCAAGTAATAAAGAGAAAAAGATCCCTGATCAGACAGGAACCATGACCCATGAACTAGCTATATGGGGACTTGTGAAATATTCTTAAAGTAAATGTACTTCACAGGGCCTGGTTTTCCAAAGCCTTGCAGTTTCAAATATTGACCTTGTGGAGGACTGGAAGTTTTCCTCAGGCTATAAAGTCTCTGGTGTAAGATAAAGATTTGTGGCACAGCAAGGTTGCTGGCTCAAGGACAGACTAGTTACTGACTGAAATGTAAAGATACTGGAAATTTTCTGGAGGGAGAAGGAATGTTTGCTAAGATCAAGCTTTTGTTGCTAGGACCACTTAATTGTCTAAGGGAATGTCATCTGACTTGTTTCACTGAAAGTTACCAGCCTATATTGTTAAACTATAACCCCATCTATGTTCTCTTCCTGTAACTTCCTGGTCTGGAAAATAAATGCAGGAAGAGAACCCCAATTTGGGGTTAATTTCCCAAGGAAGGGATGCCTCTTGCTTGAGGGTTCCAGGGGAGATTAACCACTTCGGGGTCTCTCACTGCTTGGACGAGATGGGCTTTGAGTAATCCCTTGCAGCTCCGTCACCCAGAGGAAGTGGGGTGACAAATCCGTGGGGGGCAAAGCAACAGGGACTTTTTCCAAACTTGAACTAATACACTCCCCTTTCTGCTTAAGTCAGTATGAGTTGGGACCCTGTCACTTAAAACTGACAGACGCCTGATACATAAAGGTATTATCACCACATTACAGATGAGTAAACTGCAGCTCAGAAGAGGTTAAGTGATTGCCCAATGTCACACAGTTCATAAGTGGGAGAACCACGATTTGAATCTGCCTTTCTGCTGCAAAAGTCTCTAACCACTTGGCAATACTCCCTGATCAGCATGCCAGCTACATTCATGGATTTCAAAACATGCTTAGCACTAAGCAGCCCCTTATTCATCTTTGTACTCCCTAAAATACTTTGCAGAGTCTCTTACACCTAGCTTTAGAAATACTTGTGAGAACAAGTTTCCATCATGAACATAGTTTACACATATTGCATTTATACATATAATCATATTACTAATAACTACAATTTGTAAATAAACAGTCAGATCCTAAATTAGCATTTCCCTGTTCTTTGGAGCACACTCAACTTTACTGACTCTCTCTAAACTGCACTTATCCAGGATGTGATCATACCTTGTCTCTACGCCAAGTATCTCCTGCTGAGTAATCCCCTCCACTGCGCCAGCATCTGAGAAGAGGATGCGGATACTCAGCTGAGCAGGAATATCCCCACAGATGCCATTCATGCTCCCCCCAGATGAGTCGGCATCCATATCAGGGGCATCTACACCTATGGAAAGGTTAAGTTATGCATTTTTTAAAGAATAATTTTATAAGAGTTCTCATACAAGGTCATGATACCAAAGGAATGGGAAATAATATTAGACAGGAATCATACTAATGAGGCTTTCATGTCTGATAGGCTCGAGTTACAAGTCACTCAATAACTGTTACCCCTGGAAGTCTTCAAGATATAGGCTGATACTAATTAGCCAGTTTAAAGTGTTTAAAAGCCCTGATCCACATAATAAAACTATAAATCATGATTGTTTCCAAGGTCCCCACTGAAATCCACTCAGCTTTTTAAAAGAAACATATATAATTGCAAGAAAATGCCACTGAGAGTTATCAATGCAGTCATGATTCTTGTAAAAGCTGTATAAGACATTTAAAATCCATACTAACCACTAGAGTTAGTATGGATTCGATAGATAACAAGTAATCTCCTACTGTACTACTCTGACATTATGACATTTATATACTGGTTTCCGTCCACGGTTCCTGGCTCTGACCTTCCCCTGCTCTCCTTTCACCTGCTCCTTTTTCTCCCCAAGGCAGAAAATTCTCTGACCTACGTTAGCTGATTGTAGGTCATAAGACCCCCATTTCAGGAGGGGCTCTGCCCCATGCCTAGGAGGAAGGAATGCTGCACAGAAAGGCCAAGAAGAACCCAAACAGACAGGCCTTGCTGGGTTTCCCCACCCTGTCTGTTAGTGTTAGATCAGACCCCTTTTGTCCAATCACATTTCTGCATGGTTGTCCATGCTTCAGTCGTGCCTACAGAATGAAGCTTCCATAAAAACCCAAGAGCACAGGGTTGGGGGAGCTTCCAGATAGCTGAACTCCCTGGAAGGTGACATGCCCAGGGAAGGCACGGAAGCTCTGCGCCCTTGCCCCATACCTCACCCTATGCATCTCTTTGTCTGTATCCTTTGTAAAATCATTTTTAATAAACTGGTAAACATAAGTACGTGTTTCCCTGAGTTCTGTGAACCACTCAGCAAACTAATCGAATCCAAGGAGGGGTTGTGGGAAGCCCGATTTGTAGCTGGTGTCAGAAGTTCCAGAGGCCTGGGCTTGAAACTTTTACCTGAAGTTGGGGGCAGTCTTGGGGACTGAGCCCTCACCTTGTGTGATCTGACGCTACCTCCAGGTAGATAGTGTCAGAATTAAATTGGTGGCCACCTGCTGGTGTTTCTAAAGAATTGCTGGCTTGCATGCCAGTGGGGAGAAATCTCCACACATATCGTCACAGAATCAGTCTTCTGTGTTCTTGCTTGTTGCTAAGTAAGAGCAAAGGAAAAGCACTTGGCTTTTGTTTGTGTTTTTTCCCACTTGCTCACTCAAATGCCATAGCAGTAATACAATTGGAAGAGAATAAAATCGAATGAGAAGTTAATTTTCATTTGTCTTGAAAACTGGCATTTAGGGGAAAAACCAGCAAGGTCAATGCAAGGAAGTAGGTGGCAGATTCTATGGTGACTCTGGAGAGGGGTTTCTTTGTTCTTTCAGGGATTTTGAAGGTCAGTGGCACTGTTTCTTTATGATGCCTGATTTCCTCATACACGGGTCAACATCACTTCTCATCTGTTTATTAACCAGGATCAGGGCTGCTTTTCAGCTGGACATGAAACAGAAGCCAACCTCTTCCACCTTGAAGGCAACAAAATGTCATCACCTCTCTGATTTTGTATGTAACCAACCTGGGTTCTGTGTCTGGAAATTTCCCATACTTTTTACTTCTCAAGTACTTTGACTCCTTCCTTGCATCCCTCAGGGGTCATTCACAGCCCATCTAGCTGGCCAGGATGGCAGAGCCCAGGAGTTGACAACCCCACCTCTGGGTTCTCTTTGCACCTCTGAGCCTAGTGCCTTGAGTGTAGGCTGGATTGGCCTGAGAGCCCTGTGGCAAACAGGACCCCCTCCTGAGGCAGAGAGTGGTCTAGGGCACTTCAAGCCCACAGACATATTACATGATCCCTGGCCACCCAAAGGGGGATGGGAAAGGGGGCAGTCCAAATCATCAAGACCCCAATCACAAGGGGTGGAGACAGTGTGGGCATGTGTCTGGATGGTCCCTTGTGTGAATTCCAGCCTGAGCTGAAGTGACCTCAGAGGGTATAGGAAGGGAGAAGGCAGAATCCAAAGAGCCGCTCCCCCTGAGCCAGGCAGAGCTGAGGAACATGGCAGCACCCACAGTGAGAGGAGAGGACTCAGGAAGGCAGATGCTGCAGGCTCATTGAGAGTTAACCCCTGGATAAATGTCCACTTAAGCCACAGAAAGAATGCTGACCTACTGGGTCAGGCTCTAATGCTACAACTGCAGGTGGTAGTCATGGCAACCAAGTGACACATTTTACTGTATGCAACTTTGACTTACGTATTATTTCCAGCCAGCCATCACTGAGATCGCTGTAATTGGAGTTGCCTCTCATTGCAACATGAGTTGCTTGTATTAATGTATCAAGTCTTTCAACAGCATTCTCCCTGTAAGAGAGTAAGACATTTCTCAGCTCATGACCAACCAACCACAGGTCTTGTCCTAAAGTCCTTTTCGGTCAATGTCCAGGTCAAACTTGCTGGGTGCCTAAATAAAAAACTGCCAGAGAAAATGGCATTAAAAACTGGCTGCAAGTCATACTTGTCTTCAGTGGCCTTCCCAGGATAGACCTAAGCGGCTATGGGAGGATGGACAGAAGCAATCTTTTACCTTGGACTTAAAATGTTAGTAACTTATGTTAGTATCATGTGTATTACAGACTCCATTGAGTGTCACGAAACTTGGGACGTGGTGAGATCACATATCAACTTACCAGGATAAATTTCTGGGCCAGAATTATCCAACAGTAAAAGGAACCTAAATATCTAGCTAGAATTTTGAGTCATAAAATTAAGTGAAGGGACTGGTTGGTCAGTGCAGTTGGTTAGAGCGCACTGTTATAAAACCAAGGGAGGGTTTGGATCCCCATACCGGCCAGCAGCCAAAAAAAAATTAAGTGAAGATTAAGAATTGGCACTTATTATCCCTGCTGTCCAGTGATGCCACTGGAGGGTACAAATCTTATGAACAACAGGAGAAGGATTCTGTGAACTCAGGCCTCATAACCTATGATCAGGAGCTTCTACTGAAACTACCAGTTTTTCTTAACTTTTTAGTGTTACCCCCATCTTCTCCCTGCTCCCCAAAGAACTACACCACTTGGGATATGTTACAGATAAAATGTGTGTAAGAATGCATGCAATCCAAACCATAGTGAGATACCACCTCACACTTACTAGGATGGCTATTATCAAAAAAATAGAAAACAACAAGTGCTGGCAAGGATGTGAAAAAGCTGGAACCCTTGTACACTGCTGGTGGTGTAAATGGTGTAGCCACTGTAGAAAACATTTGGCTATTCCTCAAGAAACTAAACAAAGAATTACCATATGACCCAGCAATCCCATTCCTGGGTATATACCCAAAAGAACTGAAGGCGTTCAAACAAAAAATTGCACATAAATGTTCAAACAGCATTATTCACAATAACCAAAAGGTAGAAACAACCCAAATGTCCATCAATAAATGAATGAATAAATAAAATGTTGTTTATGTATATGTATATACACAACACATATATACTGCCTTAAGTGGTGGTACATTATTCAGCTATAGAAGGGAATGAGGTACTGACACAGGTTACAATATGGAAAGCCTCAATAACACTATGCTAAGTGGAAGAAGCCAGCCCCAAAAGTATGATTCCATTTATATGAAATATCCAGAATATGTAAATGCATAGAGACAGAATGTAAATTAGTTGTTGCCAGAGGCTGAGATGAGGAGGAAATGGGGAGTAACTGCTTAATGGGTACAGGTTTCCCTTTTTGGTGATGAAAATGTTTTGGAACTAGACAGAGGTGGTGGTTGCACAACACTATGAATATACTAAATGCTACTGAATTATACACTTTAAAATTATTACGTTATTTGAATTTCACCTCAATTTTAAAAAAAAAGAATGCATAAGCATATCCATAAATACACTAAGTGCTACCTATACAATTAAAAGGAAAGTTCTTTATATATTGTGCAACAAGGCTTAAGTATTCTTAAATGTTAATCACACCAATTACACCTTGCTCTTGCATTTTTTAAAGCTCTAGGAATACAAGGTTCCAATAATCTGAACAAACTTCAACAGAGAAACTTGCTTAAATACGGATGAAATGGCTTTCATCCACAGGTCTGTTTTCCCTTATGTTGATGTTTGAACCAACTCTAAACTATATTGCAAGTTTGTATTTATTAATTATTCATTATACTTTTACAAGTTTTAATCCAGACTCTAACTGTTAATATTCGTGTTGTCTTTAGTATTCATGTGGTGAATTAATTTTAAGCAAACCCTTCAAAACACAGATAAATTCATCAATGAAACACTCACCTGAGCTGAGTACAGTTTTCATTAATCCCAGCTTCTAAAAGGCACCCAGATAGTGCATTTTCTCCAAATAAAATCGGTTTTAAAGTTGTTGATGTACACAAACCCCTTCCAGCTATAATAGAAAAAGATTATATCCTCTTATTATTTTAGGTAAAGTTTTACTGCAAAGTTTTTCTTGAAAAACAGAGAGAAACCAATAAAGTAGAAATAAAGTTTCCAGTTTTCAAAAACTGAGATCATGGTTACTCTAATCCTTTCACAGCTGAACAAAGGCGCCTTTCTGTATCAGAATTCCCAACCATGACCAGTTGTTTATTTTGAACAAGAAATTGACTGCTTCTGGCAGATATGGGTAATTACCACTGATGCAAACACTTTCCATCATTCAGAATGAAGTTATTCTTGGGTCTCCAATTAGAGCCCTGTTAAACTATAGAAACAGCACAAGGCACTGTCAAACCAATCTCATACCTAAATCTCTCTTACTAATATCCAGCACTTCAAGTGCAAACAACGTTACTGTTCCTTTAAAAAAAAATAAAAGCTGTAGAAGCATGAAAATTAACCACTGCCTCCTCCCTGCTAAATGAACCAACCAGGCTTTAAAGTAACTGATTACTTGATTAGATTCAAAATATGGTAATACTTCTAGCTCTAGCTTGCCAGAGTGCTAATCATAACGGCCAGACCAGATTACCTGATTGCCAAAGGTGTAAAGTCGTAACATTATTCATCCCATTGGTATTTAGAGCTCGGACAGGCTTGCCAAGTTGATAACCTGGACAAAAGCACAAATGGGAATTCACATCTTTCCTTCTAAAGTTATTCTAACATAGCAAGTATTAGCTCATCAAATAACATGTGAAAATACACAAAGCTTTTTTTAAAATACGCTTGAGAGAGGGATATCACCTTCATTTTGTTTTTGTTTTTGTTTTTTTAACAGACAATAACATTAATGTGATTTTTAAAATATGAGGGTATTGGGCCAGCCCGTGGCTCACTCGGGAGAGTGCGGTGCTGATAATACCAAGGCCCCGGGTTCAGATCCCATATAGGGATGGCCGGTTGCTCACTGGGTGAGTGTGGTGCTGACAACACCAAGTCAAGGGTTAAGATCCCCTTACCAGTCATCTTTAAAAAAAATAATAAAATAAAATATGAGGGTACTTCAAAAAGTTCATAGAAAGATTCATATTAGCTTTTAATTCTATTGTTCCACCAACTTTTTGAAGTACCCGCATAAATAAAGCCTAAAAAAATAAAAGGCAGGCATGAGTCAGTCGTGGATCTCTCATACGAGAGACATATAAGCTGTGGACCAGGCCAGTTAATGAACGCTTGCTGAATGATTAATACCACTTATCACAGGAGCTTGTGAAGGAAACTTAAACCAAAGAAATCTTTCAATGAGACCATTTTCCAGTAAATCCATTCAACCACAAGGTCTGGTTTGAGATTCTTTTCCCATCCATCTCCTACTAATCCAATTTATTTCCAACTGTCTACTGTGAAAATGTTCACATGTACAGAAAAGTTGAAAGTAATACCACGGACACCAATATAGACACCACCTAAAATCAACAACTATTAATATTTAGTCATGCTTTTCTTATCTATATCAGATCAGCATGTGTGATATATATATATATATATATATATATATATATATATATGTAAATATATAGCAGGACCATTTGAAAATAAGTTGCCAACATCATGACACCTCATCTCAAAGCTCCATCACTCATCTTCTAAAATTACACAACCATGATACCAATATTTCTTCTAAGAAAATCAATAATTCCTCATAATCATCTGATATCCAGTTCATATTCATATTTCCTCATATGTCCCCAAAATGTGTTGTACATGCATCATTTTTGGGTTTCCAACTTTACCTCCCGCCATTCCTAAACACTCCACCTCCCCTCTGGCCACCGATCCGCCCCCTGCCTCCTTAGCTTTGCCAGATGATTCCTGTCCCCAGCAGGTTCTATCTGCTTTCCAAGGCACAAGCTCCTCCACACAGCCGCAGAATGGAAACTTGCCGATGCCTGTTGCTTTACCTCCAGCCCTGAGAACAGTAGCTGGCACACACTAGACACTCTACATAGTTCCTTAATGATCGAGAGTTTGGGTGAATAATCAACTTCCTACTCTTCTGAAGCTCTGGAGTACCTGTCCAGAAGTCCAGCCTTCATTTATTAATTATCTTGGATTTTTCACCACTGTGTCCTGTAACATGGTGCTGTCTTTCCAAATAAGATACTTAATTCCTTGAAGATAGGGCCCATGTCTTATATTCCTCCTAAAACCCTATCCTGCCTTGTAAAGTGATAGAGAGAAAGTGACTTTATACATAAGAGCTGTTTCATTGACTGGTCAGTTCTAACTCTTAACCAATTTATTCTTTCTTGACAAGAGCTTCGACATTTTCCACATATTCTGACCGTGTTCCTCACAAATACTACAAAAACCCTTAAACTCCAGGAGTCTGCTTTTGAAGCCAACAATAAGCCCCAAAACTCCACATTAATAGATTTAAAATATATATACACATATACACATATGTATAACGGATTGTGTAGTATTAAATCAGTATATATAAATATTGAAGAAGGTCATGCTAAAGAAAAAGTTATTTGAAAGAAGTGTTCCTTCATGGTTAATTACTGCCTGATTAAGAACAGGAAAGGGGAAAACATTTTTTAAGACACAATGGTGGGGAAGTTCTGGCCAAGATGGTGGAATAGACGGTCCCCAGCATCACTCTCTCTGACAAATCAACTAATTCACAACTATAAAAATGTAACATCAGCCAAGCTGGGGCCGCTGGAGCTCAGGTGAAGAGGTGGAGAGACTATGGAGTTCATGAAGGCAGGAGAAACCACGACTGAGAGAAAGAAGAAACTGCTCTCAGCGTTTCGGGCCGTGGCCACTTTAATGCTGGAGCACATCGAGCAGGAGCCGGCAGAAGCCACAGCTCTGCCCTTTAGATGGAGTTACTTGGAGTCGGAAGGGGAGGAGAGGACTTTGGTGGCCCCCAGGACAGCAAGACCACTAATAGGGTTCCCGTGGACCCACGCAGGAGCGAGCAGCCAGAACAGCTGAAAAAGGGGAGCCATTCAGAGGCCGGTGAGTCATTACAAGAGACCAGCGCAGGGCCTGTCCTACGGAAAGTGTTTGGAGCACGGGCAGTGGGGGAGACAGGCCCACCGGGAGAACACTGGGACACAGCAAAGACAGCCGACCCACCCCCATTCAGCACAGGACCAGTCAGAGGAAACTGGTTGGGAAGGCAGAATTGCATGGGGTGCAGTTTGATGAAAAAACTCAGGCCCAGATCAGAGTTTCTACACAACCCAGATGCACCAAGTATCTGGAGAGCCAGAAGTACCTGTAAGGTCAACCATTAAGCCCTGAGCTGCACAAAAAGCCTTCCCTAGGGAAACAGCAGCAAAGCAGCAATTTAGCTCAATGACACAGCTCAAGTACTGGTTCCCACAGGAAGTTCCCCTTTGTTAGAAGCAAGCAAAGGACAAAAAATTAGTTCCGGCCCAGGCACAACACCAATGCCTTGGGATCCACCAGGGTACATGAGGTATGGAGCCAGGGACTGGACCCCACCCCCCCACAACCAGGCACCCCACGCCAGTGCCTCAGGGCCCGCCTGGGGACCCGGGGCATGGAGAAGGGGACCGGATCCCCCTCCCACAACCAGGTATCCCATGCAAGTGCCTCAGGGCCCGCCCAGGGTCCTGGGGCACAGAGAAGGGGACCAGACCCCTCTCCCACAACCAGGCACACAGCACCAGCACCTTGGGACCCACTCGGGGACCCAGGATATGGAGCCAGGGACTAGACACTGTTCACAACCAGGCACACCACCAGGACCAAGGAGCACGCCAAAAACGTCTCCTCCGTGTGGGTGGCCCACCACAGCCACCACGATAACCATGACGCCACAACCACCACACAAATGGTCCACCAGCCACTGGAGTGCGTTGACACAGGAGAGTCACCAGCAGAGATAAAGAAAGGGAGGAGAATGTCTCTCGCCACATAGCCCAGTTCAGAGTGATGGAAGAGGCATCTGCTCTATGAAAGTATTGGGGGACCTGATCATGCCTCTCAGCATTGGACAGATCATTTGGGCAGCAAATCAACAGAGTAACCATTATTCTTTCAGAGCGAGAGAAGAAATCTAGGGTGATTAGAGGGGGTAGGGAGGGGGAATGGGGAGGGACTGGACAAGGGGCATAAAGAATAATTACGATTTGTAACAATATATATGCTAGTAATATTGATTTGATCAACATATCTCAATGTTGAACCCAAAAATATGTATAATCAATTTTGATTCAATAAAAATTAAAAACAATAAAATTAATTTTTTTAAAAAAAAATGACACAATGGTGGTTTATCCAACAGATATTTACTGAACACCTACTAAGGGCTAATCCAATTCTGTTTGACAGAAATGTAATGCAAACAACACATGTGATTTTAAAATAATGTGTATTTTTAGAATTTTTTAGAAATTAAAAAAATTTGGGGGCCGGCCCGTGGCTCACTCGGGAGAGTGCGGTGCTGATAACACCAAGGCCCTGGGTTCGGATCCCATATACGGATGGCCGGTTCGCTCACTGGCTGAGCGTGGTGCTGACAACACCAAGTTAAGGGTTAAGATCCCCTTACCGGTCATCTTTAAAAAAAAAAAAAAAAAGAAATTAAAAAAATTTTTTCATAGACCCATTTTAAAAAGAGGGGAAAATAGGTGAAATTAATTTGTTTTTTGCTTTGTGAAATTAATTTGAATAGTATATTTTATTTAATCCAATATATCTAAAATGTTATCATTTTTGCATATGATACTGGCCACATTTCAAGGGCTCAACAGCCATATGCAGCGAGAGGCTACCATATTGGATGGTGAGGTCCTAAGCACTGTTTTAGTCACTGAGGAGGCCAAAGGGAATAAAAGAAACAAATATATAACAAATTAGGTGGTGATATATTTGCATGTTAATACAAAATGCACATGACAGGAAGTTCACAGACCCCCTGCAGTCTCTCCATGGCTCCCAGGTTAAGAACCCATCATCTGCAGCTCATTATTTCTTAAAAATCTACTTTTACCAACACTTTAAATGCATTCTGTCTCTTTCAAAAGGCCAATAGCTAAAGAGAAAGAATCTTTCACATTTAGAATAAGCTGTTGCCATATACAACACTCTGTAAAAATATTAAGTTGCTATGAGAAAAAGAATACTGTGTCACAAAAGCGAATGAAGAAAAAGGTCAGAATCACAAACCAAAATTGGAGTTACTTATAACCATTGTGACAGTACAAGAATGCTGAACTAAGATACAGTTTCTAAGATCCCTAAGATCACTGGCATATACTCATCTTACCTGGATTTCCAGATGATTCCTTTTCATTACCACTATTATAGCTTAAAAATTTTACGATAAATCTCTGTATCATTATTCCTAGAAACAAAAGAAAATAAAAATATAATGTGTACTATTTCACTAGGAAAATAAATTATCCCCCTGTTATTTTCTGCACCTTAAAATTATATTTTGATGTGCAAGAAAATACTGCCTCTGATTAAATCATAAATACACATTAAAAAAAGGCTGACTCAGGCCGAGCCCGTGGCGCACTCGGGAGAGTGCAGCGCTGGGAGCCCAGCGACGCTCCCGCCGCGGGTTCGGATCCTATATAGGAATGGCCGGTGCGCTCACTGGCTGAGTACCGGTCACGAAAAAGACAAAAAAAAAAAAAAAAAAAAAAAAAAAAGGCTGACTCGGTTTTATTTATTATAATTATAAAAATCTTGAAGAAAGAAAAATATACTCTAAGCTGAAAGCATTCTCACTATGCTCATCAAAGTTACCTTTCCGGTGGGCATTAATTTCTGCCCTAATAATTTTGACATTTATTTCACTGATTGTATTATTATTCCATCTGAAAATATAATGTTCTTCCACATTCACATTTCTGGAGTCTGATCCATTATTTAGAAGAGTTTCTGCAAATACAAGAATACTTTCATAAGTTAAAGACCCTCTTAGAGCTCAAATCTATTACTGGTTGGTTCTCTCTGCCTAGGTAGCCTTCCCCATACTCCCAACCCTTGCCCAGCCTATCTCCAACTGCCTAACACAGCATGGTCATTACTTCCTCAAGGAAGCCTTCCCAGGTCCCATGAAGTCAGCGTTAGCTGCCTCCTTTACACCATCACAGTGCCCTGAATGATCTCTGTCCCTTTCATTTCTGTTCCTGCAGCACCTAGCTCACAGCTTGACAAGGAGCACACACTTGGTAAAATATTTGTGAAATGAAACATTATAGAGTATCAGCTCTGTAAGAACAGGGGCCTGCTACCAAGCTCCCTACTATATTGTAGGAACTCCATTAACATTTGATGAAGTAATGAGTAAACCAGAGAATTACAACACATTGAGAAGAAACACAAATAGTATCCTTCATTAAAAACAAAAGTCCTAGGAGCCAGCTGTTTAACTCAAAGCACGGTGTTATAACACCAAGGTCAAGGGTTTGGATCCCGGTACTGGCCAACTGCCAAAAAGAAAAAAAAAAAGTCCTGGTAATAACAGCCAAACTCAACTTATTTGGCTATATCACAATTGCAAAGTTTCATTATCAAAAAAATAAAAGAAGGCAAGAAGTGAAAGTGCTGTATTCTAAAGAATTCTTTACCTATCTGACAAACACTTAAGAAAATCTTCCCAGAACCCGAGAACTAGAAGGGACACTGAAACTCACATAATCCAGGACCATGAAGGAACTCACTCAAGGTCACACACAGTATTCCAGAGCAAGGCAAGACAGATTAAGGAACAAATGAGCTACTCGGATATCTTTCTAATTGTTGTGGACCTCTTTAAACTCTTAATAAAAATGCATTTTACTCTGGGGCTATATATTACTTGTAAGAAATGACATATAAATTTCTGTAAAAATGACATAAAAGTGTAAATTAAAATACCTGTGTTGGTGATGAATCTGTCTAGGTCAGTTGCTTCCTCATAGATTACTTTTGGTGTAACTATGCCTAAAAAGATACATAAATTAACTTCCACAGGACTACGTGGCCTAACATGATCACGTTTACTTACTCAAAGGAGTTTATCAGCAAATATGGTAATGGCGCTTGCCCTGTGCGCCAACTACAAAACTCACCCCACTGTCTAAACACCAACAGATGGGAATCCCACTGCTTTTAGCATCCAACTATAATTGAGGAGGAGAATTCCAAAATTCAGTGATAATAATCTGGTGTGTCACTATCACGTAAGAAAAAATATGCAGTACACTGCAGGTGGGAATGTAAAATGTTATAGCCACCGTAGGAAATGGTTTGGTGGTTCCACCAAAAGTCATATTATCATATGACATGACAATTCTAAGTATATACCCAAGAGAAATGAAAACATATGTCCACACAAAAACTTGTACACAAGGGTTCATAGCAGCATTATTCATAACACTCAAAAAGTAGAAACAACCCCAAGTCCATCAATTAATGAATGGATAAACAAAATGTAGTATATCCATACAATGGAATGTTATTTGACCATAAAAGAATGTTTCTTGGGGGGACCCGTAAGCGGATCGTAACCCTTGGCTTGGTGTCGTCCGCACCGCGTTCAGCCAGTGAGCACACCGGCCACCGCTATACAGGATCCGAACCCGCGGCCTTGGCGCTCCCAGCACGGCACTCTCCTGAGTGAGCCAGGAGGTCGGCCCAAGAATGAAGTTCTGACACACGCTACAACCTGAATGAACCCTGAAAGCATTACGCTAAGTGAAAGAAGCCAGACACAAAAGCCCATATACTAGAATAGGTAAATCTACAGAGACCAAAAACAGATTGTTGGCTGGTTGCTAGGTGGAGGGGGGAGGGGACAATGGGGAGTGATTGTTTAATGGGTACAGGTTTCTTTTTTGGGTGATGAAATGTTTTGAGACTAAATACACATGATGGTGATACAACATTGTGAATGTACTAAATGTCACTGAATTGTACACTTTACAATGGTTAATTTTATGTTATTTGAATTTTACCTCAAAGAAAGAATATGCAGGGTGCTATCTTACGGAACTGAGCTTTTTCCAAAGAAAACAGCTTCCTCAATTAGTAGTTGAAATATTATTTTAGTTGGTCCAGTAGAAATAATTTATATTCTCATGAGATCATAGTTTATCCTAACACTCAGGTATGTGTTCTTTTTTCAAACAAATGTAACATACCTCCTACGGCACCATTCTTTACCTTCACATTGATCACAGAATCCCGTTCTCGGTATACTTCCAAATTAGTAATACATTTAACATCGAAATTCTGAAGGAATGCCACTGGGGCATTCTGCATACACTGCCCAGCTAGGGACACCTGAGGGTAAGGGAAAAACCCAGCGGATTTACGGCTTCTCTTCCAATCATAAAAAAATAGATAAACATTTCTTAAAATTATTCTTTCTGCAGCCTGCTCTTATTGCTAGTTTAGTTTCAACAATGGCTAGTTCACTGACAAGTGGACCAACTTAGGAAAACAACTGATTCGCTAATCAAGGTCTGGAAGTCACTGGTTGAGGAGCCCCAATAAATATTATTTAATAAAAACAAAGAAAACACCTTGCCCTGTTCCATTTACTGTATAGAGACATGAGAGACATGATTATGTTCAACTTCATTTTCTCTCCCTCATCACAACCAGATTTTTTAAATACTATAAAAATGGATTCACATGAATAGTGAAGAGAAATGGTTTAGCCTCCCATGCTTTCTTCCCACAAGTATTTTTTTCTCATAATGATGACTTAAAAAAAATAAAGATTTCAGGCCGGCCCATGGCTCACTTGGAAGAGCGTGGTGCTGACAATACCAAGTCAAGGGTTAAGATCCCCTTACCGGTCATCTTTTTTTAAAAAATAAATAAATAAAGATCTCACCCATACCAGCCAGCCACCAAAAAATAAAAAATAAAGATTTCATATAAAATTCTATAGCCTTAAAATATTTTTGAAATTCTGAAATGTTATATAAAATGATATATTTATAGCTTACTAGAAATTGGCTATTAAACTAACAGAAGTGAAGAATTATAGTTACTTCCATGGAAATTTATAGAAATCTTTTGGTTTTATTTTGTAAGTTCACTCTGAGATTTAGCAAAGGCTGTGATTAATTCAAGAGTGACTACTTTTTTAAAAATCCAGAGACTATTAATAGGTAAGAGTCTGGAAAGTCTGTAAGAGAAAAATAAGTAACTTAGGGAGAGATGTTAAAGAGAAATATGCGTTAAATTAACAATAGGATGGGAAAAATAAGAGAAGGGCCGAGCATATTAAAATTGAAATTATTACCTGTGGAATAGTAAAGTATGCCTTGTCTACAGTCATAATTGGATCTCCTTGTTTGTAACCAAAGTCTGAAAAGTCTTTTAGATCAGTATGCAAATGAACTTCAAAGGAAGAGTCCTGTCTAGGGGAACTGTAAATCATTAAGAAAGATTATCACTGACACAGCTATCATCTGCTAAAACACAATTCTTCCTGTAAGTTTTTCTTTACTTTTAAATTACAAAAATCACAGATAGTTGTAAATTTGCAACAATATGGAACTGTAACATACAGAAAGTTAAAGTCTCCTACAATCCCTTCTCCACCCTAGAAAATCACTATGAACTGTTTGGGTATCAGTCAATTTCTCCAATGTGGCCCAATTCTTTCAAATACTTAATGTACAACAGACATTCTCACTGAAATCTAGAACTGAATTGTTTAAGCCTGGCACCTCTGGAGAGGTTGAGCAAGCATGACCTCACCAGCACTGGCAAAGGACGCCCTCTCCCAGGAGCTGTGCAGACACTTACATGGAGCCGTGATAGAAGTAACCAAGGAAGGGCGAGTTGGCAAGGGGCGACTGCACACACAGGAAAGGAAACCAGTCAGGGACATGGTGTGGGGTCCCAGAAGAGCAGAGCTGATCAAACAGAGGATTGACGTCTCCTCCAAAAATGCCAGTGAAACAGGACTGTCTGAACAGTTCTGTTAAATCTGAAGAGCATTCCTTGGAAGCAAATGCAAAGGAACAATGAGAAGACAAAGCTTACGTGTCACCGCAGGTCAAGATCTCCTGGCAAGACACAGGTATTGATATTCAACTCTGTACCCCACAGATACATACAATCAACTACATTTCAATAAAAAATCAGATAATGCACACAGGTATCAATATTCAACTCTGTACCCCACAGATATGTACGATCACCTATGTTTCAATAAAAATAAATTAATTAAAAATAAAACAAACAAAAAAAATACTTAGCAAGGTTAGATCTCTTGGCAAGCACGTTGAACACCAACTCTCTGAGGCCAGCAGGACTCTACTGAGTAAGCGAGAAACAAATACAATCTCTAGCCCGTCTAAAAGCACATTGTGCCCACATAAAGTAAAATAGCTCTAGAATTTCCTTAGTCAATTCCCTAATGAGCCTCCATGTCAGGAACTTCAAGTCTTCAAGGGAACCACAGCTTTACCAGGAATATAACATTTGCTCGCAAAAACAAAAACAAAGAAAAAAAAAAAAAAAAAACGAAACTATAGGACAAGAAGAAAAGACAGCACAGAATAGACCCCAAATGGGGATTAAAACAGTAAACTTCCCTTTCTAATTGTCATCCACTCAAATCCCTAGCCCAGAAAAGTCTAAGGACATTTAGAGTTAAGGCAAACAGTTTATGTTCCACAAGAGTCCTCAAGGCCCTCAATGTATTATAACACAACCCAATTAATGTCATCTTGTGGGGGGTGATGGAAATGCTCTAAAATTAGATTGTAATGAGGACTGTACAACTCTGCAAATTTACTAAAAATCATTGAAAAAACATATTTTCTTTGTTTTATATTTTCTTAAAGGCTTCTAAATAAATAATACTGGAACCATCCTCTCAGTATCATCTTTGCAATCATAACTTGATCCAAACAGATACACTCTTTTTTTCACATAAACCAGACTGACAATGCCAGAGAAGAAAATATTCAATTTGAAACCAATTTGCAAAGCAAAATATAATCTCAGTTTTGAAAGACCATCATTAAAAAGCTATTGATGGGGAACTGTTGGCGTTCTTTCATGTGCTGTCAGGTAGCACAACTTTTGTGTGCAGTAATGAGCAAGAACGTACCTGGTCACAACAGCAGCGAACATCACAGGCCCCAGCTGTTAAATTACAAGGACAAGGACCAAGGGGCTGATATACTTGGTTAGGAATAACAGTCATGTTCTCTGAAAGGTACATAAAGAAAAGTTCAGCTATGAAATACCCTGACATAACAGTGTCATATTTTTGACATTCAAAAGAAAACTGAATCACCATGTTGTATAAATCTCCATTACCAAATATTTCACATTAAGAAATCTCTGAAATGAGCTATACATAAAACATATCTGAGGACTTAATCTACTACTCCAACAAAAACCCAAAAACATATAAGAAAACATGCTAATTATAATGAACCAAAGAAGTCACAGTTGATCCCAAAGAAAATCAATTGATTAATAAGTACAAGTTAGGATAAATGTAATGCACTGATTTTACTTTGCAGTATACTGAACAATCCTTTCATCACACATCCTGATATTAAGCATTTACTCCTTCCAACTCATTACCTCTTCTTAGCAGATAAAACTGAAGCCATGGTAAGATTTCAGAAGCTTATCTGCAATCCATCAAACCACAAGATCATTTTAATTAGGCCACATTCTCAAACTCAAGTCTCTATTACATTGTAAGTCCAAATCTTCACATCATGATTCTCTTTCAGCTGTGAGGGAAATTAGCTCACCCCTTTCCAAGTGTTCAGTAGGCACACGTGGCTCGTGGTTGCTATCCCCAACAGTGCAGGTGGGACAAATGTGGACTGACTTCTAGGGCAGGGGAGGGACTGTGCTATGCACTGATGATACACTGAGACACAGCGGCTGCCCTTAATGAATGCTCACTCTCACAGGGAGCAGAGACAGAGAAATAGATCATGTAACCACCATAATGGGGTAAACACCAAATAGATTTGTTCTGAGTACCCAGGCAGGGCACCTGGCTTAGGCTGGGGTTCAGGGAAGACTTGCCTGGCAGAGGGAGAGTCTGAGCTGAGCCTAAAACATATAAACAAGCTTGCCTAGGTAAGAGAGGCTATCGAAGAGTTGTAAGTAGAGAGCAGAGGAGGCAGATGGACAGAGGGAGCAATATGATGGCAGGGGAGAAGGTAGAGGGGGATTTGAAAGGGACAAAATCAGCGGAAGAGAAACCAGCTCAGGAGATGATGCAGTAACTCAGGAGATGATAAACTTGGGGATAATATACCTAGAGACAAGGGAAAGCACATAAGAAATACTCGAACAGATAAAAATTAGCACGGCTCATTGCTTATAACACTTCAGGATATTACAGATTTCCGGACTTTTTTTCCTTTGAAAACGGAATATGTTAGATGACATTTCAGCATCCTAACTCAGCATCCAGAGGCAGTAGTGCTTCCAGTTTCTCTGTAATCATTTACCAGATAAAAGCTACAGCCTGCTGCACTTTACGTCTTCCTAGGATTTGGTACATGTTAGAAAACTATGTAGTAATTATTTGTTCAAACTCTACGAAACAGTTAACTTTTATGTGTGTGTCTGTCTGGCCCTTACTGGGATCCAAACCCTTGACCTGTGATGGAGTTTGGATGTGTCGTCCCCTCCAAAACTCATGTGGAAATTTGATCTTCAATGTGGCAGTGTTGGAAACTGATTGAGTCATGGGGGCAGATCCCACATGAATGGATTAATGCTCTCCCTGGGGGAGGGGGGATTAATGAATGAGTTCTCACTCTATTAGTTCCCGCAAGAGCTCGTTGCTTAAAAAGACCCTGGCACCTTCTCTCTCTCTCTTGCTTCCTCTCTCTTGCTTCCTCTCTTGCCATGTGATCTGCTCATACCCACTGGCTCCCTGCCTCCGCCATGAGTAGAAGCAGCCTGAGGCCCATGCCAGATGCAGCTGTCCCAGAATTGTAAGCCATATAAACCTCTCTTCTTTATAATTTACCCAGTCTCAGGTAATTCTGTTATAGCAACACAAGACAGACTAAAATAACCTGGATGTTACAACACAATGCTCTAAACGACCCAACCAGCCAGCCCTTGTAACACTTAATTTTAATGACATGATAGTTGAAACATCTAAAGAACAACTAAATACATATTCTATGTTATGATATAGTAGAACCCTAGCACGTCAATGGTATCAGGAATGAGCAGGTCCACATAACAGACCATCTTACAAAGGCAAGGGTCTGACCCTCAGTGTAATCAAACCCATGGACACCAGCGAGGCATTTTATTTATTTATTTGTTTGTTTATTTATTTTTTGGTAGCTGGCCAGTACTGGGATCCAAACCCTTGACCTTGGTGTTACAACTGAGGTGTTTTAGCATTGGGTTTTACTATGCGCCATATAGATAGATGTTTGCCTATCTATCTATACGTTTCCTACGTCAATGGCTAGCTTCCCCGTCACTAGGCATACCACATATCTCCCATCTGTCCTTCCACCGTTTTTCTTGTTTTGATCTCTATCTGACTGGGTGCAAAACTGTTCATACCTTCATGGGTTCAAAGTGGACATCTCATAATCACCAATATACAAGGATTGTCAATTTCCTAAGTTTGGCTATTTATACAAGGACATTCCGAAATATACCTAAATACACTCAAACATATTTTTCAAAGGAAAAAAAAAGTCAGTGCTTTGAATGATACAGCTACCATTAATCCCTTATGCAGTTTATTATTTTTAAAAAAATTTTTTTTTGGCAGCTGGCCATTAAAGGAATCAAACCCTAGACCTCAGTGTTTTCAGCACCATGCTCTATCCACCATCCTGTAGTTTTTTATAGCATCCACTGAAGGATTTTTTTTTTTGCTTTGTTTTGAATTTTAAGCATTAGAAAATGCTATTTTCTTCTGAAATAATGTTTTTCTTTCTTCAAAAAAAAAATTGAAAGTAGGTCATACATTTGCATAGTTCCAAAAAAACAAAAGGCTATAAAAAAAAGTAAAAGTCCTCACTCTCTTATACAACATATATAAGTATCAAAACATCAGACTGTACCCCATAAATATGCACAATTACAATATGTCAATTAAAAAAATTGGGGGTGGGCCGGTTAACTCACTTCATTAGAGTGCAGCCTTGTAACAATAAAGTCAAGGGTTCGGATCCCCATGCCGGCCAGCCACCAAAATAAATAAATAAATAAATAAATTTTTTTAAAATATGGATATTATTTTTAAAATGTCCTAACTCTCAGCCTTTTCCTGACCCCACATTATCCCTCCACCTGGTAGCTTCTTGGATATCCTTCCAGAATTTCTTTAGACAAATATATGTTTTTATTTCTGCCTCCTTTCTGGCAAAAGATTGCACACTATATTCACCCATGTGCACTTGTTTTTTTATTTTGGATATCGCCCCATGCAAATGCCATGAGGGTATGGTATCCACTGAATGGCACCATCTCATCTTGTCTTTCTAAACTTCCAAAACCACAGGGAGACCACAGTTAGGGGATGCGATAAGGGAAGTGACAGTGCAGGGGCTTCAGAGTAACAGGCCTTTGCTACTATAAAGGGATGCTTCGTTCCATCCCAGGTGACCGTAAAGGCAAGATATGTTAGCACTCACACCTATCACAGCAGACCCCTCAACATCGGCACATCCAGCTGGAAGTTCTTTTGTTCTTAGAGCACTGCCATATGTGAAAGAGAGAATAAGGCAAAACCATCTTCTCATGTCCAAAGACACAAGTACATGTGCATAATGATATCTGCTGTAGCACTATGGTATCAAAAGCTGGAAATGACTTAAATTCCATCAGTAAGAGCCTGATCAAATAAAAAGTGGTATATCCACACAGTGGAATATTATGCAGCTATTAAAAAGAATGAGGTGAAACTACATGTGTTCATGTGGAACAATATCTAAGTTATATTATTTGTAAAAAAGGTATAGAATCATGAATCATGTGTTATTATTATGTGTGTTTTTTAAAGAAGGGAATACATGCCTCTATAAACATAAGTTAGCATGCTGATTCTAGGAAGGAAAGTCAAAAGCTTTCACTGAAAAGCTGCAGTTTTTCTATAAACTCATTCATGAGTCTTTCCTCTCCTTCCCCCTGCCCCCCGCCTTAAGATGGAGTCATGAGAATCAATACACAGAAACAAATCTCTCCTTCTCCCAAAAAAAGGATTTTTTTTTTTTTTTTTTTTCTGGCAGGTGGCTGGTACAGGGATCCAAACCCTTGATCTTGGTATTATAACACCATGCTCTAATCAACTGAGCTAACCAGCCAGCCCCCAAAAAAGGATTTAAGGCAGCTTACAAAGATGCAAACAGTAGAGCAAGATAAAATAAATCTTAACTAAATAAATTAGTACAAAATGAAAACTTTTAAAACAAGAAAACAAAAGAAAACTAAGTTTAGGAAGGCAAGACACACCCAAATGTGAAGTGAAGTACACTTTACAAACTGCATGGCATACTCTTATAATCATACAGATAATGTTTGACATGAATGTTCTGACAAAGACTTTACTTGCCTGAAGCATTATGGGTCAGAGAAGAGTTGGCATAAATTTCCACTTGAATGAGTAGATGTGCTAAACAGAATGAACCATGAGATGCTAAGACCAGAAGAGTCTGGATAATACACGGCGATTCTGAGAAGAAATCTGTCTCATTAGAGGAACACCACTGCAGACCCCTCTTCAACCTTATTGTCACTTCCAACACATTCTGAAAGAAAATATTGCTGTACTTTTAAGAGTGACTCAAAACAGCATTTATAATTATAAGAACACATAATGGAAAACACAATAAAAGCATATATCAGCCTCAATTATTTTACGAAAGGAGAAATGCTACAAAGAATACATAATTCTCTTCAATTCCACCCATAAACCTGTGGTAACACACAAACCCTGATTCCTAATTCTTAGTTTAACATAAAAGCAAACAACTTTTGGATACTTAGAGAAAGCTAAACACAGGTCTGATAAACTAACTCAGTTTGTCCAGCACTTTTTTAGTTTATCATCCTACCAGCAGAAGATTAAATACACAAACAAGTCAATGGAAACAATCCCTAGTTCATCTCAGAATGACTTTGGAAATGTAAATGTTCATTCCAGGGGTGCAAGCAGGGTCTGCCTTTTTCATCCTTTTATCTCCAGAGTTGATGCCTCGCACATACACTCATCCCTCAGTGTCCAAGTGGGATTGGTTCCAAGACCCCTGATACCAAAATCTGAGAATGCTCAAGTCCCTCATATAAAACGATGTAGTATATGCATATAACCTACGTCCATTCTCCCATATACTTTGAATCATCTCTAGGTTACTTATAATACCTAATACAATGTAAATGCTATGTAAATAGTTGTTATACTGCATTGGTTTTTTATTCCTATTATTTTTTATTATCATATTGCCATTTTTTATTTTGGTAGTTTTTTTCAAATATTTTCATTTGGAGTTGGTTGAATCTGGATGTAGAACCCAAAAATACGGAGGGCCGATTGCACTTATTAAATAGAAGATATTTACTCTCTCCAGGCTTGAGTGTCCTTACAGAGAAGCTCAGAGTTGGGCAAGATCAGTGGTTATGAAGCTTTGAGTTGCAGACCCATTTGATAAACTGCTGGAAGCTGGTAACCACCTCATCAGAGAAATGCACATACATACAGAATTTTACACACTATATCATAAAGTTCACAGACTACCTGACATGCATCCAGGGACCCCAAACCCTGGGGTAAGAATCCTGGGCTGGATGAGTGTCTCTGAGATCTGAAAGCTCATAATTTTGTGGTAGTTCTGAGCATGGAGTCAAGAAAGCACTGCAGAAACCCTTAAAAGTGGGCCTCTACAGCCACTACAGAGACGGTTTTACTCTTGGTCTTACCACACCGGGGGTCACAGTCACACTCCAGTCTCCTGTCTCATTGCTCAGTACTCCACAAGTCGGAACTGGCAAAATGCCTAGGGGAAAGAAGATAGAAGGCAAGGCAGTATTGCACTCTTGGGTGAGACTGCCTAGGATGGAATCCTTTTACAAGCCTAGGACTGGGACCTTTACAAGCTGTGTGACACTGGGCAAGTAGTAACTTCTCTGAACTTCAGTTTCTTCATTTTTCAAGTGAAATGAAAAGATGTTACTGTTCTTATTAAGGAAATTACGCGATACATATAAAGTACACGGGGATGGTTCAATGAATACTAGCCATTATTTCAAGAGAACCTGTCCGTCGGTTCTGTTTGGTCTACACCCCACCCCACCCTTCCCGACTTTACAGAAGACAAGGCAGCGGCCCAGAGGATGCCACCTCGCTAAGCTTTCCTTGGGCACCCTGGATCTGGCCCAATCCCCACCCTCCCCCTAAGAAGGGCCGACTCTTTACCCGCCTCTTCCTGCAGCAGGACCAGGGACACGTTCACATCCTCGGTGCCTCCTACCAGGAATGCGCTGACCTCAGGGCCGGACATTCGGATGAAAGGAGGGATGAAAACTAGGCGGGAAGGAAGGGGAAAGGGAGCGTTAACAGTTGAAGAGACACTGCCTGAGGCATGTGTGGCGGCTTTTTTTGGCGGCCGTGACTTCCGGGGCTCCCAGAGGAGCCCCAAGTCTGGCCCTTTAAACGCCTGATCCCCTCATCCCCGGCCCCTGCAGGTCCCTGCCCCGCCGTACACACCCAGGTCCCCCCGCAGCGGCCTCAGGACGCCCTGCAGAAGGAGAAGCCCCAAGAGGAGAGGGGTCAGCGGCAGAAACCCCATGCCTTGAGCCTCACGGGCCGGGCAACGCAGTAATGCTCCCGCCTTACAAGCGGGGAAGGGACCAGACGCGAAAACATCGCCTCTGCCGCTCCGCGGCCGCCATCTTGTCAAGCGAACGCCCGGAGCTATGGCAACCACCAATCGGCCGCCGGCCAGGAGCAGCGGCGCTCCGTGATTGGGCCAGGGGCAAGAGAGCCCCACCCCCGGCCCGGGCCTGAGCAACCCGGTCCCTCCCACGAGGTCTCGCGTATTTTTCAGCTTAACTTTTTATATATAAAAAGGATCTTGAGAGACGCCGGGAGGGGGACGGGGCGGGGAGGAGGGAGGGAAGGGAAGGGCAGGGCGAAGGGGAGGGGAGAGGAGGGTAATAAATAAATAAATAATAATACAAAGGATCTTGAAAAAGCAGGAGTCCGTGCTCAGTTCAAAAGCTGCGTTTTCTGCCCACCCTGGAGTTCATGCCACCACCTCGCAAGAGCCGGCCTATGGGCACTGACTTCTAAACAAAAAGGGTAGGATTTGCTCCTTAGTAAAGCTGATTTTTATGGGGATTTGGGGGAGGGAGGACACAAAAGGAAGGAGGCTGCAGTGCTATAATTGGGTGGCGCTGTTGAATTTTTATGATCGTTCTCCCAGTTTTTTGAAAGGTTTTCTTCACCGCACAGAGCTAACAGCACTCTGAAAGCAAATCTGATCAAAGAACACACAAAAGATTTTGCCCAGCGATAGGACAGATGCAAAAGCATCAGAAGTCTGCCTTGAAAACATCAATAGCCTCAAACTATTCTGTTATTATAGTTTAGTGCAGGCTCTGAGGTGGAACTGCCAGGTTTGGGATTTCGTATTCCTTCCACATGTATTCTCTCGCTAAGTGACTTTGGGCAAGTCGTTTAACCTCTCACGCTTCAGTTTTCTCTAAAAAGGAAATAGAAAGTCCCTCCCTCACAGGATTGTGTGAAGATTAAATGAGGTAACATACCTAATAAGTTTAGACCAATGCCTAGCATATAGTAAGCACTCAATTAATGCTCACCCATTTTGTTAGCTGTCATAGGGATGTTGTGTCCATTAGCTGAGAGAATCCACGTATGGTGTTCAGCACTATGCCTGACAAACAGAAAATGCCAAGTAAGTTTGTCATTATTACCCTTAATGTTCACTTACATATTAATTGATCAGCAAATCTAACGTTCTGAAAGGATTCTGAAAGTTGAGGCTCTGCAAGTGTCTTACACCAAGCGTTACCTTTTTCTTACGCGCTCCTGCAGAACAGCAGGTGGCTGCAGTTGTAACGTTAGTGTAAAATTTCTCCTGCACCTCAGCTTCTCTCTGGGAAACTGCAAAGTGTTTACATCTCTTGGTAATAAATAAAGCTGGGAATAAAGCCGAGGAGAATGTTATTAAGAGGAAACTTGTCACTTAAATACTTGTGTTATTCCCCATCTGTCTTCGGGAGAACGAATCTACAAATTGTCCGCATGGCCAAACTGAAAAGCTGCAGAGGTAAATCCTCTCGAAAGAAACATTCCTAGAAATACGTAACCATGGCCTGTTCTATTCCTCCCCACATCATTTCAATGCATGTAGTTTGCTTAGGATTGTTCTAGGTGTATATGTGATAGCTTGACCGATCCAAGGTTGAGTCAATGTTTAGCTCTAATGGGAAACTGAAAATAGCCTAGCAGGAGATTCGTTTTGGAACTTGTAAGTGGTTATCATCAGAGCAGTGGATTGGCTAGGGCATCCTGAACAAGGCTGTACAGGAGGGATGCTTGAATGACTTAGCTCTAAAGGAAATCCAACTCAGGGATGCTAGAAACAAGCCCAGAGTCGATGGATGGTGAACATGTACTCTTCCTTTCACTCTTGGCTAAATAACTCTGGAAAAGTTACTTAACTCCACCCTCTGTCTCCTCACCTGTAAAATGGGAATAATAATATATTATGAGGAATAAATGAGTTAATATATTTAAAATATATAGAACTGTGTTCGATATAAAATAAATGCTTAATAAATAACTAAATAAATGCTTAATAAATGCTAGCTAATATAATCATTATTCATTCCACAAATATGTTTTCACCATTATTTAGCCATTGGGGAGAAACACTAGCTACTGTGAACAAAATATACAAAAATTCCAATCCTCATGAAACTTACATTCTCAGAGGGTAAACAGACAATAAACAAATAAAATATGCAGTGTGTGTCAGATTAGAATGGCTAGTGAAGGAAAATTAAGCAGGGAAGGAGAGAACTGGGGAGAGAGATTACATTTTTAAATAGGATTGTCAGGAAGTTCTCACAGAGATGATTATTATCTCCATTTTACAGATGAAAAACCCGAGGCACAGAGAGGATAAATAATTTGTCTAAAGTGGCAGAGAGCCAGGACTCAAGCCCAGGCAGCCTGGCCTCAGTGCCTGGGCTCCTACCCCTACAACGAATTGTTGGGATGATTGTATCATTGGCGTGGACTGCAACGTGGTGTCATTACTACTACCATCCATAACTGTAGGGGAGAAAGAAGCCAATTCCCACAGGAAGAAAAGTGTGTGGGAACCATAAGTAGAGATATTTTGGTTCAAGGTATAAAGTTGACTAATAATTAGAGTTGTTTGAAATAGAAGGGGCCAGGCTGGGAATGTAAGAGCCCACCACAGCAAATAGTCATAGACACTTAGAAGAGCTGTTTTGTGGCATACAGCTTTAAGCAGAATGCTAACCATAAAGAAGTTTCTTTGTAACCTCGGCTCACAAGGCGTAGCTTGTTGGAAAACGTTGTAGGACTTAGTGCTCAGGAAGAGCAAAATAATAAGAGCTAATCAGTAACTTCGTGCACTAACCATTCTTCCTCTGGAGTTACAGCTGTCTGGGAACAAGACAGCATCCAGATGGTGGGAGCCAGATAACACCCGTGTTCCAAGGATGAATGAAACAGTTACAGAACTGGCCCTAAGATTAAAAAGACAAAAAAAAAAAAAAAAAAAAAAGCCCTGGAGCTTGCAAGATTTCATGTAGCAGCCTTCTGATGGGACTAAACTCTTTGTTTCCCACACTTCTCCCTTTAAAAACCCTTGCCAGACGTTTTTAGTTTAACTGTCTCCTCAGATATTTGATGATAAAGCTTCCTACCTCACACCAATGTTTAGGACTTTTGTTTCTTTGAGCGAAGAATGGCTGGACTTGGGCTGCAAACAGCAACATGGTGTTTTGAAAGCACTGGAAAGCTGGTGGCTTCCTCGTAGGACCCCTGGGCACGGACTAACTACCTGAGGATGTGGCCCTTCCCATAATGAAACCACATAGATGGTGTCAATTCTTTGGGCATGGTGATGAAAGCACAAATATAAGAGGGAGTGGTATAATAAGAATTTGGCCTCTTATCAAAACATCAGATAGTACCCCATAAGCATGTACAATTACAATGTCAATGAAAATAAAAATTTTAAAAAGGTACACAAAAAACATTATTTAGCAAAAGATCTAAATAAATGGAAGGATATACCATGTTCCTGGGTTGAAAGAATTCGTATCATATATACATAAATGTTGGTTCTCTCCAACATGATCTGGAGATTCCATGCAACCCCATTCAGAATACCAGCCAGTTTTTTTTGGAAATTGACAAGGTGATTCTAATATTTACATAAAAATGTAAATGACCAAAATTATCAAAAAGAATTTTAAAGAGCAGAGTTTGAGGACTTATACTACTACAGATCAAAACTTACTAAAAATTTTCAAAGTGCACTTGAAAAATATGTGTATTCTGTAATTGTTGATTATAATATTCTATATAAATTTATTGGATTAATTTTTTCAATCATGTATTTCATAGCTTTTATATATTTTCTGATTTTATTTTTGATCTATTTTATCAGTTACTGAGAAGGTGTGTTAAAATCTCCTATGGAATAAATTTAACAAAAGAACTACAAGACTTGCGTACTGAAAACTATAAAACGTAATTGAAAGAAATTAGAAAAGACCTACTAAATGGAAAGACATCCCATGTTCATGAATTGGAAAACTTAATATTGTTAAATTTTGTTAAATTGTTAAATATTGTTAATATTGTTAAAATAGCAATACTCCCCAAAATGATCTATCAATTCAGTACACTTCTTATTAAAAAAAAAAAAAAAAAAAAAAAAAAAAAAAAAAAATCCCAGATGGATTTTCTTTCCCCTGAAAACAACATACTGATCCTAAAATTTACATGGAAACACGAGGACCTAGAATAGCCAAAACAATCTTGAAAACGAAGTACAAAGTTGAAGGAGTCATACTTTATGATTTCAAAACTTTCTGCAAAACTATAGTAATTAAAACAGTGTGGTATTGGCAAAGGATAGGCAATAGCATAGATTTGAATGTCCAGAAATAAACACATTTATGGTCCATTGATTTTCAACAGGGGGCCAGGATATTTAAATGGGTAGGCAGTCTTCTCAACAAATGGTACTTGGACAACTGGATATCTACAGTAAAAGAATGAAGTTGGACCCCTTACCTTACACCATATACAAAAGTTAACAGAAAATGTTTCAAAGATCCAGCTGAAACTAAAATACCCATTAGAAGAAAACAAAAGTAAAGCTTTGTGACCTTGGATTAGTCAATGGTTTCTTAGATAGGACAACAAAAATACAAGTGATAACAGCAAAAATAGCTAAGTCAAAATTAAATACATTTTTAAATACATTCATCAAAATGAGAAACTTCTGGGCTGGCCCGTGGCTCACTTGGGAGAGTGTGTTGCTGACAACACCAAGGCCACAGGTTCGGATCCCTATATGGGGATGGCTGGTTAGCTCACTTGGGAGAGCGTGGTGCTGACAACACCAAGTCAAGGGTTAAGATCCCCTCACTGGTCATCTTGAAAAAAAAAGAAAAATGAGAAACTTCTGTGTCTCAAAGGACACAATCACAAAAGTGAACTTGAAAATCATATATCTGATCAGAGACTTGTATCAAAATTTTTACAACTCAATAATAAAAAGACAACCCAATTTAAAAATAAGCAAAGTATTTGAGTAGACATTTCTCCAAAGAAGATATAGAAATGGCCAACAGCACATGAAAAGATTCTCAACATCATTAGTCATTAGGGAAATGTAAATCAAAACCACAATGAGACATCACTTTACACCTACTAGGATGGCTATAATTTAAAAAGAAAAAAACAGAAAATAGCAAGTGTTACCAGGGATATGGAGGAATTGGAAACCTCATACATTGCTGGTAGGAATGTAAAATGGTGAAGATATTATGGAAAACAGTTTAGCAATTCCTTAAAGGGTAAACATAGAATTACAATATGACAATTCCACTCCTAGGTGTATACCCAAAGGAATTGAAAGCAGGGACTCTAACAGATACCTGTAAATCCATGCTAGTATTATTCAAAATAGCCAAAAGGTGGAAACAACCCAAATGTCCATCAACAGATAGATAAACAAAATGAAGTATATGCATACTACGAAGTACTCAGCCACAAAAGGAAATGAAGTTCTAATGCATGCTACAACTCAGATGAACCTTAAAAACATTTATGCTAAGTGTAAAAAGCCAGATATAGAAGGACAAATTTTGTGTGATTCCACTTACATGAAACACCTAGAATAGGCAAATGTATTGGCACAGAAACATTAGAGGTTAACAGGCTCTGGAGAGGGAAAGGAGGGGGATATCGAGTAATTGCTTAATGGTTACAGAGTTTCTGAATGCAGTGATAAAAGTTTTTGTAATAGTGGTGATGGTTGTATAACACTGTGAACATAATTAGTGTCACTGAACTGAACAATTAAAAATTGGCTAAAATGGCAATTTTATTTTACAATTTTAAAAAATTAATAATCTAATACAGCAGAAAACATTGAATTTACTCTTTAAATGAGTAAATTGTATCGTATTTAAATTATATCTCAATAAAGCTGTTAAAAAATAATCAAAGGACTTGAATAGACATTTTTCCAAAGAAGACATACAAACGGCCAACAAGCACATGAAAAGATGCTCAACATTATTAGCCATTAGGGAAATGCAAACCAAAACCATGAGATACCACTTACCCACTAGGATGGCTATAATTACAAAAACAAAAACAAAAAACTGGGCAATAACACGTGTTGGCAAGAGTGCGGAGAAATTGGAAGCTTTATGCATTGCTGGCAGGAATGCAAAATAATGCAACCAGTTTAGAAAACAGTTTAGCAATGCCTCAAAAGTTAAACAGTTACCATTTGACCCAGCAATTTCACTCCTAGGTATGCACCCAAGGTAACTGAAAGCATCTGTCCACACAGAATTGTACACAAATAGTAATACCAGCATTATTCATAAAGCCTGATGTTGGAATCAACCCAAATGTTTATCAACTAATGAATAAATAAAAGAAAATGTAGTATATCCTTACGGTGGAATACCATTTGTCCGTGAAAGGAATACTGATACATGTTTACATGCTATACCATGGATAACATTGAAAACATGTTAAGTGAAGAAAGCCAGATACAAAAGGCCACATATTGTATGAATCTACTTAAATGAAATGCCTAGAACTGGTAAATCCATAGAAACAGAAGGTAGATTTAGTGGTTGCCTAGAGCTTGGCAGGAAGGAAGAGCAGGGAGTAACAAGTATTTGTGTCTTTCGTGATTGATTAAAATGTTCTAAAATTGGGTAGAGGTAATGGTTGCACAACTCTGTGAATATACTAAAAACCACTGAATTTTACTCATTAAAAGGGTGAATGTAATGATATGTAAAATGTTTCAATAAATCTTTATTTTAAAAAAAAAGAATTCAGCTTCTTGGCCAACTCTGGCAGAGAAAGTATATGGGCAGACATGAGCCCTACAGGAATGGCGGGGGGGGGGTTAAAAATGTGCTGTAGCTACACCAGCTCTGCAGTCTTCTTGCTTCTGCTGAGGTCTGAATTCTTGGCTAAACCCACTTAGAACAGCTGTGTGTGCACGTGCATGTGTGTACGTCTTTTCAACAGCCTGAGCCCTGGAGAGGCAGGGACTCAGCACTTGGCATCCTAAACAGAGGCTGGATGGCCACCCTTGGAACACACCCAGAGGAGGCCAATGTGGGAGGGAGGCTGAGCCGGACCACCTCCAAGTCCCTTTCCCATTTCAGACTCTACCATCCTGCTTCTCTGCAGCACTACAATTTTGCATGCAATCTCCTTGTTCTTATCTGATGCTAGAATATTTTTATATGCAGTATTTTAAAGCCTGCTCTAACCAATTCCATTTTTATTGTGTAGACAGGCACTAAAGAAATTAGAACACCAAAGACTGACTAGATTAAGACAACTGAATGAAGAGGAAGATGAACAGCTGTGCTCCTCCTGGAAAGGAAGTCATCTGGCTCAGCAAGTGGTCCTCTTCTTGTTTCAGTGAAGCCAGGACCTGCCCAGCACGTGTCTCTCGCAGCAGGAGGCTATGTCCACACAGGACAGTCTCGGAGCCTGATTCCAAGCACAGGCCTGTACATCCAGTCCGACCCTGGTACTCCAGCAATTGCCTGAGTCTCCAAACGAGGCCAATGAGGGTATTGCAAGTAGATGGCCACAGTGGGGACAAGCCTAGCATGTGTGAGAGACAACAAGGCCAGTGGGACTGGAGGGAGGTGAAGGGCAAGAAACGAAGGGAGAGGAAGGTGGAGAAGTAACTGATAACCAAAAGAATCAGGCTGGTTGTTTAGCTCTGTTGGTTAGAACACAGCCTTATAACACCAAGGTCATGGGTTTAGATTCCCATCTGCCAGCTGCCAAAAAAATAATAAAAAGTATACTTCACTTTCCTGCTTTTATTTTTTATTTTTTTTTAATTTTATTATGTCAATATACATTGTGGCTGATTATTGCTCCCCATCACCAAAACCTCCCTCCCTCCTCCCTCCCCCCTCCCCCCCAACAATGTCCTTTCTGTTTGCTTGTCGTATCAACTTCAAGTAATTGTGGTTGTTATACCTTCTTCCCCCCCCACGGTTTTGTGTGTGTCTGTGTGTGAATTATATATTAATTTTTAGCTCCCACCAATAAGTGAGAACATATGGTATTTCTCTTTCTGTGCCTGACTTGTTTCACTTAATATAATTCTCTCGAGGTCCATCCATGTTGTTGCAAATGGCAGTATTTCATTCATTTTTATAGCTGAGTAGTATTCCATTGTGTAGATGTACCACATTTTCCGTATCCACCCATCTGATGATGGACATTTGGGCTGGTTCCAACTCTTGGCTATTGTAAAGAGTGCTGCGATGAACACTGGGGAACAGGTATACCTTCGACTTGATGATTTCCATTCCTCTGGGTATATTCCCAACAGTGGGATAGCTGGGTTGTATGGTAGATCTATCTGCAATTGTTTGAGGAACCTCCATACCATTTTCCATAGAGGCTGCACCATTTTGCAGTCCCACCAACAATGTATGAGAGTTTCTTTTTCTCCGCAACCTCGCCAGCATTTATCGTTCAGAGTCTTTTAGATTTTAGCCATCCTAACTGAGGTTAGATGGTATCTCAGTGTGGTTTTGATTTGCATTTCCCAGATGCTGAGTGATGTTGAGCACTTTTTCATATGTCTGTTGGCCATTTGTATATCTTCCTTAGAGAAATGCCTACTTAGCTCTTTTGCCCATTTTTTAATTGGGTTGCTTGTTCTTTTCTTGTAAGGTTGTTTGAGTTCCTTATATATTCTGGATATTAATCCTTTGTCAGATGTATATTTTGCAAATATTTTCTCCCACTCTGTTGGTTGTCTTTTAACTCTGTTAATTGTTTCTTTTGCTGTGCAGAAGCTTTTTAGTTTGATATAATCCCATTTGTTTATTTTTCCTTTGGTTGCCTGTGCTTTTGGGGTCGTATTCATGAAGTCTGTACCCAGTCCTATTTCCTGAAGTGTTTCTCCTATGTTTTCTTTAAGAAGTTTTATTGTTTCAGGGTGTATATTTAAATCCTTAATCCATTTTGAGTTGATTTTAGTATATGGTGAGAGGTATGGATCTAGTTTCATTCTCCTGCATATGGATATCCAGTTATCCCAGCACCATTTGCTGAAGAGGCAGTCCCTTCCCCAGTGAATAGGCTTGGTGCCTTTGTCAAAGATCAGATGGCAGTAAGTGTGTGGGTTGATTTCTGTATTCTGTATTCTATTCCATTGATCAGTGTGTCTGTTTTTATGCCAGTACCATACTGTTTTGGTTATTATAGCTTTGTAGTATAGCTTAAAGTCAGGTAGTGTTATGCCTCCAGCATTATTTTTTTTTGCTCAGCATTGCTTTGGCTATGCGTGGTCTTTTATTATTCCATATAAATGTCTGGATAGTTTTTTCCATTTCTGAGAAAAATGTCATTGGAATTTTGATGGGGATTGCATTGAATTTGTATATCACTTTGGGTAGTATGGACATTTTCACTATGTTGATTCTTCCAATCCAAGAGCATGGGATATCTTTCCATCTTCTTGTATCCCCTCTAATTTCTCTCAGCTGTGGTTTGTAGTTCTCATTATAGAGATTTTTCACCTCCTTGGTTAACTCAATTCCTAAGTATTTTATTTTTTTGGTGGCTATTGTAAATGGGCAGGCTTTCTTGATTTCTCATTCTGCATGTTCACTATCGGAGAAAAGAAATGCTACTGATTTTTGTGTGTTAATTTTGTATCCTGCTACTGTGCTGAAATCATTTATCAATTCCAAGAGTTTTTTTGTAGAGGTTTTAGGCTGTTCGATATATAGGATCATGTCATCTGCAAACAGGGACAGTTTGACTTCATCTTTTCCAATCTGGATGCCCTTTATTTCCTTCTCTTCTCTGATTGCTCTGGCTAATACTTCCAACACTATGTTGAATAGTAGTGGTGAGAGTGGGCATCCTTGTCTAGTTCCTTTTCTTAAAGGAAAAGCTTTCAGCTTTTCCCCATTCAGGATGATATTGGCAGTGGGTTTGTCATATATGGCTTTAATTATGTTGAGATACTTTCCCTCTATACCTAACGTATAGAGGGTCTTTGTCATGAATGAATGTTGAATTTTATCAAATGCTTTTTCAGCATCTATAGAGATGATCATATGGTCCTTGTGTTTGACTTTATTAATATGGTGTATCACATTTATTGATTTGCATATGTTGAACCAACCTTGCATCCCTGGGGTGAATCCCACTTGATCGTGGTGAATAATTTACGTATGTGTTGCTGTATTCTGTTTGCTAGTATTTTAGTGAGGATGTTTGCATCTATATTCATCAAGGATATCGGCCTGTAGTTTTCTTTTTGGTTATATCTTTACCTGGTTTTGGTATCAGGATGATGTTTGCTTCATAGAATGAGTTTGGGAGATTTGCGTCTGTTTCAATCTTTTGGAATAGTTTGTAAAGAATCGGTGTCAATTCCTGTTTGAATGTTTGGTAAAATTCTGCTGTGAATCCATCTGGTCCTGGGCTTTTCTTTGTTGGGAGCCTTCTGATAACAGCTTCAATCTCCTTTATTGTTATTGGTCTGTTCAAATTTTCTACGTCTTCATGGTTCAGTTTTGGGAGCTTGTGTGTGTCCAGAAATTTATCCATTTCCTCCAGATTTTCAAATTTATTGGCGTATAGTTGTTTATAGTAGTCTCGAATGATTCCTTGTATTTCAGATGAATCAGTTGTAATATCGTCTTTTTCATTTCTAATTTTTGTTATTTGAGTCTTCTCTCTTCTTTTTTTTGTTAGCCATGCTAATGGTTTGTCAGTTTTATTTATCTTTTCAAAAAACCAACTTTTTGATTCATTGATCTTTTGAATTGTTTTTTGGGTTTCAATTTCACTCAGTTCTGCTCTGATCTTAATGATTTCTTTCCGTCTGCTAACTTTAGGTTTGGATTGTTCTTGTTTTTCTAGTTCTTTAAGGTGAAGTGTTAGGTTGTTCACTTGCCATCTTTCCATTCTTCTGAGGTGAGCATTTAATGCAATAAATTTCCCCCTTAATACTGCTTTTGCAGTATCCCACAGGTTTTGGTATGATGTATCATCGTTTTCATTAGTTTCAATAAATTTTTTGATTTCCTGCTTGATTTCTTCTTGGACCCATATGTCATTAAGTAGAATGCTGTTTAATTTCCATGTGTTTGTATAGTATCCAGAGTTTCATTTGTTATTAATTTCTAGTTTTAATCCATTGTTGTCTGAGAATGTACATGGGATAATTCCAATTTTTTTGAATTTATGGAGACTTGATTTGTGACCTAATATGTGATCTATCCTGGAGAATGATCCATGTGCTGATGAGAAGAATGAATATTCTGAGGTTGTCGGATGGAATGTTCTGTAGATATCTGCCAATTCCAATTGGTCTAGAGTCTTGTTTAGATCTTGTGTTTCTCTACTGATTCTTTGCCTAGATGATCTGTCTAATATTGACAATGAGGTGTTCAGGTCCCCTGCTATTATGGTATTAGTGTCTATTTCCTTCTTTAGGTCTAATAGAGTTTGTTTTATAAATCTGGCTGCTCCAACATTGGGTGCGTACATATTTATGATTGTTATGTCTTCTTGATGAATCAGTCCTTTTATCATTAAGTAGTGTCCCTCATTGTCTCTTTTTATGGTTTTTAGTTTAAAGTCTATTTTGTCAGATATAAGAATAGCTACTCCAGCTCATTTTTCTTTTCTGTTTGCATGGTAAATCTTTTTCCATCCTTTCACTCTTAGTCTATGTGAATCTTTATGGGTAAGGTGGGTCTCTTGTAGGCAGCATATAGTTGGGTCCTCCTTTTTGATCCAGTCAGCCAGTCTGTGTCTTTTGATTGGGGAATTTAAGCCTTTTACATTGAGTTGTTATTGAAAGGTGTTGATTTATTCCTAGCATTTTATTGGTTGTTTGGTTGTCTTAGGTGTCTTTTTTGTTCCTTGCTTTCTGATTTACTGTTTGTTTTCTGTGTTTGTTGGTTCCTTAGGTTGTAGAAAGCATTTTTGTTTGCTTGTTTTCTCTTCATGAATGCCATTTTTATTATACTAGTGGGTTTTGATTTTTCTTGGGTTTTTATGGCAATGGTAGTTATTTTTCAGGAACCAAACCCAGTACGTCCTTGAGGATTTCTTGTAAGGGTGGTCGTGTGGTAGTGAACTCCCGCAGTTTTTGTTTGTCTGAGAAATATACTATTTGCCCTTCATTTCGGAAGGATAGCCTTGCAGGGTAAAGTATTCTTGGCTGGCAATCTTTGTCTTTTAGTATTTTGAATATATCATCCCATTCCTTTTTCTAGCTTTTAGGGTTTGTGATGAAAAGTCTGATGTCAGCCTGATTGGGGCTCCCTTATAGGTGATTTGATGCTTCTCTCTTGCAGCTTTTAAGATTCTCTCTTTGTCTTTGAGTTTTGCCAATTTGACTATAACATGTCTTGGAGAAGGCCTTTTTGGGTTGAATACGTTTGGAGATCGTTGAGCTTCCTGGATCTGAAGATCTGTGATTTTTCCTATACCTGGGAAGTTTTCTGCCACTATTTTGTTGAATATGTTTTCAATGGAATCTCCATTTTCCTCCCCTTCTGGAATACCCATGACTCGGATATTTGAGCACTTAAGGTTGTCTGATATCTCTCTCAGATTTTCTTCAATGTCTTTGATTCTTTTTTCTTTCTTTTTGTCTGCTTGTGTTATTTCAAACAGCCCATCTTCAAGTTCAGAGGTTCTCTCTTCAACTTCGACAAGCCTGCTGGTTAAACTCTCCGTTGTGTTTTTTATTTCGCTGAATAACTTCTTCAGTTCGGCAAGTTCTGCTACATTTTTTTTCAGGACATCGATTTCCTTGTACATTTCCTCTTTCAGGTCCTGTATACTTTTCCTCATTTCATCATGATGTCTAGCTGAGTTTTCTTGTATCTCATTCAGTTTCCTTAGACTTATCACTCGAAATTCCTTGTCAGTCATTTCAAGGGCTTCTTGTTCTATAGGATCTAGAGTTTGAGATTTATTAACTTTTGGTGGTGTACTTTCTTGATTTTTTGTATTTCTGGTATCTTTTTTTTGATGTTTATTCATTGTGGCAGGGGGTTTCACAGTCCACCGGTTTGAGACTATTGACTAACTAAGATGTTGCTGTGGTTGCCAATTTGGTATGGCTACCTCCGTGACTGCTCAGTTGATCTTTAGTGCCTTGTGTGTATGGTTGCCTTGGGTCTTGGGCCTCTCCGGGGAGCCACCTTTCTGGTCAGCTTGGACTCTGCTGGGCTGCTGGATCACGTACCACAGGGTGTGTGATCTCTGTTGAGCTTTCACTTCCCATGCAGGACTTCTCCCTGTTCCGTGTGCTCTGGCCCGGGCTGTTGGATCGTGCAATGGCGACCCCACAGGGTGTGTGGTTTCTGTCGAGTCTCCTCCTCCCTGGCCACACGTCTCCCCACTCTGTGCGCACTGGGCTGGGCTGGGATGTGTCTTCTGCAACCCTTGTCTATCAGCTGGGCCTTCAAGACCCTGCTCAGCACCGCCTCGCCCAGGAAGTCTACCAGGTTTCTGCTAGGCACAGACGACTGGTCGCTCTGGGTGCCTTTGTAGCACTGTGTAGATCTTTCTCGGGACTTATCACCTTCCTCCTGGTATCGCGGTTATTTGTGTACTTGTCTTATCTCCCACACCAGAGCGTGAGCTCCTCGGGGGAGAAGCCCGCAGCACATGGTTCACCTTTGTATCCCCCCAGCCCGGACGAGTCCAGTGCCCGCCTGCAGACAGCTCTCTGGCAGGTTTAAGCAGACTTGGGAACTCTCCTACTACACTATTCCCAACCAGAAATTGGTTAGGCATTTTTCCGAACTGGTGGCCGCAGAGATGGTATCTGCCTCCCAGTAACAGGAAGTTTACCGGGGGCCGGAGTCCAGGGTGTGGTGGAGTGACAGTCGGCCCTGCCCGTACTTCTTTGCCCTCCCAACACTGCCTGGGGACGCCCCACGCCACCAGCCCTGCCAGAGAACTGAGGAGGGAGTGGGAGGGGAGGCCAGCCCGCAGGCCCTGGGAAGCCCCGCGCCGGGGCAAGCAATTGGGAAGGCTCAGTGAGGAGTCGAGCCGGGCCGGAGCTGCCACCACCTGAGAAAATGGAGGCGGCCCCGGGGCAGTGAATGGCCTGGTGATGCAGGCGGAAGCCAGGTGGGCATCAGCCTCCCAAGCAGGGCCGGGCCAGGGGTCACTCATAGGGCTGTGCCAGGTCGGGCACTCACTCTCTGCCTCTGGTTTGTCGCCTTCCCCATTCTCGGTTCTTGCCGCCTCGGGCTGTTCAGTCAGTCCCGCGGCGCGGCTCGGGCGCTCCCAGGAATCTTCTTTTATGCCGGCCTGAAACCTCGAATCATGAATAGGGCAGCTGGCAGCCTTCAGCACGGCCCCGGCCTCCGGGATCCTGTCTGCATCCACAGCAGCCCTGGCGCCGTGTTCCCCGTTTAGAGACTCGCTTTTGCAGCTACGAAACAGTTCTTTTCATGTTCCATACTTCAAAGCTGTTGCCTGTAAATGAGGCAGCCTCTCCTGCCGAGGGCAAAGTGGCGGTCAGCCCCCACTACCGGCCACCAGCAGCAGTCCTCCCTTAAGAGATGGCGAGAGGAAGGTCCACAAGTTTCCCGGCTGTCTGAGGCCCAGTGGCCGCCTTTTCCACCTCAGCTACTCCACGCCAACCGCCGCAGCCACCGCCATCTTGAAACCCCCACTTTCCTGCTTTTAGTTGCATTGAACTATTTAGACAGTAGTGAAATTAACTATGAAATTGAAGGGTATTACAGTCAAAAGAAAGTTTCAAAAGTTTAAAAAAACTTATTTTTTAAGTACAATTTTATTAAAATCAATTACCATAGAAAATTTTTCATAAAATTCTCATTTCTATTAATATAAAATGTAGGCCTAAAAAAAAAAAATTTTTTTTGGCAGCCGGCCTGTATGGGGATCCAAACTCTTGACTTTGGTTTTATAACACCACTGTCTAACCAACTGAGCTAACCAGCCGGCCTATAGACATAAAATTTAATTCAACTATACATGCAAAGCCCTGACTTTTATTTCTTCTTCCTCTTTTTTTTTTTTTAAAAGCCCTGACTTAAAAACTGTATTTCTTATATTTATTGGTGTATTTATTACTGCTGTAAACATTCCATGCCATCTTTTGGGAATCACTAGTATTCCTACAAATCATTTCAGACTATTTGAACAAAACAAAATAACTTTAAAAAACAGAACAAAAAAATAGCAGAAATTCTTTTGAAGATAATACCCAAAGGACTGCCTTTGGAACAGCAAGTTGAATAGTTATAACTATTTACTTTGTAAAAGAATAATTGCATGGTTTTGAAATTAACTATTAAAAGATAGTAAAGTGTCCTGCTTTTCTGTCATCAAAACATACATTAAACCTTAAAACTGGCCTTTTTTATCCAATGAAGATATCAAATAATTGAGATTTTGCTAATCTTGCTCTCAACACAAAATACAAGCAAACATCAAATCTCTCTTCTAATCCTTTCACACTTAGAAATCTTGCATCAAATCTTTCTTACCAACCTATTATTGTATAATATTTGTAACAGCATTTTCATGTACAATTTTGGCAAGGTTTAAAATTAAAGTTCTTCAGAGTTGAATTAAAAACTGTTTGGCATTTGACCAAATCCAATTAAAAAGTACACATTTGAAGAAGAATTGAATGAGCATGAGATAAACAATGAATAAGAGGAAATAATTCAACTAAATATGAAATCTTATTTTATTATAAAAATTTATACAAAATAAATCATAAACACAAGTTAAAAATAAAACTTAAACAGAATTAAGCAAGTATACAAACATTTCAAACAAAAAAGTAATAACAAAAACTTTATTTGCTTGTTTGACAGTTTATTCACCTTTTAGATACATGATGCTTTATTTCTTAGACTTAAACTAGTAATTTCCATTTTAAGTCTATGAAACATTAAATATTCTTTTTAAAAGACAAGCAGATTTTTAAACTCAAGGATTAACAAAGACTTGCAAAGTGATGGCCAAAATTTTGTGTATTTGTTAGCAAAACTGCAAATCTAGAATACAAAATCTACCTGAAATTATCTAACCAAACACCAAACTATTGAAATACGACTCAGTTTCTGAGATGGTATAAACAGAAAATTAAAATTTTATTTACATATAAGGTTTTATACACAAATGGATTTTTGTCAATATACTTTTAGAAACAAACCAAACTGGCCACCATTCCTGAAACCCTTTTTACACTATGCTGGAACTTAAAAGAACTTTCAACAATTTCAAGTTTACATAGAAAAATAAATTTTTTACTGATGAAATAACAAATAATTTTTCTTTTGAACTTATGAAAGTTTTCAGCATTCAATTCAAAGCTTCTAGAGAACAGCCCTCCAATATTAATGGGGTTATTTTCCCATTAAAAAAGGAAAGAACTCTATCTGGGAACAATATTTAACATAGAGTCCATTTTCCCCAGTAAACTCCCCCTCACAACAGGAGATTAGCTTTCACAAGTAAGCTTTTCACACAGCTGTTTTTGAAGAAAAATTTACTATCTTGTCCTCACTTAAAATTAGATTTTGTAGTTATATGGTGGCAAACTATTATTATTATTTGGATAACTTTGTTCAAACATGTACTGATATTGGACAAAAGAATAAATATCTGCTCATATCTGAAGCTAAATCACAATTTAGACAATAAGGATTACATGACCATTGTGGAAGTTAACTGTTTATTCAAGTAAGATCTGAATAAAAGTAAATAGTCACTTTTTCCAAAGTTGTGTTCAAATTTCAAATGGGTAATTAATAGGTTCTAAAGCCTATAATTAGTTATGATAGGCTAACTCTGACAAATGATCATCCCCCATTTAAAAAAAAAAAGTCACAAATTTGTGCTTTCTTCCCACCTTTTGTACAAAAACCAGTCAGAGCTTTTAGGATACAGAGGTACTGCATAGAATGATTTCCTCAAACAAATTAGTCCCCATGAGCATAGGATGAGAATGCTGTTTTAGAAATATTCCCTGTCAGAAACTCAGTACATTACAAATTATCCTATACATATATATATACATTTTTTCAGAGTCTTACCAACAAAGATTCTGCCATACAAATCCTATTTTCTAAAAGATGAGGAAAACACTTTACTATCATGCAGACACTTTTAGTTTCTTTTTCTTGGCCTTCAGTACAGGAGGAAGAGAAATCTTAAAGGCTGTCCTAAAATGACAAAGAGAGGAAAACACTTTTTCTTTTTTTTCTTTATTTTTTTTGTCAGCTGGCCGGTTAGCTCAGTTGGTGAGAGGGCAGCCTTATAACACCAAGGTCACAAGTTTAGATCCCCCTTAGGGCCAGCTGTCAAAAAACAACAGAACCCCCACCATGCTCTAACTAACTGAGCTAACTGGCCAGCCAAGAAAAACACTTTAAAAAAAAAAAAAAAAAAATGACCGGTAAGGGGATCTTAACCCTTGACTTGGTGTTGTCAGCACCACGCTCTCCCAAATGAGCTAACCGGCCATCCCTATATGGGATCCGAACCCATGGCCTTGGTATTATCAGTACCACACTCACCCGAGTGAGCCACGGGCCAGCCCAGAAAAACACTTTTTAACGCTCTCAGTCTTTTAAGTGTGAGCCACCCACACAACCTCAAAGATACTTACTCGCATGTGGTACAGATAGGGCTGAAATTGCAGAATACTGTAAATTAAAAATAAAAAAAAAAACAGGATGGCTTAAAAATCACATGGTTGAGATATTTTCTGCTCACCCCACCCCACACACACAGAAAAAAGAAAAACTAGACACATGAACTTACTTGACAAACACACGGAACAGACATAGCCAATTTCGATGAGATTTCGGTGACAGAAGCAAGCGGCCCTGTAGTCAACATGAACTGGGGGTGGGAGGATTAACTGAGCTCTCTGATCTTGATCGGGAAGAAAAACCCACTGTGGGGGAGGAAAAAAAAAAAAGGCAAGGAACTTTTATTTAAAACATGGGGAAAAAAATAACCAAAAGTCAGAACAAAGACATCAGTCAACACTAGGGAGAATACTAAATTAGATTTTCTTTAAAAGCCTATTGAGGTATGCACATTTACTCATTCAACAGTTATTGAGCACCTACACATACAGGCACACAGAATGACATACAACATTCTGTAGACAGTTTACAGAGTTCAAAGACTACCTGAGGCCCACCCTTCTCAGCTTCAAACTCCGAGGCCGCCCATTTATTCCTTTCTTCCAATTACTGGCATCAGCCATCTTGCTCCCATTCATTCCCCAGGAAACAGGGGTCACACTGAACTCAAGGCGTTAGAGTTGCTGTTGCTGTTTCCTTACCAGTAAATACTGTAGAAGGGAGGGCATCTGAGGTACTTTCAAGTACAGTCCTCCTGTGATGTCACAAGCCTGCAAGATATGCAAAAGGCTCTCTGCCAAACCAGCATATACTTAGCTTTTCCAGAAGGATGGAATTCTCACCAGTAATTCTTTAGCCCTACAAAAGGAGAGGAGGTGACAACACTGCAAATTAAAAGGGAATGTTTTCCTGAGTGAGGACCAGAAACTTCCAACTACTTCTCAAGATGTTCAAAACATCTGATTTTTTCCTGTTAAGACCCTCTCACCCTTTGAAGACTGTAGTGTGGGAATATATGCCCTTTCTCCTGTTTGTTTGCTACTGATACATTTTTATTGTTACCATGTTTATACATTTTCATAACGCTTTTTAAATAACAGCTTTGAGACAGAATTAACATGCCATAAAATTCACCCTTTTAAAGGATAAAATTCAATGGTTTTTTAGTATATTCAGAGTTGTGCAACCATCACCACTATCTAATTCCAGTACATTTTCATCACCCCAAAAAGAAACCTTAAACCCATCAATCGCTCCCCGTTCTCCTCTCCTCCATCCCCTAGCAACTACCAATCTGCTTTCTGTCTCTATGGATTTGCCTATTCTGGACATTTCACATAAATGGAATCATACAAAATGTGGCCTTTTTTAACTGGCTTCTTTCACTTAGCATGATGTTTTCAAGGTTCATTCATGTTGTAGCATGTGTCAGTACTTCAATCTATAATATTCCAGGGCTAGCTCAGTTGGTTAGAGCACAGCCTTATAACCCCAAGGTTATCAATATGCCACAATTTGTTTACCCATTCATCAGTGGATGGACATTTGGGCTGTTCCCACTTTTTAACTATTATGGATAATACTGCTACGAATATTCCTATACTCATGTACAAATTTTTATGCGGACATGTTTTCATTTCTCTTGGATATATACCTAGGAGTAGAATTGCTGGGCCACATAATAATTCTGTTTAACTTTTTGAGGAACTTCCAGACTGTTTTCCAAAGTGGCTATACCATTTTACATTCCCACTAGCAGTGTAGGAGGAATCTAAGTTCTTTACATCCCCCCAACCAACACTTATTATTATCTGACTTTTTTTTTTTTTTTGGCGGCTGGCTAGTAGAGGGCCAGTAGTTATCCTAGTGGAGTGAAGTGGTATCTCACTGTGGTTTTGATTTGCATTTCCCTAGTCACTAATAATATTGAGTATCTTTTCACGTGCTTATTGGCCATTTGTAGGCCTTCTTTGGAGAAAAGTCTGTTCAAATCCTTTGCCAATTTCTAAATGAGTTCTTTATATAACTTGAATAAAAGTCCCTATCAGATACATGATTTGCAAATATTTTCTCCCATTCCATGGGTTGTCTTTTCACTTTCTTTCTTTCTTTCTTCCTTTCTCTCTCTCTCTGTTGGCTGGCCAGTACGGCGATCCAAACTCTTAACCTTGGTGTTATAACACCTGGATCTAACCAGCTGAGCTAACTAGCCAGCCATTTTCACTTTCTTGATTGTGTCCTTTGAAGCACCAAAATTTTTAATTTTGACCAAGTTCATTTTCATTTTATTTTATTAATTTCATTATATAAGAAGAAACTCTGTGAGGTGGCTTTACTCTGTTCTCTTTAAAGAAATACATTCTTTTGAATGTGGTCCTCTTTTTTTAAACTTGCTGTAGGGAAAGTAAATATAACTTGTCAGGGTCCCTCGAAGGGTTTGGAGTCTTGCCAAGCATTTGATGTAAATATGTACGTGTGCCCCGGTGTTTCCTGGTTATTGTCTAAAGTAATTGCGTATGTGCACCCAGGTGTCTTGGGTTATTGGACATAAGTATAAAGGATGAGCGGCTCTGATACACAGTGCCCTCTGGATGCCCCAAGAGGCCACTAGGACGGCTGCTGCTAGCTACCTGAGCTTGCATCTGAATAAAGCCTATTAATTTTTTTTCTCACGGCTCCCAGGATCTTTTCCTATTACCTAGCACATGGGTCTGCAGATGAGGGGTTTGTGACTCAGCCTGTACAACAGGTTTATAAGGTCTGGGAGCCCTAGCCCTAGTAATACACTTGCCATCTTCTAAGTGGTTTTCCAAACATGCAAAACATTTAAGGCCCCCTAATTGCCTATATTAAGGTTTCCTGTCCATCTTAATGAATTTTTCCAAATAATCTTTCATCTACTTATTTAATAAAGCTAGCTCTCCCACTATGACATGCTCGTGCTTCAGTTTATGCTGAAAGACCTAGTTCTGATCCTAGGAACTTGAAGGTCCTCTGATAGTATAATTCTGCTTCAACTGGACTATGAGATTCATTTCCTCATTCAACAACTATTTCTGGAGCACTACCATGTGCCTGTTCCAGGCTTGGAGGTTACAGCAGTAAACAAGACAGTCTTATCCTCATGAAACCGACATTCTAGTGGGATAGGTAAATGCAGAAATAATGTTATGGGTTATGATCATTGCTATGGAAAAAAAAGACATTGCATAAGGGGATAGGGAGTGGCACTGGCACTGGTGGTCAGGGAAGGCTTCTCTGAGAAGGTGACACAGAAGCAGAGACCTGAATGAAGACACAGAGTAGGCCATGAAAATACCCAAGGGAAGAGCCAGAGAAGCAGAGGGAACAGCAAGTGCAGAGTCTTAACCCTCAGCAGGCCTGTGTTTTCAGGCAGCAGCAAGGAGCCAGTGCACTGAAGAGAAGATGCAGAGAAAGCAAGATGTGAGGCCAAGAGGCCTGTGTTCTAGGAACCTCAGCATGGGGAGTCTAGAAGGCTGTGCCAAGGACTCTGGGTTTCAGTTGGCATATGATGGGATACCATGGGAAGGTTTTAAGCAAGTGAGCGACATGATCTAAGTTATATTTTGAAAGCTTTACTCTGACTGTTGTGTTGAAAACCAACTTTGGCAGGTGGGGGTAAGCATGGAAACAGGAAGACCAGTTAACAGGCTACTATAATCACCTACTTAAGCGGTAGCAATGAAGAAGACAGGTGGTGGTATTCAGGATAAATTTTAAAGACTGACTCAATAGGATTTGCTATAACAGACAGGAAAGGAGAGGAAGAGAAGAGACAAGGAAGAGTCAGGTGTTTGGTGTGCCCTGCTGAGTGACCTGTGCTGCCACTTACTGAGACCAGGTTGCCACTGGGGGAGGAAGAGGCTACATGGAAAAATCAAGAGTTATGTTTTGGACATACTAAGATTGAGATGCCTGCTAAATGTCCAAAAAGAGATGTTGTGTACACAGCTGAATATGCAAGTCTGGAACTCAGAGGAGAGGCTGGGACTGGACTAGAGATAGAAACATGAGGGTCAGGGAGGCAGAGCTGGTTTTAAAGTCATGGCAAAGACCAGATCTTCCAGGAGTTAACAGACACTCTATAAACTGAAATGTGCAACTAAAAAATGTATTCAACATTTTTATTTTTCAATAATGGAATACATGTATAAGAGTTTATGTACATAATATGTAACTGGTTTAAATAAAAGGAACACCATGTACCTACCATCAAGCTTTGGAAATAGGACAATCCCAGAACCCTGGAAGCCTGTGTACTTTCCAATGGGATCCCCTCTTCTCTACGCACCCATCATTCTCAGCAGTACTCTAAACACAGGGTTTTCCACAGTTTTGTGCTTTCAATTGATCTTTTAGGAAATAATATTTCTTGTGGCCAAAACACATTTATCAAAAGCTCAGTAATTTCTTCAGCCTTATTTCAGGTTATTTTTTCCTTTCTGGTTAAAGTAAAATTCAATTTCATACTGCTGGTTAAAAAGCAACATCAAACAGAAAACAAATAGAAAACAACAGAAAATGATGCAAGCATTATACGTAATTTAAAATTTTTTAGTAGATACTTAAAAAGGGGGGAGAAGCAAATAACATTAGGTTTATCTATTTATTTTTGGTGGTTGGGTGGTATGGGATCCAAACACTTGACCTTGGTGTTATAACACCATGCTCTAACGAACTAAGCTAAATAGCCAGCCCACATTAGCTTTTTTTTTTTTTTTTTTTTTTTTTTTGTCTCTTTGGTGACCGGCCACACCACGCTCAGCCAGGGAGTGCACCGGCCATCCCTATATAGGATCTGAACCCACAGCGGGAGCACTCCTGCGCTCCCAGCGCCGCACTCTCCTGAGTGCGACATGGGGTCGGCCCCAACATTAGCTTTAATAACATACTTTATTTAATTCTGTGTATCCAAAGTAGTATCATTTTAACATGTAATTGATATAGAAAGTATTAATTTTCATAATCACTAACAGTAAGCATTCTTTAAAAACATACCTGTTGGAGGAGTCCTGAATCTGAGTCTAAAACGCAGGCATCAATCAAAATATTCTGAAAGGAACATTTTAGGAAAATATTATAGGAATAATAACAATGACTACCTTATACTGAGAACATACTATGTGCCAGACTCCATTCTTAAAATAGCTCATTTAATATGCATAATAACTCTGTAAGGTAGATATTCATTTAAATTTTGCTGCTGAAGTGCCCAGGACTTGTACAGGCTGTGGTCAGAGCCAGTGGGTAGTGCAGCTGTCACCCCACTGCCTGTGTCCAGAGCCTGCACTCTTTTCACCACATCGTGCTGCTTCTCCACGATGGAGAACATTATGCATGGCACCAGCAGCATTTTATATTAAACCTGAAGTTTTGAGAACATTTTTTCTTTTTTAAAACAAAGAAGAAAATGTATCACAGTCATAATTCATCTGAACATTTCAATTATTTGCAAAGTAAAAATACCAAATCTTTACACACATCACTAAAGTAAAGAGAGAAACTGAGGCAAGGTTTTTACAGCAAACTGTCAAGCCAGGGATTCTTAGTCTGGAGTCCAAGGTGGAGCTAAAAGGGGTTAACCGAACTCCATGACACTATGTGCAAAACTGTGTTTGAGTGCACATTGTTCTGGGGATCCCTCAGATTCTCAAGGGGTCACGACCCAAAATAGAGAAATGACTAGTACAAAACTTGGAATCTGGATTCCTAATCTATTAATAAGGCTATTTAGTCAGAAAACCTTTCTGAGAAGGTTATTCAAAAAATGAAACTGATGATGGGCCGAGACTGTGGCACACTCGGGAGAGTGCGTCGGATCCTATATAGGAATGACCGGTGCACTCACTGGCTGAGTGCCGGTCACAAAAAAGACAACAACAACAACAAAAAAAAATGAAACTGATGGACCAAAAAAACAAAACAAAACTGATTTCTTCATTATGAAACAAATATTCTTTTTAAAAAAGGCTCTCAATTCACCTGTTTCTGTGCTGCAAAGATGACATTCATGAAGTTCATGTACTGCAATGCGCTGTCTTCTGCAGCCTTAATCACCTAAAAGCACAGCTATGTTAATACCTCTTCTCAGGCACATCCCAGTACTCACTCATATGTCACACAGCATACTACGAACCACAACCAACACTACTTTTCTAATTTGTCTTCCTATTTATCATTATTAAATAATCCCTAAAGTATAAAGACAACAATAAAATTTCCCACTAATCCTACCACCCAGAGATAATCCTTGTTTAGTGTGATGAACTTCTAGAGAACACCTATGTGGGCACATATATACACTCACACCCAAAATACACAAACACACACATACACACACACACACACACACGTAACCAGATGATACTCAGTGCTCCACAATCTGCTTTTTCAGTCCACAATATATGGGAGAAAAAAATCTTTTTATGTCATTGGATTAGGATATACCTGCTTCTTGCTGACTTCATAGATTTCCACTATTTAACCCATTATCTATAGAGAATATTTAAGCAGTTTCCAATTTTCAGTCTTAAAGAATGCTGATAACACCCTCGTAGATCCTTTGCATGCTCCTTAATGACCTCTCAGACATAATCAGTGACTGCTAAAGTATATGCATTTAATTTTGATACAGATTACCAAACTCTCCAGAAAAAGTTTATCTATTTATCCTCCCACAAGCAATGCATGAAAATAACTAATCCCCTGGGAACTGCCATGTTTTTCATTTGTGCAGAACAACAAGTATACAATAAAAATCCCATTATTTCACATTTCTTTGCTTCCCAGTAAGGCTGAACATATTTTCAAATGCTAAAACTGGCCATTTGCATTTTTTCTTTTACAGATTGTACATGTTTTTTACCTGTTGTTTCCTAGAGTAAAGCTTGACTTTTAAAAATTAATTTATAAGTGTTCCTCTTTATTTTAGAAATATTACACTAATTCTCTATCAGGTAACTCTGCTGAAAGTACTTTCCCTAATATTTTTTTCTTTCCTCCTTGTTTGGGAGTCTTATTTTTTTGAAGTTTCAAGCTTTCCTATAAAGTTTCACACCATGCTTAGCATGGCACTCACCTTCCTGAGATTATCAACCGATATTTTCTTCTAGCACTTTTACGACTTAAATTTTTGCACTGAAATGTTTCATCTTTACTAGACCACATTTAGGTGTAAGCAGTGAGATAGGAATCCAGCTGTGTTTCCCCCCTAATGGCCAACCACTGGCCCAGCACCTTTTGTTGAATAATCCATTTTCTACCCACTAATTTGAAGTGTTTCCTTTGTCACAGGTCAAATTCCCATATGTACTTGGTTATTTATTCCTGGATTCCGGCCTTTTCCATTTTCTGTTTGTGTCCTACTATACAATACTGCACTGCTACTTTAGTTTTATAAAGTGTTTTAATGACTAGCAGAGCAAGTTCCTACTTATTATTCCTTTTCAGAAAGTTCCTGACTATTTTCTTTGAATTATTCAGACAGATAAACTGTTGAATTTCTTTTAAATCTCTCACCCTGCCAGGAAAAACAAACAAACAATAAAAAAACTCACTGATATTCTGACTGAGATTGCATTGAATTCACAGTGTGATTTTGGAAAACCGACATCCAATTATGAAATATGTCTCTCCATTTATTCAATTCTTTTATTTCTCTCAGAATTTTAGTTTACCTTCATAATCAGTTTGACATCTTGCCAGTTAAATTAATTCTGAATATTCAATATTTTTTGCTTTTATTATAAATGGGTCTTATTTCCCATTATGTTTTCTAATTGTCTCCAGTTGTATATAACTATAGTATTGATTTTTTAAAAATCTTACCAAAATCCTTGATTTCATTTCCTGATTATCTGTAAAGAGATAAAAACAGATTACAATTTAACTGAATCTTACTAACCAATTTTTAAACGGTCCACCAAACATACAAATAAATAAGTAGGAGTATAGTTCTCATAGAAAAACGTAGGCTCCTACCTTTAACTTCCTTATTTATTCTATGAATATCTTAATTTCTTAGCATTAAGGAATATAAAAATATTTTATTTCATAAATATTTATAGTAAAGAGAAAAATAATCTCAAATTTAAAATAAACCCAGCATCCCACTTAGCTGTAGAAAGGAAATGCTCTATTTACCATGGTAGACACACGAGAATGATTGGGGGTTTTCAGTTACTAACTGCAATCAACTGGGCTTCGTAACCTGATGAAAATATGATCTTTGCCTCAGAAGATTAAAATTGCCAACATTTGATTGTCCTATTATTACTTACCACATCCTAGATTTGAATACTGGGACCATAAGTAAGTCAATAAACCAATCAAATAGTAACAAATTTGAAAGCCATACAAAGATGATCAGACAAACCAAATCAAAGTCTAGGACAAAGTAATCACTCAATACTATCCAAAAAAAAGTTTAATTACATAAGACCAAGAGATCGCACAAATGTAGAAAAAATTGAAATGCTTAGAAAAGCATTGACGCCCCACGCTAAGTGCAAAATAACCTGTTCACCTGTGGAGAAGCAGCCACTCATTTATTAAGCTAGAGGGTCAGTAAATGACTTTTAAAATCAAACATCGTTCCCAACTCAAGAAAGATGAAAATTTTAAAAAGCCCTAATTTATCAAAATAAGGAACAAGAAAGCATCCTGAAGAAGCATTTGTTGCAGCCAGGATACAGTAGAGAAATAGTTTTCTCATTCTTCCCATTTTAAGTTTTTACAACTTGTCTTAAAAACATTTCAAAGCCAAGATTAACTATGTTTTTCATTATCCACCACTTTAGAATATTCATGCCTCCCATTAACATGGACACCCAAAGTTCTAAGAAATGTCATAAGTTAAAATATGTCTATTAAAGAGAACACTTTCTGAATGATTCAAACACCAAGGATACAGCAAAGGGCTTTGGCGAGGGATCCTGCCAGCAGAGTTTCTGTATATTGACCCTTTATGTCACCTATGAATAAGAAAACACATTAAAAAGGGAATTTTTAAGTACTTCTTAAACTAAAATCATTTAATACTTTCCTGAACTAAGTATGCTTTCAAACCAAAGCGTTCTTCATGAACTGAATCAAATGACATTTTCAAACTGGGTTTAGAAACATAGATAGCAATTTGTTCTCAGTAATGCTTAAATAAGCAACTTTTTAACCTTTTGTCAACTTAAAATATCCTGGTGTTGAGGGGCTGGGGAACAGGCAGGGGAGTCATTTAATGGGTACAGAGTCTCAGTTTCAGAAAATGAAAAAGTTCTAGAGATGGATGGTGGGGATGGTTGCACAACAGTGTGAACGTACTTAACACTATTGAATTGTGCACTTAAAATGGTCAAAAAGATCAATTTTATGTTCTCTGAAATTTACATTAAAAAATTTAAAAACTGGTAAAATGGTAAATTTTTTAAGCATATTTTACAATAAAAAATTAATAAAAATATCCTCTGTTATTTGGAAAGGTTCAAGTTTATTAATCTACATGGTACAAAACGTCATGTGTAACTGTAGGCAGCCTGGACAGAAACCAGGCTCTGAGACTCCCTGCCCACCTTCTCCCACCACCACCTCCTTCCCATCAACCTCTGTGCCTGGCCAACGAAATAGACTGGAGAAACTCTCCCCTGGCTATGAGAAGCAGGGAGGAAGTATGCCACTGGTTTGGTGCCTTGAGTGAAAAGTCACTCTCAAGAAATCAAAATCCTAAGCCTGCAGCTCAAGAGGGTGAGGAGCCCAGATTGACACTGTGCAAACAGGACAGCAGCTGGTCTGGAAGTGATGCCCCCTGTGTGAGGTCAGATCAGGAAAGGCTTGAACACTATACCTGAGAAGTTGGGACTTTACCCTGGAGGCCTGTGGTTCTCAAAGTGAGATTGTGGAACCAGCTATGGGAGCATCACCTAGGAACTTAATAGAAATACAAATTCTTCCCACCTCCCTACCTAGTGAATCGGAAACTGTGGGGTGGGGCCTAGCATTTCTGGCTTAATAAGCCTTCCAGGTGATTTTTTTTTTTTTTTTTTGTCTTTTTCGTGACCGGCACTCAGCCAGTGAGTGCACCGGCCATTCTTATATAGGATCCGAACCCGCGGCGGGAGCATCACCGCACTCCCAGCGCTGCACTCTCCCGAGTGCACCACGGGCTCGGCCCCCAGGTGATTTTTTAACAGCTTTATTGAGGTATAACTTACAGACCATATGATTCATTTCTTTCAAAGTGTGCAACTCAGTTATCTTTAGTAAATGTACAGCTGAGCAATCATCTCCACAATCCTATTTTAGAAAAGTTTCCATCACCCCAAAAGATGACTTGGGCCCATTTGTAGTCACTCCCTGTCCCTCCCCAGCCCTGGGCAATAACTAACCTACTTTCTGTCTCTATAGAGTTGCCTTTTCCCTCCAGGTGATTCTGATACAGAATAAGGTTTGAAAACCACCATCTGTGAGCAACAGAGAACCAATAAAGACCAGTAAATTGCAGAATGGCAGCTTTGATTTTCTAGATAACTCTGGAGGCTGAGTGGAAAGACTTGAATGAGGAGACAGCAATCAGAAGACCAGTTAGAGGAAGCTGTTAAAATAATTTAGAGCAGTGGCTCTCAACCTGGGCGACTGTGACCCACAGGGAACACTGGCAATGTCTGAAGACATATTTGGCTGTCACAACTGGGGATGTTATGGCATCTGGTGAGTTGAGTCCAGGGATACTGCTAAGTATCCTACAATGCCCAGGACAGCTCTCACGACAAAGAATTATCAGGCCCAAATGTCAATAGTGCTGAGGTTGATCTAGATGACAATAAGGGGTCAGATTTTGGAGAAACTTCTGAGGCTAAACTAATAGGATTTCTCAGCCAGTTAGATGTTGGATGTGAGGAGAAAGGAGTCAAAAATGAAAGCTTTGAATCTGGAAAACTATGTGGATGGGGGGTGACAGAAACAGGAAATGGAAATGTTGGTGTAACTGAGGGCACAAGGAGACTTTGGGACACTTAAATGGAGATAACTGAGCTTGAAAGAAAGTCTGGGTTAGAGATAAAGATTGGAAAGTGTTCATGTGTAAATGATAGTTAAAGACAAAAGTAGATGAGAACACACAGAGAAAGAAAAGAAAATCATGTGCAGAATAAAATAAATATTTTACAGGACAAGATGAAGGAAAAGCCAGAAATGGAGACTAAGAATGGTCCAAAAACAAGAAAAAAAAAAGGGTCAGAAGCATATCCGTAAAAGCAAAAAAGAGTGTCTCAAGAAGCAGAGGCTGGTCAAGTGTCCAATGCCATAGAGGTCAGGCAAACAATGCAGAGACTTCCACGAAAATTATTTTAAAAAAGAAAAAAGTGTGGGTAGATAGTACCAAGAGCCTCAAATCTTTGCACTTAAAACCTCAAGGACCTCCAAAATCAACTCCATTTGCAAAATAACAAAATAATAATAATAATAAAAGCAGTTACTCTGGGTCATTAGATCTTTGATCTCTTCAACAATAACTTCATTTGCTGCTGTCAACAGCTCGTATTTTCCATCTTTACTCCCTGAGGGATTAAATTCAGAAAGAGGGTTGCCAGGGTCTCCAAAGAAGTCTCCAAGTCTACCATTCTTTCCAGGATATAAGAATCGACTGAAATAGTGGAAAAAAACCCAGTTACACCAGGACTCACTGTTCTTGCTCATCACTTGTGATCACAATGAAATTCAGCAGGAAAACAAAACAAAATCACAACCATTCTGGACCTGCAAGATTCTATAATAAATTTCATTTTTTAAAAATGTATAAAATAGGCAAACTGGCAAACGTGACTCTATCATCCGGAAAATGTGAGGCCATAAAGAGGGTATTAGGTTACAGTCTCCTGAAATGCTTTAGGGTGGTCCCCACTCTTTACTTTCTCAGATTACAATCAGAGGAGATTCACACCAAATTCTAACTTAACTACTAGTTTACCAAGGCACATATTATCTACCCCAGTAATAAAAATCTGGTCCAAGGGTCCCTGAAAAGATTCTCCTAGTGCTTCATGACTCTTTAGGTTATCACATAGAGAACACTTTTGATTTTCTTTTTTGTAGTTTGGTTTTTTTTTTCTGGTGCTGACTGGCATGGGGAACTGAACCCTTGACATTGGTGTTACTAGGCCGTGCTCTAACCAGCCCCAATTGTTTTTTTTAAATGAAAACTTTGACTGTTATCGTTTTTACTAGTATCTTAACCAAACTAGCACCGTCTTTTTCATCCAATTCTGAGAAAAGTGTGTAGTAAGGATGGGAATAGGAACACTTACATGGTGGCCAACAGGCTCTTTCACCCCACCAAACAAAGTAGCCCTAAGCACCAAGAAAATCTGAGAACTATCCACTAGCCTCATATGAAATATATTGGTAACAAGGCTCACTTCTATTTAGTATGACAATTAAGAAACAGAAGGTGCCGGCCCGTGGCTCACTTGGGAGAGTGTGGTGCTGACAACACCAAGTCAAGGGTTAAGATCCCCTTACCGGTCATCTTTAAAAAAAAAAAAAAAGAAAGACACAGAAGAGCTGTACCTTACATGGGGATTTGATTCTACAGTCAGTGCATAATGTGACAAGCAAATATGGTCAAAATTACTCATGAAAAAAATTACTCACTACCATCTTGCAGTGAGTCTAATGCAGCCAGTCCTTACACCAATGTTACATAAGATTACTGTTTCTTCAGCCAAGCATCAAATGGAGTAGTTAGCTTGGGTTTAGAAGCCAATATTATAAGAAACATCCTTATTTCTAAACACCAGAATCACACACAGAGCAGTGAAATAGTCACACCATGAGAGGTACGCAGAGCCAAGACTGGCTGAAGGGAAAACAGAACCGCAACTCCCATCTCCCATCCCACCTGCCCTCTGGGGCAGATACATAATGAGGAGAGAGGTGAGGGGAAGTACCTGCCCAATTTGATAGTTCTTTCACTTTTTTGCCTAGACAATATAGTTCAATCTGTGTAAATTAAATGTGCCATTGTGCAATTCTACCATATATCAACTAATGAGATTTTCAATATTCATACATATCAAAATGTACATGTATTTGTTCTTCAAGCCATGGCTATTGTTCACGGGTACAGAAAAACATTTCTTTCATAACATAGAGTAGAAACAGTACATGCCAATTGGCAGAAAAACCTACAAATGTTAAGCACTGAACAGGAAGAGTAATCATAACGGTCATACCTTTCTTGAATGTGACTTGCTATCACAGCAAGTTTGTTGCAACGATTCATGAATAAATGGGAATTTCCCAGCACCATCACAGCATCTATGCATTTGGATAAAGTAAACTGTTGGAAAAACAGAAGACATTAGGAAAAAAACTAGCTATCCAAGTAACTATGTCAGGTCTTGAAATGACTAGGACTTCATTTAAATTTAGACAATTATTCACTGCTAAAAAATTTGCTCAAGAGCACCCCTTCTCCAAAGCCATAAGAAAAAACTCTTGAAAACTATAGTTTTCTACTTATATATTTCTACATCAGTACGAGTTCCATAAATATTTTCTGCATAACATTTAGGGAATAGCAAACATGTCACATCTTCTGTGATATAATTACTAACAAACTATTGCTACATATGGAGAAGATAATACATACTGAATAAATTGAAGATTTGCAAAAGTTTTCAATTCACTCATTCACTAAGTATGCTAAGCACCCACCATATGCCAGGCAAGGATCCCTTCTTTCATGGAGCCTACATTCTCACAAGTTCTAATACTACTAAGAAACATAAGTGGATATTTTCATAATCTTGGAATAAAGCATGTTTCTCTTAAAGAAAGAAATATTTTAGATAAACAACAAAACACTGATAAATTTCATCCTACTGAAAAATCTTAAATTTATTAAAATTTCTATATAGCAAAAAGTGACACTATAAACAAAAGCAAAAGACAAATAACTGGAAAAAAATACTTGTAATATATGACAAGCAATGGGTTAAACTTTTAATATAAAACGTGTATACAAATCATTAATTTAAACAAACCATGAACACCTAAAGAGAAAAATGGGCAATACCCCAAGGGAGAAATACAAATGGCCATCAAAAATACTAAAAGCAAACTGAGATTACATTGTTTTTGCACATCACGTTGGCAAAAGATAAAATAAGGAAAGACAGGATCTTGTGTTAGTACAAGAAAAAAGGAGTTCTCATATACCACTGATAAGAGTGCAAGCCAAGACAGCCTTCCAGGAGAGTAATAGGGCAACATGAAGTGATGTGCTGGTAAATGTTTATCCACCAGCTACCTAAAAAGCTAGGTATACATATACACAAGTATACAGGTTTATTAAAACTGTTACTGATATAAAGGCTGTGTAGCACACAATTTACAAACAATAATGAAATATACAATACTCGTTATAGTAAATCCCATATAGGCATTTGATTCTCATAGAATGCCTATGTTGGTTTTTGCTGAATTCTTGTCTTCATAGCCAACCTACGGTTTCAATTGAAAAACAAGTGTAGTTCTGACATGAATATTGGGTGTGTTGCCATAAAAAGGAACTAAGACCAAATACATATAGCAAGGATTTATTGAGCCAATATGACTACTGCAACCGGGGAAACACACAGATGAGGTCACCCTGAAAATGTGTTTCAAAGAGGGCCAGCAGAACTTAACATTTTATAATCACAAGAAGAGGGAAGGGTCAAAGGAGAGAGAAAGAAAGCCTTTTCTAAATACTTCATCAGGCTTTCTATTAGTCATACATGAAATATACATTTGGGATTATTACTAGGTTATGACTACATTCAGAGATCAAGGGTAATAAGAAGTGTTCTAGGTTATTTTATGGCTTTCTAGAGCCATGATGGCTGCTTCTAAGTAAAATGGTCTTATGATAACGTTTTCCAGGACATAAACATAGATGCAAAAATCCTCAACAAAATATTAGCAAACTGAATCCAAGTGGAGCTTATTCTAGGTATGCAAGGCTGGTTCAATATTAGAAAATAAATCAGTCAATGACAGGCTAAAACGAAATATCATTAATTGATGCAGCAGAAGCATTTGACAAAATTTGACATCTATTCATGATAAAAATCTCTAAGAAAATCAGGAAGAGAATTTCCTCAACTTGATAAACAGCATCTGCCAAAAAACCCTACAGTTAACATTATACTTACTGGTGAACACTGAATGCTTAATATTCTGAGCACTGAATGTTCCATAAGATCAGGAACAAGGTGAGGATTTCTGCTCTCACCCCTCTTATTCAACATAGTACTCAACACTCTAATCAGCACAATAAAGTAAGAAAAGGCACATGGATTGGAAAGGAAAAAATAAAACTGCCTATCTGCAGATAGGACTATCCATGTAGAAAATCTCAATGAATCTATAATAACACTGCTAGAACTAATCAGTGAGTTCAGCAAGGTTGTAGGACAGGGGATTAACACACAAAAATCACATTTCTATATTCTATATGCTAACACCAAGCACAGAAACCAAAATTAAAAACACAATTCTCATTTAATTAAACACAATTCTCTCAAAATAAAAGAGAAATATTTAAATAAATAAATATAAATTTAACAAAATATGTACAGGACTCATCTGATAAAACCTATAACACACTAATAAAATAAATCAAAGATGTAAATAAATGAAGAGTCAAACAATTATCCCTGGGTATCCCCAGGGGATTGGTTCCAGGAACCCCCTCCCCCTGCTCCCCTTGGATATCTAAATCCAAGGATGATCAAGTCCCTTACACAAAATGGCACAGTATTTGCATATAACCCACACATATCCTTTCGTATACTTCAAATCATCTCTAGATTTTTGTAATATCTAATAAAATGTAAAGCTTTGTAAACAGTTGTATTATTGTATTTTTATTCGTGTTTTTTTTTACTGGTTTTTTTTTTTAGTTGTTTTTTTTCCCCAATATTTTCAGTCCATGGCTGGTTAAATCCGCAGATATGGAGGATCAACTGTACTATGTTTGTGGATTAGAAACTCAATGTAGCAAAGCTGTTAATTCACCAAATTGATTAACAGGTTTGATACAATTCCTTTCAAAATCTCAGCAAGATTTTCGTAGAAATAGACAAGCTTATTCCTTTCCTATGGAAAGAAAAAGGAACTGGAATAGTTAAAATAATTTTGAAAAAGAAGAATAAAGTAAGGTGAGTCAATCTACCAGATTTCAAGACTTTCTATATAGCTATAGTATTCAAGACTGTGTTGTACTGGTGGAGGTATAGACACATAGCTCAATGGAACAGATAGAGAATCTAGACATAAATCCACATATATATGCCCAATTGATTTTTGATAAAAATACAAAAGTTAGCACCAGCCGGTGGCTCACTTGGGAGAGAGTGGTGCTGATAACACCAAGGCCACAGGTTAGGATCCCTATACAGGGATGGCCGGTTGGTTCACTTGGGAGAGCGCGGTGCTGACAACACCAAGTCAGGGGTTAAGATCCCCTTACTGGTCATCTTTTATTAAAAAAAAAAAAAAAAAAAAAAGATAAAAAAGCAATTCAACAGAGAAGAAATCATCTTTTCGACGAATAGTGCTGGAACAATCGGACATCCACAGGCAAAAGAAAATAAACCTCAAACTAAACCTTAGCTTATTAAAAAATTAACTCGGGCCGAGCCCGTGGCGCACTCGGGAGAGTGCGGCGCTGGCTCCCACCGTGGGTTCGGATCCTATATAGGAATGGCCCGTGCACTCACTGGCTGAGTGCCGGTCACGAAAAAGACAAAAAAAAAAAAAAAAAACCTGAAAATGGATTATGGATTTAAATACAAAACTTTTTCACTGAAGACATGGGCGAAAATCTTCAAGACCTAGGGCTAGGTGAATAGTTCTTATATTTTAGCACCAAAAGCATGATCCAGATTTTTTTTTTTAAATCAATAAACTGAACTTCACCAAAAAAAAAACTTTTTGCTCTGTGAAAGACCCTCTTAAGAGGATAAAAAGACAAGCTAAAAACTGGAAAAAAAAATTTGCAAACCACGTATCTGACAAAGTACTTGTATCTAGAATATATAAAGAAATCTCAAAATGTAGCAGTAAAAAAAAAAAAAAAAAAAAAAACCAAAATCATACAATTAGAAAATAGACAAATCATATGAAAAGACATTTCACCAAACAGGCTATTCACATGCTTGTAAAGGCAAAACAAGTACAAGGAGCAGTACAATGGATCTCCTTTGTGGTGAGGGAAAATTTGTAAGTCTTGATTGTGGTGGGAGTTACACAAAACTACACGTGCAACACAACTGCACAGAACTATACACACACCCACAAATAAGCACATGTAAAATTTGTGATATGAATAAAGTCTGTAGATTGTACATATAGTTTCGATATTGTACTATAGTCACGTAAGATGTTACTGCTGGGGGAAGGTGAGGGAAGGGTACATGGACCTCTCTGTGCCTATGAGTTTCCTATGAGTCCTTAAGTATTTAAAAATGAAATATTCCCAAATAGAAAGTTATTTTTAAAAGACTGTATATTATATTGAATCAATATATGAAATGTCCAGAAAAGGCAATACAGAGACAGAAAACAGATCAGTGGTTGCCTGCAGCTTGGGGTGGAGGCAGGAATTGACTACAAACAGGCACGAGGGGACTTTACGGGGTTACAGAAATGTTCTAAAACAGACTTATGGTGCTGGTTACACAATTTTATAAATTTACTAAAAAATCATTGAATTGTACATTGTAATGGGTGAATTTTATAATATGAACATTATACCTTGATAAAGCTGTTTTTTAAAAAAGCAATATAAACATACACTCAGTTAAACCAGAATTACCCAAAGGCCACCTCAAACAGTCTTACCTGAGATTCCTTTAATGCTTGCTTTCCCCACCAAATTGGATTGGTATCAACTATGATAACCAGAAGATTCAATTCATCTTCTGAAAGTATTAACAAGAAATAAATTAAAAACATTAGCCTCATGAAAAGGAATCAAAGCTAACATTCCCAATTCATAAATTAAATCCAGAGTAAACACTATTAAATGTCTTTAAATGTTTATCATCCCACAACCACAAAATTAATAGAAGGCCAAGTTCTTTCAAGGATTTAAAGCTCCCAGGACCCTTAGCAAGCTCTTAGCCTGCTTCCTATAATGTACTGCATCTTCCACGCACCAGAACATAAACTCCGCAAGGGTGGGAATTTTTGTCTGTTTTGTTCACTGCTTATCCTCAGCTCCTAGCATATAGCAGATGATGAATAAATATCTACTTAATGAACCCACATATATTTGCATTTTAAATGCATGCTCAAGGACAGAGGCCCTGTCTCCTATATCAGGATAATCCCCACCCCATGTTTGATTTCTTGCACATTCAAATCCTAGTTACTCTTCAAGGCCCCAAAACAATGCCACTTTTTTCTTCCAGTGGGAGGTCACAGCTTCCCCATATCAGGGTAATGGGAATACCAGCTTCTGCTGCATCAGGCACTGGCATCTGTAACTCACAATCCCTCCATCCTGACAACAAGCCAGCAAGGGACATATTATTGCCATCTTTCATCAGTTATGAGATGTAATCCCCCACTTTTTTTCCCCACATTTAACAGCTGCTGAAATCCAGATGGTATCTTATTATTAAAACTGGCAGCATTTTTTCTTTCTTAGGGGTACATTAAACAAGGGCACATTTCTTAATCAATACTGTCTTAGATAAGATGACATATGGTAGTATTCCTAGTCTGCAAATGAAAGTAATTTCCCTAACTTACACAGCCTGCTACCAAGTGGGATGATTTGCAAAAATCATCATGTAAATCACAAAACAAAGTGCCTAGCTCAGAAGCTGCATTTAACTATCTCTGCCACAGGCCCTCACACCCCTATCTATAGCCCTTAAGCCTTCAGCCTTATTCTCAGTGCCCCATCTCATATCAGGCCCCATCCCACAATTCTCGGGGCCATCCATTCTTTGCTACCACTAAGTACTGCCTGTCAGTCGGAAGAGGTGTGTATCATTCACATGCAATGTCCCTGTTGATTTCCTCCTTTGGGTCTCTACCTCATTTACAGACAGAGGCAATGCCAGGGCTGCCTTTCTCACAGGGTAGTGATAAGGCTTAAAACCGATAAAGGGATTATTGTCAACTGTTACAGCCCTGTAAAGGGTCTCCCTGTCTCTCTCTTTTTTTTTTTTTTGGCAACTGGCCTGTATGGGGATGAGCCAACAGGCCAGACCTCTTTGTATTTTCGCTCCTCACAGTCCACTTTCCACACAGCAGCCAAAGTATCTTTTAAAATTGTAAATCAAGGGCCGGCCTGTGGCTCACTTGGGAGAGTGTGGTGCTGATAACACCAAGGCCGCGGGTTCAGATCTCTATATAGGGATGGCGGGTTGGCTCACTTGGGAGAGCGTGGTGCCGACAACACCAAGTCAAGGGTTAAGATCCCCTTACTGGTCATCTTTAAAAAAAAAAAAAAATTGTAAATCAGATCATAACACTTCCTTGCTTAAAACCCTACAACAGCTTTATATTACACTTCAAAAAATAAAGCTCAACCTCTTTATCGTGGCCCACAAGGCCCTGCATGACCTACAACGAGCTAGCCCTCTGATCTCACTCCTCTAGCTCATTTTGCTTCCACCACCCTGGTCTCCTTTCTCTTCCTTTCAGACAGCAAGCTCTGTAACTGGCAATTTAATATGTGAATGAAAGCCTTTCCCCGCTCTCCCATTCTCTACTCTCAGGCTCTCCACTTCCGTATTCCCAGTGTAATGTGGTGGCTGGGCCCGCCACAGGGCCTTTGCACTTAAAATGCACTTCCCCTGGAACTTCTCATAGTCATTCAAGTCTTAGTTTCAATATTTCGCTCTTTCCTGGACTCCTGTCTTCAGGAGCTGGTCCTCAATCATCCCCTAGTAACAATCTACCACACCATCCTATTAGATCGTCTTCACAGCTCGACACTCTTTGAAATTATTTTTATTTCCTTGCCGATTGTCTGTCTCGCCCACTAGACTGTCACCTCCACGAGGGACCCTGCCTGTCATGTTCTCTGCCGTATTCCCCAGGGCAGAAACTAATGGCTGGCACACAGCAGGCGATCCCAGAACATTTACTGAATGAATTAACGGATACAGACGCTACTCCTCTAAAGACCAAACAAATTCCACCCAGCCCAAAAGATACACTCCATTTGGCCGCTCCTGGCCGGGCCAAGTCCGTCCAACCCTGGTGTCGGGGTCCCACCTCCGCTGCCCTCACCGTCTGAGACCATGGCTGCCCTGGCTCCTCAGCGAAGAGCAGATAGCGGCGAAGCGAGCGTCTCCGACGCCGCGCACCCCGACTTCCGGCGCCGTCTTGTCATGCGCGAGGTGGTTTGGCCCGGGCCGCTCGCCGTACTCTCGGCCCCGCCCCCAAGGCGACGGAAGTGGGGTGTGGAGGTGTGTTCTACGCTGTCAGTGTCGGTGGCTCGCAAGTCGGAGCGGTCACCGGACTTACCGAGGCAGAGCGGGCGTCCTCTGAACCCTCGAGCTCGGCGGTCCGGAAGCCACCATGGACAACAAGGGTAAATTGGGACGGGCCATGGCTGCTGAGCCTAAAGCGGAGCCGCTCAGGGGTCCCCACAACCTCCCGTGCCTAGGCTGTGCTCTGGGAGAGGTCGCTTTCTAAGCTCGGGTTGCTAGGCTGGATGTGTTTTCTCTAGTCACGACTGAATCCCCCTCGCCGCTCCCGTATCTAGGGGATGGGCCCCGAGAGTATCCGCAGGCCCCACTCCCCGCCCTCCGCACCACGCTCTTTCCCAGTGCCTTCATCCAAAAAAGTGAGACTTTTCGGACGGAGTGTGTAGGCCTTGATTTCCTTATACTTGAAGTAGGAATAGGACTCCCTGCCCTGTTGGATTTGTTACTAGAATTAAAAGAAGAAGGCGTATTTGATGTGCTCGTCTAGTATGGTTATCAAGGTGTTTTATTAAGTGAAAAACAAAGTGCAAACTAATATAACACCTTTCATGTAAAAAAATAAAGGGTGTGAGTGGAACTCTACTTATACATGTATGTGTATATACGAGTATGTGTATGAGAGTAGACTTGAATCAGCATAGACTGTCTGGAAGTGTACAGGAGAAATTGGTAAGGTGAGTTGTCTCTGGGATGTCTCAGAACATAGGGCCTAGAAGAATGACTTTTCATTGTCATTTAGTAGAGCTTAAATTTTATGTCTTGGTACACTGACAGCTTTTTCAGAATAGAAAACAGATCTTCCAAACAGTAAAGTAGCGTCATCTCTATTCCCATCAACATTTATCATGTCCCTGAAACCAAATACCCTGAAAAGAAAATACAGTATTTTTAAAATTATTTTGCTTTTTAAGGTCGACAATTATTAACAAACTCTTTAGCCTTAAATCCTGTGAAATGAACTTGATGAATCACTTTTTTCTCCCTTCCCAGAGTTAATTAAATACTTTAAGTCTCAGATGAAAGATGATCGTGACATAGCCTCAGCAGTGGCTGCCATCCGGACTTTGCTGGAGTTCTTGAAGAGAGATAAAGGTAAAGAAGGTCCTTCTTGAACACTCTCGGCCTTAGGAAATTTTTCTAATGGCTGCTGGAAATGTAGAAAGTGAGATGCATGTTGCCTACAGAAGGTAATGCGGTCCTAGGCTCAGCTTTTGCCTTCATTTCATGTCTTTCAACCCGGATAGAGTCCTCAAATTATCATCCAAAGGGTTTCATAAATAAAATGTGCTTAGAATAAAGAGTGACCATTTTATACTGAGTTAACCGTGAAGCTTAAATTGCAGCAATAGTTCAACTTTACAAGTATTTATTGAGCTTCTGCCTTGTGCCAGATTCTGTGCAGATGCTACAGAGAATGTTCAGAATAAATTCTGGTATTAATATTCATTGTGATCTACTAATTCAACATTCTAAATGTAAGCATTTGGGTATAGCATGACATTTGCATAAGCAAAATAATAATAATGAAGCAGGCTTCTTTAATCTGAAGGCATGTGTCTCTAAGACCACCTTCAGTGTCTTCCCATTGTACTTACAACAACATTCGAACACCTTAGTCTCACCTACACTGCTTTGCAGACCTCATCTGCCACTGCTACTTGATTGCCTTCCATGTTGTCCCTCAGTGAACTGTGCTTCAGCTGTGCTGGCCTCTCTTTGTTTCTCATACCAAGTTTGTTCCCGTCTTGGGGCCTTTGCATTGTTATAGTCTGCCCCTGGATCCTTTCCTACTCAGGTCTCAGTTTGAATGGCCCTCACTCCAAAACGCCATCCCTGTTAAGTAGCTCCACCTTGCTCACTATTCTGCTTTTTTTTTGTCTTTATTATAGTCTGTAACTCACTTATTTCTTTGTGTGCTTGTTTATTGTCTGCCTCATCCACTAGAAAGGGAGCTCCACTAAAACAGAGCCCTATCTGTCTTGTTCACTGATGTATCCATAGCACCTGGAACAGTGCCTGGCTTACAGTGTGCATCCAGTAAATATTCATTGAATGAATGAGTGAATGAATTAATTCATTAATTGCAGACCCAGGATGGGGCTTTGATACTAAAATGAACATCTCATTCCTTGTTTGATCATTTCAGGAGAGACAATCCAGGGCCTGAGAGCAAACCTCACCAGTGCCATAGAAACCCTGTGTGGCGTGGACTCCTCTGTGGCAGTTTCCTCTGGCGGGGAGCTCTTCCTTCGCTTCATTAGCCTTACCTCCCTGGAATACTCTGTAAGCCACTGCCCTCCCCCAGGTTACCTTTCCACTTCTGTTTGGCTACAGATATCCTCACCTTTATCTGGATCTTTCCTTTGCCCTTATTTTACTCTTTTCTTCCTAGGATTACTCCAAATGTAAAAAGATCATGATTGAACGGGGAGAGCTTTTTCTCAGGAGAATATCACTGTCAAGAAATAAAATTGCAGATCTGTGCCATACTTTCATCAAAGATGGGACGGTGAGTAGATATCCATCATGTGTGATAATTAGGACCAAGGACTTTACAGTCAGACTATCTGAGGTAAAATCCTGACTGTGCCACTTACTGACTGTGCAACCTTGGACAAGTTACTTAACCTCTCTGTACTACAGTTTTCTCATCTGTTAAATAAGGGTAATAATAATACCTACCTCATAGAGTTATAGTAAGGATTAAACTAGATGTATGTGTAAGGGCTCAGCACTATGCCTGGCACATAGTAAGTGCTATATGAGTATAAATATAGGTATTATTATAGATGGTTGTCATTGTAAACAGGCAGAGAAAAACACTGGGACAGCATGGATGATTGATTTAATGAGACGTTTACTAAAGAAGTACCTGTACATTTATTATTGAATATACAGTAAATTAATCTGAATTATATCAACACAACAGCTTCATCAGCCTTACCACCCTGGAATTAAGACTGTTTTTCCCACAAAGGTTAGCACTGGATGGAGGTTTTCTTTTTAGCTTCCTTTCAGATGCTCTTGCAGTGATGTAGGCTGCCAAATGTTTATAAGTGAGGAAAGACAGGAGCCGCAAGTTAAGCCAGTCTCCCAGCAAAGGGGTAATAAAACTTTTAGAAGTCTCTCCCACCAGCATATGTCCTTTGTGCCACCTTAGTCTACACCGACCATAAAATTACTGACTTGCATTTTGACTTTTAAAAGTGCATCCTCTGTTTTATTACCCCCTTCCCAACCTTTGAAGTATGTCATTGAATAAATGACATAATGGATGTGAGTGGAACTTGCACAAAAACCAGTTACAAACAAAGCCTTTTCTGGCCAAGTGGAGGCAAGGTTGTGCCTGCCTCTCACTGAAACGCTTTCCATCCTCAGACTCGCTGTGCTGTCAGGACTCTGCAGGTCCCATTTGCTCTAGTGCAGTGTAATGTGTGCGTATGCTACCTGCATTTGAACATGCAGATGAATCACCTGGGGGCCTGATTAAATGCAGATTTGGATTCAATAGTTCTGGGGTAGGGCCTGAGAACCTGTGTTTCTAGTAAGCTCTCAGGTGAGGCTCAGAAAGGAGCTAGGGAGCTGTGTCCATATTCTTGCATTAGACAGTCCTCTTCATTCTTCCTGAGAACAGAGATTATATATAAGTGTCTACAAATTGTATCTGCACCACAAATATGTTATGTTTATCCCAGTGTTTATAAATTTTTACAAATTAGCCAACATTCAACATTGGCTCCTCTAGAAAAGTCAGATGACCTGGCAACAGTAGAGCACATGATGACAGCTGGAGCTGAGGGGCACTGGTCCCTTTAGCTTTTCTTTTTTGCCGCTGGCCCTCCTGGCCCACTGCACTGACATATGCCACCTGCCTGGTGCCTGAAGGTCCAGGTGTGCAAATTGAGTCTTGGAAATAGGGAAACCAACCCAAAAGAGCTTCCTAGAGCCTTCAGATATTTAGGCTTTTTGTGAGTAGCACAGCGTGAGTTCCACTTCTGCACCTGCTATGGGAATGGAGACCCATACTGTAGTCCTCTGTCAGAAGCTTTGTCCGCTTGTAGGTGGGCTTGAAACTCAGTGTACTATCAAGGTCTCCTTTCTGATTGTAGTTGACGTGTAAGAAAGCATACAGAGAAATTTAGGGTCCCAGGAACAGGCATTCCAGCGCAGACAGTATGGGTGATCGCCAGGGAACCTGCCCCTTTGATGAAGTGTTCTTGGTCCACAGAGAATATTGACTCACGCCTACTCCAGAGTGGTCCTGAGAGTCCTGGAAGCAGCCGTGGCAGCCAAGAAGCGTTTCAGTGTGTACATTACAGAGTCACAGCCTGATTTATCAGGGCAAGTACCTTTCCATTTGGCTAAGTCCCAGCTGCCATTTTGAAGAGCAAACTGAGAATTAGAACCCATTGTAATAGGAACCAGAATGTGCCCCTCCATTTGCCATACAGTCAGCATTGCTTTTGATTGTGCCGGTTCCTGCCCCTGGAAGAAAAATCACTGTGCATTTGCAGTAGGTCACAGGACAGGATTTAGCATTTTTATTTAAATAATTAAATCAAAGGAACAGCAAGAGATTGTGTTGATGAAAAGTTTTTATCAAGGAATAGATAATTCACGTCCCCATCTCTCCAGAAGATAATAAAAGCAAAACTTTTTTTTTTTCTAAATTTGTATCTCTTACCCAGAGTCCCTAAGAGTATAGTTTTCCTAAAATGCATACCTCTTTCTAAAGAATCCAAATTCTTGTTTTCTTAGTCCAAAGTCTTGGGATCTACCCCTCAGTCCATTAGTATTAACTGTTTCAAGCTAACGTGATTTATCACTCTCCAAATTAAGTGACTCATCAGATATCACTTTGGGGCTTTCTTGGACTTTCTCTAATGTTCTCAAAATGTCTTCTTCAGTAAGAAAATGGCCAAAGCCCTCTGCCACCTCAACGTACCTGTCACTGTGGTGCTGGATGCTGCTGTTGGGTAAGTGCCCGTCTTCCCTGGTCATGATCACCTTTCCTTGCCCATCCCCCGGGATGGCTCAGAGCAGGCTTTTCAGATTAAAGGTTTGAATCCCATCATAAAAATGCACTGGTAGCATCCCATCTCTTAATTAATAGTTGCCTTACACCTGCAGGCTCATTATGAGGTCTCCATAGTGTACGCAGAAGACAGGGCTGTGGGATATCACGGACACAAGTGTTAGTATATTTTAAGAGCAAGGTGCAAAGGTCTGTTGGGGTCAGCAGTTAGGGTAATTAGTGCTGTCTCTTCATCCAAAGCCATGGATTGTCCTCAGTGACATACTGGGGTGCTTTGTTTCACCCATGCAACTTCTCTCCTAAAACCGAGGTCACATGTTCATTCCTTGGACTGTCTGTGTATTTCACAAAACAGGAGTAAGCTCTTGGAAAGAAAACACATAATGACAGACAGTTAAGGAAATCAGAAATGTGTTCAAGAGAAAACATTTAGAGGAATTCTACTAATTCATCATTTTAAAAGGTAAATCATATTCGGATCCCTGTACCAGCCAGCCACCAAAAAAACAAAAAGTAAATTGTCCTCCTACTAGAAAGATTCTTAAATCACATAACACTTTTTCCAACTTCAGATCACATCAGGTTTTTAGATTTCCATTTTGTTTGTATTGAAGTAGAACATTAGTAAGATGAACACTGTATCAAGCAATTCTTGCTTCATTACACACATATGTATGTGCATGTACTGGGTAGCAGTGTGTGGGGTTGTGATCAAAAAAGTTTTAATGCCCCTGAAAACAACTGGTAACAAATGCCAGGGGCTGATCATCTCATGTTAAGAACTTTTTTGAAGAAAGGTAGCTATGGGAGGAATTTACTGTGATGAAAATGGAATATTAATCTTTGCAGATGATGAGGCTGCTAACAAGAGCCAAGAAAACAGCATAAAAAGGTGTTTTTTTTGTTGTTGTTTTTTTAATTTCCTTAGCTATATCATGGAGAAAGTAGATCTTGTCATAGTTGGTGCTGAAGGAGTTGTTGAAAACGGAGGAATTATTAACAAGGTAGGACATCAGTTCTCCCAATTCCTTGCCCAAGACATGGGGATGTTTTTCTGACCAAGAACACCAAAGCAGTATTGTATATTACAGTTCACTCTTCTCCTAAGCTTGTTTAGCTTCATGACCTCATCATGGTACTGAAATGTGGCCCAATTCCATAAGCCACTGCAGTGGTCAACAAGAATTTGTTCAAATTTCCTTCTCTGGAGATTGATCTGTGTAAATTAAGACAATGTAATTTATATTTACTCAAAATGGGCTTTAATTGAAATTGAAGTTTGTCTGGTTTTTGTTTTCATTTCAATTGAGCATATTTGACCTCAATATAGTATTTTATTTCAATTTCTCTATTGCTTAACTTGGAAAAGGTTTCACGAAAGTTTTTTGTTGTTGCAGTAAAATATACATAAAATTTGCCATTTTAAACATATTTAAGTGTACAATTCAGTGGCATTAAGGACATTCACATTGTTGTTACCATCACCACTGTCTGTTTTCAAAACTTATTCTTCCCAAACAAATTCTACCCATTAAATACTAACTCCCATTCCCTCTCCCCCCAGCCTGTGGTCACCTCTATTCTACTTTCTGTCTCTGATTTTACCTATTCTAGGTACCTCAAAAAATGGAGTCATATATTTGTCTTTTTGAGTCTGACATGTTTCACTTAGCACAATGTTTTCAAGGTTCATCCAAGTTGTAGCTTGTGTCAGAACATCATTCCTTTTTATTGCTGAATAATATTCCATTGTATGGATAGACCACATTTTGTTTATCCATTCAAATCTTGATGGATACTTGGGTTGTTTCTATCTTTTGGATTTTGTAAATAATGCTGTTATGAACATTGACATCTAAGTATATGAGTCCCTGTTTTCAATTCTTTTGCATATATACCTAGTAGTATAATTGCTATGTCATATAACTGTATATTTAGTTTTCCGAGGAACTGCCAAACTGATTTCCACAAAGGTTGCATGCACCGTTTTACATTCCCACCACCAATATACAAGGGTTCCAATTTCTCTACACCCTCACCAACACTTGGTTTTTTTAAAATTATAGATATCCTAAGAGGTGTGAAGTGATTTCATTGTGGTTTTGACTTACATTTCCCTAATTAATGATGTTGAGCATCTTTTCATGTGCTCAGTGTCCATTTGTATATCTTTGGAGAAATATCTATTGTTTTCTTTTTTAAGTCTGCTTTGATTCCAAAGACAGAATTACGTATATTTGTTTATACACTTTCTGTTGTTTCCACTTCGAATGTGCTATAAGAGCTCATCCTTCTCCATTTTCTCTGACTTCCCAGATTGGAACCAACCAGATGGCTGTGTGTGCCAAAGCACAGAACAAGCCATTTTATGTGGTCGCAGAAAGTTTCAAGTTTGTACGGCTTTTCCCACTAAACCAGCAAGACGTCCCAGATAAGTTTAAGGCAAGAGTTTTACATATTTGAAGAGGTACTTGAGTCTAAACTGAAACCTTTGAAAAACTGCAGGGCTAATAACAATGTGCCAGTAAGTTGTTCACTTCCCATTGCTATTTTCTCCAACAGAGATTAATTGGTGGTGTTGAACTTGGACTCACATTTGTCCCCAGAATCAGTTTTCAGTCTCTCCATCACTTCAGTAGCACTGTAAGAGGGTACTTCAAAAAGTTCATGGAAAAATAGAGTTGAAAGATAATACCAATCTTTCCATGAATTTTTTGAAGTATCCTCATATATGAGCTGAGAGGAGGCAGGGAAGCTGGTGGTGAAGAGTCCATGCTTTGAAATCAAGTATTTGGGCTCAGCTCCCATCTCCACCATGTATGAACCATGTGCCCCCAGACAAGTCCTTTCATTGTTATCATCTCCGAACTTCAGTTTATCTGTAAAATGGGATAGTATTACCTGGTTTATGAAGATCCTGTGATAATCCATGGGAAGGGCTTAGCACGGTGCCAGGCACCAAATGGCAAGCTCTCTGTAGTTACTCTAAATTGTTACCTTGAGGGGTCTGGCGGAGTTAATCCAGCACACAAACGAGGGGATGTGAGTTTAGGTTTTTCATTATACTTACGGATGTTGGCCATTATGCCACAGTGATCTGGCTCACTCCATGTTCCAGCTTATGCCATGATCTGGCTCATGGGAGCAACTCTGCCCCCCTTGCCAGTGTGTGACGGCTGGCTTCTCCCCATGTCCAGAGAGCAGTCTCAGGTATTATCACACTAACTGCTCAAGCCGAGGCCTCGCCAGTTCAGAGCCCTAGACGTGCAGGTGGACTAACATATGCTCTTCTTTCTTCAGTATAAGGCAAATACCCTCAAGTCTGTGCAGACGGGACAAGACCTCAAAGAGGAGCATCCATGGGTCGACTACACCTCCCCTTCCTTAATCACCTTGCTGTTTACAGACCTGGGTGTGTTGACGCCCTCAGCAGTCAGTGATGAACTCATCAAGCTCTATCTATAACCTCTGGGTCCTCTCCCATCAGCGTACAGCTCACAGAGTTGGGGCAGGCAAGTGGTCTCTTGACCCCCAGTGAGTGCAGCCAAAACTGAATTGTTTTTTAATGAAGGTTTATGGCTAAAGACAAAACCATAAATCTTGGAGAATCTTTTTTACTAATCTCAGCCTCATCTAAAAGGTGTTCATGGTTCTAAAACCCAACCTAAATTTTGTGCTTTCAGTTTCTAGAAACTTTCATTCATTTTCAGTTTCCAGAAATAACAAGTTCAGTTACTAGCCATGAAGACAGAAGATGTACCCAAGTCCACCTCCCTTCATCTTCCCCTGCACTTCATACTGATTTGCCAAAAGCATCAATGAAAGATGCCAAAAAGCAGGTGTTCCTAACAGCAGCCAGGCACCTCTGCAATAAATGACTAACAGCTGGCCAGGAAACCCTTTCCATATGGTGCCTTGTAGGAAAAGCAAGAAACATTTGCTAAATTTGCATCTGGCTTACAGATAGAGTAGAGGCTGTATGGAGAGAACACAAGGAAGGCAGAAACAGCATTTAGCAGTTGTACCCTTCATGGCTTACCACTTATAAAGATGCCTTCTGGAATATTTGTAAACTTAGGTTCTGTATCTGTAAAAGATGTGAGTTTCCTTTAAACGTGTTTGGGTCCTAAACAGCTTTTTAAAATTATACTTGGGAACCAATTCAGCATCTTTTCAAATAAATTATATGAAAGATTTTGATATGATGTTGCATTAATATTGCAAGCTGACCCAGGCCCAAAACATTGGCCATCTTGGTGAAAACACTATGCAGCCACATTCACATGCTTAAGACTCAAAGTTTCTCTCCCAGAATATGACTTCCTCTGTTTTTCAGATACTCACCAATAAAACAGTACTGGGGACTATTCTTAAGAAAGAAACACCTCAGCCCATTAGCCATTCTGCAGGTGCTCTGTGCTGGGCATCAAAGAATAACTGAAGTCTGGGGACAGGACACCCTGGGAGACTAGGTGCCTGAAAATATTAAGGAACTTTAAAAAGCATAAAGTCAACACTTCAGGATCTTTAAGAATTAAGTATAAAATAACCTTAGAAAAAATCAGGTCTTTAATTATAAGTGACCCATCAAAATAAATAGACATATACTATTTACACTCAAATAATTTTACATTTTCTTCCGTTAGAATTCAAGACTGGTATGTTTTTAGTAAAATATTCACAAGTATGAAAGCCCCTAATTTCTCCCCACTCTGAAAGGATAGCTTTCAGGAACTGATTCTTCTCAGATGTCTCCTAAAGTAAAAGCAAATGGAAGAGCTGTCCACCAAGTTCAGGGCCAGCTGTGTCCTGGTACACATTAGAGGCACTGGAATCAGCAGTCATCCTCCAAATCTGAGATCCCTATATCTGCTGTCTTGATAGCTCTTTTGCCACTTGTCAACAGCCCCTTCTCAAATTCTTCTTCAGTAATTTTGCCTTTTTTAAGCTTTTTTAAGAGCCTTGTGTCATTGAGAAGTTCCTCCATGTCCTCCTCTTCAATATCAGAGCCCTAAGTGCAGAAGAAAACAAACTACTGAATTTCTCAGCAACAGTGTTCTAATCAAACCAGCAATTTTTAATCAGGAACTATAAGCTTTTTTTTTTTTTTAAAGATGACCGGTAAGGGGATCTTAACCCTTGACTTGGTGTTGGCAGCACCACGCTCAGCCAGTGAGCGAACCGGCCATCTGTATATGGGATCCGAACCCGGGGCCTTGGTGTTATCAGCACCGCACTCTCCCGAGTGAGCCACGGGCCGGCCCAGAACTATAAGCTTTTTAATCAGGAACTGTAAGCTCTCAGATCAGCTTTCACAAATATAGTAAGTTCCCCACTCTAGTTGCCAACATAATATAAAAATTTGAAAGCCCCACACAATTCCTATTAAAAGATTCTATTACAATATAATCTGTTCAGAATTCTAAGTTGAAAATCTTTTTTTATTGAGACATAGTTGATTGTATGTATCCATGGGGAACAGCACTGAATATCCATATCCATGTGCAATATGTGATGCTCAAATCAGGGTAATAGTATATTCAACACTACACAACGTAATCACTTTTTGTGGCCCTTTACGAATTATTGAAATTTAGGTAATAAGGAAAACTGCAAACTTTACCTCTTCTCTTTTCCTTTTTTCATTCATCTTTTTCTTCTTTTCCTTTTTGGCCTTCTGCTTCGACCAAGCTTTATTTTTTATGAATTTTCTTCTCCCTTCATTTTCTGTTTTCTCTTTTCTTTGTTGCTCTAACATTTTCTGCCTCTGTTTCTCTCTAATTTTATCTTTAAATGGAATCGTGTCTGTGTTAACATCCACGGGCATGAAATCTGGAAAGTGCTTTCCTCTCAGCTCTGGCATCCTGGGCAGCCTCAGCAGGGCAAAACCTCGAGCAAGACTAGCAAAATCAAGATCTAATTAAATCAAAACATCAGAGTTAGCACACCAAAAATATGATAAAGACCAACAGTGGAAGATTCCTGATAATTCATATCTTTCTAACTAAAGGATTCAATGAATTCATTTTAGAATTAAAATAATTACATTTTTACAAGGCAAAAAGGAATATTCAGCAGGCAGTGGCCAGTTTATTCTGTCTACTCAAAGCCTAGGAAGACTTCCTTTTAAATGTTAAGAAAACATTAACTCTGACATATTTCTAACACTTTTTCTAAGAAAAAGCAATTTCATACTTGTAAGACCATCAGAGAGTTGAGATGGAGATACAATTATATGAAGAAAAAGTCCAACTTACCCTTTAATCTGAAGATCAGGTTGCATTCGTGCTTTGCATAAGCCTGGATGTATGACACAAAAGCTTTCATGCCCTTTTCAAACATAGCTCTGTCAGTCAGGGCCATGGACTTGAGCTTTGGCAGAAGGTCCACTGTGTTTTTCTGGAGTTTCATCTCCTGCAGGGGGCACTGCACAGACACGACATTCTTACCCTCTCTGGCTGGCATTAGGTCACCCCCAAGTCTTCCCCATTACAGCCAGTGCCAATAAAACCAAAGGCAAAAATTTTTCATCTTATTTTGATTTACTTTGTTTTGTTGGCTGGCTAGTACAGAGATCCAAACTCTTGACCTTGTTGTTATAATACCATGCTCTAACCAACTGAGCTAACCAGCCAGCCCATAACAACTCATTTTAATCTTAAATCAGAGACCTATAGCCCAAATCCTTCTCAAATACTTCATTTGATCTGAAAGTGTTTTGAATCTTTAAAAGAAAATTTACAAATCAAATTTCACATGATAATCCTGATTTGGTAGGAGAGTATGGCAACACGGGTCCCTGTTCACAAGTAGCAACCCTTGCCTGGGAACCAAAGTGCTGCCCCACAGAAGAGGCTAGAGGAGACCTAAAGCCGCCAAGGTCCAGCACTGACACCAGCAGCCCAGCCTCTGAGTTTGCTGCCCCTAATTTAAATTTCTGACCTCATGCTGGAGAAGAACTTTTCCAGCTATCCTGTCATTGAGCATTCTGTATGGAAAGAGAAGACAGCTCACCTTCTGGTTAATTGCAAGGAAGTTGATGTAGGACTCTTCCATGGGCAGGAGGAACACCAAAGCACTGCCGCCGTGGCCGATACGGGCCGTGCGGCCACAGCGATGCACAAAGGCACTGTGAGAACACAGGATGGGAACAAGCACCCAGGTGACGACAGGGAGCAGAGCTCAGGTTCAGCCTCATACAGACACAGCTAAAATGCTATGAAGAGCCACCAGACTTGACAGCTCAGTGCTGACTGGCCACTTATTAGTGTGAGAAATAGAAGAGCTGGCAATTAAAGAGACATTGCAAACAGGTATGATTCAGGAAGAGACATTTACTTTGAACTCTAAGTAAAACTTTAAAACATCCTTCTCTTTGATCAAACAGGTAGGGCATGGTCCCTGCAGAAAATCTGGGAAACAATGAAAAGTGTAAAGAATAAAATAAAAATGACCTGTAATCTCAGAAGTAACCATTATTATCACTTGAGGCATTTTGCTGTTTGGAAGCATATATCAGCTTACACTGAGGAAAATAATTGCAATTTCCATACATGGTGTTATGTATTGCTTTTTTCATTTAAACATTCAATTGTGCATTTCTTCAAGAACTTACACTACTTGAAAATACCTCTAATTGCTACAACATAGTATTACTACTGACAGTTATTCACTCATTTGCCTATTTTTGCTATTTAAAGCAATGTTTTGATGAATGTCATCATATCTTCCTCAGGATTCCCATTTCATTAGGGTAGGTTCCTATATGGAGAGAGGCTAATGTTTTATTATGCGGTACCTTGCATTGCTGGGAGGATCATACTGCAAAACCCAGTTTACTTCAGGAATATCTATTCCCCGGGCCATCACATCAGTGCACACTAAAATCCCGCTAGAAAAAGAGAAAACAGCATTTTGAGAAAGCAGGTCACCATCTTCATCGCTTTCAGTCTTTACTGATCTCAATGATGATGACAGTAATACACAGGTTCCAGAGTTTCTCACAGAAGCAAGGACTTATGGATGTTCATATTTCGATTTTTTTTTCTTGTTCCAAAGAATCTCTAGGACTTTACAAGTTCCCATGAAAATTGGCGGTGGAGGAAGGGGGAGGGGAACATCAAAAGGACTTTTAAATTTAGTATATTTCCATTTGAAAAACAAAACTGTAGGGCTGGCCCGTGGCTCACTCGGGAGAGTGTGGTGCTGATAACACCAAGGCCCCGGGTTCGGATCCTATATAGAGATGGCCAGTTGCTCACTGGGAGAGCGTGGTGCTGACAACACCAAGTCAAGGGTTAAGATCCCCTTACTGGTCATCTTTGGAAAAAAAAAAAAAGAAAAACAAAACTGTAGTGCATCTAATCCATTGCAGCTATTTAAGAAAACAAGTGATGAAAAATGCAGAGTGAATGTTAAGTGTTCTCACCACAAAAATAACTGTGAGGCACTGCATTTGTTAACTAGCTAGATTTAACCATTCCACAGTGTACATATACTCCACGACATCATGTTGTACATGATTAATACCTACAATTTTGTCTGTCAAATAAAAAAATAAAATACTTTTTTCATTTTCAAAAAAGAAAAGAAAATGAAAACGTGATATTTTCACTTTATGACTGAGGTACAACAGTCAGGTGTATCCCTTTGCCCTTAATGCTTTTAATGCAGCTGCTCAATGATTAAGAAAAACAGAAAATTATTTATACATCAAAAAGTTCACGGAAAAATAGAATTAAAAGATAACATGAACCTTTCCATGAACTTTTTGAGGAACTCTCATATGTACAAACAGAAACAAGCTATGATCATTAAGAGACCACAAGTTCCCAACTGTGACAACCTACAGTTTCCATCCCAACAAGGCTCCTTTCTGCTCTATTCGTTCAGTCAACAAATAGTTATCAAAACCCTCCACTGAGCCAGGCCCAGGGAAACCTGGGAACAAACACAACATCCAAGATTCCTGTTTTCATGGAGATTACAATCTCACAGGGAGATCCAATAACTAAGGAAGTCATCCCAGCAAAGTGGAAAGCGGGGTTAGGACAGAGGAATGGGGGGCTCTGGGCAATGACACAGAGAAGATGTGATGACTGGGTTGGAGAAGGAAGAGAGTCCAGGCAGGGGAAAGAAATGTGTGGAGCATTACAGGCAAAGGGAGAATGGGGTGAGTTTGGGGACCTGAAAAAGTGTAGTGTGGTACTAGATCTACCATTTCCAATGAAGCCAACCCACCTTTGCAATTTGCGAAAGTCCATGAAGATCTTATTGCGCTTATATTTCATCTTTCCATGAATGCACATTATCTTCACGCTTTTCACCAGTGCCTCCAGAGCTTTTCCATAATATTCCACACAGGCACAAGTGCTGTGAGAGAGGACAGGGGTCTTAGAGGCATTGGCCACATTTGTCCTCCTACAACTGGGGGAGGGAAGCAGCAAGCAACAGATGCAGCAGACATAACCTCATCATGAGCCCTCTTTTGGAGAATGAAGGAGTATGGCTATATCACCTTCTGCTAAACTCTGGATCTGAAGCCCTTTCAGCTGATGAAAGGCAAGTCTTTTCACAAAATCCCTTAAACATGAGTTAAAACCCCAAGGATGTATTCCCACTGCCTAAAGATGTTCAAAGCCCGGGAATCCTCCTGTGCCCCTGAGAAAGAAATTTTGTTCTGAAGTAGTCATTCAGAACAAAAACAGTGACATCCTAGACATAGTCTTATTAAGATTTCAAAGCACTCCTGCTTTTCCTTGGGGGACTGCTTCTTCCCCAGTTAGTGGGATTCCCAAGGGCTCTACAGATAAACCAAGTTAGACCAATCAGATCCTCTCTCCCAGATATTTTGTCGTTTTTTTTTTTTTTTTTCGTGACCAGCACTCAGCCAGTGAGTGCACCGGTCAGTCCTATATAGGATCCGAACCCGCGGCGGGAGCGTCGCCGCGCTGCCAGCGCAGCACTCTACCAACTGCGCCACCGGCTCGGCCCATCTCCCAGATATTTTGGACTTGGGGCTGAGTCACCCAAGGACAAAACAGGGCTGGAGCAGGGTCATCCCAATGAATATGTGTCCTAGAGAGATGGCCCGTGAACTCCTGCCACAGAGCTCTCTGGGATTCCCTGGATGCTGTCTTCCCTAGGGGCTTGGGCACTCAACTTTCTCTTTGAATCTGTGAGCTATTTGCCCAGTAACCTTCTATTAAAGTTTTCCCCCAAACCCATTTTTTCTTAACTGGAAGGATCGCAAAGTGATTTCACGTCCCTTTGGACATGAGGGAACTGCCGCTTACTGCGAGGCAACGACAGTTAAGTGGCAGAGCCAGAACCAAGGTTTGATCCCTTTCAGTGTTCCTCCCACTCTACCAGGCTGCAGAATTCCAAAGTGGGCTGACACCTGTCTACGCAAATACTTCCACCCGTGCTAAGTGACCGCAGCCAGATTCTTCACTGTTTCCCACCAGGAGTCACATGAATATACAATAAAGCAGCATTTTACACAATAAGGGCCACTACCCACAGATCCCAAAAGCACTCTGGCAAATCCTAAAATCAGTTTAGCGGGTCTCAACCAGCTTTTAAAATAAAATAAAACAGAATAGAAAACATCAAAATGCATCTTCCCTATAGAGTACACAGTTTTGCGAAAACTTTTATTTTCCTCTGTGTGTACCAAGTTGTATTTCTTACTGTGGGTCATAGTCAGTCAATACAGCAAATGCACTTTATTGATGGAATGATGGATGGAAGAGAAACATAAAGGGCAGTTAGCTCACTTTGTTAGAGTGTGATGCTAATAACACCAAGGTCCAGGGTTCTATCCCTGTACCGGCTAGCTGCCAAAAAAAGAAGAGAAACAAAATTCTTTTGGTACTGCCAAAAATCTACACAGATATATTTGGAGGAGAGGTGAAAAAATACACAGTCCAAAGAATGCACATATCTGTTCCTATCTTGCCTTCCAACAATAGGACAAATCCCAACTGTGGCACTCCATGGGTGGCTGGTCAATGGTCATTCCCAAGGGCCGGCCCATGGCTCACTTGGGAGAGCGTGGTGCTGACAACACCAAGTCAAGGGTTAAGATCCCCTTACCGGTCATCTTTTTAAAAAAAAAAAGGTCATTCCCAACCACTTCTTCCTTTTTCAGCTTCTACTACAGAGGCTGAGAAAGTTACACACTCATTTTCTCTACCATTCTTGAAGTGACAGGCTGCCATGTGACCCACTTTTGGCCCACAGGATGAACTCACAGCAGTAGTCAGCTAGGGCAGAGGGGTTTCTGAGAAAGCTTTTTGCTTTTCTGATTGACAGGGACAGATATAGCTAACATTGCCCTACCCACTCTGCCTTTCCTCCTTTAACTGCCTTCAGCGCAGACACAACAGAGTATTACAGCGGTCATCTGGAAACTATGAGGTGACATATAGGAGGAAAAGGCCAAGACAGTCACAGAACGTTAACCATGACACTGCTGAGACATTAAACCAATGTCAGAAACTGCCTACCTTTGGACTTTTTACAGGAGAAACATAAATCCTACTTGTTTTAGGCACAAAAGTTGGGTTTTCAGTTACTTGCAGCCTAAAGCATCTGAGAAAACCATCCTAGATGGAACTGAAAACCAGAGGGCCACATGCCTCTGTGCATTCTGGGAGTGGCTAAATCCCTGACTCCCTTAAACCAGAGTCCAAAAGGATTACCTGAAGAAGACTAGGTGTTTTTCCTGCTTATGATTTCGAAGAAAATGTATCAGCTGATTAAATTTTTCATCTGCCTTACATACCTACAAAATAAAAAGGAAAACTAATAAAATAACATAATAAAAAAAAACTATAACTTATTTTCAGTTTCAGCCTTAAATTTTAGGGAATGTAATTTCCTCTCTGAATAGGACAGACCTCAGTCAGAACGTTAATCAGTCTACCTAGCTCAGGGTACACGTCAACAAGTGCTGCTGACTGTAAATGTTAATCTAAGTCATGAAGTCCTGTAACTGAGCGAACCTAGTCATCTAATGCAATAGTTCCCAAATCCCAATATACAGACACATACCATGCTGGCTATAACACCAGCTCTATGGTAGATTTTTAAAAAGCAGATTCTTGACACAGCATACAGACTCCAATTCAGTAGGTCTAGGACTGGACCCAAGAATGCATATTACTTAAAAGCTCCCCAGGAGATTATGATGCCACATTCAGAAATTACTGCTCTAAGGTGAACACAGATTTCCAGAAAGGAATGTACATACTTATTTGAAAGACCTCTATGGAGACGGACCCCACAGTCTCTCCTAATAATGCAATCAAGTGCTCCATTTAAGCTCCCATATTGGTTTTGGGTTTTTGTTTTCTTTTGGAAGCTGGTATGGGGATCTGAACCCTTGACCTTGGTGTTATAAACAACATGCTGTAACCAACTGAGCTAAGCAGCCAGCCCCAAACCCTAAATTGGAGACATTAAATTCACCTGAACACATTCCCCAATTTTTAACAAAAACAAATTCTCAGTTTGGAATTTCTTCTGATGTACTCAGACATGCCTAAATGCAATCACTTAAATGAATGCAAACTAGCAGAATGCAACAGCCACCCCAGTGGATGTCCAAAACTAACATTTATTAGTACTTACTATGTACTAAGCCCTGTCCTAAACACCTTTACATGGACTGATTAATGAATCCTCAAACAACCCTATGAAGTAAGTACTACTATGGCCCCCATTTACAGGTGATGACTGTAAGTTCATCCAGTTAACGTAGTAAGGGGCAGAACCAAGACACATGCCCAGGCAGTCTTGTTCCAGCGCCCAAGCTCCCCACACCATGCTATATACTTGAGTCCTTCCCTCTGCCTGGAAACAGCCAGCCTCCTGCCGTGCCCAGTCCACTCTCTGTCAGAAATGTCAAGGGTCGGGCCGGCCCATGGCTCAATTGGGAAAGTGTAGTGCTGATAACACCAAGGCCAAGGGTTCATATCCCTATATAAGGATCGCCGGTTAACTCACTTCAGAGAGTGTGGTGCTGACAACACCAAGTTAAGAGTTAAGATCCCCTTACCGGTCATCTTTTGGGAAAAAAAAAAGAAAGAAAGAAAGAAAGAAAAGAAATGTCAAGGGCCAGTACAACTCCCACTTCCCATGAGCCCATGTAATTTCAACAACACTCTCCCGGGAGTTGCACTAGGGGTAGTTTCTGATTTGCAAACTCATTCTACCTTTAATCTAACTGTAAATTGACACAACACAGCAGCCTCATCCACCTAGCAGTCTACAGCAATAAAGACACCCTGGTTTTGAAACCAGCCTCCTTCTTTGTAAGCAGCAGTGATCAGGAGCTGAGGAGCCCTTTTGGGCCTAAAGAGAAGCCCCATCCCTGGGCTGATGGGATGATGTGCCTTGTAAGCAGGGACGCTGGCCTGTGGGTTCTCCAAGCTCCCAAAGGGTGCTGCGTCCGCCGCTGCCCACACTCTGGGAAGCCTTGTGGTCTATCCCAGTGACCGGAGAGAATGGAACAGGTGAGGGGGTGGACTCATTACTAAATCAAATTTCCAAAAGCCTGTCCACTGCCTACTGAGGAAACTACAGAAAAGGGTAGCTAGGATTTACTACTACAGATTCAGCTATTCCCAGATGCAGTTCAAAAATACAGAACATTTAGGTTACAGAGAAGAACAAAGGCTCCTTTACAGTGAGTCTGTCCCTTGATTTTGTGTGTTTCACCAGCCCATCTAGCTATGCCCTTCTGTGTGATGCAGACATATTCCGACAGGCCCAGCAACCAGTGTAAGATCATGCCTGCACCCAGCACACCAGGCATGTGTAATATAAATGTTCGGCTACCTGGGGGTAGGAGATTCAGAGACACTGTCCTTGGAGACTGTGCTTAAAATACATTTATGCCCAAGTTAACTTACTTATTCACTCATTTAACAAGTAGGACCACCTAGACCGTTTGTCCTAGATCTGTCCCTAAATGCATTTTATTTTATTTTATTTATTTATTTATTTATTGTCTTTTTCGTGACCGGCACTCAGCCAGTGAGTGCACCGGCCATTCCTATATAGGATCCGAACCTGCAGCGGGAGCGTCGCCGCGCTCCCAGCGCCACACTCTCCCGAGTGCGCCACGGGCTCGGCCCCCTAAATGCATTTTAAATATGCCACAGGGTCTCTTTTTATAGATTCATGATTCTAATAAATTGTGAATTCCTAGAGCACTCATCATAATACTAAATTGCAGGCCTGAGCAAGAAGACGGCCAAGGTGCCCACCATGTAGTAGTTCTCCAGGCGGGAGGGGGTCTTCTGGGTGCTGCTGGCTGCCACACCCTTCTCCTTCACCGAGACCCGGACAGGGTTCCGGAGGCCCGCTCTCACCAAATTCTCCACTTCCTGAGTCTGAGTGGCAGAGAAGAGGCCTGTTCTCCTCTGCTTTGGCAAAAGCTCCAGGATGGTGTTTATGCTGAAAAGAGAGGGCTCACAATTAACCCCTAACTTACTAGCATCATCAGCAAACAGAGCTTTGTGATACTAAACAGATATTTAAAAAGACTGGAAGAGAAGCCTTCAAAATATTTATAATAGATACTATTGGGAGGTGAGATTATGAGGAATTTTTGTTTCTTCTTTATACTTTCATTTTTCCAAGGTTTCTCCAATAAAAGCATATAACTATACTTTTATAATGGGGGGCAATTAACAGAGCGAAATTAAGAAAAAACTTTTGGAGACTGGAAACCACTGAGCTGTAGACTTTTGATGGGTGAACTGTATGGTATGTGAATTATATCTCAGTAACACTGTGCTAAAAAAACAACAAAAGGAAAAATTTAAAGAAACCATGGAAAACACATTTTCAAGACACGTTGATATGTGTAAAAGAAAAAAAAAAAGAAAATGCATTTTGAGAAAATCAAGATAGAAGAACTGGAATTAAAATTGTGTGTTTAGGGCCGGCCTGTGGCTCACTCAGGAGAGTGTGGTGCTGAGAAGACCAAATCAAGGGTTAAGATCCCCTTACCGGTCATCTTTAAAAAAAAATTAAATTAAATTAAAAAAAAAACAATAATAATAATAAAATTGTGTGTTTCAGGGTATATATTTAATTTTTTAATCCATTTTGAATTGATTTTGGTACATGGCAAGAGGTACAGTTCTAGTTTTATTCTTCTACATATGGTTGTCCAATTTTCCCAGCACCATTTACTGAAGAGGCAGTCTCTTCCCCAGTGTGTGTTCTTGGTGCTTTTGTCAGAGATAGATGACTGTAGTTGTATGAGTTGATTTCTGGGTTCTCTATTCTGTTCCATTGGTCTGTGTGTCTGTTTTTATGCTGGTACCATGCTGTTTTGGTTATTATTGCTTTGTAATATAGTTTAAAGTCAGGTTGTGTTATTTTTTTTGCTCAGGATTGCTTTGGCTATCTGTGGTCTTTTGTTATTACATATGAATGTTAGAATGGTTTTTTCCATTTCTGAGAAGAACGTCATTGGAATTTTGATGGTGAAACACTTCAGGAAGTAGAATTGGGCATGGGCAAAGACTTTATGAATACAACCCCAAAAGCACAGGCAACCAAAGGAAAAACAGACAAATGGGATTATATCAAACTAAAAAGTTTCTGCACAGCAAAAGAAACAATTACCAGAGCGAGAAGACAACCAACAGAGTGAGAGAAAATATTTGCAAACTATACATCTGACAAAGGATTAATATCCAGAATATACAAGGAACTCAAACAGCTTAACAGCAAAAAACAAGTAACCCAATTAAAAAATGGGCAAAGGAGCTGAATAGGCATTTCTCAAAAGGAAGATATACGAATGGCCAATAGACACATAAAAAAATGCTCAACATCACTCAGCATTCGGGAAATGCAAATCAAAACCACTCTGAGGTATCATCTCACTCCAGTTAAGCTGGCTAATATCCAAAAGACTGAGAATAATAAATGCTGGTGAGGATGCAGAGAAAAGGGAACCCTCCTAAACTGCTGGTGTGACTGCAAAATGGTACAGCCTTTATGGAAGATGGTATGGAGATTCTTCAAACAGTTACAGATAGATCTACCATATGACCCAGCTATCCCACTGTGGGGTATATACCCAAAGGAATGGAAATCATCATGTTGAAGGGATAGCTGTACTATGTTTATTTCAGTGCTATTTACAATAGCCAAGAGTTGGAACCAGCCTAAATGCCTATCATTGGATAAGTGGATAAGGAAAATGTGGTGTATCTACACAATGGAATACCACCCTGCTGTAAAAAAGCATGACATATTACCATTCGCAGCAACATGGATGGACTTAGAGAAATTATATAAAGTGAAATAAGCCAAGCACAGAAAGAGAGATACCGCATGTTCTCACTTATATGTGGGAGCTAATAAAAATAAATAAATAAATAAATATACAAACAAATAAATGGCGGGGGTGGATAAAGACACAACAATCACAATAATTCCTTGAACTTGTTGAGATAAGTGAACACATATGATATTGATGCAGTGGGGAAGGAAGAATTGGTAAAAACATGAAAATCAACAACACTGTATATTGATAAGTTAAAAAACAAAATATAAATAAAATAAAATTGTGTGGTAGAATTTGAAGGCTCCAACTACCTAATGATTTGAAATTCAAATGTCATTAGTGATAAAGGAATTCCATTTTGCTCTCCTTTTCCACCAGTATCACCCAACTACCCAAAGCCAGTTAAGTCCAAAATCTGGTACCTTGCCTCAAATCCCATGTCCAGAAGTCTGTCTGCTTCATCCAGCACCAGGACATCCAGGGTTCTCACACAGCTGGCCAGATCCAAGCCCTCTGCCTTCCTTCGGAACATGTCCTCTAAGCGGCCTGGAGTTGCCACAATGATGTTCCCACTTTGGAAAGAAAGTCAACACACCATTCATTCACATGTGGTCTATCGCTGCTTTTACACTGCAACAGCAGGAGAGTAACTGCAACAGAGATCACATGTCCACGAAGCTTAAAATATTTACCATCTGGTCCTTTACAGAAAAAAGTTTGCCAACCTCTGACCTAGAGCAAGTTATTCAATCACTGTAGGCCCTAGGTAACTCATCTGTGAGATGAGAATATTAATAGAATTAAAGAGAATCTTATGTAAGATCACCAACTGGCAGACTGAGGGCCAGATGTGGCCCCTACAAACTGGCTGACTTGCAGGGTGTGTTTTTATTTTATTTATTTATTTATTTATTTATTTTTGTCTTTTTGTGACCGGCCGTACCGCGCTCAGCCAGTGAGCGCACCGGCCATCCCTATATAGGATCCGAACCCGCGGCGGGAGCAGTGCTGCGCTCCCAGAGCCGCACTCTCCCGAGTGCGCCACAGGGTCGGCCCGCAGGGTGTGTTTTTAAAATGCGGATTACATGCCAACAGCTAAAAAAATCAGGATACACATGAATCTGGAATTCCATCTTGAATTTTTTTTTTTTTTTCTAAGATGACCGGTAAGGGGATCTCAACCCTTGGCTTGGTGTTGTCAGCAACACACTCAGCCAGTGAGCAAACCAGCCATCCCTGTATAGGATCCGAACCCGTGGCCTTGGTGTTATCAGCACCGCACTCTACCGAGTGAGTCACGGCCGGCCTTCCATCTTGAATTTTAAAAGTTCAAAACCTGGGCTGAGCCCGTGGCGCACTCGGAAGAGTGCGGCGCTGGGAGCGCGGCGACACTTCCACCGCAGGTTCGGATACTACATAGGAATGGCCGGTGCACTCACTGGCTGAGTGCCAGTCACAAAAAAGACAAATAAATAAATAAATAAGTAAGTAAGTAAGTAAGTAAAAGTTCAAAACCTGGCAATACTGAGTCCAGAATCTTGCCAGGCAAGTACCAGCTGGAGATGAGTACTGGGGGCAACTACTGGCCAGCTCCTCACAACCCTCCCAGCCCCCTGCCCCACTCATTTATATCATCCTCCTGACCCTGAGGAAACTTGAGTTTGTGGAGCGTTCATCAGAGCCTTATGGCAAGGAGCCAGCAGAGCAAACTGGGAGGCTGGCCTGGAGAAAACGCTTTTTTGTGGGGAGGAGATTGCTGAAAGGGGCACTTACGGTTAGGCCTCCATCCTACATTGACTCCTCTCGGGTTCAGTGCCAAGAGCAAGCAACAAAAGGAGCAGAGGCAAGCAAACTTACCCTTGCTGCTTAAACCTCTCAACATCTTCTGCAGGATTCCTGCCTCCGATCCAAAGAATCTGGCTAAAACAAGAAATGGGTCTTTGAGCAAGTCGGGCAAAACAACAGCCCATAGCTGACAGGGACACTGCATCCAATTTACCTGAACTGTGGGAAGTGCTTCGTGAAATGCAACAGGACCTCATCTATTTGAATGGCCAGCTCTCGAGTGGGGGTGATGATTATGGCTCCAACCTATCCAAGTAGAGGTAAGGGACACAGTTAACAGAGCTGAACACACACGCCCCACACCCTCTGTCTCACAGTGGAAGGTCCCAGAGAAACAGTACTTTCTGGACTTTCTCAGCATCATCTGGTCACAGCACATAACTACAGATTCTCCTAGACTTAATGACACAGTTACATCCCGATAAACCCATCATAAGTTCAAACTATCTTATGAAATATTAGAAAACGCACTTACATTAGCCTGCAGTTGGGCAAAATCATCTAACGCAAAGCCTATATATAATAAAGTGTTGAATAGCTCATGTAATTCACGGAATACTCTACCAAAAAAGTGAAAAACAGAATGGCTATATGAATACTCAAGGTACGGTTTCTACTGAATGCATATGGCTTTTGCACCAACGTAAAGTAGGAAAAATCATAAGCCAAACCATCATAAGTCAGGGACCATATGTATTTTGAATTTCAGTCATTTATTGTTATTAATCATGACAGTTACACTCTATAGTCACCTTGAATACTGATTTAGTTAATATTGAACCACTCTTTCTAGGGGAAACACAGGGTTAGATTCCTCCGAGTCTCTAGTCACATTTTTGTCAACCATGCCGTATATTACCTTGTTTTATGTGTTTCTACTTAAAGACACCGTATTTAATATATACTATGTTGACTTACATTGAACTCCTGGCCAACAGCACTATAACTCACACCTGAACAAAGTTTATCTTACACATGGATTTTCTCCATAGGAACATCCCAGCCTTCTTGTGCTCAGGAACACTAGACAGCACTTCAGCACTACACTTGGGGGGTGTTTTGTACAGCAAAATCACCCACAAAAAGCACCAAAAGAGTGCAAAAAACATGGCACTAAACAGACCACGAAAAGGACACTTGTATATGGCAGGAGAGCCAAAACAAAAGGCAGCTCTGTGCATGCCCCTGAATGACCTGAAGTCCCCAAGCACTGATTTGGGGGTTGCAAATCTTAACAGGCAGGCAAATTTGGAAATACAGAAGCCACAAGTAGTGAAGATCAATTGTCTTATTTTCTCATGTTTTTGACCAGCTTCTTACTCAACTTTGAATTCTCGGTGACTAAATGAAAATAAATCACTTTAGCTCTCCTCACCTGACTCTTTTTTAACTTCTCGTCCCTTCTCAGAAGAATTTCCAGGATAGGGATGACGAAAGCCAGTGTTTTGCCACTACCTGTGACCTGTAAAGGCGGAGAAAGTTTTGGGTTGCTTTTCTTCACAGTTTATTTGAGGGAACACATGAGGACAGGCTACATTTACACAAGGTACTCACTGCTTCTGCGGCGACATCTTTGTTTTTCATGAACAGAGGGATGGTGGCGGACTAAAGAGAGAAATTGTAAAGCACTGGTTAGAGAACGCCATGAAGCCCTAGGGACATGCTGGGTGGCTTTGGTCCCCACCAGAAAGGGGACTCTGAGTAACCAAGGCACCACAGAGGCGTTGAATCAAACATGGCAACAGAGTCTACAGTGACGGTGTGGTGGAGACAGCAAGCTCAGCTGGGAGTCCTGAATTCTAGTCCTCCCTCTCCTACTTCTCTCTAGACCAGGGAGGGGTTGAAAACATTGTGTTTTAAGGTCCCTTCCAGCTCTAGTATAATAGACCAATGATTCAAATAAACTCTTTCATTTTAAACACTGGAGGACCTCCAGATTTTACAAGAAGCCTGAGCCCTTTGGTTTCAAAGATCAAAGTGGCAAAACCTGAAATAGATTTAGGTTTTGGCCTTGAGGTCACTCCCTCCAGGACTCTGCTGGATCCCTAGAGCCTGAGCACACCCCATCACAGCATGTGTCATACTATTCCAACTGCCTCTACACAAGTGATTCTCAACCTGATTTCTGTCACTCACCAACCCCCAGCACAAACATCCAAGGAACATTTGGTGATATCTGGAGACACTTTTGATTGTCAAAACCCAGGAAATGGAGGCTGCCACTGGCATCTAGTGGGTAGATTCTAGGGATGTTAATAAACATCCTACAATGCCCAGGACAGCCTCCACAACAAAGAATTTTCCAGTCAAAAATGTCAAGAGTGCCAAAGTTGAGGACCCTGCTCTTGACCACTGCTGTCCAGCAGAAATATAACATTCATGACTTTAAGTTTTCTAATAACCACATTAAGTAAAATAAAATAGGTGAAATTTTAATAATATATTTTATTTAACCCAATATCAAAAATACTGTCACTTCAACATTTAATCAATGTTAGAAAATGAATGAGATATTTTCCATTCTTTTTTCATACTAAGTCTTCAAAATCCAGGGTGTTATTACACACTTAGAGTACATCTCAATTTGGACTAACGGTACTTCAAGTGCTCAATAGCCATGTGTATTAGTGACTACAGCAGTGAACAGACAGCTCTAGACAATAAACTTTTGTGTGTACTACAATCTAAGGCATGGCATGCAGAACTCCCAGACTTTATCTACAGTTGTGCCTGCTGCTTCTACATCTTTCCTGGGGATTTTACGGACGTCTCAGAACTTTCTTGATTCTCCCTCTGAAACCTGTTACTCCTCCCAGCCGTCTTCATCTCAGTAAATGGTAACACCACGCGCCCAGATATGAGGAACAAAAGCTCAAGGTCCCTCTAGATTCCTCTCTTTCATAACCCCCACATCCAGTCCCTCAGCAACCATCAAGCTATCCCGAATTTGACTTCTCAATATCCACTGCTTCCACCCTGCTCCAAGTCACCATCATCTCTCACCTGACAATGGCGTCCTAACTGACTTCCCTGCTTCTTCTCTTACCCCTCTAAAGTCCGTTCTCTACACAACAATCATACCCCTTCCCCTCCTGTACAGCTTCCCATGCATTTAGAATCAAATCCAAGCTCCTACAAGACCCTGCACAATCCAGCCGCTGCTTGGCTCATCTTACACTACTCATGGCACTCAGCCACAAAGGCCTTCATTCTGTTGCTCAAAGCTCACTTCCAGCTAGCCCCAGGGCATCTGCACTGGCATTTCTCTCTCCTGGAATAATCTGCCCCAATCACCCCACAGCCAGCTCCTTCTCAATTATTCAGGTTTCGGCTCAATGACACCTCTTCAGAGAGGCATTCCCTCACACTCTATCTCCTATCCTGCATCTGCTCCTCACTATTACATCAGTCTGTTTTAGTTCCTTCATAACACTTACAACAAGCTGAAATTATCTTATTCCTTTATTTCTTTCTCTAGCTCCTGCACTAGAAAATAAGGCCCATGAGTAGGTACCAATACTGCAGAATACCCGGAGCCCAGAAAAGTACCTGATACATATAGGTCCTCAATAAATACTCCTTGAATGAATGAATAAATCGGGTCAGGGCGCTTTGCTTAGCCCACATGATAACAAGAGCAAGTAACATTTACTGAGCTCCTATGTGCCGACATTGTCTTACTTAATCCCCACGACTACCTTATGTTATGGGGATGTTATTTTCCTCATTTCAGAGAAGGAAAATGAAGCCCAGAGAGGTTAAGTCGTTTGTCCGCGATCTCACAGCCAGAGGGCAGAGCCAGGATACGAAGCAGGCACTAAGGCCCCAGCACCCAAGGGCGGGTGGGGCAAGATCCTGGCGCAGGTGCTCTACTGCCGGCCGCCTCTGCCTGCCTGATCATTACCCAGCTTCGCATCACCCCAGTACGGGCAGCCTGAAGATGTGACAAAAATCCCATGGGATGAGAACACAGGGCTCGAGTCCTGGTTCGATCATGTACCGGCCGTGTCCGATTAAGCGGATGCTTGCCCGCTCTCAGCCTCACTTTCCCCACCTGGCCCCCGGGGACGGATACCTGCACCGGCGTCATGTACGGGAAACCCAGTTCCCGGAGCGCACCCAGCACCTGCGGGTGCAGGGGCACCTGCAGCGACTCCCAGGAACCCTCCGTCACGTGCTCCATGGCGCGCTTCTCCGCCGCCTCCATCGCCACTGCCACGCGAACGCCCCCAGTGCATCGCCAATGAGCACTTCCGCTTCCGGCAGCGCCCGGGGCCGGCTGGGAACCTTGCTTGAGCCGCAAAGTTCCGGAGGACCGGGAAGGCGCCCTCGCCGCAAGAGGGAGAGAAGCCCACTGCGGGAGAGTGAAAGCGGGCGGCGGGGACCAGGCCCGAGCAGCTCCACCCGCCCGGCTCTCCCACTTTGGCTCTGGGCGCCTTCCCAGACCGAGTAGGAATTTCGGCGAGAGGGATTCCGCCCGGCTCTCCCACTTTCTCCGGCAGTCGGAGGCAGGTGGCAGCACAACACCACGTCCCGGCCAGTGGACCCTGGGGCTGGCTGGAGTGAGCAGAAACGTACCCCAGCCCTGGAGTCCCAGTTTAACAGACATGCAAAATAGGGCTGATGGTGGGGAGCAAAGCCTGGCCCGTAACAAACGTTGGTTTACTTTCGAGGACTTTACGGTCAGTCCCACACAAGAACACTGCCTTCCCATTGCTGTGTTCACTGTTGGCTTGGGCCATGCATTGTCCACGCACACGTTCATTCAACAAACTTTTACTGACCACGCATTTTGTGCTGGGCTCTGTGAGGGAATATCTCCTGCATCTATGTGCATGGCTTGCTCCCTTACATCCATCAGGACTTTTGAAATGTCACTTCTCAGTGACGCCTTACTTTCCCAATCACTAAAACCCCCTACCCTGCTTTACTTTCCCTCCTTTGCACTTAACGTTATATACTATATAACTGTCCCGGCCGCGGGTGGCCCCTGACCGTCCCACGCGACCCTGCCGGCCCGCTCGCGGTCTCTGGAGCCTAGTGGGCTCCGAGCCTTCCAGTTCCTAGGTTACTACCCCGCACACAAGCCGCCGCTCCCGCGTCCAGCCATTCTGCGCCCTCTCAGAGCCTCGGTTTTCTCGCCTGTTAACGAGGCCTTTGTGTAGAATGGGCCCGCGGCCCGGTGTCTCTGACTATAGGCTGGAAACCGGGACTGGATCGGCACCGCCTCGTTCCGAGCCCTGGGCCGGGCGTGTCGTCCCGTCCCTGTCTCTGGGAGGGCCTGGTCCCGGGACTCTTCAGACTGGTGGCGGAGACAGGAGGGGAGCACAGCTCGGCGCATCAGCGGGAGCCCAGAGGGACGTCTGGGAGGGCTCCCTGGAGGAAGCGAACTCAGAGCTAAGAACTGAAGGACTGGAAGGAAAGAGGAGCTCCCCAGGAAAGAGCCATGTGTCCCAGAGCCTGGGGGGCGGGCGGGGGGGGGGGATGGCACGTCCAGGAAACAGAAGTCTGGCTGCCCAGTGTGTCAGGAGCACAGAGATGGGAGCGGTAGGGGTGGGGGAGAAAAGAGTCCAGAACGCAGGGCCCAGATGCCAGATGACTACCAGTCTGCACTATCCGAATCAACTTGGAAGATTGAGTCATATGTGGGAATGACAATGCAGATCGAAACCAGAGCATTAATGTTTTTGTGTTGAGTTTATAAGTAATTTCTGTGTTTGACATTTTACGTACTGTAAGGGAATCTGGCATGGTAGAGTATCTGATAAACCTGATTCCAATGTAAAAAAATACACACACACACACTCACTCACTATATAACTTACATATTTATTAAGTTCATCTCCTCCACCAAAAGGTAAATCCCACAACAATGGGGTCTAGTCTCTACTTTATCCCAGTGACTATAACTGCAGGACACAGCAGTCAAATATTTGCAGGATGAATAAGTAGGAATAAACAGTACTTCTGCAGACTCCACTCATCTCAAACTAAATTAAGTAAAAGATAAAAGCCTGAAGCAACATATTCACAGAAATATGATCATCCATCCTCATAATACTTTTGACAACTTGTTTATGAAATGGGACTTCTAGACAGCTCTGAAAGAAAAGGCTCACGAGAAAAGCATAACTCTTTGCCTTTCGGGCTCTGCTTACTAGTTTTCTGATCTTAGGACCCTTTCCAAACTCGGTCTATTCCCAAAATGATTTAACCCAAAGTAATGGCATTTTTAAGGCATAAATAAGACAAAGTAAAGCACATAGCACTGTGCCAAAACAATACACAGTGCTTGATAAACAGTAGTTTCTTTTATTACTAGCAAGTCCTGAGTGTTAATAGAGGAAGAGAATGGTTTCTATAGGCAGAGATGTAGTTTCTGGTTCCACCTTTTCCATTCTATCTGGAATCCTTGGGCAAATCATTTAATCTCTCTTAAACCTATTTTCCACATCTATAAACCACGTGGTTGAGGAAAATAATTAACTTTATTTTTCCAAATAAAAAAATACTTATGATGGGGCCAGCCCGTGGCTCACTTGGGAGAGTGTGGTGCTGATAACACCAGGTAATGGGTTCAGATCCCTATATAGGGATGGCCGGTTAGCTCACTGGCTGAGCATGGTGCTGAGAACACCAAGACAAGGGTTGAGATCCCCTTACTGGTCATCTTTTGATATTTTTAACAGGCATGATTACTCAGAAAACACGGGCATGTCTCATTTCAAAGAAGAATAGAAAGTTGGTATTTAACAAATGTGAATTAACAATCATTAATATATAAAACACAGAATACAATGCTGACTGTTTTTAAAAAGAATTGTTTATTTACTGAACCTGGGGCATATTAAGATACACAATCAATTTTAAATTTACATCTTTTAATTCAATTTTGAAGTGTCTTCACACACACACAAAAAAATTGGCATGCAACAGTATTCCTAAGGTGAAACAGTCACCTTATCAATAAACTGTTGCAAGTATTTTCACCTAAGGTTGAAAAATTGTTTATCCTGAACGTGAAAACCTGTAACAAATTTAAATTAATTATATAAAACTCGTTACTTGTAGTTTTCCCCTTGCAAATATCCAAAAACAATGTACAAGTAACTAATATACATCAGTCACAACATAATCCTGGATCATCCCCACACTAAAACCAGATGCTCCTTTAATTTTAAATCCATCATCAGAGATCAAGAGAAAGTCATTTCATGTTATACAAAACAAAATTCACATGTGCCAAAAAAGACCCAAGAGAAACAAAAACAAAAACCCTAGTATTGACACTGATGTTCAGTGCCCGAGTTAAACAGTGGCCCATAGGCCACTTGACCAAAAATAAAATAGTGGCTGTAAATCACCACAATGAAATCCAAGAGGCTTTAACCCTTTGGCATCAGAAATCCAGATTTTTTCCAATTATGTGAATGCATACTTCCTACATGACAAGAGTGGAGAAAGTGGATGTGCCAGCACAGAAAGAAAAAGAGCTAGTTTTAGCTGAAACACCCAGAGAATTAGCTTTGACAGAGACTTCTTACAAGATTAGGCAGAAACCTAAAATTAGTTATTAGCTGCTTGTGTCATCAATTTAATTGGAGGTGATTGAGTCCTAAGGTTCAATGTAAAAATTCAGAGGGGAAAAATGTGTTTGGGGGCAAGTCTTATCTTTAAAACAAAAACAAGATAAAAGTATAAAACTACCCAGCCTGGTAGAATACTCCAACGTCAAAGAGTTCTGCCATTAGGATGGGAAGAAAATGTGGAGATTCAGAATGTTCTTTCTCATAAGGATTCAACAAAATGAATCTTTAATGAATTGAACCACAGGATGAAGGAATCCAAACAATGCAGTCATTTTAGTATAGTACTATAAGGCTTTGTGCCAATTTCCTGAACAAACTGCACTTTATTATGAAAACAAAAGAAAAAGAACACATAATAAGGACTATACTCTTATATTTCATTTACAGTGTTTGAGTTCTGGACACAGCATTTAAATAAGAAATTATGCCAATCAAATGTCAAAATTTCACTATAACTTTCCTAAAAAGGTGTTTTCCTCCCAATATCTATTAATCACAAAGAAACATAAGCTGTGAATGTACAGTTCAGAAAATAAAAACATAGAAACTAATGACATTATTATGACCAAGGTGTATGGTAAACAGTGAATTATGAGTTTGGGATCATCAGGAAAAGGCTTTTTAAACAACCCTCCGGACTTCAAAAAATCTCTTCAGGTAGTAGATCTGTCCCAATGTCATGGCAACTAGAACAAGAGCTTCAAAGAAGGACCAGAGGACCACTCTGCTATTTGTGTTGTCATTGACTGTTGAGGACAAACAAACAAACAAAATTTAACAACAACCCCCCAAAAAAGCATAGACATCATCAATTATCTCCTCCCCTTTATTCTGTGTAAAAGTTAATATTTTTGGACACCATTTGTAGCACTCTTCTTTTATCTTTCATCCCTAAGCAACTCAACATTCTAAGGAGCAGAGATTTTTAGCCCACTCTACTTTTGTATGGGGAACAGAGAGGAAAAGTGATTTGCACAAGGTCACACTTCTAGAGTTAAAACCCAATCCAACCTTCTTTGTCCTTCACCACTGAAATGTCCTACATTATAACCCTTTTTTAGCTGAATCAGAAAATTGACAAAAATAAAATTTAGGGATTATTTCAAGATTAGTTATCCAAAAAGCAGTATCTACCAAGTCAAAATATGTCAGTTTAAGTGCCTTTTTCCTTAAACATTTGTTCAACAAATATTTACTGAGCACTTACTATATACTTGGCATTTGTTCTAAATGGGACAGGTTTCTCAGTTTCATGAACCAATACTGGCAGTTATTACCACACTGTCAAATACAAGACAAATGAACCATTCTCATAATTTCTCCTACTCTCAAGCTAAGGACTTGATCCTTAAAGTAAAAGCTATGACTACTCTCTATTAATTTACTCTGCTCAATTTGCCACACTGTTTTCAAATTTCTGAACAAATTCTACACCCTTAAACTTTTTTAAACTACTAGGTAGTTTCTGATTTTTCTGCAAATGGCCAATATTAAAAACAATTATAATAAGCAATATAATAACAGTAATAATCACATGACTTATTCATGTTATCAGTCACATGAATAAGTGACTGCCATATTTTTATATTTATGTAAACCATTTATAAGAAAATTAACTAGAATCATAATAACTACCAGACTAATGATCACTAAATAAGAAATGAAAAGCAATTAACATGTTTCCAAACAGACAATTTATAGTTACTCAGAAGTTACATGCCCAAAAACATTAACTAGAACTCTAAAAACTACCAAAATTACTGAAATTTTAATACTAATTCCATGACATAAAGTTTACTTCTACTGAAAACTGAGTAACCAATTTCTACCATAACTGTGAATGATTATCATTTTAAGATTGTGTCTGAAAGGGGAATAGTTGAATAAATACTTCAAAATATTAAGGAACCATTAAAAGATGCTTTAGAGGGCCGGCCCCGTGGCTCATTTGGGAGAGTGCAGTGCTGATAACACCAAGGCCACGGGTTCAGATCCCTATATAGGGATGGCCGGTTAGCTCACTGGCTGAGTGTGGTGCTGACAACACTAAGCCAAGGGTTAAGATCCCCTTACTGGTCATCTTTTAAAAAAAATAAAAATAATAAAAAAATAAATAAAAGTGACTGAGAGAAAAACAGGATATGAATTTGTCTATGCAGCTTTACTCACTTATGTCTAAATTCCTATATACTCACTTATGTCAAAATTCCTTTTTCTAGGGGAAAAAACAGGCTGAAAGAAAATGGACTTAAATGTTAACAGTGATTATCTTAAACGGCAGACTATGAGTGATTTCTATTTCTTTCTTTATACTTTTCTGTATTTTCCAAACATTCTAACTGAATATGTGTTAACTCTTTTCCACTAATTATGAAATTATATTTGAGAAATGTTATCTGCTGCATGGTCTCTTATTTGTGAATGTGAAAAGAAGTACTTCTTTCACTTATAGAAAAATGCATCTTTAGGTTTAACTAGAACACACTGAAGCATAATGACATAGGAACGCAGCCACCTCATTGTCTTCAAGCCATTCACACATTAACCTGATCTAGAAGCAACACAACATTATAACAACATTGCAGTAAAGAAAAGGTCTCATGTTCATCTGAGGAGTGGATGCTATAAGAATATGCATGAGAAACAAACAACACTGTGGGTACCATTTGACTTGCAAAATTAAACCGAGTATCTGAAAATTCAATTTTATAAATTACTAATACTTTTAACATGAGTACTTACTAAGCCCACTATTTATGAAACAAATACAGGCGTACCTCCACTCATATTAAGGACAAGAGAATAAGGTTGGATGTCCACGCAGACTGGAAGACATGAGCTTCCTCTGGCTGCTGTGTTCCCAAGAACACAGCACATACTTTAAAAAAGCCATCTGGTCTGAGCTAGTTGAAACTGCAAAGCAGTAAAAGCCCTTAGCCCTCAGACTTTGTTCAGTGCCCTACTTACCCCGGAATGGGCTAGCTCCTACCTGGGAACAAGGTAACCAACAAATGTGTTATCTAAGGTGAGGGAGACAAGGTGGAGGTCCCAGAGGGTAAAGAATCTAAGAGTGTAGACAAGAAGAAGAACTCATGAGGAAAGAGGCAGGAATGTGTGTAGACAGACCTTGGTAATCTCATGCCCCACGCCACTCCCAAAAAGGGGGGTATCCTCCAGTCTGTTACATTTACACATTATCCTGCCAAGGTGAGGTGAAGTCTGTGTTCTAGGTCCTGAAGGTTCATTTCCATTAGTGGCAAGAACAGATATGAGAGAGTGGGTAGAAACCACATCTTGAAGAAACTCAAGCTATGCTTATCTCTTTGAGCCACTTTTCTCTCCACTCCCTATCCCAATCTCAGAACAAAGACTGCTGATATAAATCACTTTGCACTTAGAGACAAAGAGTTTGCTCCGAACTACTTGGAGGATGTAAGACACTGAACAACAGGTGTGGGTATAGACCTAAAATAGGGTATTTGGTCTATGTGTCAACATGGTCCCTCTTAATTTTAAATGCAAAAGCATAATATTTAAGGCTATATCATGTGCTTTTATATAATCATGTGAAGACTTTTGCAACCTAAGACAAGATTCCAATCACCACTATTTCTACAGAAAAATACACTCTAAGTTCCCAATTTATAAACTTGGGAACCCAAACTGATCTTCACCTGGTGACTTGCCTACATTCATGTTTTGATGTTTTCCATTCCAAACAGACTAAGTCTCCCATTTTAGGGAAAAGAGTATATCTCAGAAGATAATATAAATCACACTGGCAAAGAAGTTCCAGATTTGTGATTAAAAACTAATGCATTTTACAATGTTTTTCCCTTCTGCTTCAGGAAAACTATTAGCATATCCTTTAGCTGGCCATATATTTTTAAAAAGAACTCTTAAAAGCTTGCGCTGAATCTTAATAACATTTTTTGGTACAGAATAAATGTCCCAATAAAACTAGTTTAGTACAAAGCTCTACAAACATGTATACCCCAAAAATATCTTTGCATGGGTGCTTTAGCATGGTATGTTTGCAGAATTTCTAAACGAGGAAAATACAAACAAGCTGTTGGGTAATACAACCTTCACCATCAGATACTGCTACAACACTAAAACATGAACCTACTGGCTCTGTGTATCCTCTCCCGGACTTCCATGTACTCCTGTTCATGCTTTACAGCTGTCATCGCAACTGCTAGCTCATTAATCATCTCTTCTAGCTTGTTCTGGTGAGCTACAGAAGGATTTGAAACAGATTAGCACATATTAGGCAATCTCTTTTTGAAAAATACTTTTTAAATAATAAAAATATTGCTCAGAGAAGGCATATAAAAGAAGCTATTTTTTGAAACAGCTCAGACATCAATTTGGACCACTGATATGAACCACCCATGACAATTGAACTCATAGTATTTTTTTTTAAAGTCCATTCCCAGTAGAGAAACCTCTTTAGGGTAGGAAACATACTATACAATGCTTACTGACTAAAGGAAAACAATTAACCCTAAGAAAGTTCTTCAGATGAATTGCTATTATGTGAAGTTCACTATACTAACTACAGAGGAGAAGTAAAAGCCTGAGAAGGAAAAAAATAACATGCAAAAAAAAAATACATTAAAAAAAAAAATCCTGTATCAGTAATAATATTTAAACTAAAATCAAAATCTACTCTTAAGAATCATATAACCCCAATGTTAATTTAGGAACAGCATCAAAACAAACTCCTAATGTCTATGAAACTGAGCAGAGAAAAACATGAAGACAGTCTCGGGAAAATCCACACCAACTCAAACATTCTTTTGTGACAGTCAAAGTAATGATTTCACTACAGTGGGGAACAGCAGGCACTATAAGTAAAGAGACAAGCTCTCAGCTGCACAAGGATTTCAACCAGGTATCCTCTTTAACCAAACATGAATACAAGGTGACATTCTGAAGAATAAACATATGTTTCCAGGTAGTGCTATATTATAACAATGAGCAGGCAGGAAAAAAACAGCACAAGTTAAAAGTCAGCGGGGGGGTGGGGGGGGTGTAGGGGCAGGGAGAGGAGGAAATCTCTTCATTTCTGCCCAAGATTGGGCCTCATCTGGAATTCCAGATTACTACAGATAAATCCTAAATTTCTTAAGAGAAGCCAAGGGCCCACACCATTTAAAGTAGTTGAGCTGGAATCGCAAATCATCCCTTACCAGTTACACTCTGGAAGCCCATGTACTACCTAGAACCTTTAGAGCAGAATTTCTCTGGAGCGGCACTGTTGACATTTTGGATCAAATGTTGTCCCATGTTGGTTGTGGGGAACTGTCCGATGCATTGTAGAATATTTGAGCAGGATCCCCTAGATGCCAGTAGCACCCACCCACCTAGTCTTGAGAATCAAAAGTATCTCCAATTTTTGGACATATTGCCAAATGTCCCCTTGGGGGACAAAGATCATCCCCACTTGAGAACCATTGCTTTATAGGAACGTTTGATTTGACAGCTGATATTCACTGGCAATAACAAGCAAAAACAAGAATTTTAGCTATTGCGTTAAAAGATTATTTAAGAAATTCAATATTCACATTGATCAGCCAACATTTTCTAGCTATTTAAATATTACCAATTTCCAAAAAATGAACAAATATTATGCCCTTCAAAACTCCTAATTCTCCTTGAGAATTAGCCAAGTCCTACCCTGTAAATGGCCTTGAAAAATTAGCACAGAAATTACTAAGTAGTATGACTCTCTAAATTCTATAGATTTCAAAATACTTCATCTTCTTTACGATGTTAATATGTCTCGTATCTAATACTACGGAATGTGTTGAACAACTGCTAGCTTCCAAAAACCCCTGGCATACACTGTGGCAAAAAACCCAAAACACTAAACAAAAACAAATGTCCTGGTAAACAATTTATCCAGAAGAACCAATCAGGACTCACTGCTGGTTAGTTGAGCAATAAACAATTTAACTGCAACATATGGCCAAAAGAACTTTTGTCCTCATATCTACACATGGCTCCGAGAACTGTACTTCATATCCAACCAAGCTTCAAGTTAGAAACTTAAATAATGGTAAAACAAGACTACAATATACAAGGGTATTTCAAAAGTTCATGGAAAGATCAATATTATCTTTTAATTCTATTTTTCCACAAACGTTTTGAAGTACCCTCATATTTCCTAGAAAATCAACTAGCTATGTTTAAGACATTTACTTGTCAAGTTATAGTTGAATCTTTCCATCCTTTAGCATTCATTTTAAAGAAACAAAGATGTTACTACTAAAATGTCAATCACATTGTTCTAAGTGCTATTAATTTAAAATAGCCTAACCCCCATCTCCTGTCAACCAAATAAAAAAACCACCAAAAACAATCAATCTAATTAGTTGTAGGGTTTAAAAAAAAAAACAACACTCATGCCAACAAACTGAGGTTAGAAAAAAGGAAGGCAGAAATTAGACATTAGCTAACAGAAAGATGCAAGAAGACAGGATGCTGTCAAAAGCAATCCACGTACCATCCCAGGTATCGCCACCACCTAAAGAAAAGTATAAGATATAAACAAAAAAACCAACAAAAAGTTTAGCTAAACTAGTCGTATATACAAATGAGCAAATAAAGATATACATGACAGGATTAGCAAATTAACAGAATTAGCAACCTAAGACACATGTAACCTAGATGGTTACAAGAACACAAAGTGACTGAGAAAAACTGCCAGAAGTGGCAACCATAAAGCACGAAAAAATAAACCTTAACTTCCAGAAACTTTGTTGCCAATTAGGACACCTACATAAATAAAAAGTGTATTTCACAAAAGGTTTTTTTGTTTTAAGGCCAGTGAATGAACCTGGAATAGGAAATCAAAAAAACAAGGATTCCATTCAAAAAGATAAAAGTGTACAAAATTAAAATTAGATCTTGGAATGTGATAAAAATCTTTTGAATATTCATCTTACCTTCTGTTTCCATGTCTTGTCCTTTTGGAGCCTCCCCAATATCAATGGTGAACATCACTATCTTTGGAGTCATGGTGGACATCCTATTACTAAAACAAAACTTATATGTTCCATCCATGTGAGCAGCAAATGTGTATTTCCCACTGGACTCTCGATCTCCTTTATAAATTCCTTTATTATCAGGTCCTGTAATCTGAAGGCAGGAGAGAAATACACAAAATGTCACAAAAAATTTAAAATCATAAACTTTGTAGGCAATGTCTATTGGCAGTAGAAAATTCACTACAAATAGGTAACTTTCACTTCACTTCGGTAAGTGGCAGTGACCACTTTCGGCTACAATTCGCCAACTTAATAAAACATAGGTGGACTACGTGGCTCCTTAAAACACTTTCAGCTCTGACTACATTTACGTCTTGTCCATTTAAACTTACACCCCAGGAGAAGGGGTAGACTAATGGGTACAAAACTATGCCATATACCCTAAGTGATTCATTGTGCAGTATATGCATGTATTGAAACAAAACACTGCACCCCACACAAATAAATATAAATGGAAAAAAATAAAAATAAAACATAAGTAGAAAATTTAATAAATTAAAATAAGCTTAAACCTTTCATTAACAGAAACCGCACGTTACACATGGTCTTCAACCAGCCTAATATGACCAACAATCATGCAAACAGGTGGCTGACATCAAACCCCTTCCCAAAAAAAGAAAGAAATCTCTTTAAAATGAATAATTTTTATAAAGCCATATTTCAATGTTTTCCTGATTACCGTCAAATAATAAAGGAACTGCTTTATCTGAGATGTCTGAAGGCTCAAGGGAAAGGACTAGACTGGAAATTAAGAGACCCAAACTCTCAACCCAGTCTGCCCTAAGTCAGCCGTTAGGCCCTGGCCAAGTCAGTTCCTCTTATAAAGCCTCTTTCACCTGTAAAACTTGGAGACTGCAATAGTTTATCTCTGAGATCTTAACTAATGCTAAGTCTCCCTTTCATTATCCCCTTACTTTGGGATTTCTCTTGCATTTTGTTAAGTTGTGGCCAGCTCTCCCGATGTTCACTGTCAAAACGAAAAATTCTTAAACCCAATTAGTCATGCTAGCAGATGAACTAAAGCATCGATTATATTTGGTTTCCTATTTTTAAAATTAGCGGCAAATCATTCTTTTGGTTTAAAAAAAGATGTGGGCGGAGGTTTAAGGGCGGCTAGTTTCTGAAAATTCCTGTTTTCTCCAGATACTTGACCACAACCACCACTCCTAAAACGCATGACCCAAACTCCACATCTCTCCCAGGCAGAGAGAGCTGAACAAAATTTCTGGAGATTTGAGAAAAAAACGGGTAAATCATTAAGATTGTTTCTATGAAAAACAAATAAAAATACAACGCGAACATCTGCCTAGCATTCCTCAACGGCTTTCGAACTACTTTTCAAAAGTTTTCATGCTGCGTTCCAACGTGAGTCCGTAACACGAAGGAAAAGCAGTTGCTCAGCGGATCGAGACGCGCCTTCGGGCCCCGGAGCCGACACGCGGAGCCTAGTCGACAAAGCTCGGCGAGAGGCTCCAACGGGAACCCGTCATCCAAACTGAGAACGCAAAGCAACGTCTCCGTATCCCAAGGGGGTCCCGGAGCCCGGAATCCGAGCGGGTTGCGGGGAAAGGGGCAGGTAAGGGGTCGCCGGGGCGGGGGAGCGGGCTGCGGCCCGGACCCCTCCCGGGACTCGGACAGCGGCCTCCGTGTCCGCTCCCCCCCGCAGGCTCCGGGAACCACCAACCCCTGCGCGGTCGCGCGACCCCGCCTCGACCGCGGGCAGTGCGCCCGCACCTCCACGTCGATGTCCAGGAAGCCGCCCTCGGCCACCTCGAAGATGAGGCCCATCTTGGTGCCCGAGGTGACCCGCTCGAAGAAGCACTCCTCAGCATGCGCGTCGATGCTGACGAAGTAGCCCGAGACCGTGGCCAGAAGAGCGGCCAGGAGCACCAGCAGCTCAGCGAGCGTCACCATGGTGGGGCTGGGGCCGAAGCCAGGACCAGGACTGCGGCCTCCAGAGCCGCCGCCGCCGCCACTGCTGCCTCCTTAGCCGCCGCCGCTTCGGCTCCGCCCCTTCCGGCTGCGCCACCCTCGGGGGCTGATGCGGGCGCCGGGGATTGGCGGGAGCCTACAGCTGCCACGTAACGGATGCACGGCGGCCGCCGAGGGACATGGAGACTCCGCGAGGCTGGAACTGGACGGCGGCTCCGAAGGGCCGAAAACCATCGTCCGCAGCCTCTTCGCGCTCAAACTAAAATTCACGTGGACTTCCGAGAAAGTAACAGTGTCAAGAATCCTCCCCTGCCCGGCGCAATGCCCTCTTAGGATTGCCCAAGAAGATGGCGAAAGATCTAAGGGCAGCGATAGAAGGGGAGGGAATGGGAGGCAGGGGTTTTATATTGTCCTTCCCCGCCCCGCCCCAGTGACCCTGCTTACCCGGGACTGCGGAGGTGTGGAGGCCGGTATAGATCGGGAAGGGGCACGTGGAACCTCTTGGGATACCGGGTATGTTCTGTGTCTTCACCTAAGTGGTGGATATATATATATATGAGTGTTTACATGTGTTTTTAAAAATCCAGAGGCTGTGTACTTAAGACTAATACACCTCATCTTACTGTGTGTATGTAATACCTTAACTACAAAAAATAAAATAAAAACAAAAAAACTACTGTTCGAATTCCCCCAAATTAGAATTCCCCCAGCTCCCCAAAGTCTTGCTGTTCCATACCCCTGTAGCTCTTACCAGCTGCTAAGACTACCCTTTCCGGTGAGAGGTTCCTCCTACTCATCCCTCAAAATTCAATTCAAATGTCACTTCTTATCTTCTCTGAAATGTTCCTAGATATCCTTCTGCCAAATACAAGAACTAGCCCCTTCCTCTGTGCTTACAACACAGATTTGTTCCTACTGAATTATATTGACTAGTCTGTGTCACCCATGAGGCACCAGTCTTAGGATACGTATGCTGTCCTCTCAAGCTAGGGGGCCACAAAAGACCTCACTCATTACATGTTAGTTGACTTCATTGAACTGACCTGGGTATGAGGAGCTTTGTTGCTACTCCACTTTGGCACATAGCTGTGTGACATTGATTGTGTTCCATCACGTCTCCGGCCCTCAGTTTCCTTATGTGTAAAGAGATGACACCACATGCCTTCCAAAAAAAATTTTTTTTAATGACCGGTAAGGGGATCTTAACCCTTGGCTTGGTGTTGTCAGTACCAGGCTCAGCCAGTGTGTGAACCGGCCATTCCTATATAGGATCCGAACCCATGGCCTTGGTGTTATCAGCACCGCACTCTCCCGAGTGAGCCACAGGCCGGCCTTGCCTTCCAAATTTAAGGGAGTATTTCTTCAAAAACCAATAGGCAACAGGGGGCAGTAGTGGTCCAATATCCAATTTCCTGCTTTAGTTGTCAAGAAGCAGGTGCAGGGCCGAGCCTGTGGCGCACTTGGTAGAGTGCGGCGCTGGGAGCGCTGCAACGCTCCCGCCGCGGGTTCGGATCCTATATAGGACTGGCCGGTGCACTCACTGGCTGAGTGCCGGTCATGAGAAAAAAAAAAAAAAAAAAAAAAAAAAGAAGCAGGTGCAGCTGCAGTGAGGAAGCTTCCTGAGCTCAAGAATTCTAGTGGTCGTCCCCTGCCTCCCCTCTTCCAGACTGGCAGACATCCTGCTTTCCCTGGCAGGTCAGTTCTGTAGTGTTACTCCGGGTGCCATTACTGGAGGAAAACTCAACCTGGAACCTGCTCCTCCATTCTTGCCAACACATTTAGAAGCCTCTATTCCCTGTATTGAATCTCTTTTTGTTGAGAATACCTACAGAGGTTTCCTATTAAACTGAATTAAACTGATGGACACACACCCTCCTTTTTCTAACACAGCCCCTTTCAACTTCACGAGCAATCCTACTGTAGAAAAGTGCGAAGAACAATTTTGTTTTCCCCTAGAAATTCAATGTTAAGTTTCATTTTTGGACTGATTAAATAATATTCTAACTCCACCTATCAGGGATTTAAACTGTGGAAATTTAGCATCTCAGTGGAACACAATGAATTGTATGTTGTGGTGTATTACGTAAATCACGAGACCCAAATTCAAATGCCTTCAGGAATCAGGCAGTTTGTATGAATGAGAGACAGCATTAGCTTAGGCAATAGGTAGTAGGGAGGACTGGCAAACTGGACTGTAGATGTCATAACTAAATACATTCAATTCCAATATTTCAGAATACACTGGTGGCCAAACCAAAGAGGTAACCAGTAGACATCTGTGAGTTTATTTTTTATATTATTAAAGTAATTAACTGTATTATCTAAAACTGGAAAAGATGAAGACTAAGAGACAAAAGTAACTCTAATTACAGTACTGTAAAATAGTCAGCCCTACATATCCATGGGTTCTACATCCATGGATTCAACCAACCACAGACTGAAAACATTTTTTTTTAAATTGCATCTGTACTGAACATGTGCATACCTTTTTCTTGTACAGACATTTTTCTTGTCATTATTCCCTAAACAATGCAGCATAACAACTATTTACATAGTATTTACATTGTATTAGGTATTATAAGTAATCTAGAGATGATTTAAAGTATACGGGAGGATGTGCATAGATATATGCAAATACTATACCATTTCATATCAGGGATTTGAGCATCTGCAGATTTTGGTACCCAACAGAGGTCCTGGAACCAATCCCCCGTGGTTACTGAGGGATGATTATAATCACTATCAACTACTTAATATACTTCTTTTCGCAGTTTTTGTTTGCTTGTTTGTTTCTTAGCATTGTTGTAGCCATAACTAATCATCAGGTATATTTCCACATGACTATTTCAGGATCTGAAGTCAAATTAATACAAAGAATCATAGGCTCTCAGGACTTGACAGGTCACCCACAGTTAATGTATATTTTTAAGGTTATCCACACAGATTGATTGGCATGAGCTCATGTGCCACTGTGTGCATGAATACATCCAACACAACCAACAGTTGGCACATAATGGGTACTCAATGAATATTTTGTGATTGATGAACAAAGCTCTCAACTGGGGTCTGGCCGGGAACCAACCAGGTGGTGATCAGTAATCAGGGAGGTGCAACACAGAATGTGCCCTTTTTCTTTCCTTCTTCCTCCCTTCCTCCCTTCCTTCTTTCCTGCCTTCCTTTTTCCTGCGTTATTGAGATACAATTCAAGTACCATAAAATTCACCCTTTTAAAGTGTATACTTAAGCAGTTTTTAGTGTATTCACAGAGTTATTCAAACATCACCACTACCTAATTCCAAAACATTACATTACCCTAAAAAGAAACCCCATAGCCATTAGAAATTACTCGCCATTTCCCCCTCCCACCAGCCCTGGCAACCACAATCTACTTTCTGTCTCAATGAATTTGAAATGGAATCATACAATATGTGGCCTTTTTTGATTGGCTTCTTTCACTTAGTATAATGTTTTCAATGTTCATCCATGTTGTAGCAGATGTCAGTACTTCATTCCTTTTCCATTTTATGGATATACTTCATTTTGTTTCTCCATCCATCAGTTGGTGGGCATTTGAGTTGTTTCTGCTTTTTGACTGTTATTAATAATGCTGCTATAAACATTTATGTACGTGGTTTTGTATGCATATGTTTTCAGTTCTCTTGCATAGATACCTAAAGTGGACAAAATAAAATATTTCTGTTTAGAATCAGAAGCTGTGTGGCAAAGACAAGGAAACCAGGTCAGAAGTTGATGAGGGGCTTGTTGCATCAGTCAGCTCTCAAATGCTGACAAGTTTGAAAGAGAATAACAAAGGCTGTTTCAACAAACTGGATCAGCTTTCTGCTGCCTGGTTATGAATGTTTCCCTTCCCTCTGGTCCCATGGAAGTCTATAAAAATTCAGGAAGATTAAAGCAGACTAGAGAATATTCTTTCATTAATTTTCCCCCTTAATTTTCAGTTTTAAAATGTTACTTTATTGAGAACAAGACTGAGACATAAAAATGTTCAGAATCCAAGACAAATTTAACCATAATATAATCCATCACCTACTCAATTCAGCCATTTGGGGGGGGGGGCTTGAGGAGCCCTGAGCTAGTCCTTTGCCCATCTACCCTCAGATCTCTCAGATCTCTCAGCTCACCTCAGCATCACAAGGAACAACATTTCCCAAGCTCTCTTGCACTCTCCTTCCTGGCAGATTCGTCCAGTTGCAGACACTGGCAGAAGACTGGAGGGCAGGACAAAGGGAGAAGCCAGAGCTTTAGTCTCCCTCTCTCAAATGTGGGAAGCACCTCCACTAGTGACTTCTAGTGACTGCATCTTAATGGCCCCAGTTCCCACCAGGCAGCCCCTCTGAGGTCCTAGCTTCCATAAGATGGTCCTGGCTCCTGGGCTCTAGTAACCCCACTTCCTCCCTTTTTTCCTCCAGTCCTAAGTGAGTTAGTGTATTTCTGCTATTGTTAATCTCTGGGTTGGATTGGTCCCTCAGCTCTATCATCTCCTGTTGTGGTAGTTTCACGATATATCCACAAATTATTTGGCTCTTCTCCCTTCAAAAGGTGGAGCCAGATTCCCCTCCCCTTGAAGGAGAGGCTGCCTTGACTCAGTGACTCACTTCTGTCTAAGAGAATGTGACAGAGGTGACAGCATTGTTGCATCTACCATGTTCTCTTGAATCATGTCCTCCAGAGGAAGCCAGCTCTCATGTCATGAGGACACTCAAGCAGCTCTGGGAGAAACTCATGTGGCAAGGAGTTGAGGCTTCCCACCGATAGCCATGCAAGTGAACCATTTTGGAAGGGGATCCTCCAGCCCCAGTCAAGCCTTCAGATGACTGCATCCCCAGCCAATATCTTGACTGCATATCATGGAAGACCCTGCATCAGAAGTACTCAGCTAAGTTGCTCCCAAATTCTAGACCTGCAGAAACCATGAAAGATAATGAATGACGATTGTTCCTTTAACCCACTAAGTTTTGGGCAAACTTGTTACACAGCAATGGATGCTAAAGCACCTACTTAACCAATTTCCTACATTAAAACCTTTCCGTTGTAAAGACCTGGGGTGGGTTCTATTTTATGACCAGTACAAACTTCTGTCCTGAATTGTAAACTAAGAGCAAAAATAAGACAAAAGAGTAAGGAAGATGGAGTATCAAAATATTATAATTATTACTTGTAAGTGCATGTTGGAGAATGTGACTTATAAATGCAGCCAAATGTGGTTTCAAATACAGAATTAAACAGACATAGTCAGTTCTGTGACGTACCAATCACAGGTACTTCAGGACCAAAGTGGGCTTCTGTCTGGGCAGATCTTGGTCACGTAAAACGTATGGTAGGGCCGGCCCGTGGCTCACTCTGGAGAGTGTGGTGCTGATAACACCAAGGTCACGGGTTCGGATCACATATAGGGATGGCCGGTTGGCTCGCTTGGGAGAGCGTAGTGCTGGCAACACCAAGTCAAGGGTTAAGATCCCCTTACCAGTCAAAAAAAAAAAAAAAAAAGTTTATTTCCTGCTCACATCTCAGTCCCGTGCACTGTCCAGTGTAAGCCTTCCTCACAGTGATTCAGGAACTTAGGATTCACCCCATTTAGTGGCTGCACCATTCCCTACAATTTCAGGGTTTCCCTCTGGAGCCACTGCATCTATCTGGCAAATGAGGAATGAAAGAGGGTAGAGGATCAGTGAGAGGTTGGGGGTAGGGGGCAGACCTAGAAGTAGTGCATATCACTTCTGCCCACATTCCACTGGTCAAAACTCAGTCACATGATGACCTGTAGCTGCAAAAGACAATGTGCCTGAGAAGAAAGAGCTACAGTTTGAGGGAATACAACCAGCCAGTATTTACAAGAAGGGGCATACAATCATTTAAAATGGAAGATGATGCAGGCTGAATCAAAATTTAGATGATTCATTGAATTTTTTTATTTTTCTTTTAAAATAGATTCAGCTATGGATATATATATAACATGAAATTCTGATGTGTGAATGTGCAGCACATTGAAACTGTCCAAGTGGTAGAAGACATCAGCATTTCTTTGCCCATGAGACTGGCAAAAACTTAAACCTCTGATAATATCCAGTGATGGGAGGAGGGGAAGCAGGTACTTCCATACACTGTTAGTGGGAAAATACATTGGAAACCATTTTGGAAGGCCTTAAGTAGCATCTATCAAGATTTTAACCAGCAAATTCCATTTTTCTACAAGTCTATTACACAGATATACATAAACCTATGGCCAGAGGTATATGTACAGGAAGGTTCATAGCAGTGTTTTTAACAACACCACCAAATATGGAAACAATTAAATTACCATCAATTGGGTTCTGATTAAATGTACACTTTTAAAACTAAAATACAACACAGCGTAACCATGCTAGTCATAAGATAATTATAGGATTTAGGGCCGGCCCATGGCTCACTTGGGAGAGTGCGGTGCTGACAACACCAAGTCAAGGGTTAAGATCCCCTTACCGGTCATCTTTTTAAAAAAAAAAAAAAGGATATTTATAGGATTTATTTAAAATGTTAATTCACAAGTGGTGTGGTCCGGTAATGGGACACAAGTTGAAAGGTCACATGACCATCTTCTTTCAATATTGACATCTGTACAAAGGAAAAGTCTAAGTGTAAGGTATTTACCAAATGTGAAGGCTGGGTCACATAATCTCTGGAGCCCTGTGATGGGTTCTGCATGCCCATAGGAACAAGACCAGGAAGTAATTAACACAGGCTGAAACAGGTAATCCAGGTAGAAAAGGAGTATGGAAGGGAGCCATTCCTGACAATTTGATGCTCTGGTGAGAATATTAGTGAAGAGGGAGGAACAATACTCGAAGAAAGATTTGGATACTTAAAGTGAAAGGAAAGGATAGTCCAGATCATAAAGACAATATTGAAGTATAATAAGAAAAGTTTTTAGTATCAGCTTTGTTACAAGGCCACATTCCTACAATGTGAGCAAACAGTACCAGTTTCATGGTCTCAAACTAAATATTGATTTGATTTTTTTTTTTTTTTTTGTCTGCTCAATATCCATTCTCCCCTCTGTTTTTTTTTTTTTTCCAAAAGATGACCGGTAAGGGGGATCTTAACCCTTGGCTTGGTGTTGTCAGCACCACGCTCTCCCAAGTGAGCTAACCGGCCATCCCTGTACAGGATCCGAACCCATGGCCTTGGTGTTATCAGCACCACATTCTCCCGAGTGAGCCACGGGCTGGCCCTCCATTCTCCCCTCTGTGACAGCGCTCTCATTTTACACTAAGGAGTCACTTCCCTCCTAGCTTATCCCATGTCATTCAGGTAGATGGCCCCCAGCCCCTGGCTCTAAGCCTAACCAATCAGCAACTTCCATCTCCCTAGGTACAGTGATTGGTCCAGGGGTGGCATGTACCCCCAGGGGAGCCAATGATATAAAATGAAAATTTAATAAATTTCCTGAGGTTATTGAATGTAGAATATAATCCTATTGGTCCTGGAGGGTGACTGTGCCATCAGGTGAGGAAAGCCTGCGGGAGAGCAACACCAACATTATGCAAAATGGGAGCTGAAAGGCACAGAACAAATGACGTCAGATGACATCACGGATCCCCTGGGTCCAGCTCTGCCTAAAGTCCACACCCTGGATTTTTTTATTTATGTAACTTTTCTGCTTAAGCCAGTTTGAGTTACGGAAGAGTTTGGATAAACTATGGAAATCTAAAACAAGAGGTGTTACAACTACAGAGACTTCTGGCATGTTTGTTTGGAGATGCTCATGACTGTAGAAGCAAGGCCAGGATCACAGGCTCGATGCTATACATGCTTTAAAATAATTTAGATCAATTAATTGGTGGCATGGTTTAGATATCTTGACAGTGCATAAGGAGAGACTGTGTTTCAAATAGTAGGTCATGTACTAGAAATTACAGTACTAATCATGTTAATTCTTAGCCCTGTCACTCATTTAGAGGATCAGACTGGGAGGGTCTTTAGTTCCTCATCTGTAAAGTGAAATAATGTCTCCTCTGAAGGCTGCTTGATTCCCCCCTCCACAGACTGAGTGACCTGCTTTTATTCTGGGTTTCAATAAATTCCTGTGTGTGGCTCTACACATAGCACTTTTTCATTACTTTATTTTCATTTATTTATTTATTTATTGGTGGCTGGCCTGTACAGTGATGTGCATCCTTGACCTTGGTGTCACAACACCACACCCTAGTCACCCTCTGCCCAGAAGCAGGCAAGATAGCAACACCCGGGGTCCTAAGCAGGAGCTGTGGGCAGTTGCCCCCTCCACCCAGAAACAGGCAAGACAGCAATGTCTGGAGTCCTAGGCAGGAGCCATGGGCAGCCACCTCCTCCACCTAGACGCAGACAAGAGAGCATGCTGAAAACACCACTTTCCCATGGGTGGCCAACCACAGCCACCATCACAGCCACAGCGGCCACAAAAGTGGCTTAATGCAACAGCAGTAGCCACAGCCACCATGCAGGCAGCCCACCAGACACCTGACTGCATTGATACAAAGGGAGCCACCAGCAGAGACCAGAAAAAGAAGAGGACCTCTGTAGAGCTAGGGCTGAGTCTGGAGCTCACAGACCTCTTGAGCCCATTCACAAACCCTTCACACAGAGGTCTATGAGCTAGGTAACAGGGAAAAGGTCCTTCGAGCCTTGGTTGAAAAGATAATAAGCTTTATCTTGCACACACACATCTAAGAGTTAGGCAGGCCAAGGAGAAACTGAGCAGCTGCGAGCAAAGTAAACATACTCTATTTTTAGACACGAGCTTTGCCCACCAGCAGTTCAGAGCTGCTGCTTCACACACACTGAAGAAGAACACACTAAAAATAGCAACAATTTAAAAGATACTGGGGTGTGCATGTGCACTAACTCCACCCCCACACAATTCGTTTACAAAGAATGTGCTGCACCACCCCCAACTGGACCTGAGGAAGGAGGGCCTGACTAAACTACTCTATTTTCCTCACAGTCCACCCCTTCAGGGGCCCTCGCCATACGACCTACATGTTCAGAATCTTCTGCAATGTTCCCTTAGCCAGGATAAATGACCCTTACATTCATATAACCTATTGTCTGTTCAATATGCCTTAAGGCTTGTCCTGTAGTTCTGTCCTTTCAACTATTAGCCACACATATCCAGTTAGCAGTCATCACTGGTGTGATTTTTCCATGGGAATCCTGTAGTCATACCGATGGGAAATTCAATACATATTCAGTAGGTGATCATGCCAAAGTATGCATGTATCCAGTTGACTCTGGTGCCTGCAGCCAGAACACTGTGGGTGAAAAACAGAAGGGTTATTGGTACCAATAGGGGAAGTTCTCACCCCTCTGGTAAGATACATGCCAGTTTGCCACCCTGAGAAAGGATGGTTGCAGGAATAGGTATCTTACCTGGTTTATGATACCATACTTTATCCGCTAACACTGTTGGATCTGTAGGTTCTACATGTAACAGTATAGGGGAACTCGTAATTGGCCATAATGATAATACAAATGTGACCTTTGGAATAGAGCACTTATCTGTTCCAGGCCATGTTACCTTTACTCAAGGAGACCAGGTACTTGTAACCCAAGGTGAAACTTGCAAGTTTTCTTCTAATCCTTTCCTTCAAGGCCCTATTAGACCTACCCAGCATATACGGGGGTTTCTATTCTCCAAGGCCATTCCCATTGTACTGTCTGTCCCTGTTGTAAACAGGTTGAGGCTGGTAAGAGAATATTTCCATACTTGCCATATCCTGGCTTTAAAAGCTTATCTTTAGTAGTGAAGCCTTGTAACTGTGCTGGGCCTAGTCCACTTGACTAGGTCCCCAGCCACTAAACCATGACAGATGGTTGGGCTACGCAGATAAGCTTGGCACAATACTTGAAAGGTCCACTGCCTCCATTCCCAGGTGAAGGAAAACTGATCTTGGCTATCAGCTGAAATTGGAATAGAGAAAAAAGCATTTGCAAGGTCCAATACATAATGATAAGTTCCCAGCTGAGTCATCAGCTGATCCATGAAGTCATGAACTGAAGGCACAGCTACATGCAAAGGAGGCACTACTTTGTTTAGTTCTTGATAGTTTACAGTCATTCTCCAGGTACCATCAGGCTTTTTCACTGGGCTCTGAGCTGGACCAATAATGCCAACTTTCTCTAACTCAAATATAGTGGCACCTATCTCTGCATGTTCTCCCAGTAGGTGATACTGTTTTACATTAACTACATGTCTTGGCTTGGGTAACACCTGTGGGTCATGTTTAGCATATCCCCATAACACAGGCTTTACTGTCCATATTCACAGCTGAAACTCTCCAACCATTGTTTGCAGGTGCAAACCATAAAGTACATCCATACCCAAGGTGTATTCAGCTACGGGGGATATATATACGGTATACACAGGAGGGGACAATTGTCCTATGCCGAATGGCAATGACACAGCTTTGACTTCAATAGTCTGTCCTCTATAGCCATCTACATGAACTGTGGCCCCTGGAAACTTATCTGGATTGCCATATATCAGGCTACCTTCTGTGCCTGCATCTACCAATTCCAAAACATGCTACACATTTGTCCTCAACCAATATATTGCCAATTGAACATGAGGGCTCTGGTCCTCGCCTGCCCCCAAAAGATGAGTACCTTGGCCTGCTCCCTAATTGAAATGGAACATTTTATCCGCCTCCTCGGGAGCAACCAAAAAATCCTTTAAATCCACTGAGCATACCTTGCTACCTGTTTCCAGATGTTTAGTGAAATGCTGTTCAGGGCGCAATTGCCGCCACAAGGCAAACAGGACTGCATTTGGCTGCCAGTCAATTTTCTTGCTATCAACCCCTGCTGCATGCAAGTCAAGACACATCTGCTTATGGCTAGTCTTGCTTGATCCCCTCAGGATAAGATCCTGATCATTTCTTATGGGATTGGTTTTAGCCACCTTTTGGACCCCTTTTGCTTGTCTGCTATCCTTTATTTCACCCAAGCTGTCTATCATGGTCGTTACTTCGTGTATAGGATGACCAATGTACTGGGCCAGTATGGCCATCAGTGACCCAAAGGACTTACACGGGGCATTTTGCAGCACTGTGTCTCTCATGCTGCCTGTAAATTTTTCATCATCCAGGCCATGAATGTTCACATTAAACATGGACTGCTACATCCCCCGCTCCTGAATTATTTGAACTAACATACGTTCAAATACGTTCAAACAGCATACGTTTGCCATTTACTAACAATCTTGGGCAGTTCTCCAGCATTTGCCCACATGGTTCAGGCAGCTGCACTCACCCATTCTATTAAGGAGTGATTACCTGATCCTTGTGCGTATCTGTGGCTATTCTGTAGTTGCTGCCTCAGGGATGGGTGCATGGTGATGGAGTCTAATTTTTCCATCTCCTCACCAGAGCATATCACACTGTCCACCCCTAGGTCCCATAACCACAACAGCCAAGCAGCCAGGGGCTCCCCCTGTTTCTGTCAGAACTGTCTCCCCAAGTCAACTAATTCAACCTGGGTATGTGGGACATAGGTAATGAATTGGGTCACCTGTGAATTGCCCACTGATTATCCACCCAGTCCCATAGGCTGCTTGCATTTCACTTTCTGATGAACAACAGGTTGTGCCTGGAGATGCACAGTTTCACCCAACTCACCACTGAGTTTGTTGTCCTCCCTGGTGTGAGAAGCAGGGATGGCCAGTCTCTGCATGTCATCCTCTAGGACAATTATCCATGCTTTCAACAACTCTACTTTCTTCTGCAAATCTCAATCAGTTTGCCATAGTGAGCAGTAACCAGGCTCCAGTCACCAGAAAAGTAGCCACTGGGCACCACATGCTCAAGGATAGTCACATTTCCTCCCCCTCCCAAGGAGTTCTCTGCTGTAGTGCCTAGTCTATGCTGCCTTGCAGTATAGTTAGCAGCAACCAGATCCTGGTCAACAGGAAAGTGGCCATAGGGCACAAAATATTCAAAAGTAGCCACAGGTCCTCCTTCTCCCAAGGGCTTTTGACTCCTGTATCTGCTCAGAATCCTGTCACAGACTATACCAATTGTAGAGCTAGGAATTAGTCTGGAGCTCACAGACCCTTCAAGCCCATTCACAAACCCTTCACATGCAGGTCTATGAGCTAGGAAACAGGAAAAAGGTCCTTGGAGCCTTAGTTGAAAAGATAATAAGCTTTATTTAGCACACACGTCTAAGAGCTAGGCAGGCCAAGGAGAAACTGAGCAGCTGCCAGCAAAGTAAATGTACTCTATTTTTAGACACGAGCTTTGCCCACCAGCAGTTCAGAGCCGCTGCTTCACACACACTGAAGAAGAACACACTAAAAATAGCAACAATTTAAAAGATACAGGGGTGTGTATGTGCACTAACTCCACCCCCCCACAACCTGTTTACAAAGAATGTGCTGCACCACCCCCAAACAGACCTGAGGCAAGGGGGCCTGACTAAACTACTCTGGTTTCCTCACAACATCTCTCTCCTCAAAGCCCACCCCAGAGTAATAGAAGCAGCAACTGCTTTACCAGATGATGAGATATGAACACGGAGATACCAGAAATATGAAAATCCAAAAAAAAAAATGACACCACCAAAAGAATACAGTAATTCTCAAATACCAGACCCTATAGAGCAGGAAGTCCTTGAAATGACTGAAAAGTAATTCTAAGAAACGATCTTAAGGAAACTCATGAGATATGAGAAGACTCAGACAACATAATGAAACAAGAAAAAAAAATCCAGGATATGAAGCAGGAAATTTGCAAAGAGATTAACTCCTTAAAAAAGAATGTATCGATAATAATAATAATAATAAAACAATGTATCAGAATTCATGGAACTGGAAGATTCACTCAACAAAATTAAAAAACACAACTGATAGCTTAGCAGCAGGCTAGAACAAGCAGAAGAAAGAATTTACGATCTTGAAGATAGTCTTTTAGAAATAACCCAGGCAGAAAAAAAAAAAAGGAAAAAAGAATTTTAAAAAATGAAGAAAATCTAAGAGAGCTAGCAGACAACCAGAAGTGCACAAATGTTCAAGTCTTGGGTGTTCCAGAAGGGGAGGAGAAAGGAAAAAGCATGGAAAACCTATTCAACAAAATAATAGCAAAAAACTTCTCAGGTATAGTGTCTCTCCCTACACCTGCAGATCCAGGAGGCTCAAAGATCCCGAAACAGATTCAACCCAAAAAGATCCTCCCCAAGACAAACTGGCAAAGCTCAAAGACAGAGACTCTTAAAAGAAGCAAGAGAAAAGCATCATGTCACCTAGAAGAGAGGCCCTATCAGACTAACAGCAGACTTCTCAACAGAAACTCTACAGCCAGAAGAAAATGGGATGATATAAACAAAATACTAAAAGAAAAAAACTGCCAGCCAAGAATACTATATCCAGCAAGTCTATCCTTCAGAAATGAGTGGAAAATAGTGTGTTTTCCAGACAAACAAAAACCATGGGAATTCACCACCATACAACCAGCCCTACAAGAAATCCTTGAGGAAGTCCTGCATCTGGAATCTGGAAAACGATAATCAGTACCACAAATACACAAGAAAGAACAAAACAAAAATGCTAATGAGAAAGAGAAAGAAACTAAATCTTACCACCAAAAAACGCCGTAGTGACAATGTAATAATGCCCCTACTTTCTTTCTTTCTTTTTTTTTTTAAAGATGACCGATAAGGGGATCTTAACCCTTGACTTGGTGTTGTCAGCACCACACTCTCCCAAGTGAGCAAACCGGCCATCCCTATATGGATTCCGAACCCATGGCCTTAGTGTTCTCAGCACCACACTCTCCCAAGTGAGCCACAGGCCGGCCCCCCTACTTTATTTCTGATCTTAGTAATTTTGGTCTACTTTCTTTTTTCTCTTGGGGTTTGCAGATTTTCATGATCTTTTTAAAGAACCAACTTTTGGTTTTGTTGTTTTCCTCTATTGTTTTTTAATTTCCTATTTCACACATTTCCATTGTAATCTTTGTTGTTTTCCTACTTATATTTGCTTTTGGTTTAGTTTACCCTTCTTTTTCTATTTTCTTAAGGTAGAAGTTTACATTGCTTATTTGAGACTTTTCTTTTTTTTTTCTTTTTTTTTTTTTTGTCTTTTTCGTGACCGGCACTCAGCCAGTGAGTGCACTGGCCATACCTATATAGGATCCGAACCCGCGGTCCCAGCACCGTACTCTCCCGAGTGTGCCATGGGCTCAGCCCGACTTTTCTTATTTTTAATATAGGTGTTTACAAGTATAAATTTTCCTCTAAGCACTGCATGAACCCTGCATCCTATAAATGTTGATATGTTGCACTTTGACTTTTATCTCAAAGTACTCTCTAATTTCCCTGTGGTTTTTCTTTTTACCCACTGTCTATTTAGGAGAGTGCTGTTTAATTTCCACACATTTGTAAATTTTCTAGATTTCCTTCTGTTATTGTGGTCAGAGAACATATTTTCTATTATTTTCTATGATCTTACTCTTTATGAATGTATTAAGACTTGTTTTGTTGCCAAAAATAAAATTTTAATTTAATTTTTTAAACAATTACACTCTAATAACTGAGCTAACCAGCCAGCCCCCTATTTTTTAATTCAGATATAATTCATATACCATACAATTCACCCATTTAAAGTGCAAAATTCAATGATTTTAAGTATATTAGAGTTGTGCAACCATCACCACAATGAATTTTTAAAAATTCTTTAAGATTATTGGTTCCTGCAAATGAAAAGCCTAGTGGTAGCAAAAACTCAGACACAGCTTAATGCAGTTTCCCAAATGACGTCACCAGGAGAAGGTTTGCTCTCCTGTCCTTGCCCTGTTTTTCTCCCTATGGGCTCCACATTCAAGCATGGCTCTCCCCAAACAATTGTGAAGTGGCCACCAGCAGCCCCAGGCTTCCAGCCTATCCTCTCAGCAACCCCACAGGAAAACACAAACAAGCAAAACACCTGGGATCCCAGTGGACTATCTGAAGTCAACCCGCATTCCGACAATAGCTGAGGTTCTTGGGTTGGACAGTGCTGATTGGTGAGGCCTGGGTTACTCCTTCCCTGGAACCAGGGATCCAGAGGGGTGGTTCCTGTGAAGAAAACCAAAAAATTGGGATGGATCCCACAGGGCAAAATTGTAGATGGACCCTCTATACACCCTGGAATATGAGCGCTTTGAGAACAGGGATTTCTTTTCTTTCTTTTTTTTTTTTTTAAGCTGACTGGTAAGGGGATCTTAACCCTTGATTTGGTGTTGTCAGCACCACGCTCTCTCAAGTGAGCCACGGGCTGGCCCTGAGGGCAAGGATTTCTATCCTCATTTACCTTTGCACTGGTAGAGCCATACCAGGTGCCTAGAAGGCACTCAATGGCTATGAGCTTCCTGATGGAATGAAATCCCTTTCCTTCCTCCCCTCATCTGGATCCTGGTTCATCTCCCAGAAACAAGGAATTCTGTGAGGAGGTAAAGATTTCCATGAAGTGATCTGAACCTCTTTCTGGAAAAGTATTGTTTTTACCACAGGTAAAACAACAGGGAAGCTGGAAACAACCCAAATGTCACCCATAGATGAATGAATAAACAGAATGTGGTCTGTTCATTCAAGGGAATATTATTCAGCCATAAAAAGGAAAGAGGTTATGATGCTACAACATGGATGAGCCTTGAAAACATTATACCAGTGAGAGAAGCCAGACACAAAAGGCCACACATTGTATGATTCCACTTATGTGAAATGTCCAGGATAGGCAAATCCCTGAAGGCAGAAAGCAGCATGTTGGTTATCTTGGGCTGAGGTGGGAGTAGGGAGGAAATGAGGAGTGACTGCTAGTGGAGTTTCTGTTTGAGGCACTGAGAATATTCTGGTACTAGATAGTTCTGACGGTTGCACATATCGTGAATATACTAAAAACCACTGAATTGTACATTTTCATACATTATTGTATGGCATGTGAACGATATCTAAACAAAGCTTTTTAAAACAAGCAAACAAATAAACAAACAAGAAAGGTTTGCAACCATCTGAGATGTAATCTAGAAAAAGCCAGTTTAGCACAGCTGGAGTAAGACGGCAGAAAGGTTAACCAGGAAAGGTGGTGTCTTTGAGATTTGATCACATTCCAGAGCTGATTAGGATTGGGTTTTGTTTTTTCCTAGACCATATTTCCACCATGAATATCAAACAAATGTCATGGCTTTGAGAAAGAGAAGAGCAGTCCCTGATGTCCAGGAGCTGCCTGGTACTATCAGCCGGCCTCGGTGTTCTCCTGTTGAACTCAACCATGTCCCAGGGCAGCAGCATCACATGAGGCCAGTCTGACCACGATGGTTCAGGACATAAGTAAGACCATCACTGGTTCAGATCCCCACACCGGCCAGCCACCAAAAAAAAAAAAAAGACCTTAGCAAAGACCATTCCATAACCACGTCTGAAGTTAGATAAAACATGAACACTGAAAAGACCTAAAATACCAAACATCTTCCCTCTCCCAGCTAATGCAGTGGATGGCTGCTGCTTTACCAATTCCATCTTTAGCCTCAGGCTAGTCTCCCTCCTAACAGATAAGATTTTATTAAGATCCCCAATCCCAGAAGTATCCTGTTCTCCCTTGCTACAACAAATAATAAGCCCAACTTGTTTGACTGCCAGTGTCTCCCTGCTGGTCTTTGGCTAGAGGGCATTGTCAACTTCTGCACATCTGCTGCCCTTTTTATTTTTTGGCATCTGGCCTATAAAGGGATCCGAATGCTTGACCACACTCTAACCAACTGAGCTAACTCCAAACATTTGCTTTTATTTTATGCCAAAGCTGGCTTAAATAGGGCACTGTGGTCAACAGCACATGCTATGATCTTGGACAGACCTTGTGAAGGTTAATTCTAAGGTATCAACTTGGTTGGATGAAGGAATGCTGAGAAGCCAGGTCAAGCTATGCTTTTTAGGTGTGTCCATGAGGGTGTTTCCAACAGAGATTAGTATGAGAGTCTGAGTGGCCCAGGTCAGAAAGACCCAACCTCAGTGTAGGCGGGAACCATTCAATCCACTGGGGGTCCGGAGAAAACAAAAGACAGAGGAAAGAAGTGAAGCTCTCTCTTTCTGCTGGAGCTGGGAGACACTCTTCTCTCCTGTCCACGGACTTCAGAGCTTGAGACTCTTCAGCTTTGGGCTTCCAGAACTCTTCCCTGGTTTTGAGGCCTTTAGACTTGGACTGAGCCACGCTACCAGCATCCAGTTTATAGACAGCCTATCATGGAACTTGTCTTCATAGCCATGTGAGCTAATTCTCCTAATAAATCCCTCTCATATAATTATAACACATCCTATTGACTTGGTTTCTCTGGAGAACCCTGACTAATACAGATTTTGGTATCAGGAGTGGTTCTAGAGAAACATAATCTTTTTTTTTTTTTTGTCTTTTTGTGACCGGCCACACCGCGCTCAGCCAGTGAGGGCACCGGCCATCCTTATATAGGATCCGAACCCGCGGCGGGAGCACTGCCGCGCTCCCAGCGCCCCACCCTCCCGAGTGCGCCACAGGGTCGGCCCTCTAGAGAAACAGAATCTTAAGGATGAATTTCTTCAACTGGTTTCGGGGCTTTAGACCTAAAAATGCTAACCGCTTGGGGGCCGGGCCGTGGCTCACTCGGGTGAGTGCGGTGCTGATAACACTAAGGCCACGGGTTTGGATCCCATATAGGGATGGCCGGTTCGTTCACTGGGTGAGCGTGGTGCTGACAACACCACGTCAAGGGTTAAGATCCCCTTACCGGTCATCTTTTAAAAAAAAAAAAAAAAAAATGCTAACCACTCAACTTCTAATGATATGGAGAATGCGGATAGTCCTTGGCATGAACTGTTTAAAGAGATATGCAAAGTAAATCCATTTGATGGTCCCGATTCACCACTTGTAAAAGGCAAGGGATTCAGTGACTCTATACATAATACTTTTGAGTATTTGTGGAAATCCAAGGACTATAATGACGTTGGTTGGTTGCTCCTCACAACACTGGATAAACTGAAGAAAGAAAAGAAGGAGCTTGGGCTGGCCCATGGCTCACTCGGGAGAGTGTGGTGCTGATAACACCAAGGCCACGGGTTCAGATCCCATATAGGGATGGCCAGTTAGCTCAACGGGTAAGCCTGGTGCTGACAACACCAAGTCAAGGGTTAAGATCCCCTTACCAGTCATCTTTTTTTAAAAAAAGAAAGAAAGAAAAGGAGGAGCTCAGTGAAGTGAATTCTCATCTTAAGCACCACATAGATGACCTAAAAGTTTCTAGGTGTACTCTAGGCCAGAATCTTCTCTCCAGTACCCACAGGGCTGAAATTGCCGAAAATCAAACACAAGCCCTCATCATAAGATTGGCTGAACTACAGCAGCAGTTGAATTATCAGCCTCGCAGGGTATTGCCTGCTAAAGGTGAGGTACATAGTGTGACCCATGAGGAGGTGTGTTACACTCCAAAAGAGCTAAATGAATTTTCTACTTCATACAAGCAGAAACTGGGAGAATATGAATGGGAATGGATATTAAGGGTGTGGGATAATGGTGGAAGGAACATAAAATTGGATCAAGCTGTATTTATTGATAGGGGCCCACTAAGCAAAGATTCTGCATTTAATGTTGTAGCTTGGGAAGTTAAGAAAAATGCTAATAGTTTGTTTGGTTGGTTGGCTGAAATATGGATCAAACGATGGCCCACTGTGAGTGAGTTAGAGATGCCTGACCTCCCTTGGTTAACTGTAGATGAAGGGATTCAAAGGCTTAGGCAGATTGGTATGCTAGAGTGGATTTGTCATGTAAAACCTACTCACCCACACTGGGAGGATCCAGAAGACATACCTTTTACTGATACCTTGAGAAATAGATTTATGAGGGGAGCCCCACCATCCCTGAAGAGCCCTGTTATTGCTCTTCTCTGTAGACCAGAACTTACGGTGGGCACTACAGTCAAGCAATTGGAACACTTAAATGCAATGGGACTAATTGGATCCCAGGGTGGCAGGGGCCAAGTGGCAGCACTCAACAGACAAAGGCAAGATGGGCATAGTTACCATAATGGACAGCTGAAGCAAAGCAACAATCAAAATAGTTTGACTCGTATGGATCTATGTCATTGGTTAGTTATTCATGGTGTTCCTGTAAGTCAAATAGACAGGAAGCCTACTAAATTCTTGATCTGCATAAGCAGAAAACTTCTAGGTCAAGTGAACAAAAGCCTAACTTGAATCATGAAAACTGAGAGTCATGGCCTCTCAATCAATTTCCAGACTTGAGCCAGTTTACAGACCCAGAACCCCTTGAATAAACGGGTGGCCAGGTCCCCTTAAGGAAGAACGCTGGTACACTACCAAAAATTCATACTATTAATCTTTCTCCCATCCTTCCCCAAGACCTGCAGCCTTTTACCAGAGTAACTGTACATTGGGGAAAGGGAAATAATCAGATCTTTTGGGGACTACTAGACACTGGATCTGAATTGGCATTGATTCCACAAGACCCAAAACATCACAGTGGCCCTCTGGATAGAATAGGAGCTTATGGGGGTCAGGTGATTAATGGAGTCTTAGCTCAGGTCCAACTCACTGTGGGTCCAGTGGGTCCCTGAACCCATCCTGTGGTTATTTCCCCAGTTCCAGAATGCATAATTGGAATAGACTTACTTAGCAGCTGGCAGAATCCCCACATTGGTTCCCTGACTTGTGGAGTGTGGGAAAGGCCAATCGGAAGCCATTAGTGCTGTCTCTACCTAGGAAAATAGTAAATCAAAAACAATACCACATCCCTGGAGGGATTGCAGAGATTAGTGCTACTATCAAGGACTTGAAAGAGGCAGGGGTGGTGATTCCCACCCCATCCCCATTCAACTCTCCTATTTGGCCCATGAAGAAGACAGATGGATCTTGGAGGATGACAGTGAATTATCATAAGCTTAACCAAGTGGTGACTCCAATTGCAGCTGCTGTGCCAGATGTGGTTTCACTGCTTGAACAAATTAACACATCTCCAGATACCTGGTATGCAGCTATTGATTTGGCAAATGCCTTTTTCTCCATCCCTGTCCATAAGGCCTACCAGAAGCAGTTTGCTTTCAGCTGGCAAGGCCAGCAATACACCTTTACTGTATTACCTCAGGGGTATATCAACTCTCCAGCCCCATGTTACAATTTAGTTCGCAGGGATTTTGATCGCCTTTCCCTTCCACAAGACATGCTGGTCCATTACATTGATGACATTATGCTGATTGGACCTAGTGAGTATGAAGTAGCAACTGCTCCGGACTAATTGGTAAGACATTTGCAGGTCAGAAGATGGGAAATAAATCCAACTAAACTTCAGGGGCCTTCTACCTCAGTTAAATTTGTTTTCTTTTCTTTTTTTTTTTTTTTTTAAGTAAGGTTATCTTGCTTTAAGGTAAGGGAATCTTAACCCTTGATTTGGTGTTGTCAGCACCACGCTCAGCCAGTGAACCAACCGGCCATCCCTATATAGGATCCGAACCCATAGCCTTGGTGTTATCAGCACCACACTCTCCCGAGTGAGCTACGGGCCAGACCTACTTCAGTTAAATTTCTAGGGGTCCAATGGTATATGGCATGTTGGGATATCCCTTCTAAGGTGAAGGATAAATTGTTGCATCTGGCCCCTCCTACAACCAAGAAAGAGGCACAGTGCCTAGTGGGCCTATTTGGATTTTGGAGGCAACACATTCCTCATTTGGGTGTGTTACTCCAGCCCACCTACCGAGTGACATGAAAGGCTGCTAATTTTGAGTGGGGCCCAGAGCAGGAGAAAGCTCTGCAACAGGTCCAGGCTGCTGTGCAAGCTGCTCTGCCCTTTGGGCCGTATGATCCAGCAGACTTAATGGTCCTGAAAGTGGCAGTGGCAGATAGGGATGCAGTATGGAGTCTTTGGCAGGCCCCTATAGGTGACTCACAGGGGAGACCCTTAGGAATTTGGAGCAAGGCCCTGCCATCATCCACAGATAACTACTCTCCTTTTGAGAAACAGCTCTTGGCCTGCTATTGGGCCTTAGTAGAAACTGAACGCTTGACTATGGGCCACCAAGTTATCATGTGACCTGAGCTGCCCATCATTATCTGACCCAGCAAGTCATAAGGTTGGGCATACGCAGCAGCACTTGATCATCAAGTGGAAATGGTAGGTATATACATGATCAGGCCCAAGGAGGTCGTGAAGGCACAAATAGTTACATGAAGAAGTGGCCCAAATGCCCATGGTTCTACTCCTGCTATGCTGCCTTCTCTTCCCCAGCCTGCACCTATGGCCTCATGAGGAGCTCCCTATGATCAGCTGGCAGAGGAAGACAAGGCTAGAGCCTGGTTTACAGATGGTTCCGCACGATATGCAGGCACCACCCGAAAGTGGACATCCGCGGCACTGCACTTCTTTTCTGGGGCATCCCCGAAGGACAGTGGTGAGGGGAGATCTTCTCAATGGGCAGAACTTCAGGCAGTGCACTTGGTTGTGCACTTTTCTTGGAAGGAGAAATGGCCAGATGTGCAATTATATACTGATCTGTGGGCTATTGCCAATGCTTTGGCCAGATGGTCAAGGACATGGAAGGAACATGATTGGAAAATTGGTGAGAAAGAAATTTGGGGAAGAGGTATGTGGATAGACCTCCCTGAGTGGGAAAAAGATGTGAAGATATTTGTTTCCCGTGTGTATGCCCATCAAAGGGTGATCTCAGCAGAGGAGGACTTTAATAATCAGGTGGACAGGATGACCCATCTTGTGGATACTAGTCAGCCTCTTTCTCCAGCCACCCCTGTCATTACCCAGTGGGCTAATGAGCAAAGTGGCCATGGTGGCAGGGATGCAGATTATGCATGGGCTCAGCAACATGAACTTCCACTCACCAAGGCCAATCTGGCTACAGCAACCACTGACTGCCTAATCTGCCAGCATCAGAGACCAACACTGAGCCCCCAATATGGCCCCATTCCCCAGGGTGATCGGCCAGCCACCTGGTGGCAGGTTGATTACATTGGACCACTTCCATCATGGAAGGGACAGCATTTTGTCCTTACTGGAATAGACACTTACTCAGGATATGGATTTGCCTTCCCAGCACAAAATGCTTCGGCTAAAACTACCATCCATGGACTCATAGAATGCCTTATTCACTGTCATGGCATTCCACACAGCACTGCTTCTGACTAAGGAACTCAATTCACTGCTAAAGAAGTGTGACAGTGGGCTCATACTCATGGAATTCACTGATCTTATCATGTTCCTCATCATTCTGAAGCAACTGGTCTGATAAAGTCACAGTTACAGCGCCAGCTTGGTGACAATACCCTGCAGAGCTGGGGCAAAGTTCTCCAGCAGGCTGTATATGCTCTAAGTCAGCACCCAAGATATGGTACTGTTTCTCCCATAGCCAGGATTCATGGGTCCGAGAATCAAGGGGTGGAAACAGAAGTTGCACCACTCACCATTACCCCCAGGGACCCATTAGCAAAATTTTTGCTTCATGTCACCACAACTTTATGCTCGGCTGGTCTAGAGGTCTTGGTTCCAGAGGGAGGAATACTTCCATCAGGAAATACAAAAATGATTCCATCGAACTGGAAGTTAAGGCTGCCACCTGGCCACTTTGGGCTCCTCATGCTTCTGAATCAACAGACTAAGAAGGGATTTACAGTGTTGGCTGGGGTGACTGACCCAGATCATCAAGGGGAAATTGGACTACTACTTCACAATGGAGGTAAGGAAGATTATATCTGGAATACAGTAGATCCCTTAGGACATCTCTTAGTACTACCATACCCTGTTATTAAGGTCAATGGAAAATTACAACAACCAAATCCAGACAAGACTACAAATGGCCCAGACCCTTCAGGGATGAAGGTTTGGGTCACTCCACCAGATAAAGAACCACAGCCAGCTGAGGTGCTTGCTGAAGGCAAAGGGAATACAGAATGGGTAGTAGAAGAAGGTAGTTAAATATACCAGCTTGGACCACGTGACCAATTACAGAGGTGAGGATTATAATTGTTCTCCCTGTTATGTTAAGAATATGTCTCTATGTATATATACTGTACACATATTAAGCAGTTATCTTTGTTTTTGTTTCTCTTGTTCTTTATCATGTACCATGAGACTTACTGACTTTATACCAGCATTTAAATATTGTTAATTGTTAACTGCAATTTTAAGTTATGGGATATTGGGAGAGGGGTAAATATCATCTAAGGACTTTACCTTTTTTTCTTGAAAAGGGATTAATGCATTTCTGGTTATATGCAGGATAGTGTATCATGTTAGGCGAAACTATTATGTTATGGTACCATTTGAAAATTAAGTGTGATTTAAGGAGATAGTATGGACACCAAGTTGACAAGGGGTGGACTTGTGAAGGTTAATTCTAGGTGTCAACTTCATTAGATGAAGGAATGCTGAGAAACCAGGTAAAGCTATCTTTTTTGGTGTGTCTGTGATGGTGTTTCCAATAGAGATTAGTATTGTTATAAAAAATTGTAACTCTAACCTATATAGCCTTAGCCTGTTATGAAATTGTAACAGAAAAGTAATAGAGAAATATGACTTTAGCTTAACTTGCACAAATTATTCCTGTAAGCACTTACTAAAAGCGGGGAAAGCATATCTAAAGATATTTTAAGTGAAGCAGTTTTAAAGAGGTCAGGCAGAAGTCAAGGCAGAACCAGGCACACATTCCAGGAGACAGCCGGTCCCAAGGACTGAACTAGCCCCCCCTTATCCTCTGAACACCTGGCTGGACCAGGGAAGATAAACATGTAACATCTTTTATCGGGGTGCTAGCAGTGCGGGCCTGTTAAGCCTAACCATAAATCTTAAGGCGCCACGGCTAATTAACAACTCAGCCTGTTATGAAAATCTGTCGAAAATAAACTGTATAAAAAGCCTTGGTATTGTAAGTTCGGGGCCGCTTATGAAAAAGCGACCCAGCATGCTGAAATAAACACCTCTTGCTTGATTGCAGCGGACTCTTGTCTCATGGTCTTTGTGAAGCGAGCTACTCCGGCGTGTGTGGGATTTGTGCCTAGTGCACGGGTCTTACAATATGAGAGTCTGAATGGCCCGGGTGGGAAAGACCCACCCTCAGTGTGGGCGGGAACCATCCAATCAGCTGGGGGTCTGTAGAGAACAAAAGACAGAGGAAAGAGGTGAAGCTCTCTCTTTCTGCTGGAGCTGGGATACATTCTTCTCTCCTGTCCACGGACATCAGAGCTCAAGACTCTTCAGCTTTTAGGTTACAGAACTCACACCAAGGACACCATCAGCTTCCCTGGTTTTGAGGCCTTTGGACTTGGACTGAGCCATGCTACCAGCATCCAGTTTATAGACGGCCTATCGTGGGACTTTTCTTCAGTCGCGTGAGCTAATTCCCCTAATAAGTCCCTCTCATATAATTATTACATATCCTATTGATTGGGTTTCTCTGGAGAACCCTGACTAATACAGACCTGGATGGAACCCCAGCTCAGCCACTTACTTGCTGTGTGGCCTGTGGCAAGTTAATTCATCTCTCTGAGCCTCCATTTCCTCAGCTATAAAATCATGTCATGCCTCTGGTCAAAATCCTACAGTAGCTCCAAAGCTCTCTCAGAATCAAATCCAAACAGCTTAGTCTGCCCTGGGGGGCTCTATGTGATCTGACTCCACCCTGCTTTCTGACCACCTCTGACCATATTTTCCTTCTCAGCTCCATTCAAGCCCCGTGGACCCCCTGGTTGACTCTCTACCACACCAGCCACATTCCTGATTCAGGAACTCTGCATTCCTTGTGCCCTCTGCCTCTTCCCCAAGCTCCTCGTGGCTCACTCCCTGGCTTTACCCAGGTCTCTGCTCCAATGTCACATTCTATATTACAAGCCCCCCAATTCTATCATCCTCTAAGCCTTTGAGTGTTTCTCAAAGGCCCGGTCCTGTTCTACTTCATCACTGCAAGTGGGAATGTAAAATGGCGCAACCACTTTGGAACACAGTAGGGCAGCTTCTTAAACGTATTCTTACTGCACAACCCAGACATTCCAACCCTAGATATTCACCCGAAAGAAAGGAAAGCACAAGTCCATACAAAGACTTGCTGGTGAATGTTCTCAGTGTTTGGGGGGGCTAGCCAGAAACTGGGAATAACCCAAATGTTCAACAACAGTTGAATGGATAAACAAATCATGGTATATCCATACAATGGAATATTACTCCACAATGAAAAAGAATAAGGTATTTATACACAAAACAACCTGAATGAATTTAAAATCATTATGCTAGGGCTGACCCATGGCTCACTCGGGAGAGTGCGGTGCTGATAACACCAAGGCCATGGGTTCAGATCCTATATAGGGATGGCCGGTTAGCCCACTGGTTGAGCGTGGTGCTGACAACACCAAGCCAAGGGTTAAGATCCCCTTACTGGTCATCTTTAAAAAACAAAAAACAAAAAAACTAGGAAACACAAACTAATCCAAACAACAGAAAGCAGATCAATGATTACTTGAGAGTGTTGGGCAGGGAGGGGCAGGAAGGAGGGGGTTACAAAGGAGCAAGAGGCAACTTTGGGGGTGATGGAGATGTTCACTGTCTTGATTGTGGTGATGGTTCACAGGTGTATACACGCTCAGTGTTAACGAATCAACAATATATATTAAATAAGGTGTCCTGAAACAGAAACACACATAAAACAAGGTTATGTATTGATCACATGATGAAAATGTTGTGACCAGAAGTTGGCAGGAACCTCACCTTATATATTCCCTAGGATCAATGGCTCAGTATTTGCTAATTCACTGTTTACCATGACTTTGAGAACATAACCGCCTCAAATAATGATGGTAGACCCTGTGTGTGTGTATGTGTGTGTACATATGTATTCATACCACATAGAGGGAGACAGTGCACAACACTGAGCAAGTCTAGCTTCAACCCTCTGGAATAAAAATTCTTCAAGGACAGACACTATATTCCCAGTGCCCAGAACAGTGCCTGACACATCGTAGGTCCTCGGTAAATATTTGTTTAATGACTGGCTATTTCCCCCCTGAGAGGGTTGCTGTGAGAACTGATCATTCATACAAAGCATTTAGCCCAGAGTCTGGCACATAGTAACTGCTCAGTAAATGTTAGCCAATATTAACTAACACTTCTGTAGCATTTAATATGTGCTAGGTGCAGTTTTACATATATTTATTTAAATTTCACAATAGCCCATGACATTAGTACTATCATGGTGCTCATTTTACAGATGAGGAAATGAAGCATAGAAAAGTCAGTGAGGTAAGAAGTACTTGAATCCAAGCAGTCCAGCTCCAAATTCTAAAGGCTGAGGCCCAGCTAAATCTACCACATGTTCATCAGCTTCTATTAGTAGAATTCTCCATTACCTCAACTTGTCAACTTGTTAGGCACTGGTTCCTGCTAGGATCACAGCTGCTTATTATAGCTAAGGCTGCAATTCTTCTCAAACATGGGGCCATGAGCACAATTCTAAGAGTTTTAGCACCCGCACAATGATAAGCTCAATAAAACCTAAATTAGCTGACTCCATGAGTAACATGTACTTGTGGGAGGAAATATTTAAAATAGTAAAACAGGGTTGGCCGGTTAACTCACTTGGTTAGAGTATGGTGCTGATAACACCAAGGTCAAGGGTCAGATCCCCATATCCGCCAGCCCCCCAAACAAACAAAAATAATAGTAAAAATAGTAAAATTATTCACTAGGCTTTGTTCCAGATGGGGTAGGACATGTAGGATACAGCATGAACAAGACAGACAAGGACCCTGCCCTCGTAGCTAACAGTCTAATAGATGGCATTTGTCAGTTAAGACCTTTGGTTGCAAACTTGACCTAAACTAGCATAAACAAAAGGGAATATATTGGCTCAAGGTACTGAAAATTCAAAGAGACCTTCACCTATTCCTCAGTTCTGTTCCCCTCTCCTCAAGTTCCATTCTCAGGCTCCCTGTGATACAACAAGGCTGCCCCCAGGTCCAGTTTTCAGTCTTCAAGTTCAAGAATAAATCTGAAGAAAGGGCTCAGAAAACGTCTCATTGGGTCTCCTTGGCTCTGGTTGGGTCACCTCAGGGCCAATCATTGTGTGCAGAGGAATTCATTGCTCTGATTGGCCAGGCCTAGGGGTGGCACCAACTCACTGGAAGCACGTGGAGACGCGGAGCAGGAAGTGGAAAATTAAAATAATTTACCAGTAGAACGGTGAATGGTTTGCTGGTGGGAGAAACAACAGATTAATAACACATATTTACAGAGATTACAAAATCATCACAGAAATAACCCCAACTTGGTTAGAGTGTGGTGTTGCTAACACCAAGGCCAAGGGTTTGCATCCCCTTACCGTCCAGCTGCCAAAAAAAAAAAAAAAAGAAAGAAAGAACCCCAACCATAACTTCAACTCTTCAGTTATGAAGGAAAAATCTGCAACTCTATAGTATTAGCATATAACAGGTAGTCTGACCTAAACTGGAGGCCAGAGAAGGTGCCTTTAGCAAAGTGACAGTTCAGCAGAAGTCCAAAGGGTGAGATGAAGCTAGAAAGAAAAAGGGAGAGGAGGGAAGGAGGAAAGGAACTCTGCGGACCCTCAGAACCAAGGAGAGGAGACCCTAAGACATGAGTACTTTTAATGCTATTTTACTTTACCCTTTTATTGAGATAAAACTTGGTTACGATGTGCACAGATCTTAAGTCACAGCTCGATGAATTTTTACATATGCACAAATCCATGAATGCATCACCCAGACCAAGATATAAAAGATTTGCAGAACTTCAGAAAGCTTCTTCTGCCTCTTCACTTTCAGTTGCCACCTCCCACATGGAGTAACCACTATTCTGACCACTATCCCAATGCTGGTTTGCATGTTTTTAAAAAATGAACTTAGGGGCCGGCCCGTGGCTCACTGGCTGAGAGTGGTGCTGACAACACCAAGTCAAGGGTTAAGATCCCCTTACCGGTCATCTTTAAAAAAAAAAATAAAGAACTTCAATGAGGTGTACTTCACATATAATAAACAGCATCCATTTGAAATGCAGTCGTCCTTCCATATCTGCGGTTTCACTCCGCAGTTTTCGTGACCCGTGGTCAATCGCAATCCAAAAATATTAAATGGAAAATTTCAGAAATAAACAATTCGTAAGTTTTAAAATACAAGCAATTCTGAGTAGCTTGATGAAGTCCTGTGCCATCCTTCTCTATCCCGCCTGGGACCTAAATCATCCCCTTGTCCAGTGTCTCCATGCTGCACTAATATGCACTATGTGGCCATCGGCCACTTAGTAGCCATCTCAGTTATCGGTCCACTGTCATTTATGGTAGTGCTTGTGTTCAAGTAACCCTTATTTTACTTAATAATGGCACCAGAGGACAAGAGTAGTGGTGCTGGCTTACTGTTATAATTTTCTACTTTATTATTATTGTTGTTAATTTCTTACTGTGCTTAATTTATCAATTAAACTTCATCATAGGTATATACGTATAGGAAGAAATGTAGTGTACTTAGGGTTCAGTACTGTCCCCAGTTTTAGGCACCCACTGGGGGTCTTGGAATGTATCCCTGGCAGATAAGGACTAATATGTACAGTTTAATGAATTTTAACAGATACACACGTGTATAACCACAATTCCAGTTAAGATATAAACATTTCCTTCACTCTAGAAGAGTTTTCTTGCACTCCTTTGTAGTCAGTCCCCATGCCCACTTCCTGCCCCAGGCCACCACTGCTCTGCTTTCTGTCCTTTGATCTCAGTTTTGCCTGTTCAAAAATTTCATACAAAAGGAATGATACAATGTGTACTCTTTTGTGTCTGGCTAATTTCTTACAACTTTATGCCTGTGAGAGTCATCATGCTGTTGCATATAGGAATGGTTTGCTCTTTTTCATTGCTGCATAGCATTTCATTGTATGAATATATTTATCTGTTCTATAGGCAGTGGACATTCAGCTTATTTCCTGTTTTGGATGATTTTGAACAAAGTTGCTGTGGACATTCTTTTCTCATTTCTGTCAGGTTTAAACCTGGGAATGGAATTGCTGGGTCACAGGGGGGATGTGTATAGATTTAGTAGGTACTGCCAGCTTTCCAAAGTGGTTTCACCAATTGCACTCCTACCAGCATTGTATGAGAGTTCAGACCTTGGCAAGTTTGAAAACTTAAAAAAGGCTCGTGTGGTTGAAACGTGGAGAACAAGAGAGGGTGAAGATAGAGGAAGGAAGAGCTAGATGCCTCCCCAACTCCAGCCCCAAAGAGCAAAGGAAATCATGGGAAGAATTTAAGTCAGAAAACGGCATGGTCAAATTGCATTTTAGAAAGCTGCACAGCTGCAGGATCAGGCCACCAGCACACACCAGTACGCTCCTTGGCTTTGCTCTCAATGGTGACGAGCAATAGCCTTCAGCTTTCCTCCTTTTTGTCTAATTTATAGGCAAAAATGGAGGTCTGGGCAGATGATGATGTAAGATGTTTAGGCCACTTTCCACAAAGCTGAGAGAACCAAAAATCATGTGCCAATTTGCACAGCAACATTGTTTAAAATAAACCAAAGGAGGAAACAACTTGAACATCTATTGAAGGAGCAACGATGGGGTGATTTACAGTCTATACCTAGAACAGAAAACTGTACAATGGTTTAAAAGAATGAAACGGGTATTATCTATTTTTTAAAAATGCAAGGTAGGTCTATATGTGCTGAGCTGAAAAAATGGTATAGGATATTATTCAGTGAAAAAAGCAAATCGCATACTAATATATATATGTCATGTTTCCATTTTAAAAAATAAGTGTATGTTAAAAAAAATTTTTTTTTTAAAGGTCTGGCCAGTTAGCTCAGTTGGTTAGAGCACAGCCTTATAACCCCAAGGTCACAAGTTCAGATCCCTGTACCCACCAGCTATGTTTAGATATATGTACATATAAATAAATTTACATATTCTCAGGAAAAAAATCAGGAAGAGCATGGACCAAATCTCAACATAGTTACCTGGGAGTAGAAATGAATGGGAGGAGTTTCTTTTAAGTACATAATATTTTAAATTGTCAGATTATGGAAATGGCAGACCCAGATCCATTCATACCACTTGCACCCCACCCCCACCCCCAGACCCTGCTCCTTGCCTTGCTTCCTGGCCCAAACAGCATCAGCAACAGCTCACAGCTCCCTGGCTGGAAAGCCCTGCCCAGTGCCACAACCACCTCAGCTCCTAACATTTCTGACTGTGTCAGAAGACGGCAGGGGCAAAGGACTACAGCCACCTCAGCATCCAGGATCAACCCCACTAGAGGGAGGACACCTGGAAATGGTGGGAGGATGTTAATGCTCCATGGGGGAGACTAAGGAGGACATGGAGGAGCTGGCAGATAGATTTGTCACCTTCCCCCACATACCCACCCCTCTCTCCCAATAGCCCCTCTGCACTACAGACTGTTCCGAGCTGGGGCAACTTTGGTAATACTCCACTTGCTCTTCCTCCTTTCCTGCCTCACTTCTCTTCTTCCCTCCTGCTTGCTTCCCTGGTATCCTACTGTACAACAAAACATCAGCTCATAGCTTTACCTTGGGCTCTGTAATGGGTGATTTTTCCTTTTTGTGTGTTTTTCTTTCTTTTTTTTTTTAAAAAAAAAAAAAAAAAGATGACTGGTAAGGTAATCTTAACCCTCGACTTGGTGTTGTCAGCACCACGCTCTCCCAAGTGAGCCACAGGCCGGCCCTTGTATGTTTTTCTTTAAACATCTTCTTTAATTAAGAGCCCAAGCATTTAAACGGAGGAAAATCTTGAAGCAGAGAGGCAGTACCATGTTAGTGCAACTGTTATGGAAAATCTACACAGATCTAGCATTTACAGGTAATCTCTCTTCACAAAGAAACAGACATTGAAATTCAGAGAGTGTGCCCAATGCAGTTACAATCCTGTCACTAAGGTCTGGTCCTGTTTCTCAAGATGGATTTGGGGAGTCTGATGATATCTCTTATATAATGTCCTTAGGCATGGGAGGGGTGATTATCCAGCAGAACTCAGGGCAGAACAGACTGTGAGTCTTGAGTGACATTTCTGGTGTTTAAAGATGCAACAGGGCTGGCTGGATAGCTCAGTTGGTTAGAGCATGGTGCTGATAATGCCAAGGTTCGGTGTTCAATCCCTGTGCTGGCCAGCCCCCCCCCAAAAAAAAATGCAATAATGACATCAGAATTACCAACGACCACCTCAAGTCTGTCAAACTGGAGGAGGAAGAGGAGAAGGAGGAGAAGGAATGAAAAGCCAGAACAGCAACCATGGAAAGTCAGGAGTGCGTTATGGGTCGACGAGTGTTTGGCATGAGGCTATTTCAGGTCGTCAGTCCCTGGGATCTAGCCTAAGGGATAGGACAGGTAAAGCAGAGTTGGATTGATGACTACCCAGATCCCTGAAAAATGTTGGTGCTCATGAAAGAGTCCACTGGCAACAGTACAGGCAAGCTACACTCAAGCATCCTGAAGTCGCTTTTTGAGCCCTAGTGTGGTTTCTCAGGCCCCTGTGGCCGGATTTTCCAGGAAGCAGTGACTTCTCCTTCCACAGAATCACTGCTTCTCTCTGCCATGTGCCCAGCCCAAGTGACTTGCAGGGTGAGGAACTTCTGTCATCTGCCTGCAGCTCTTCCTCCTACACCTAACCATGGTGGTCACCGACACCCAGTCCTGACAGCTCTCTTCAAATGCTCTTCCTGATAGCTCATCCTTTCTCCAAATCTTCTACTCCTGTTGGTGGCATCAAATTGCTTTTCTTTTACCCATGGCTGAAGCAGGACTTGTGGTCACCTCAGGCACACTAATATTTTGCCACTCCTTCACGACCATAGACTTTATTAAAACAAACAAAAAATACCAAAAAAAAATTTTATTATTAAAATTTTCAAATATTACAGAAGGAGAATAATACAATGAACCTCCATGTGCCCATCACCTGGCTTCAATGATTATTTACAAAATGGCCAGTTTTCATTTCATCTGTAATATTAACTATCCCACCTTCCCAGTGGACTACTTTGAAGCAATTCTCAGACGTTATATAATTTTATTCATAAATATTTCAGCAAGCCCATAGTCTTATTTAGAGGGGAGATTGAGTGCTGTGTGGGGTGGATGAGGAAAGAAGCCCTCCAGTGGAGTGACCCTTAATCCCCTTTCTGTTGCCCCCAACAATTTCACTCTTGCCCAAACCTGCATGCCCTCCACTGCAAGTTATGTGCTGTTGTTTCCTGCTCAGCATTTGAACTCCTTTCCTAAGTCTGGGCAGTCCACCCCTGTATGAGTCTTGGTGAAAACAGGGTCTGTTTCTTCTATGGATGCTGAGAGGGTTAAATCCCTGCTTTCCCTAATCCCCCATGCCCAGGGCCTGGGTTTATGACCCAAACTCAGCCATTTGGCTGCTCTCACCAGGGACACGGTCTTGGAATAGATAAATCATGGTTCATAGTGGACCTGAAGGAATAGTAGGGGTGGCTGGTGCTTAGAGAGTGAGGAGATGGGTGTGAGATGAAAATGGAGAAGCAGACGCATACCAGACTATGAAAGCCCTTGGCAAGGATTGTGTATTTTACTGTAAATTGGCATGAACACCTCCTGTGGTACAATTTACGTTTTTATCAAAATGATTGGCTGCTATGTAGAACACAGATGATGAGGAGGAAAAGATAAAGCAGATAAATCACTTAGAAGCCTCCTGTAGTCTTTCAGGAGAAAAGTAATAGTAATCTGGGCCAGGGTGGTAGCAAGGAGGCAGAGAAACACGGATGGACCTGAGAGATATTTTGGAGGTAGAACTGATGCAACTTGGTTGCCTTAATTTCTAATTCCTCTAATAGACCCTCATACTACAATCAGACATCAGTGTTGATTCCATAATATCACTGTTCTGAATAAAATGCTCCAGTGGACACGATAACAACAATGAACAGCAAATGCAATCATAATAATTCTAGCAATAGCTGACATTAATAAAGGTCTAGCTCTTACCAGCCCGTGTTCTAAGCCTTGCATATTTTAACTCATTTAATCCCCACAAAATCCTGGAGGGAGTTACAATTGAGACTATTCCTATTTTACAAATGGAAAAACTGAGACAAAGAAAGATTCGATGACTTGTCTGAGGCCATACAACATTCCTACTACAGCAAATATGCACTTGGCCCAACGGTCAATTTTTGATTCCCTCTCCATTTCTCTCTGTTCCCCCACCTGCCCCGTCCAATCCAGTCTCAGTGTGCTGACTCACGCACAAGTGCAGTCTGTTCTGCTCCTGGCCTCACACACACGTGGTTTTTGTCTGTTTTCTTCCCTCTGCATCTTCAATCCCCTCTCCTCCAGAAAGCCACACTGTTTGGTATAAAATTGGATAGGATACTGACTTGTATGGTTTGTCTTGTTTACATGTCAGCTTTGTACAAATAGATGGGCTTTGCCTGGCAACGACTTACGTTTACCGTTTATCACTGTATATCCTTTTATTTTTATTTATTTATTTATTTTTGGTAGCTGGCCAGTAGAGGGATCTGAACCCTTGATCTTGGTGTTATAAGGCTGCGCCCTAACCAACTGAGCTAACCAGCCAGCCCTTTTAGGTAACATTTTCTTTTTTTTTTTTTTTTTTTTTGTCTTTTTCGTGACCCGCACTCAGCCAGTGAGTGCACCGGCCATTCCTATATAGGATCCGAACCCGCGGCGGGAGCGTTGCTGCGCTCCCAGCGCCGCACTCTCCCGAGTGCGCCACGGGCTCGGCCCAACATTTTCTTTTTAAGCAGATGTATGGTTTACCTTTAAAAGTTTTTTAAAGGGCTGGCCAGTTGATTCAGTTGGTTAGAGCACAGCCCTGTAACACCAAAGTCAAGGGTTCAGATCCCTGTACTGGACAGCCACCAAAAATAAAAAAATCTTTTTAAAGGTGGTTTTGGAATTAGAGAGTCCTCCAGGATTTTTACGAGGATTAAATAAGTTAAAATGGGCAAAATGCTTAGAACAGAGCCTGGTACATATAAGAGCTATCTAAGTACAGTCGTGCTTCCCTTAACCATGGGGATACATTCTGAGAAATGCATCCTTAGGTGATTTTGCAGTTGTGCAAACATCACAGAATGTACTTACACAAACCTAGATGGTATAGCCTAGTACACACTTAGGCTACATATAACATATGATCCAGCCACCAATATATATGAAGTCCATCATTGATCAAAATGTCATTATGCAGTGCATGACTGTACTGAATTTGAAATCAAACTGTGCTAATTTACTAGCTAAAAGATGTTCAGCTTGGGTTGGCCCTGGCTCACGTGGGAGAGCATGGTGCTGACAACACCAAGTCAAGGGTTAAGATCCCCTTACCGGTCATCTTAAAAAAAAAAAAAAAGATGTTCAGCTATTTGGGCAAGTAACCTAAACTCTCTGAGCCTCTTCAGTTTCTTCTTCTGTAAATGGGATAATAAAACCTATATCATTGGATTGGTTTATAAAGTACTTAGTGCAGTCCCTGAAATGAACATGAAACAAATGTTCAGTAGTTACAATTATTATCCCTAGACTATAATCTCTTCAAAAAGAATTGTGTCCTCGCATCAGACAGTGTCTAGGCAGAAACAAGCAAGCGTATTCAAAATGGGATAATTTGAGAAGAGTTGAATAAGGGGATTGTTTCAGAGGGGTGCTGGTAAACTAGCACAGTGGGGAGTGAGGGGGTCTCTGATTTGTAGCATCCACCAATTGCCATGGTGTGAAAATTTCTAGCACTTTCCAACTCTTTCAGTGCAGAGTTGGGTAGGGTTGCAAACAGGAGGCTCTCACAAACTGGTACAAGCCAGCTCCATCACACCACTGGGACAATGTACAGAGTGTGGGAGGATGTAGTGGAGCCAATAGGGACGGTGCAGGACTTTGGGGCTAGCAACAGCAGGGAGCTGATACTGCCCTGGGACTGAAGGGACAGGGCTTGAGACAGAAGGAACACAGTGGAGAAGTGGTGAAGTGGATTGGAGGACGAAGGCAGCCAGCCCATGATGACCCTGCAGCAGGGAGCTGGGCAATAAACACCCCATTTGTACTCTCTCCCGCCCTCCTATCTCTTGCTCGGGCTCTCCAAGGGGTAATTCCAGCTGGAAGCCAAGGAAAGGAGGCCATTACCCCCTTCACACTACTTAACTCCCTGAGACACAGAGCAGGGTGGAGGAGGGAGGGTGGAGGGACAAACAGAAGATGTCCCGCATTGCCTTATAGTGTTTTGGCCTAAGTATTTTAAAAAATATCATATTGAGTGGCTGGTTGGCTCAGTTGATTAGAGTGTGATGTTATAACACCAAGGCCAGAGGGTTCAGATCCCCATTCTAGCCAGCCACCCCCCAAAAAACTCATATTTACCAAAGAGTTGACCTTCAGTCACTTGCGTAGCACCTTCATGATTTTTGCCATATCCAATTATATCTCTCCTATTATTTACTTACCATGTGTAGTTAAGTTGACTCACTATTTCACTTAATTAAATTTTTTTTCAATGCTATGCAAATAAAAATTACGATGCTAAACCACTTCACACCCACTAGGATAGTTAAAATCAAAAGGATAGATAATAACAAGTGTTGCCGAGATGTGGAGAAATTGGAATAGTCATGCATTGCTGGTGGGAATGTAAAACAGTGCAGCCCATTTGGAAAACAGTCTGGAAGTTTCTCAGAAGGTTAAACATTGAGTTACCGTATAACTCAGAATTCCATTTCTTGTTCTTTATCTCCCCTCCTAGGAGTATATACCTAAGAGAAATGAAAACATATGACCATGAAAAAGCCTGTACATGAATGTCCATAGCATCATTATACATAAGAACCAAAAAGTAAAAACAACCCCAAATGTCCATCAATTGATGAATGGATAAGCAAAATGTGGTATAACATACAATAACATTATTCAGTCATAAAAAGGAATAAAGTACTGATACATGCTACAACGTGAGTGAACCTTGGAAATATTATGCTGATGAAAGAAGCCAGATGCAAAAGTTCATATATTGTATGATTCTACTCATAGGAAATGCTCAGAACAGGTAAATCTATAGAGACTACAAGCAGATTAGTGGTTGTCAGAGTCTGGGGACAGGAGGGAATGGTAAGTGACAACTAGTGGGTACAACGAGTGGGTACAACAAGCAGGGGGTGTTTAATGAAAATGCTCTGAAATTTGAGAGTGGTGATCCTGTGAATATACTAAAAACCATTACGGTACATGATAAAAGGGTGAATAATATTATATGTGATTTATTTCTAAATTTAAAAAAAATTAAAAATGAATCCTCCCCACAAAAGAGAAAAAAAAAAGTGCTGGAACATACTACCACCAAATAAATTGAACTCAAACCTGATCAAACCTCCTGATCCAACTACCAGTTTATGGAAAATATAGGGACAGACAAATATGTTAAAGGACATCATCGCAGTGTCAAAATTAGCAAAATCCAGACTGAGAATCTCTGCAAGAAAAACAACCTTGTTTCATCAACATAAACTTTAAGTCTAGGAAGAAAAAGAGATGGAGGATTAAAAGAGACTAAGGGACATATCAACAAATTGTATTATGTAGGTATTGTTTGGCTCTTGAGCTAAATGAACTATAAAAGATAAACTGATGATGTAACTGACATTTTGGGATTTTGTTTTGTTTTGTTTTTTATAACTGACATTTTGAACACACTGAATATTTGATAGAAATTATTGTTAATTTTTTCAAGTATAATTGTAGCATTGTGGATATACAGTTTCAATATGTTTGAGCAATATATATTAAAATATCCATAGATGAAAAGATACAGTGTCTGGGACTCTTGCAATTAAAAAATGCTGGCTGGTACACCTGGTTTCCATGACATGCTAATTTCTTCATTCTCTTCCCCCTTCTCAACCTTCTCTTGCTCTATCAGAACTTATTTAGTCAGTCAGCTCAGTTGTTTAGAGTGCCACCTCACAACACCAAGGTCAAGCGTTCAGATCCCTATAACAGCCCCCCCACCCCCCCAAAAAAGAAATTACATAGTTTATTTTTGGTTTTACCTGTATACTGTCTGTTTCCCATGAGAGCTATAATCCTATCTCTCTGGTAAATGGCCATATCCCAAAGGTTTAGCATACTACCTGGCATGTATTTAAGAGCTAAATATTTATTGAATGAATGAATGTCAGTGTGGGTCTTACTGCATCTACTTCCTTAGTCCTGAGCTCCAGGTCAACATTTCTGGTTGTCAACGGGACATTTACATCTCTGCTCAGACAGGGTATCTCCTGCAGATTTCAATAATAATAATAATAATATAACTTTTATAGCACATTGTGTGGCTGGCACATATGTTGACTGATTTAATAATCACAATTTTACACAATTTTACTCTGAACTAGGTACTGTTATCCTATTTTACAGATGGGGAAACTGAGGCTCTGAGAGGTCACATGACTTGCCCAAGATCACATACCTGGTCAGTGACTGTGCCCAGTTAGAATGCAGAGGTGGCTCTGGGAGCTTAACCACTAGGCTCGACTGCCTCTCCCTCCTATTCTTAAGATTATAACCATTCTCCTAAGCACTCAGATCACCATTTGGGGGTCACCTTGGACTCTTGCCTCCCCTTTCCCTCCTTAATTTCCATCTCACCCACCTTCCCATTCCTTTCCTGCCCCGTCCAGAGGCACAGGCTACAGGCTGGCACTGTTGCTCCTTGAACATTATCTCGCTTTCCTGCAGACTGTCAGTACATCTTTGCTGCCTGGAGGGCAAAACAGCCCCAATTTGGACATTTACTATTTATTCTTTCATTCACCACAGGCACCCACTGGGTTCAACTCCCAGCTTTATCCCTCCCAGCTGTGGGACTACTTAACCTTCTATAATGGATTGGATGATGAACCCCTTTCCCACCCCCCAAAAAGGTATAACCTTGTCATAATCCCTGGAACCTGTGAATGTGACCTTATTTTTAAAAAGAAAAGGTAAAAAGGAAAGGGTCTTTGCAGGTGTGATTAAATTAAGGATCTTGAGATGAGGAGATCATCTTGGATTGTATGGGTGAGCCCTGAATCCAATGACACAAGTCCTCATAAGAGACAGAGGAGAAGACAGACACACATAGAGCAAGGGCTGTGTGAAATCAGAGGCAGAGATTGGAGTGATGTGGTGACAAGAGACAGAACGCCTGGAGCCACTTGAAGCTGGAAGAGGCAGGAAGGATCCTCCTCTAGAGCCTTTGAAAGGAAGGAGTCTGTGCTGACACCTTGATTTCTGACCTCTGGGCTCCAGAACCATGAGAGAACGTGTTTCTGTTGCTTTAATCTCCTGGAGGAGATTCTGTGGCAACGTATTCCAGTAGCCATAGGAAACTTATACCTCCCATGCTTCATTGTCCTTGACTTAGGAGGGGGATACTAGGAGGGGTTGCTGTGAGGATTAAATGGGTGTAAAGTGCTTAGCACATTTCTGGAACATGGATGAGGTGATTATGGCACAGACCTGAAGCCAGACTGCGCAGGTCTGACCTGGGATTCACTTTTACCAGCTGCCTGGCCTTGTGTGAGTTATTTAACCTCTCTGTACCTCAGTTTCCTCATTAGTAAAATAGGAATAATAATACTTCCGTCTTAGGATGTTGTAAGGCAGCAGTTCTCAAACTTTTTGGTCTCAGGATCCCTTTATACTCTTTTTAAAAAAAATTTTTTTTTTTTTTTGTCTAAAGCAGCTGAAATCAGATTCTTTTCTTTTTTTTCTCTTTTTCTTTTTTTTGCTATTCCTTGTGGAATGGATCCTTTACACTCTTAAAAACGATTAAGACCCTAAAAGAGCTTTTGTTAAGTGGCTTATATCTATTGATATTTATTGTAATTAGAAATTTAAACTTATGCTTTTTAAAAATATTAATTTAAAAACAGTAGACACATTACATATTAACGTAAGGGGGTTTTTTTGTTTTGTTTTTTGGGAGGCTGGGTGATACAGGGATTGAACCCCGAACCTTAGTGTTATCAGCACAACACTCTAACCAACTGAGCTAACCAGCCAGCCCTAACATCAATATTTTTTAATAAAATCAACTCTGTCCTTCATAACAATACCGAGAACAGTTGCATTGTTTTGTTCTTGCAAGTCTCTTTCAAGTCTGTCTCAGTAGAAGAGAGCTGGATCCTCAAATCTGCTTCTGCATCCAATCTGTTGTGATATGCTGCTTTGCATTAAGTATATGAAAACATCCAGCCTCACTCTGATAAGTAGCTCGTAAAGGGACTACCTCACAGAGACCCTTGGAGTATTAGGGATCTCCAGGCCACACTTTGAGAATGGATGGAGTAAAGATTAAATGAGGTAATATTTGTAAAGCACTTAGAATAATGCTTGGCACATGATAAGCACTATATACTTTTTAACTAAATGTAAAGTAAATACTCTATACATTTTAAACTTAAAAAAAAAATGTAATCAATATGTGCTCGGTTGGGATGGGCTTTATGGCTACAAGGGCCTTAACATTTCTGCCTTCAAAGGAGCTAAAAATCACATGGTGGAGGCTTATCCGTGAGCACACGTTAAAACACAGGATGCTAGCTAAGAGCAATTTTGATGGGGGAAGGCAGCAGACTGTGGAAATGCAAAGGAGGGTCCCTAACCCATGCGTGGGGGTGGGAGTGGGGGTCGGCAAGGGTCGACTGGGCTGTGGGTTCAGAAAAGGTTCCACGGGGCGGGGGGGGGGGGGTTCTGATGGACAAGTGGATTTAGCCTGGCCAAAAGTACAGGGGAGCTTGGGATAAGAAAACTCGTAGTTCCGAGATGCAAACCCCGGCCTCGCCTCCGCTGTCAAGTGGTATTTCTGTGACAAGGAGCCGCTAATGGACGTGGCTCGGCGTGGGGGCAGCCCGGCGGCTTGGGGACGGAAGACCCCTCGACCCGTCTGCCCCTGTCCTGGCGTCTCTGCTGAAGCGCAGGGCCGGGAGCTGTCGGGTCCGCCTGAGTCAGCAGGAGGGTCTGCGGGCCGGGGGTCCCCGCTTTCTCCCCAGGATGGGCTCCATCCCGGAGTCCACCTAATGACCCCTCCATTCCTCTCCAAGGCAGCAGCCGCTCCGCGAAGCAGCGAATTGTCCAGCGAGACAGGCGTCCCCACCCCCGCCCCCTCTGCTCCGGGCCAGCCTCGACCCCTCCCTGGCTGCGGATCGAGGGAGGAGGAGCCAGGACCCGGCCCGGGGAAGGGGCGGCGCGTCGGGACGCGCTGGGGCACGGTGGCGGAGGGGCGGGGCGGCAAGTCGGGCGGGGAGACAGCGGGGGGACTAGGGACAGGCTGCTGAGTCGGCGGGTGGGGGGCGGTGCCGGCGGGGACACCAGGGCGCCCCCGGCCGGCGGAAGCCCGGCGCGCCCCTCGCCAGGCCGGGATCGGGGCGGGGCGCGCGGCATCCCCGCGGGGGGAGCGGGTCACCCGGCCTTGTCGCCGCCGCCAAAGTTTCCCGGAGGAGCCGCGGGCCGCCCTTCCTCCCAGGCCCGGGGCGTGGGGGCGCGCCTCGGGCGAGAACTGTTTCCGAGGACAGCGGGGCCCCCTCTCCAGCTGCACCCCGAGCCTCCATTGCGCCCAACTCGGATTCCCAACTTGGGAGGCGCCGCGGGCCTGCGCACGCGCGCGCCTGCCTCGCCGCCTCCTCGTCCGCCTCCTCCCCCGCTGGGGAGCAGGCTCGGGCCGAGCCCGGCGCCCAGACCCGCAGCCCGGCGCGCTGACCTCCGGCCGCCGCCCCGCCGCCTCCGCCCATGCCGACGCCGGCCGCCCGCCCGGTGCGCCCTCGCCCGCGGGCCGGCTGAGCGCGGCGTTGGCGGCGCCAGGGTGGGCCCGACCCGGCGCTGTCCTCGACAGCGGCAAGTTTGGGAGTTGCACTAGTTTGCGGGGTGGGGGAGAGGCCGGGAGGGGGGCCATGGAGGAGGAGCGGGGGTCGGCGCTGGCGGCCGAGTCGGCGCTGGAGAAGAACGTGGCCGAGCTGACCGTCATGGACGTGTACGACATCGCGTCGCTGGTGGGCCACGAGTTCGAGCGGGTCATCGACCAGCACGGCTGCGAGGCCATCGCGCGCCTCATGCCCAAGGTCGTGCGCGTCCTGGAGATCCTGGAGGTGCTGGTCAGCCGCCACCACGTCGCGCCCGAACTGGACGAGCTGCGCCTCGAGCTGGACCGTCTGCGCTTGGAGAGGATGGACCGCATCGAGAAGGAGCGAAAGCACCAGAAGGTGGGCAGCGGCCTCAGTCTGCCCGTCCGGGCAATGGGGCTGCCGGGACCCAGGGGCCCTTCAGCTTTGGGCAGCTGTGAGTGCACACGTGTGTGTATACAGGGACTAGACCGGAGGAGACCAGACCGGATGAGGGAGGGAGGCCCTTGGCCCTCTTTTGCCCAGCCAGGGGCACTTGGCGTATACCTCCCGAGAGATTAAGAGCAGTTCTCTGGAGTCAGACCTGAGTTCCATTCCCACCTTTACCATTTAATAGCTGTGTGACTTTGGGTAAGTTACTTAATCTCTCCGTGCTTTATGTCCTCACCTGTCAAATGGTGATCATAATAGGACTCACCTTATAATAATTAAAAGGTATGATATAGGTAAAGTGCTTCGATGTTGTTATTCTTTTCCAGAAATGAAATAAGCCCCCTGCCCTTCAGTATTACCCAAGAAGATATGACACCAGGCCCCTTTCTTCATCCCACCCCAGAGCCCCTCAGAGCAAAGGGGATGTGACCTCCAGCCACTGAACTTAATGACGCCCAGTCTCTGGATTTATGTTTGCAACTTTCTTCCCAGGGTTCCCCTAATTTATTAATCTGCACCCTGAGGTGCTTTCCCCTCCTTGATTTTATCTTTAATCCTCACAGAACCCTGTGAGGTAGGAATTATCTTCACTTTACAGATGAGAAAACCAAGGGTCAGAGTTGGGGGAGTAATTTGTCCCAAGTCAGTGGTGAGCGAGCCCCGACCCCGGTGAAAGTAATTCTATGTCTCTTCCCCACCCTGTTTGCACTGGAGGAAGAGGATGATTTGGGGCAGCGTTAAGGCCAAGCCTCTGCTCTGGGTACAGGAGTTTCTCTGAATCGGGGCCTCCCCGCTGGGCTGGAAGTCCAGACAGATGAAGTGCCTGGGGAGAAGGAAGTGGGAGACATGTGGTTTCCTGCCCTAACCTCAGCCCAGGGACGCTTCTGGCAGACCCCTCAGACTGAGAATGGGAGGAAACACCTTTCCTTGAGGGATCAGGGTGACTGAGTGTGCTCTGGCTTGCTGTGTGGCCTCAGGAAATACAACCGGCCTCTCTGAACCTGGCGCACCATCACCAATTGTGTACTTTGATGGATCTGTGTGTTTTCAAGGAAAATGGCTGAAGCTGGGTCTGCAGCCTTAACCTGAGGGAATCCGTACGTGGTTAACAGCAGTATTGCCAGTTTGTGTTTGTTCTCATAGGTCCCTATGCCCTGGAGTCAGGAATGAAACTCAAACTCCCAAGAATCAGGCAGCATTTCCAAGGTCACACTAGGAGCTTGAAAATGCCAAAATCCTATAATTAGTTTCAAGATTTCTAGGAAGCAGGGACTTTGGAGCTAGACAGTCTGGTTTCATATCACCTGCAGGCTCCGTGACACTGGGCAAGTCACCTAGCCTCTTTGTGCTTTGGTTTACTCAGCTATAAAACGGGATAATAATAGTACCCACTTGTAGGTTTATGGTGAGGATTAAAGGAGTTAATATATGTAAAGTGCTCAGGACAGAGCCTCCCATAGCAAGGGCATTATAAGTGTTAACTATTATTTTTAAGCCAAAAGAGACTTTCACTGAGGTGCTCACAGGCTGATATTGGGGCTCCTACTTCCACCCCATACACCTCTACTTCTACCCCAGATTCCTCCATCTCTCCTAGAGTCAGGGAGGGAAGGGACCTTCAAAATCCTCTCATGTGGCAGCCTCTCATTAAGAGGGACTAAAGAGTTATGGTCACACAGAAGTCCTGTCACCTGTGTCCCTACCCCTGGCTATTTAGTTCTGCCATGGCCAGGGTGGGAGACGCCCTTGTCAGAGGCCACTGGGCCTGAAGTCGGATGGAATTTGCCAGCCGCACTTGTTGCTTCTGGAACACTATCAGCCAGGATAGGAACACGCATTTATGCAGGGCCAGGGCTTGTTTGTGAACAGTGAGGGTGATCTCTCATCCTTGATGGCTCTTCAAGGTGATATTTCCACGAAAATCTTCTTAGCATGTCCTTGGTCTTGCCCATCTGTCCTTCTTTCCTTGCATCCTTCCCTTCCTTGCTCCATCTCTCCCTCTCTCCCTCTCTCCTTTTTTCCCTCCTTTCCTTTTCTCCTTCCTTCCCTCCCTCTCTCTCTCTCAGCAAATATGGCTGCAGTAAGGCAGGTAAAGCATGCACCCTCTCTTCCACCTGTTCCTCCTTCCGACAGACACATAGACTCAGTCAGTTCTGCTCATCACTCATCCCAGGCCACAGTTACATCATGCTCTATCCCGTTACTCAGTCTGCAGCCCCGTTGATGGGCCACAGTGTGCAATGCACCCTCCTAAGTGATGTGGGCAATGCCAAGAAAAGCAAAGCTGGTTCCTCTTGTCAGGCAGCAGGCAGGTGATAGGGAAGACAGGGAAAACACACAGATAGACTTTAGAAAGCAGTGGCTGTGCAGGTACAGTTGCATATAACATAAACAGCATGTGTTGTTCATTCATTCATCCAACAGATATATTTATTGAGCACCTATTACATGCTGTTCTGGGCACTGGGGAGACAGCAGTGACCATGACAGATTAAGTCTTGACCCTCATGGGCCTGATGTTTTTAGTGCAGTGCCGTCCCATAGAGATATAATGTGAAGAAGAAAAAGAAAACAAACAAAAAAAGAAATATAATGTGGCTTTCCATGTTAATGAAAATAAACAGGTGGGGTTAACTTTAATATATCTTATAGAATCCAGTAAATCCAAAATATTTTCCTTTCAACATGTAATCAGTGTAAAAAATTATTAATGAGATATTTTGCATTCTTTTTTTCCTACTACGTCTTTGAAATCTGGTGCGTATTTAACCCTTAGTCCACGTTTCAGTTCAGACCAGCCACATTTTAAGTACTCACTAGCCACTTGTGGCTAGTGGCTATTCTATGGGATGGTGCAATTCTAGCGTGAGGAGATAGTTTTTTAAATATCAGCTTATGATAAGTGCCGTGAAGAAAATAAAATGGAGGTATGAAAGAGACTGGTTAGGGTGGGGGTCTCATAGACGGGGCAATCAGGAAGGCTTCCCTGAGGAGGTAAGATCTGAGCTGAGATCTGAATGAAGTGTAGAAACCAGCCTCAGAAAGATCTGGGGAGAGACATTCTAGGCAGAAGACACGGCATGTGCAAAGGTCCTGAGGTAGGAATGTGCTTGGCATGTTCAGGGAACACAAAGAAGGTCAGTGTGGCTGGAGCAGAATGAGTGAGGAAGAGGCTGGGAGATGAGGCCATGGAGGGGCTGGGTCTTAGAGGCTGGAGCAAGTTTGAGGAGTATTGGTGCCAAGAGAAGGAAAGGAGATGATTAACCATGGCTGACTTTCTGGGAAATAACTTTCAGCTGGTATGGAGGCAGGATCAAATACTCCATGGTCAGCTCAGAGGCAAGAACCAACTCCCACAACATCAACTTCAGGGCATTAAGGAAGAGAACTGAGGGTTAAAGACTGTATTCATCTCTTGTGGCTGCTGTAAGAAATTACCACAATCTTAGTAGCTCAAAACAGCAGAAATGTATTACCCTACTGCGTAATGTGATATTATGGATACATATGGAAAGAATGTAACACAATATTATGGATACATACAGTTAACGTCAATATGGATAATACTGGATAAAGTTCTGGAGGTCAAAAGTCGAAAATGCATCTCACTGGGTTAAAATCAGGATGTCAGGAAGGCTCCATTCCTTTGGGAGGCTCTAGAGGAGAATCCATTTCTTTGCCTTTTCCAGTTTCTGGACACAGTCCGCATTCCTTGGCTTGTGGCCTCTTCCTCCATCTTCAAAGCCAGCAGTGTAGCATCTTCAAATCTCTCTAACTCTGACCTCTGCCTCTGTTGCCACATTGTCTGTAACCCTGACCCTCCGGCCTCCCTCTCATAAGGACCCTGTGATTACATAGACTCACCCAGATAATCCAGGATCATCTCCCCATCTCAAGATCTTTAACTTAATCACATCTTCAAAGTCTCTTGCTGTGTAAGGTAATTCATTGTCAGGTTTCAGGGATCAGGACGTGGACATCTTTAGGGACTGTTGTTCTGCCTACCCCAGCCAAATACACTTGACTGCTGCTCACCAAGCCCTCTGCATGCCTAGCCTGTGCAAGGTGGGAGCAGAGAGGAATGGGCTGGAAGAGCTTGAGTCTGCTTTCAGGCCACACCTATGTGTGGGAAGGTCGCAGGCTCACTCCACTGTCCTACCGCTACTTCTACCCCTGACCCTGGACTTCATCTCCCCCCGTGACCTTGAACCAGCTGCACAAATACTTAGTTATTACCTCCCATTTCCCCAGTGCAGCAGGCTTCCTGACAAAGGAGGTGGGATTTAGGGACTTATTTAGAAGATGAACGGAGGTGATGCTGAGCATCCGGCCACCTGGCCAGCTAGTGTCGAATTGTAGGAGGAGCAGAGACCAGCACCCACCCCATTAGCACTTTCTGGTGCCAGACACAATTCCAAGAGCTTTATGTATAGTAACCATTTAATGCTCACAACAACTACATTATTTTCCTCATTTCTGGAGCACTTAAAGGTTGAATAACTTTCCCAAGATCAGCTAGTAAGTGGCGGAAACAGGATTCAAACTCGGGTTGACAGGCTCTGGTATCCATGCCTTAAACCATGGTTTTATGCAGGCAACAGCCATAATGCATTGTGAGCTAGTTTTTTGTGGTTTTTTTGTTTTTGTTTTTTAAAAAGATGACAGGTAAGGGGATCTTAACCCTTGACTTGGTGTTGTCAGCACCACGCTCACCCAGTGAGCAAACCGGCCATCCCTATATGGGATCCGAACCCGTGGCCTTGGTGTTATCAGCACCGCACTCTCCCGAGTGAGCCACAGGCTGGCCCCCATTGTGAGCTAGTTTACGATTTTACAAAGTACCTTTTTTTGGTAACAGCTTTATTGAGTATAATTCAGATACTGTACAATTCATCCATTTGAAGTGTACAATTCACTCGTTTTTAGTATAGTCACAGAGTTATGCGACCATCACCACAACCAATTTTCCATTTTCATTACCTCCCAAAAGAAAACCTGTAGCCACTAACGACTGCTAACTAACGACTCCTTATTTCCCCCACGGCACTGTACCCTGGACAGCACCAGTCTGCCTTTTGCCTTTATGGAATTGCCTACTCTGGGCATTTCATGTAAATGGAATCATACTATGTGGCCTTTTGTGTCTGGCGTCTTTTCTTAGCATGATGTTTTCAAGGTTCACTAATGTTGTAGCGTTTTCACCACTCATCCCTTTTTATGTCTGGATAATATTCCATTGTGTAGATAGACTACATTTTATTTGCACATTCATCAGTGGATGGACATGTGGGTTTCCGGCTTTTGGCTGCTAAGAATAATGCTGTTGTGAATATTCATGTGCACACTGTTTTGTGTGGATGTATGTTTTCATGTCTTGGACAGATCCTAGGAGTGGAATTGCTGGGTCATATGGTAACTGTGTGTCTAACATTTTGAGGAACTGCCAGACAGTTTTCCAGAATGGCTGCACCATTTCACATCCTCATCAGCAACATTCGAAGGTTTCAATTTCTTCATGTCTTTGTCAAACTTATTAGCATCTGTTTCTTTGATGATAGCCATTCACAAAATAATGTTAATAGGCTGATCTTATTTATCTTCACATCTACCTTGTGAGCCTTTATGTTTTGGTTCCCCGGCTGAGGAAAACTGAGGCTCAGAGAGGCTACATGAGTTACTCAAGACCCCTTGAAGAGATGCCTGCGTTAGACAGCCAAGAAAGTCTGGGCGAGGGTGGCGCTGTCAGCCTGAGCATCCCCAGAGCCTGTGCAGCCTCTTTCTCCCTTGGAGAGAGGTTTGTCCTGACTGTCTGTCTAAAGATTGGGGACATGACCCTCCCAGAGGCAGTTGGCAGTGTTAGGACCCCCATAGCCTGGAGCTGCTCATCCACTCTCTCTTCTCTGGAGGCAGCTAAAAGTGCAGTGCCAGCTTCAGGGTTGTCCTCGGGCCAGGTCCTCATAGCATAAATGCAGGTGGCTGCCCAGAGGAAGAGCGCCTTCTCTCTCTTACTAAGGTGCCACAGGAGTTAATGGTGGCCTTGTCTACCCACCTGCCTGATGCCTGGTTCTCCTGGGGAAGAGGACAGCCCAAAGCCCCAGCAACCTGAGCTGCTCCCGGGGGTCGGGGTGGGTGAGGCTGCTGCTCTGGGCAGGCTGTGACCGCCTGCTGTCCCCTCGCTTTGGCAGGAGCTGGAGCTGGTGGAAGACGTGTGGCGAGGGGAGGCGCAGGATCTGCTTTCCCAGATAGCACAGCTGCAGGAGGAGAACAAGCAGCTCCTGACCAACCTCTCCCACAAGGACGTCAACTTCTCTGAGGAGGAGTTTCAGAAGCACGAAGGTAAGAGAGGGGCCGGCGTGGAAGTGAGGAGAGGGCTGCTCCTGTTCTCGCCACCCACGCTACCAGTAACCATCAGGATAATGGTTTGTGTGGTGCTATCTTATTTCCAGAGCATTTTGGCTCCTACTGTTGTGTGGATTTGCACCATAACTTCTGGACAGAAATCGTGTAGCCTTGATTTACAGATGATAACGCAGAGGTTCATTCAACAAATGGCTATCGATTCCATTCTATATGATAGGCTCTCTTTTAGGCCCTGGGGAATACATGTGGGACATGACAAAGACCCTGCCCTCATGGAGCTTATGTTGTCCATTTATTTGTTTACGTAGTGATCACCTCTCTCCTCTTCTGGCGCATAGGAGATAGGTGATCACTATGTAAACAAATAAGTAGATGGCATAGTTCCAGCAGGTGACCAGTGCTATGGAAGAGCTAAACAGGGGCATGAGATAGTGACCTGGGAGGGTGTTCTGTAGGTCCAGTTATCAAGGAGGTCACATTTGAGCCATAATGATTTGACAGAGTGAGCCATGAAAATACTTTGTGGGAAAGCAAGTGCAAAGGCCCTGGGGCATGAGAACTTGAAGGAAACCAAGAAGGCCCATGTAACAGGAGAAGATGGTCGAGGTCAAAGGTGGTTAGAGATAAGGTCAGAGGGATCAGCAGGGGTCAGATCATGCAGCCCCTTAGAGGCCAAGGTTTGGATTTTATTCCATGTCTGCTGGGAAGAGATTTGAGGCTCTTGTCACAGGCACATGTTTACCAGTGAGCAACCCAGGATGGCAACCTAGATCTGAATGATGCTGGAGCCTCTCCACTGTTGTCCATCCTATGAACAGTTACCTAGAACCTTCTTGCCAGATCCTCTGCTGGTGCTGGGGAAACAAGGATGGACAGTGGGATTTGGTCTGGGCCCCTTGGGCTGCATCTGCTGTGTACTGTCCAGCAGCCTCCCTCTCTCTAAATCAGAGCCTCCTGTACTTCACCCCAAGGAATCTCAGAGCCATCTCTTTAGTTTGAGAAAACTCCCTTGGTCCCCATACAAGCCCCCCTACTCATGTTTGGTGGGACAGGGGATGGACTTGTGTAGGGTCTGAACTTCACAAATTGTGGTTACAACATTGTGTGAATAAAGTATCACACTGCTGGGGACTGTAGGAACCAAGAAAGAAGGAAAAGTTTGATCCAGGTCTGGAATTCTCTTTTCCTTGGAGTTCCTTTGTTGAGATGAAATTAGTGCAATGAAAATAAAAGTTTTAGTGGTTATAAGCATTGTTTCTAGAGCCAGATTGCCCAGGTTCGAATCCTGACCCCAACACTTACCTGCTGTGTGACTTTGATCAAGACACTTGACCTTTGTGTGTCTAAGTTGCCCCCTGTGTAAAAATGGAAGAAATGATCATACCTCCCTGTTGGAGTAAGAGCGAGTGAGTAAGTGGGAAAAATACAGTCTTTCTTCTACACTCTCACAGCACAACAAGTAACACATAACATGACTTCTGACTTCTGTGACCATATGTGTGGGGATTTCTCCCCACTGGCAAGCAAGCCAGCAGTTATTCAGTAGACATTAGCTAGGTGTCCTCCAATTTAACTCTCACGCTATCTACCTGGAGATAGCATCAGATCCCACAGGGTGAGGGCACAGTCCCCAAGACTGCCTCCCACTTCAGATGCAAGTCGTGAGCCCAGGCCTGTGGAACTTCAGACGAATCAGCTGTAAATCAGGGTTCCCAGAGCCCCCTCCTTCGGTTTTATTAGTTCATTAGAGTGGCCCACAGAACTCAGGGAAACACTTACTTATGTTTATTACAAAGGACATTTTATTTTTATTTATTTACTTATTTTTTTTGTGGCTGGCCAGTATGGGGATCCAAACCCATGACCTTAGCGTTATAAGGCTGCATTCTAAGTTAACTGGCCAGCCTACAAAGGACATTTTAAAGGATACAAAGAAACAGCCAGATGAAGAGATACATAGGGTAAGATCTGGAAGGGTCCTGAGTGCAGGAGCTTTTGTTCCCATGGAGTTGGGATGCACCACCTTCCCAGCATGTGGATGAGTTCTGCTGTCGAGAAGCTCCCTGAACCCTGTGTTCTTGGGTCTTTGATGGAGCCTTCATTGGAGAGGCATGACTAAAGCATGGACAACCATATACAAATGTGATTGGACAAAAAGGGTCTGATCCAACACTAACAGTCTGTGTGGGGAAACCCAGCAAGGCCAGTTTGTTCAGATTCTTCTTGGCCTCTCTATGTAGCATTCCTTCCTCCTGGGCTTGGGGCAGGATCCCTCACTAAAATGAGGGTATTGTGACATAGTCAGCTAAGGTAGGTCAGAGAGTTTCCTGCCCCAGGGAGAAAAACAAGTAGGTGAAAGGAGGGCAGGAGAAGATCAGAGAGTAGCATGAGCCAGGTACCGTGGACAAAAACCAATACATAAATACAAAAATATCACACTCTCTCAAAAGGTTGTTGTGAGGATTAAATGAGTTATTATGTGTAGACTGCTTAGAATCGTCCCTGGTACATAAAAAACACTCAGCAATTGTTAACTGTTATTACTACGAGCTGTTGTTCTCTAGGTCAATCTCCTTATTGAACAGATGAGAAAAACTTAGGCTAAGAGATAGGGAGTGATTTGCCCAAGGTCACACAGCAAGTTAGTGGCAGAGTTAGGACTAGAACTCAGATCCACTGATCAACCCCATGAAAGAAGGCTTATATCTCTCTGGGACCTCTCAACCTAGGACTAATGGAAACATGGTTCTGGCTGGGAGAAGGTGGGAGTCATTCCTAGTCCCATAGATTGAGCCACTGTGGGTATTCCAGTGCCCAGGAGCTTACAATTCCAGACAGACAGCTACTGCTGTGTTCCTTCAGTCACTCTTTGTCTCATTTATCACTGATGGAGTGCCTGCTCTGTGCCTGGCATTCTGGACTGTGCCATGTTCTGGACTCAGGCAGGGAGACATGATATGGCTTGAATCACCCTTCTGCCACACCAAAAGGGGCAAGGATGGAAGAATGTGGTGTAGTGGTACACTCAGTTTCTCAAAGGCAAGAAACAGGAGAAAAACAAAAACATAGAGCAAGTGTGACAAATAGCACAAAAAGGAGGTAGATTGTAGGATGGGAGATTTAAATCAGTTATATCAGAGGTTACATTAAATGTAAATGGACTAAATGTTCTAGTTAAAAGACAATGATGATCAGATTGGATTTAAAAAGTACTATTTTAAAGGTTGATAGTAAAAGGCTGGGAAAAGATACACCATATGAACACTGACCAAAAGAACGGTAGTGTAGCTATATGAATGTCAGAGAAATAGACTTTACGGCAAAAGCATTACTAGAGGGTTACTTCAGAATGATAAAAAGTTCAGTTCTCCAGAAAGATAAAATGATTTTCAATTTGTGTGCACCTAATAATTTAGCCTTAAAGTATATATTTTTAAACAGACAGATATATGTCCAGAATAGGCAAATTCATAAAGACAATAAGTAGATTAGTGGTAGCCAGGGTGGGGGAGGGAAGAGGGGAATGACTACTAATGGGTAGGGTTTCTTTTCTGATATGATAAAAATGTTCTGGAATTAGGTCGTGGTAATGGTTGCATAACTTTGTGAATATATTAAAAACCACTGCATTGTACACTTTAAACATAATGATTTAGGGCTGGCCAGGTCACTCAGTTGGTTGGGGTGTCGTGCTGATAACACCAAGGTTACAGGTTCAGATCCCTGTACTGGCCAGCTGGCAAAAAAAAAAAAAAAAAATTGAAAAAGTGGACAAAAATAAAAAGAGATATATCCATAATCATCGTGGATGATTTTAACTACCTCTCTTAGTAATTGTTAGAATAAAGCAGAAAAATAACTGTAACAATCTAAAATATGTCTGATCAATGGATTAGCAAAGCCAGTACTCTCTGTTGTTACCTCTGCCTGCTCCTTCTCATGCCCACAAGTGGGGATATAGGGGCCAGCCATAGTCCCCTGGAGATTCTGGCCCGGTGAGCCCTGGAAAACACAAGTCAGACAGAACAGCCAGAGAGGTGGAGCAGCTGAGAATGGGTGTGCACACACACATGTGCACACACGCACCTGCCAAGAACCCTCTCAGAACTGGGCTCAGGTGGGGCAAAATGTGAATTTTCCTCCATCAAAGTGCTTAAAAAGGCAGCCAATAGCATACAGTCATAGATAGAGCTGAATAACAGCAGAAAATTACTTGGACATTAGAAAATTTTCTATCATTAAAGTAGGCCTGAAACTGGGGAGTTCTGAACTGTAGCCCCAATTTCCTTCAGCTCAAGACTTGAATACATTTTTTTTTTTTTAATAATTTATTTTAAGGGCCAGCCCGTGGCTCACTCGGTAGAGTGCGGTGCTGATAACACCAAAGCCACGGGTTCGGATCCTATATAGGGATGGCCGGTTAGCTCACTGGCTGAGCGTGGTGCTGACAACACCAAGTCAAGGGTTGAGATCCCCTTACCGGTCATCTTTAAAAAAAAATAATAATAATTTATTTTATTTATTGAATGAGAATCGATTATACATATTTTGGGGGTTGAACATTGAGATATGTTGATTAAATCAGTATTACTAGTATATATATTGTTACAAATCATAATTATTCTTTATGCCCCTTGTCCAACCTCTCCCTATTCCCTCCCCCTCCCCCCTCTAATTGCCCTAGATTTCTTCTCTCCTTCTGAAAGAATAATGGTTACTCTGTTAACTTGTTACCTAGATGATCTGTCCAATGCTGAGAGATGTGATCAGGTCCCCCAATATTATCATAGAGCAGATGCTTCTTCTGTCACTCTGAAATGGGTTTTGTGGAAAGAGACATCCTCTTCTTTTCTTTGTCTCTGCTGGTGACTCTTCTTATGTGAATGCACTCCAGTGGTTGGCGAACCATCTGCGTGGTGGCTGTGGTGTCTAGCCACTTTTGCAGAAGGCATGGTTAATGTGGTGACCGTGGTGGGCCACCCACGTGGGGGTGCTGTTTTTGGCATGCTCCTTGGCACTGGTGGTATGCCTGGTTGTGGGGTGTGTTTGGTCCCCTTCTCCTTGCCTTGGGTCCCCTGGCAGGCCCCAAGGTGCTGGCAAGTTGTGCCTGGCTGTAGGAGGGTCGTCCGGTCCCTGACTCCATACCCTGGGTCCCTGGGTGGGCCCCAAAGCACTGGCTCAGTGTGCCTGGTTGTGGGAGGGTGGTCTGGTCCCCTTCTCCATGCCCTGGATCCCTGGCAGAGCCCAAGGTGCTGGCTTGGTGTGCCTAGTGAATACATTTTTTAAAAATGTTTTATTTTCTAGGAAAAAATAATACAAGTATATGATTTTTTTTTTTTTTTTTTTTTTTTAAAAGATGACCGGTAAGGGGATCTTAACCCTTGACTTGGTGTTGTCAGCACCACGCTCAGCCAGTGAGCGAACCGGCCATCCGTATATGGGATCCGAACCCGGGGCCTTGGTGTTATCAGCACCGCGCTTTCCTGAGTGAGCCACAGGCCGGCCCTACAAGTATATGATTTTTTTTTTTTTTCAAGTATATGATTTTTAAAACAAACAATACAAAAGGGTTCGTGGTGAAAATTCGCTTCTACTTCTCATGCTTTTAAAAAATTTTTTTTAATAATTGTGGATTCACAGAAAAGTTATAAAGATTGTACGGAGTTTCAGTATAGTCCCCAACCAGTACCCCTCAATAATATTAACATCTTACATTTCTATGGTCATCTGTCAAAACTAAGAAACCAATGTTGGTATGGTACTACTAACTAACCATCAGACATTATTTAGATTTGACCAGCTTTTAGATTAATGTCCTTTTTCTGTTCTGGGAATCAATCCAGAATGCCACCTTGGATTTAGTGCATGCCGATTTTTTCCACTTAATATATCTTGCATAATTTCCATATCTGTGCAGATCTCTTTCTTTCTTTTTTTGAAAAACAGAGAGGTGGTATAGCATGGAGGTTGAAAGTATTAACTTGGATGCCAGACTGCCTGGGTGTAAATCTTAGCTGAACTAGATTCCAACCTTGACCATATTATTTACTTTTCCATAAATCAGCTTCCTCATTTGTAAAATGTGGATATTATTATGAAGATTAAATGAGTTAATACATGGTAAAGTGTTTAGCACATGGTAAGCACTAGATAAATATTTGCTATCATTTGTTTTGTAATAGCATTACAGAGATAGCATTCCCATACCATACAATTCACCCATTTAAAGGGTATAATTCGGGGGCTGGCTGGTTAGCTCAGTTGATTAGAGTATGGTGCTGATAACACCAAGGTCCAGGGTTCAATCCCTGTACCAGCCAGCTTTAAAAAAAACAAAAAAAAAACAAAAACAACAACAACAACAACAAAAAAAAAACCTTCATAAAGGGTGCAATTCAGTGATATTTAGCATATTGCACAGAGTTGCAATCACAATTTCAGAACAGTTTCATCATCTCAGAAAGAAATACCATACCCGTTAGCTATGACTGCCCAATCCCACCTCCATCCCCACCCCCAGCCACAAGTAGTCACTCCTCTACATTCTGTATGGATTTGCCTATTCTGGACATTTTGTATAAATGGAATTGTATTATAAGTGGCCTTTTGTGACTGGATTCTTTCACTCAGCATGTTTTCTTGTTTTTTTTTTTTTTTTCCTCTTTCTTCCAACTATGAGCTTTTTTTTTTTTTTCTAAAAGATGACTGGTAAGGGGATCTTAACCCTTGACTTGGTGTTGTCAGCACCACGCTCAGCCCGTGAGCTAACCGGCCATTCCTATATAGGGATCCGAACCCGTGGCCTTGGTGTCATCAGCTCCACACTCTCCTGAATGAGCCATGGGTGCCCCAACTATGAGCTTTTTAATGCATGATATTATCAAGGTTCATCCATCATGTAGCATGTGTCAGAACTTCTTTCATTTTTATGGCTGAATTGTATTCTGTTGTATGGATAGACCACATTTTGTTTATCCATTCATTTATTAATGGACATTTATTAATTTCCACCTTTTGGCTATTGTGAATAGTGCTGCTGTGAACAATGGTGTTCAAGTGGTGTTTACGCTTTCAGTTCTTTGGGTATATACCTAGGAGTGGAATTTCTGGGTGATTTGGGAACTGTGTTGAACTTACTGAGGAACCGGTAGCCAAATTTTTCTCTGTGACATTTCTGCAGGGGGCATGGAGGCCTTTGGGGTGACCTGGGAACTCCCCTTCCTGCCCCAGTGAAGCCCCAGTTGCCTCTGGCCCCCCAGGTCATGGGCCCAAAGCTCTGAGGTGCCTCCTCGGCAGGTCATTGCATCCCTGTTCACGTGACATCCTCTGTGTGGGGAGAGTTGCTTTGCCTCCACAGCTTTCCAAATCCCTGCTGGGCTTGTCATGAAACAGCCCACACATGTGCAACTGAGACGCACTTAAATGGCATCTAGCGTGGGTCCAGTTCCCAAGGGGCGAGCTCAGGAGCAGCCCCCGCCTGAGTAGAGAGAGCAGGCAGATGCCAGGCGTGCTTTTCACGGTTATTTTTATTGTGCATGGGAAACTATGGGAACACAAGGACAAAAGCATTTCTTCCACCTGCTGGAGGAGCAGACATGGGGGAGAAGGTGGAGCCTGTGAAGTTGGGACCGTGTGCCAAGTGCCACTTTGAGCAGGTTCTGGGGAGAGTCCTAGGGATAGACTGAGGATTGAGGGGTGCAGTCATCTGGTTCCAGTGCAGGTGGCAAGGTGGGGTGCTCAAAAGAGCACGACCTGCATGGACCAGTGTGGCTTTCTCAGCAGTTTATAAGTGGGCACAGCACTCAGACCCACGTTGGCCATCTCCTGTCTCCCACTCCCTGGAAGATTAAAAAGCACTTCCAGCTTTAAACAATGTCTTTTAAAAACATTTCATCTTCTTTTAATTTTCAAAGCACTTTTATAAGCACTCTTGTCCTTTCTCCTGGCTGCAACCTGTGAAGGATAAAGTGACACTCAGAGACTGGCTCTGTGCCAGGTCTGTGTGAGCACTTTCCTTACATAGATTAATTCTCAGGAGAGCCCCCAGGCAGGTCTCCAAATGATCCCTATTTGCAAGTGAGAGAACTGAGACCTGAGGACAAAGCAAAGCCAGTGTGAGTCCAGGACATCCCGTTCAGCCCCCTCCAGATGCCAGGTGCTGGCCCCAATCTGTTCTCTCTGGAGTTACAGATCCAGGTTTCCCTTCTCCAGATTCATACTTTCCCCACCACTTAGCTATTTGTCCCACCTGATGTCTCCAGGAGCAGAATCCGCCCCCTCTGAGGATTAATTGAGCTAGGTCCATGAGGTTCCAGCCCAGAGCCCATTGTGGGACAGGTGTTCAGAGAGCGAGCAGTGAAGGCTTTGGTGGCTTTTGCAAACTCTGCCTACACGCAGGCACACACACACATGTGCACACACCCCGTGTGCCTGAAGAACACACTCTGGGAGATCTTAGCAGTATCCTCTTGTCCACCAGCTAGGCCCAGGCACTGCTCTGCAGCAATGGCCCAGGTATTGACAATAAGGAGGACACCAGTGCCAGGATCCCCCGATGGCCCTGGGGTTCCTCCTAGGAGGCTCCATCAGCCTCTGGGCCGAGCGCTTGCAGGATCAGGACCAGACTCCAGCTGGACAGCATCCTTTGAGGAAGTGGCAGGGCCTCATGGAGCCATGTGTCTGGAGGAAGATCCAGCATTCTAGCTCCCAGTAGAGGCCAGGGGCGTAAACAGCTCTCTGTGCACTTAAGGCATACGAGCAGCTCCTCTCAGAGCCGCTTCCCAGCCTCGGCTCTGGGGCCCTGCTGTCCTCACATTCTGCCATCCAAGAATGGAGAGATAGTGCTGGTGCTGGGAGTGAACCCCTTTAGCCTTTCCTGGTTTTTCTACCTTTTTCTTTTCTGTTGTGGTCAAAAATACATACGATAAAATTTACCATTTATCCATTTTTAAGTGTACAGTACAATGGTGTTATTTATACAGATGATGTTGTGCAAAGATCGCTAGAACTTTTTCTTGCAAAACTAAAACTCTGTATCCTTTCAACAGCTCCCTGCCAACCCCTGGCACCCACCATTCTTCTTTCTGTCCCTGTGGATCGAGTACTCTAAGGTCCTCATATGAGTGGAATCATACAGTATTTGTCCTTTTGTGGCTGGCTTATTTCACTTTGCATAACATCCTCAAGGATCATCCATGTTGTAGCATGTGTCAGAATCTCCTTATTTAGACTGAATAATATCCATTGTAGGGATTGACCACATTTTCTGGATCCATTCATCTGTTAATAGACATTTAAGCTGCTTCCTCCTCTTGGCTATTGTCCTTTTTTTTTTTTTTTAAACAGCATTTTTAATTGAGGTATATCTTAGAGTGAAGTGAACAATTTTTTTTTTTTTTTAAAGATGACCGGTAAGGGGATCTCAACCCCTGACTTGGTGTTGTCAGCACCACGCTCTCCCAAGTGAGCCAACTGGCCATCCCTATATAGGATCCGAACTCGTGGCCTTGGTGCCATCAGCACCGCACTCTCCCAAGTGAGCCACAGGCCTCCCCTGAAGTGAACAAATTTTAAATGTACAACTCTGTGAATGTTTACGTGTGTGTTCTGATGTGGGTAGAGAACAATGCTACCTATTCCTTCTCAGATAGTACCCGCTACATAACCCTTATTTTGACCTCTATTACCAGAGCTTAGTTCAGCCTGGTTTTGAACTTCATATATATAGTCATGCTTCACATAATGACAGGGATACACGCAGAAATGTGTCACCAGGAGATTTGATCATAGAGTGTACTTACATAAACCTAAATGGAATAGCCTACTGCACACCTCAGCTGTTTGGTATTTATTCCGTCATTGGCCAAAACATCATTATATGACATATGACTGTACATGGAAACATGGGAGGGTACTTCAAAAAGTTTGTGGAAAAATGGAATTAAAAGATAGTATGAATCTTTCCATGAACTTTTAGGAGATACCTCGTACAGTATATACTTTTTGAAAATTGTTATAAAATTCACATACCATAAGATTCACCCTTATAAAGTGTACACCTCAGTGGTTTTTAGCGTATTCACAAAGTGTGCAACCATCATCACCACCTAATTTTAGAAGATTTTTGTCATCCCAAAAAGCAGCCCGCCTCTCTCCCCCAGCCCTTGGCAACGACCGATTGATCGATCTACTTTCTGCCTCTGTGGATTTGCCTATTCTGGACATTTCCTATAAATGGAGTGATACAGTATGTGGCCTTTTGTATCTGGCTTCTTTTACTTAGCATCATGTTTGTAAAATTCATCCATGTTGTAGCATGTGTCAGTGCTTCATTGCTTTTTATAGCAGAAGAATACTCCATTGCAAGGATATATCACATTTTATTTATCCATTCATCTGTTGATGGACATTTCGGTTGTTTCCTCTTTTGGCTATTATGAATAGTTCTTCTATGAATGTTTGTGTACACGTTTGTGTGGACATGTGATTTCAGTTCTTTTGGGTCTATGCCTAGGAATGGAATTGCTGGCTCATATGGTAGCTCTATGTTTAACTTTCTGAGGAACCAGAAAACTGTTTCCCACAACAGCTGCATCATTTTGCATTCCCACCAGCAGCGTTTCTCCACATCCTCACCAACATTTGTTATTGTCTGTCTCTTTGATTATAGCCATCCTAGTGGGTGTGAAGTGGTATCTCATTGTGGCTTGGATTTCCCTGATGGTTGATAACGTTGAGCATTTTTTCATCTGCTTATTGGCTACTTATACCTCTTTTTTGGTGAAATGTGTATTTAGATCATTTGCACATTTTTAAATTGAGTTCTTTATTGTTAAGTTGTAAGAGTTCTTTATATATTATGGATACTAGACCCTTATCAGATATACAATTTCCAAATATTTTCTCCTGTTCTGTGGGTTGTCTAGTACTTTTTGACTGGCTTTTGCATGATGTCTGAGAGAGTTGTCCATGTTGTGTATCATAGTAGTTTGTTCTTTTTCATTGCTGTGTAGTATTCTATTGTGTGTTATTACCAGAGCTAATTTTTTTCATTCTACTGTTGATGGGCATTTTGGTTATTTCTAGTTTGGAGCTATTATGAATAAAACTGGCCTGTCTGTTGGGGATATAACCAGGACACAATGGCTGGCTCACAGAGCATGAGTGTCTGCTTTAGTAGGTAATGCCAACCAATTTCCAAAGTAACACTTCCAGCAGCAGTGTTTGAGTCTTCCAGCTGCCCCTCCTTCTCGCCCGCATGTCAGTCCTTTTCGTTTTAGCCATTATGGTGGCAAAATGGATTCTTGCCCTTTCTTTCCATCACTGCCTTCCCATCTCAGCCCAGGCTGGCATCTCTGAGGGGCCCTAGGGTTTTCTGCAGCTCTCTGCCTCATAGCTGAGCAGGACCCAGCAGATACAAGGAGGAAGCTGAGTGGTCTCAGGGCCTGAGCTGATGTTCCCGTGCCCACTAGCAGGAGATCTTATTACATGGCCTTGTGTAACTTCCCGCTGTACTTGCTTTGTATGAACAATGTGGTCACAGAGATGGAGTATAGAAAAATCATTAGCATACCAACATTACACTTAAGAAAACGGAAGCTCAGAGAGGTTAATGCCACTTCAAAGTCATAAGCCATGTGTGGTCTGGGGCCTCCCAGTCACTCGGGGCCCCGTCTGCATTTCTCATTATAGTTCCTTAAACTGTTGGGTCCTGTCCCTCCTTGTGTCATTTACATCTGTAGGCACACCACCCCTCCTGTAAATCTTTCCTTTCTGGCTGTCCCTCCTGCCCTGTGCAGCCTCTATGTGTTGAGATCATGGTGCCCCTTCAGAGGAAACTCCAACCTCCTTACTCTGGCCTTGAGGCCCTGTGTGGTCTGCACTTGCTCCCACCTCAAGCTGGTGTCACACCTATGGCCTCCACATCTTGGCCCTATGTCACCCTCCAACTTCCCAGACACATCTCGTTCCCCTCTAGGGTCTTTGCACTTTCTGCTGCCTGCCTGGAATGCATATCCTCGTCACCCAGCCTCCGCTGGCTTTCAGGTCTCAACATAAATGACCCTTGCCCTAGAGGCCTTCCCTGTGCCCACAGTCCACATTGGGTCTCCCTGGTCATTCGTTCTCAGCCCGTTGTATCCATCACAGCATTCGTCATGGTCTGTAATGACATGTGTCTGTCTGATGTCTGTAAGTCGGTAAGCACAGAATCTTGTTTCATTTAGTGACCATCCTGACCCTTGTGACTAGCTCAGTGTCACAGACACAGCAGGGACTCTATAAATACTCGACAAGTGAATGTTTTTGGGGGGTGTGATGTGAGGGTGCTGCCAGCAGGCGCCCTGTCCTGGGAGAAAGTGTGGACTACAGTCTGCCCCATGGTGACCCATCCTTGTGACATTAGGTAGCCTCCTGAGTCTTGTCTCCTGGTGGCAAGGCAGCATGGCATATGGAGAGGACGTGGGATTTAGAATCTGAAAACCTGATTTGAGTCATAACTCTGCAACTTTGAACAAGTCTGTCTCTGGGCCTCAGTTTTTCATATCTGTAAAATGGGACTGATATTATAAATAACAACAGTGGTATTAATACCCACTTCCAGTGGTTGGGAATGAGAATAAAATAGGGTCCCGGGTACAGAGTGGTTTGTTCTTCCTGGGATTATCAGGAGGAAGCTGCACTTTGGGAGCATGAGGGAGGCATCTGTCCCTGTTCTAGCAGCCAGCCTGAGTGTCTGCCACGTGTGGAGCCCAGTAGGACAGAGACAATGCAGACAGGAGGGCTGCCCTCCAGCGCTGTCCTGCGCTCATGCCTATTCTATAAAATCCCAAGCTTTTTAAGGGCAGGGCCCTTGTCTGGGTTTGTTCTGGACACACACCACAGACACTCGTTCATGGTGGTGACCACCTGCTTGAGAGTATCTAGGACAGGAGAGGGGAGGTCAGTGGAAAAGTTCTAGATGTGATGGAGCAACATGGGGAGGGAATCACATAGGGAAAACAGTTGAGGAATCACCCCCATGGTTTCTCTCCTTGGGGTTGGATCTGGCCACATGTCCCCTGAGTCCCAGGGGGCAGCTAAGGAGGATGTTTCTGTCTTGTTAATCTGTGTTGATCCTGCCCACCCTCTACCCAGCCCAGGTCTCCAGAGAGCAGGGATTAGCTGTCAGCCACAGCACCTATGGAAGGCTGAATAATGGCCCCCAAAATATCAGGTCCCAAGCCCTGGAACCTGTGGATGTTACCTGGTATGATAAAATCTTTGCAGAGGTGACATTTAGTTTAGGATCTTGAGAGGGGAAGGTTATCCTGGGTTATTTGGGAGAGCCCTCAATGCAGTCACAAGTGTCCTTATAAGAGGGAGGCAGAGAGAGATTTGATAGACAGAAGAGGAGAAGGCCACGTGACCACAGAGGCAGAGACTGGAGAAATGTGGCCACAAGCCAAGGAATGCTGACAGCCATCAGAAGCCGGAAGAGGCAAGGAACGAATTCTCCCCAGAGCCTCCAGAGGGAGCATGGCCCTGGAAACTCTCTGATGTCAGACTGATTTTGAACTTCTGGCTCCTGGAACTATGAGGAAATAAGTTTCTGATGTTTTAAGCTTTCAAATGTGTTGGTCATTTGTTACAGCAGCCACAGGAAAGTAATACAGCAGCCCCATCCTCACAGTTCATTCATTCACCAAATTAATGGGCACCTACTATGTGCCAGGCACTGTGCAAGGCCCTGGAGTATAACAGCAAGTAGGTCAGACGAGGCCTTGCCCTCCTGGGGGTGACAGTCCAGTGGAGGTTGGGGGAAATTGACAATAAATAAGCAAGTCAGACAGCCCTTGGTTGCCTGCCATGTGCCAGGCATCATCTTCAGTGTTCATATGCATCAACTCAGTCTGTCCTCATAACAGCCGCATGGGGTAGGTACTGTTATCATCCCATTTTATAGATGTGGAAACTGAGGCAAAAAGAGGATTACCCAAGGTCACACAGCTAATGAATAGGAGAGCTAGCATTCGAGCTCCTACCCTGTGAATCATTGTGCAGTCTCATCTTTTGTTGGATAAAAGGACACACAAGACACTTAGTAAATGTAAAAAGTGCTTCAAAGGTACTAAATGATGGGTGGGGAAGCGGGGATAGGGAGAAGCTACCTTGATGGGTGGGAGGTAGGGGGGCTACTTTAGGGTGGTCAGGGGAGGGAATGCCTCTGTGAAGAGGTGACATTGGAGCTGAGGCCTGAAAAACGAGGGGAGCCAGCTGTGGAGAGGCTGGAAGGGGCATTCTGGGCACAGAAAGCAGCATGGGCAGGGCCTTGAGGTGGGAATGAGCTTGGCAGGATCAAGGCACAGAAAGCAGATGCCAGGGTGGGCAAAGGGAGGGCGTGAAGGGTTTGGAGGGCGAGGCTGGGGACTAGGGCCTCAGTTTTGTTCTCAGGGGGAAGTGTGATTTAAGCAGGGGAGGGGCGATTCACTTGCTGGTCTCCCTCACCCCACCCCAGGCATGTCAGAGCGGGAGCGGCAGGTGATGAAGAAGTTGAAGGAGGTGGTGGACAAGCAGCGCGACGAGATCCGTGCCAAGGACAGGGAGCTCGGCCTGAAAAATGAGGATGTCGAGGCTGTAAGTGATGCGTCCCTAAACCATGGCCACTCTCCTGGCCAGTAGGTAACAGCAAGAGACTGGATCCTCCACTCAGGAGGTTCCCCTCTCCCCCTGGAGCTCATTCTTTGGGCTCTGTGGGGTGGGGATCCTTCCCATGGCTTGGCCCAGCCTCGAAGCAGCAGTACCGGGCACTGCCCAGTGACCTCGCTCCTTCCACACCCTGGGAAGGTCCTGAAGCCCCATCAGTCTTTGCTCTGACCCTGAGGCTTCCTTCAGCCCACCCCCTTCAGGCCCATCTGTGAGCAGACTTACCATGGTCCAGGCTGCTCCAATAGCCCATACAGTGTTTCTGCCTGAATTACAAAAAGATGCCCCTTTTTCAAGGCATGTTACCGCCACCTGTTGGGAAATTGTCATAATATATTCATTCTAACAAAACACTTACCTTCCATCTGCATAAAATTATCATAGTAAACATACAAATTGCCCATCTCTGGTGTCAGCAGAGTTATAGGAATATGAACAAATTCCAAACAAGTAATGATGTCTACAGTATAAATAGCACACCTGTAGATGGTTTGCCCTTGTGCAGTGCACAGCCTGAGCTACTGTAGGGGGCAGCCCCACACAGTGACCTCCTTCTCTCTACAGCTGCAGCAGCAGCAGACCCGGCTGATGAAGATCAACCACGATCTTCGGCACCGGGTCACAGTGGTGGAGGCCCAGGGGAAGGCCCTGATTGAGCAGAAGGTGGAGCTGGAGGCAGATCTGCAGACCAAGGAACAGGAGATGGGCAGCCTGCGGGCAGAGCTTGGGAAGCTGCGGGAGAGACTGCAGGGCGAGCTCAGCCAGAATGGGGAGGAGGAGCCCGAGGTGAGCAGGAAGCTGAGTGCTGAGGTGATGTGGGAGGGTAAGTGAAGGCTGGCTTGACGCAGGCATGGTTGCCTTGTTTTCCCCATTATACTTGAGAAAGTGGGAGCCCAGAGAGAATAAGCTACTGGCCTGAAGACCCACAGCTGGGTAGAGTTAGAGCTGGGCCTGGAAACCAGGACTCCCTGCATTCTAGCCTAGGGTATTCAGCTTAGTGATGGTTACTCGGCACCTGCCATTCATTCATTCATTCATTCAAATAATTGTTGACTGTGTGGCATGCATGGAGGCTAAAATGGTGAGCAAAATACAGACCTGGTCCCTGTCCACGTGGAGCTTACAGTTTAGTATGGAAGACAGATATTACTCAGTAATCACATAATACCATATGACACAGCAATCCCACTCTAAGGCATATGAGGGTACTTTAAAAAGTTCATGGAAGGATTCGTCTTATCTTTTAATACCATTTTCCACAAAGTTTTTGTAGTATCCTTGTATACCCAAGAGAACTGAAAACCGATGTTCATATAAGAACTTGTACATGAATTTTCATAGCAGCACTATTCACAGTAGCCAAAAAGGTGGAAACAACCTACCTGTCCCATCATCTGATGAACGGATAAACACAATGTGGTGTGTCCCTGCAGTGGAGTATTATTCAGCCATAAAGAGGAATAAAGTATTGATACCTGCTGCCGTGTGGATGAACCTAGGAAACATTAAGCTGAGGGAAATAAGCCAGTCTCAAAAGACCACAATGTGGATGATTCCATTTATGTGAAATGTCCAGAATAGGCAAATCCATGGAAACAGAAAGTAGATTGGTGGTTGAAGGGACAGGGGAGAAGGGAGAATGGGAAGTGACTGCTAATGGGGATGGGGTTTCTTCTTGGGATGATGGAAGTGTTCTGGAATTAGCGGTTGCACAACTCTAGGAATACACGAACGACCACTGAATTCCGTACTTTGAAAGCGTGAATTTTGTGGTATGTGAATTATATATCAATTTCTTAAAAAAGCGATTCATGCTAAAGGAGAGGCATGGAGCCAGAAGGCCTCATAACAAGGGAGGAGCTGTGCTATGTAGCCAGCTATGTGGACTCTAGAGCCTGACTGCCTGGGTTCAAGTCCAGGCTCTGCCATTTACTACCTCCATAATGCTGGATTCGTTATTTAGCCTCTCTGTGCCTCAGTTTCCTCATGTCTAAAATGGGACTAACAACAGTACTTACCCCCAGAGAGTTGTCATAAGAATTAAATGTCAATTCACTCAAAGTTAGAGTTAACTGTTCTTATTATTACCAGTACAGTCCAGGCGAGGCAGAGAAGAAGGGAGAGGAAACAGGTAAAGGGGGAGTGAGTTCCAGGCAGGAGGAGTGGCATGAGCAAAGGCCCCATGGCAGGAGACCTGCAGTGCGGTCAAGGAAGGCAGGGTGCTAGTGTGCAGAGTGGGGGGATGGAGAGGGTCCAAGGGAGACCAGAGGTGGGCAGGGCCAGTCCCACGGGCCAGAAAGGCCAGGGAGAGGAGTTTGGTCTTTCGTCTGAGAGCCCTGTCCTGGGCACTGTGGAGATTCCAGGAGCTTACAGCCCAGTGCAGGAGACAGACTTGGCACCAGCGGCCACACTCAAGGAGGGAGGGGATTGTCTTAGTGGTGAGAGGGTGTCTTAATCTAGGTTCCCTCGAAACAGAGCTTGAGAAAAGGACTTTGGGCAGGAGGTTTATTTGGGAGGTAATCCCAAAAGTCAGGGAGTGAGACAGGGAAGGAGGAAAAGTGAATTTGAGGGTGTGTCCTTGAGGTCGCTGCCCCAGGCAGTGGGAACCCAATCCCTCTGGGATCTCTGATAGGCACACAGAATACCTCCCAGAGATGTCATTCTGAAGGACAAAGGCTTGGGATGTTTATCTGCAAGCTCCTACCCTGAGTTGGCTCAGGGTGGCCCCCAGGTGTGTGACTTCTCCCACACTTCTGGGCAGATCCCAGGGCAAAAGTGGAAAGACACGGTGTGTGCTTCAGGTCCTGCCCGCATGGACTGAACTGCCCAGCACGGCTGCAGCTGTTCCCTAGGGAGGCCCAGCGCTGTGAGGTGGGTGCTGGGTATCTGTCACATAGACGTGTCCCGAGTGTGCCAGCAACACAGAGTGTGGGGCAGTTAGTTCCAATGGGACTGGTGATGTGGGGCTTCATGGAAGAGCAGTTTCTTGAGCTGGGTGTCAGTGCTAATAATGCTAAGACTTTGATAAGTGGAAATGTGCAGAATGGATATGCTGGTTCAGAAAAGTACAGTGAACTGTTAGGGAAGCACTCAGGGCTTGCTCTGTCTCCCAACAAGTATTTATTAAGTGCTTAAGGTTTGCAGACACTGTGCTAATAACCCAGGTTACAGGTAGGGGAGTTGAGACAGACAAGCTTACAGTCAGGTGGGCTCAAGTCCCAGCACAGCATGCTGTGAATTCAGGCCAGTCACTTTTAGGTTCTCTGAATGACAGGAACCTGGGAGACAGATAAGGAAAGTAAGGGAGAGAAGTCTTTTAAGGGAGAGGTTAGGGCCTTCTTTTGACTTAAATGACATAAACCTAAGTTAAAATGTTTTAAGGGCAAAAAAAAGGAATTTATTGGCTGTGTAACTAAAAGCTGCGAGTTAGTATTGGCTTCAGGTATAGCTGGTTCCAGGCGCCCTAACGATGCTGTCAGGAATTTGTTTCAGACCTCCTCTTGGCTCTGCTTTCCTCTGTGTTGGTATCATTTTCAAGCAGGCTCTTGCCGTATAGTGGCCCCCAGTACTCAACCAGCTTAGCAACCCCAGTGGAAAGAAATTGCATCTTTCCCAAGAGTCCTAGTCAGAGTCTCAGAGAATCCTCTCATTGGCCCATCACTAAGGCAGTCATTGTGGCCAGAGGTCTAGAATGTGCATATTGATCAAGGTTTAACTAAAGCCCTTTGTAACAAACCCAAGTCACATGGCTGCCCTGGTGGTACCAATCTGTTTTAGTCCATTTTGTGTTGCTATAACAGAATGACCTGAGACTGGGTAATTTATAAGGAAAAGAGGTTTATTTGGCTTACGATTCTGGGACAGCTGCATCTGGCATGGGCCTCAGACTGCTTCTACTCATGGTGGAAAGTGGCAGGGAGCCGGTGGGTACAAGCAGATCACATGGCGAGAGGAAGCAAGAGAGAGAGAGAGGAGGTGCCAGGGTCTTTTTAAGTAACGAGCTCTCGCAGGAACTAATAGAGCAAGAACTCATTCATTTATCCCTCTTCCCCCAGGGAGAACATTAATCCATTCATGAGGGATCCTCCCCCATGACTCAATCAGTTTCCAACGGTGCCACATAGAGGATCAAAATTCCACAAGAGTTTTGGAGGGGACAACACATCCAAACTCCATCACAATCCAAGCCACATGGACTGAAAAGTGGGAGGGGGCTGTTTTTCCAGAGGCCAGTTGCAGCAGCTTAGCCCAGAGAAGTGTGGGAATGGGTACAGGTCTGGCAGAGACAACTGTTGTTACAGTGCCTGAGAATCGGGACTGAGAGTGCCACACACAGAACTCTGAGCAGTGGGGGGTGTGGATCCACTTGCAGAGTTTCAGCAGGTGAGTGATCAGTCAGCTGAGTTTTATGGACGGAGTGAATGGGAAGGACTCAGGGCAGACGTAGTTGTCAGGAGCCCTTTGTAACAAACCAGGCAAGAAAGGTGAGGGCTGGACTCAACCTATGGCAGGGGGCTGGCAGGGAGGAGGCTGATGGCAAAGACAGAGCCACCAGGCCAAGCTCAGGCAGTCGCTTTCCCTTCCCCCCCGACATACTTCTTCCAATCCCTCAGGCCCCACAAGGGCTCAGGCCTGTCTCCTGCTGGCCAGCTGGGGCCCAGTCCTAACCTTAGTCTCCAGGACATCACTCTAGCCATGAGACTCCCAGCCCTGTTCCAGATCTCTTTAGCAACAAGGACAGGGACATTTCACACCTCCTTGGCCTGGCTGCCTGTCAGTTTCAGCTTCCCTTTCTGGCAGCCCAGAGGGCGGGGAAGAAGTGGGAGAGTAAAATCAGGTTGCAGTCATGACAAACCCGCTGAGCTGCTTTGCAGCATCTATTCCAAGACTCAGGACAGCTTTGCTGGGTTTGCTTCCATCACTGTAGCCATGTGGAGTTCAGGATGCTTGTCAATCAAATGGGGGAGCTGCAGGTCACAGTGGCTTCACCACTTGCTACCAAGTGACCTGGGCCTGTCCATCTCTTTGGTGGTCAGTTTCCTCATCTGACAAATGAGGGGAATGACCTTGACTTGATTCTGTAGTTTCACTATTTAGTGTGGCCTGGAGAGGACTGTGGAATCGGAGGAGAGCACAGTGAAGTCAAGAGGAGGGGGCAGGGCAGGCCTGCAAGGCATCCAGTCAAGTCTTTGTGGGGTGGGTAGGGTTCCAGGGGTGTAATGTGGAGCAGGCCATTCCAGGCAGGGGGAACAGCATCAGCCAGACTGCAGAACGTATAGCATGTGGCTAGGGTGAGGGGTTAGTTCTGAGGCAGGATTGGTGGGGGAAGATGGGAGCTATAGAGGGATCCAGAGCTAGAGAGGAATCCATTTTCATCATTGCCTTGGTGCATCTCAATTCACATGATCCTTTCCAAGCTGCATCACTGTCAAGTCAGTGTGATATCCAGTAGCCAAGGCTCTCTTTTCTATTTTTTATAGCATACTTATTGAGATATAATTCACATGCCATACAATTTAAAGTATACAGTTCAATGCCATTTAAAGTATACAATTAATGGTTTTTAGTATATTTACTGTATTGTGCAGTCATCACCACTATCTAGAATATTTCCATCACCCCAAAAGAAACTTCCTACTCATGAGTAGTCATTCCTCATCTCCCCCTCCTCCAGCCCCTGGCAACCACCGATTCACTTTTTCTCTCTATGGATTCCCCTGTTCTATACATTTCGTATCAATGGAATTACACAACATGTGGTCCTGCCTGGCTTCTTTCCTATGGCATGTTTTCTAGTTCATCCAGCTCTTCACATTTTAACTAAAGGTTTTCCTGCCTTTCATGATTAGACATATAAATCCTTAAGAAAATGAGGTGGGCTTCCTGTCTACAGGACTTTAGATAAACATAATAAGAAAACCATCAAATTATTAATTATCTTCTGGATTTTTCTGCCTTCTAAGTTCTGATTTCTTAGTAGGCTTTTGTTTTTTAAAGTGAGGGATGTCTGCACAAGGAAAAGCAGACAGGGGTCCATTGGCTGGTACGGGAAGCAGGGTTTAGGCCGAACTAAAAACCTACTGAATCAAGTCAAGGTCATTCCCCTCATTTGTCAGATGAGGAAACTGACCACCAAAGAGATGGACAGGCCCAGGTCACACGGTAGCAGGTGGGCTGAAATTATACGTGGTAGGCCTGGAGGTACCAAGCGTGACCAGGGCACAAACCGTCATTCCCTTTTGCTGGGCCAGGGGCTGCTCAGAAGGACGTTCAAGGGGCTGGGGGAGCACAGGATGTTTTGATGCACCCAGGCAGTGGGGAACATTCCTGGGAGCCAGGCCTTAGGATGGAGGCCCTGAACCAGTACGTTGCCTCCCTGGGGCCTCTGGATTGGCTCTGCTGCTTGTTAGCTGGTCTCTTGGGCCTCCCTGGGGAGCAGCTGGGGCCTCAGGGTATTTTCCTCAAGCTGTGCCCAAAGTGCCTCCAGGGACCAGCGAACAACACTGGAAGGCCCCAGCTTATCCAAGATAACCCAAGCGGCCTCTGTGGTCCCTTGTGGAGTAAGCCTAGAAAGGCGCTGCAGATGGTACTTGACTGCCATCATGGGAAGAGCCTTCTCGGTCTCTCTTGGTCTGGACAGGCCAATCCTGGGCTGCCCACGGTGCTGCAGTCATTGCCTGGTGGCCTCTGGAAAAGCTGGAGCCCAAGCTTTCCCTCTTTCAGGAAGTAGTTCCAGAAGTCAGGACTTTTGCACACGTGACTGGGAATCCCCCAGGCCCTAAGGGAATCAGATTACCTCTCCCACCCCCCGCAAAAGCTGTCCCTTCTCCAGAGAAAAAGCACTGAGGTTCCCAGGAAGCCCTTCAGTGTCTTGGATGAGTACAACCCTTTGGGGGTGAGCAGGAATTGCTGAGGCTTTGAAAGCGTGTGTTCACAAAAGTCACATCAAGGTCATTTATTTCCTCATCTGTCAAATGTCTGTCGGGAAGGGCCCTTAGAAATATTACTGGGTTATTCAAGGCTGGACTGGGAAATGAAGGCCCAGGGCTTGTCTGAGGGCCTTTCAGGAAGTGAGCATTCCCCAAGGTGTGTGGACCCCTGTCAGAGGGCCCCTCCCAGAGGCTCAGAGAGGCAAGTCCCTTGCCTCTTAGTGAAAGGCAGGACCTGAGTTGTCTGGGGAGGGAGGGGCTGAAGGAGTGTGTGAGCCTGAGGTTCAGGTCCACAGCAGGGCCAGTGTGGCCTGAGGGCTCCAGTTTGCTGCCTATGGTGTCCAGGGAGGGAAGGAAAAAGGGGTGGGTTGGGCAGCCACGGAAAGCGCTTGTAAAAGGCAGTAGCTGCTACTCACCCTCAGTGCATGTCGCCCAGTCAAAGTGTTTTCCAAAAAGAAACCCAGAACCCAGCCTTGAGGGTGAAATAGCCCAATCTTAAACAGTTGACAACTAATGCAGTAGTGTTTTAGAACACAGTGGGGGCCAAACAAAAAAGTGTGAGGGGGCCAGTGTGGTCTGAAGGCTCCCAGTTTGCAACCTCTGGTCTGCACAACGGATGCCCCGCGTTCCTGACAAACTCCTACACATTCCTCAAGACGACATCTGCCGTAACATCTTCTCTGATTCTCTCCAGTTAGACTTGATGTCGCTGCACCTCTTGTAAGTTTCTATTTATGTGTATCTTCTCTTCAGCCCCACCCATCTGACTCTGTTCCCAGTGCTCAGCTCAGCAACCCAGCAAGGCATAAAGTTAATTGCCCAATAACTAGTCGATAAATATTAGACACCCAAGGTTGCTGCATGGGAAACCTGAGCAGGGGAAGAGAAGGGAACTGCATTATTGAATGCCTGCTGTATACCAGTCACTTGCTACATGTGGTCATGGGGAGAGGACATTGTCTGAGTATGTGGCTGGCAGGTGGTTTTAAGAGCAGCCCCGGAAGCTCTGCAGAGGAAATCAGACACTGAAGGCGTACCCTGAGGACACAGCTCACGTGAAGCTGTGAGATGAGCAGATATCTAGAATACTTCCTTGGGAAGTTAAAGCCTCCACCATTTCCTCCCTTAGTTTTCCGGCAGGAAGAGGCCACACACAGTTGCCCAGGTGGCCTAGGGGGTTGGCGTGTGTCAGGTTTCCAGTTCTTGCTGTATCAAGCAGGCACCTCCCCTGCTGCCCACTGCCCTGTGCTGACTCTGACCCCAAGGCTGGATAAGGTCAGAACCACTCCCCCCACCCAGGACTGCCATGTACCTCTTCTGTCACCTAATCTGCCCTGGTGGGTAGTGTTTCCTTTTAAGTGTCTTCTCCTAAAGAGCTCATCCAGGATTCTCCCAGGATATGAAGCATCTCAATTCTGCCTTCTGGAGTCCTTCAGCCTCCAGGCCTTCTGGTGCCATCCAGGCTGGGGTCCCCTTCTCCCTGCGCTGTTAGGGGTTTTTGAGGTGGGGTGGAGTGTCTATTTGCATCCCCCTTTTCCCTGTTCCAGAACTTTTCTATAGCTGTCCTGACTTTTTCCCACTCCTTCTAGTCAATCCTGGAACACTGGTGGCTCAAGGGTGTTTGGGACACTGCACTACCTTGAGAGGATGGGCCACCTGTAGATTTAGCCAGCTGACTTGGGGGCAGCTGTCAAAAACTTCCTTGCTGTCAAAAAAATAGAAAATAACAAGTGTTCGCAAGAATGTAGAGAAATTGGAATCCTTGTGCATTGCTGATGGGAATGTAAAATAGGGCAGCTGCTGTGGACAACAGTTTGACAACTCCTTAAAAAGTTGAAAACCGGTGATCAAGTAAATACTTGCCCATGAAGGTTCTTAGGAGCACTATTTACAATAGCCAAAAGGTGGAAACAACCCACATGTCCATCAACTGAAGAATGGATAAACAAACTGTGATCTATCCATACGATGGGATATTATCCAGCCATAGAAAGGAATGAAGCACTGACACATGCTACAACATGTATGCACCTTGAAAACAGGATGCCCAGTGAAAGAAGCCAGACACACAAGGCCACATATTAAATGACACCCTTTATAGGAAATGTCCAGGATAAGCAAATCCATAAAGGCAGAACGCAGTTGGTGGTTGCCAGGGACTGGGGTAAGGGGGAATGGCAAGTGACTGCTTAATGGGTATAGGGTTTCCTTTGTGATTGATGAAAAAGTTCTGGAACTAGATAAGGTGGTGGTTGTACAACATTGTGAATGTTCTAAATGCCACTAAATTGCACACTTTAAAAAGTTAAAATACTAAATTTTATGTTATGTGTATTTTACCACAATTTTTTTTTTTAAAGGCTCCCCTGCTCTGGAAGAAGGTGCAAGGACAGGGTTTGGGTCTGGCCTGGGGCAGTTAACTTAGCATGATGCTGGGATACGTGCATGTAACCTGCCCTGAGTGTGCACCTCACCAGTGCTTTCACTGAACTCCAGGGACAAGATGCCCAGAGCCTCTGGGTAGCCCAGATGGCCCATAACAAAAGGGGGAAATGTTTATGACTTAATGTCAAATGAAAAAGAAATCAAGAATTATGTCTAGGTTGTGAATCCCACCATTTTGGCCAAATCAGCAAAGGTCTTGGAGAACCTGGAAAGGGGAAAGCAGGCAGATTTATGAGGGTGGTGGCATGGGAGGCGCGATGTTTCTTCTCTTGTGCCTTCTACCGTTGTTTGTAACAAAACCCTGAGTCAGGTAGGGAGGTGCTGGGACTGCAAGTCTGGCTATTGAGAAGGCCAACAATGAACAGGTGGCCGCTGGCTCCCATCTCCAGAGGGAAGCTGTACTGAACATGAGCAGAGGCCGCCTGCGAGTGCTTAAAATAGTGCCCTCAGCAAGCTGCTCACACCCAGGGAGGTGGCAAATTTGGGCTCCATCAGGATGCGGAGTGGGCGCTGGTGGTGGCGGCCAGGAATTCATTAGCAGCATCTCTGCCTCCTCCAGACAGAGCTGGGCGGAGAAGAGTGCGTCTCAGATGCGGAGAAGGTGGCCATGGATCTCAAGGACCCCAACCGCCCCCGGTTCACGCTGCAGGAGCTGCGTGATGTGCTGCATGAGAGGAACGAGCTCAAGTCCAAGGTGTTCTTGTTGCAGGAGGAGCTGGCCTACTATAAGAGGTAAGCGTTCCCAGGAAGTCCAGGCCTAACCCCTGCACTGGGCAGCCTGAGCTAGCCCCTCTCTAGCATGACTCCAAGTTTTGTACAGTTAACTTCAGAAGACAAGCATTTCATCTGTGTCCTTTTCTGGTGCCCCTTCTGGCCTAAACCACTTACATTTAAGTTCACCATCCCTTTGTGAAACTCTTGAGCCCAGAAGCATTTTATAATTCAGAACTCTATTGCTCTTGTTGGGTGCGTATCAGGGGGAAAAAAAAAGAACTTTTCAGCTGTTAGAAGAAATATTGCATATGCTTTATGTTACCCCGCCAGCAGGGTCTGGGGCAGCACTGAAATCCAGCAGATTCATACTTTTGCAGCAAAGATATGAACATTCAAACTAAGTGAGATAAATAAAGATTATAGACAGTCTGATGACAGTTCATTTCAGGTCTTGCCAGCACATGAATTACCAAAAAGTAAATTATGGTTTCTAGAGCTTCCTCATACCATGCCCCTCATACTCATTCAGCTTCATACACACTGCCCTTCGTTTTGTTCCTCAAAACACACCATGCTCATTTCCACCTCAGGACCTTTGCACTTGCTGCTCTTGCTGCTGGGAGGACATTCCCTTGGCACTAACTATGGTGACCCTTGGTCATTCAGGGATCGGGTCAAATGTCACTTCCTCCTCAGAGAAGCCCTCCCCATCACAGCTTATCCAAAGGAGTATCGTGTCCTGGTCACTGTCTGTCACTTTACCCACATTTACTTTCTTCATGGCCCTTTTCACCATCTAACATCATCCTCTTTATTGGTGTGCTTGTGTTATTGTCTGTTTCCATACCAGACTGTGAGCAACTTGAGACCAGAAGCCTTATTTGACTTATTCATGGCTAAATTGCCAGCACTTAGAATGGAGCTTAGCACATAGTAGGTGCACAACAAATATCTGTTGAAAGCTGGAAGGAAGGACAGATGCCTCAGATGTGGTCCCTGTTCTGTTGGGAAAATAGATGCACAAAAAATACAATACCACATATTTTTATTGAAAACCCACTGTGTGCTGTCCTGTAAGACAGGTTGTCCAACTGTGCACTGGCTGTTCAAAGACGGGAGAGATCACTTCTGGCTTAGGGATGGGGTAGAAATCAGGAATGCTTCATGGAGGAGGTGGCATTTGGACTGGGCCTTCCTGAAAGGATAGGGTAGAACTGGAGATGTTGAAGGATAGGTGGCATATTCCAGGTGTAAGAAACAACAAAGGTGTAAGACAAGCAAGCATGTGTAAGGACAGGAAACAGGGAGTATTCTGTTTGTTTTGGTGTCTGGCCAGTACAGGGACCCAAATGCTTTGACCTTGGTGTTATAACACTGTGCTCTAAGCGACTGGACTCCAAGTAAACTGAAAATACAATTTAAAAAAAAAACTCCCCCCAAAAGTATGCACCTTCTCAGACCACCAGACAGTACTCTTCTGGAATGTTCCAGCTCTCACGGAATTTTTCACTTTTTTATCTCACATCTCTCATCTCCTTCCAGTGAAGAAATGGAAGAGGAAAACCGAATACCCCAACCTCCACCCATTGCACACCCAAGAATGTCCCCCCAGCCAGAGTCTGGGATCAAGCGACTGTAAGTGATGCGCTTCCAGCGTGTGGGATGCTCTGCATGCAGCTGACCCGGTGGTTCACACGTCCTGAGTTCTCTTACTGGGCACCTGCTCCCAGGGCCAGGCTAGCCACTAACCACGTCCCACTGAGACATGCTTAACCCTGGAGCACATTTGGCCTGGCCACCTACTCTGAATTCATCTCCCTTCTTGAATGTTGAGTTCTTCCTAAGGGGTCTCTGGGCAGAGAGGTTTGGGGAGGGCCGAGAGGGAGGGAGGAAGTTTGGGCCTGTGGCTGATGCTCAGGAGCTTGCTTGGGTGTGTTTCAGGTGGGGTGGCTGTGTCTGGGCCTTTGAGGACAGCAAATAAGGCGGGGGTGGGGTGGGGGTCATTCGTCTTAAGGGCTTAGAAGCTCAGCTTGGAGATGTCTGGAATGGCCCCAGGTCTGTGCATCTATGCATTTCTATGATGATTCATCCTTGTAGCCCTCTGTCTATCATTAAGTATTGATTGGTGCATAATACATGCAGAGTTGTGCCCTGGTTGCTGTGGTGAACATACACACAAAAAAGAGCAACCTAGTCCCTGCTCTCAACTAGACTTTAAGCCACTTCAGTGGTTCTTACCATTAACACATCCCTTTGAGATTCTGATAAAAGTTTACAGACCCTTTCCCTGGGAAGAGGAAAAAAAAAAAAAAAGTAAAATTTACAAACAATATTAGCAGGTTCATGGACCCCTGAAGCCTTTCAGATAAACAGTTAAAACCTCTATTCTAGTTAGCTAATATCCACTGAGAATGTACTATGTGCAGGATACTGTTCCAACAGATTATCTTGTTGCATCCTCACCATAGTCTGTGAGGTGGAGGCACTGTCCTTTCCATTTAACAGTTAAGCAAACTGAAGCACCCATTTAGGGCCACACTTCTAACAAGAGGAAGAGCTGAGATTTGAACCCAGTTAGCCTGGCCCCAGAGCCCACATTTTCAGCTCTTTGCAGGACAGCCTCATGCTTGCGCTGTTGTCTTGTAGCCTCATTATCTCCCCTGAGAGGGACTCCCTGGCTCAGGGCCTTCCAGTTCTACCCAAGGCTTGTTACAGAAGAGGCTTTGGTTTTTTCCCAGCAGAAGCTTTGTGAAACGGGGCTTGTTGGATGTGAGGGCGATCTGGCTGCGACATCTGTCACCCCATTGATCGCCAGGGTTGAAACGGGGCTTGTGGGTTGGAAAGCCAAGAGCATGTGGGGAGATGACGGGGAGTATTATTCACATGCCTCAACCTTAAAACCCAGTTACATTTGGAAATTCTTGGCTAGTTCTCACCCTCCAAGTTGACTTAATGTACAACGTGTGCAGGTTTGTAACTGCTGGACCCTCTCTTAGAAAATGGTGCCCTGCTCAAATTCTAGGCCTGGTGGCCGCGGAAATGGTGTCAGCTTCATGGAGTGTGTGGGTTAATGTGGGCTCCCGTCCAAGCCTCTTGCCAGTTTCACGTTGCTTATTAGCTTGGCCCTAGGTCCCTGCTAGATTTGAGAGGGAATGTGGTCCCCAGTTCTGGTTAGAGATAAATATTTCCTAGGGATAAAGCAGGCAACCAGAAAGCTTCCTCTGGATCCCAACACCATTTTGACCGTAGATTAATTAGTAATCTTTTATTTGCAATTGAAATTCAACTCAGAATAACTTAAAGAGAAGAATTTGGCTATCTAAGTAACCAAAAATTCCCAGGTTACTGAGGCTTAGCTGGATCCAGGCCTTGTTTCCTTCACCGCTGTCTTGGTTTTCCTCTCTGTGGGCTTAATTCTCAGACATGCTCCCCAGACACAGGATGGCAATATGGCAGCCATCAGTTCTAGATTTCTGTTTTCTTCTATCTGAAACTCCATTTCAGATTCTATATTCCCAAGAGTTCCACAAAAGTCACAGAATCAAGTATCATTGGCTCTGACTGGGTCACATGACCATCCCTAAACGAATCACATCAGTTGTCCAGGTCTGCATCTCCTTCAAACCCCTGAAACTAAGAGTACCTTAAACTCCATCCAGTTCACATAGACAGAAGTTAGGGGAAAGACAAGTCCCCAGGTGAGGTCAGAGTGCTAGACAGACAGAAAGACAGGTGTTCCCTGTAGCCTCATCTTGAGGGTGAAGACGCTCTTGGTCTTGATACTGTGCAGTACTTAATACCTGGGAAAACTCTTATCCTGCCAGCCCCAGTTTTACTCAAGGATAAGCAGAATCGATCTCATGTGCTTCAGTGGCTCCTTACCAGGCAGTGCCAACCACTTCTCTCCAGCCAGCAGCTGCCCAGTCACAAGATATTCTTGGAACACCTTCTGGGCACACTGTTTGGACTGGCAGTGGGAGTTTCTGGTTCCCTCGCCGAGTTCAGTCCAGAAATGTGGAGTTTTGGGTTTTAGCTCTAGAGAAGTTGCCAGAAGCTTCATGAGCCCAAACAGTCCCTGCCCGGGCTGAGGGAGGGGGGAGACCAAGAGACCAGAGTTCTGCAGCCTTCAGCCATTCAATCTCAGGTCTTTAAAAATCAGACCTTTCTAGCATCTTCACTTCAAGTGTGCTGCATTTATAGAGCTTCCAGCACCCATGATCATACATAATTCTAAGAATTCCTTCCAAAGCTGGGTTTTTCTGACTTTTAGATTTTCTTCTTCAGCCCCCTTCCTCTAAACAGGTAATTAAGAGTTAGCTTTCAAAAAAAAAAGAGTTAGCTTTCACAAATCTCATATTGGGTAAAGTCCAGAGGAATGTAATCAGAATTAGAAAGCAAATCTTTCCACTAGTTCTTCTACCCACACTTGGATAGGCTGTAGTGTCTGCCCTTCTCCAGATTGTTTCAGAAAGGACCCATTTTCAGAGCCCTTCTCCCCTTTCGCTTGGCCTCTGGTTGCTCAGCAAGACCTGGGGCTCTGAGTCTGGCAGGGGAAGCAGCCAGAATTGGGGAGCACAAGAGAGATGAGAAGAGACAGAGCAGAGACAGAAAGAGTGAGACCAGAACCTCCCATCCACAGGGTGCAGGTGGCCAGTCGCATTGCAGCCCCTGCCTTCTAGAGGATCATTGGCAGAGCAAACTGACACAAAAGGCTTTTAACCAGCACAGAGAGGACACTGATGGCCTTTGTCCACCTCGACTGCCTACTGGGAGCTGCATCAGTGCGGCCTGGGAGGAGGTTGGGAGGAGCCTGGGCAGGGATACATCTGCCCTGGGGCTGGGTTGGGGGGTGGCAGTTCCTAAGATGGCTCACAGCCTGTCTCCCTTTCCCCCCTTCACTCCTCTTGCACCCAACTGGATTGGTCTGGTCTCTCCTACCCTCGTTTTTGGGGGGTATTCGTCATGCAGTCTGTTTGGCGCAGCTAGTGGCAGCTCTCCAGCTCAGCCTCATGTCCCTGAACCAGTCCTTCCCCACCCCCTTATCCCTCCAGCAATTAAGTAATAACCACCAAGAAGGTCTGAAGGGTCTTCGCCAGCTAAGAGCACTTCAACTAAGGTATCTTCCACCCTATCAGAGTCCCAGAGCTGGGAAAATTATCACCATTTCTCAAATGAGGAAACTGAGGCCCAGAGAAGCCCACTGACTTAATTAACTAATTTATTTATTTATTTTATTTATTTTTTTTTAAAGATGACTGGCAAGGGGATCTCAACTCCTGACCTGGCACTGTCAGCACCACACTCAGACAGCGAGCCAACCGGCCATCCCTACATACATCCCTACATAGGATCCGAACCCATGGCCTTGGCGCTATCAGCAACACACTCTCCAGAGTGAGCCACAGGCCAGCCCCCCACTGACTTAATTTAGATCATACTGCTGGGAAGGCTCAAAGCCGGGATTTGAACCTATGCCTTTTGTCTGCCTTCCACCCCAGGCCCCCTTTTCCTCAGTCCACTCCCCGAGTCCCCAGCTGTGGGCCGAGTGCCCAGGTCCTTTATCTCTTGAATGCGCCACAAGTCAGAGACGGCAAACTCCACTTTTCTGGGCTGAACTCAACAAGGGAACCAGAAACTCCTGCTTCCAGTCCAAACAGCATGCCCAGAAAATGTTCCAAGAATAGCTTGTGACTGGGCAGCTGCTGGCCAGAGAGGAGGGGTTGGCACTGCCTGGGAGGGTCACCAGGGAACACTGGAGTGACTTCAGCCTCGTCCCCAGTGGCTACTGGGCAGCAGCGCCCCCTGGTGTGGTCCCGGTCTCTCAGTCTCAATCGCACAGATGCACCCACAGCTGTTTTCTGTGGGGCAGGGGCCGGGGCTGATGGGGAGACAGGAGGCAGGCAGTGGGTGGGAGGGAGAGCTGGCGGGGGGATAGATCAGAACCGGCCTTACAGACCGGAAAGGTTGGCTTTGGAGTGGGCGACCACCTGGTGTCAAATGGTAGTAGCAACAGAGCATTCTGTCCCTGTCCTCCTACCCACCACCCCTCTTTGCGTTGGCCCAGAAATAGCTTCTTCACAGCCGCCCATTGTACTGCCTGTAACGCCATTGTTAGAACCTCATTTAGTTGGAGTCTTCCAGAAATACTAGGTGGGGAGGGGGGAATTAAAACCAGCTACACTGTATCCAAGACCTACACTTTTGATCAAAACAAGCCAGTCTTTTCATGGAAATGGCTGTCCCTCTAGAAGGGGCGGCTTCTGCAGGGCAGCACCTGGAGCAACGATGGGAGGGACTATCCATTTAGTGAGCCCAGCAAGACACACTCCAGTGTCCCAGAGCTCCTGGGTCTGGCCCCTGGTGCAGCCCCAGGTAAAGTCCAGCATTTCCAGGTGAGCAAACAGCTCTCCAGGCAAAACGTCTACCTGTTATCTGGGGCCATCTGCCACACAATGACCTGGTATCTGGGGCCTCCCATGCAATGACTGTGTCTTAGGCAGTGCCCTGTTGGGTGTCCTGGCAAAGTTGGGTGCAAAACCGTGTGACTCGGAGCCTCTGGAAAGCTAACTGTGCCCAGTAGCCTGGCCCCTGGGGATGGGGCCCACTCATTTAGCAAAAGGTCTCCCCTCTTCTCAATGTCACCATGAGAAACCATCCATGTAGCTCTGCAAATATGCCACCTCCCAGCTACTCTGTGAAGTGCATCAAAGATGATCCAAACACAGAGAATCCCCCAACCTCATTTGAGACAATTATTTTATATCTTTTCCCAGCCAACCTTTAAAAAAAAAAATAGATTTTCAAAATAAGCCCTGGTGGCTCAGTTGGACTGTCATTTTCATTTCCCCTGCCCAGCAAGGTACAGATGAGCATTTACTGTTGGCTCTGACCTATTCAGAGGGGTGAGGAAACATCTTTCAAGATCATGCAGGCTCTCTTTTTAGTCCTTGTCCTGGCCTACTCTGTCTGCCTCAGTTTCCTTCCTGGTTCACACATGGCTGCCCTAGGGGCATGGAGCCTGCAGCTTTGGCAGTTGGAGGATACATCCCAGAAGGCCCCCTAACAAGGTGTCACCAGGACTCCCAGAGCACATTCTGACTCCTTCCCTCCCCACACCCAGGCCTGCCTTTTCAGCCCTTGAGGGTCATTCTCTCCCCTTGTGGCTGTCACATACTGTATTAGTCTTCTAGGGCTGCTGTAACAAAGTACCACAGACTGGGGGTCTTAAACAACAGTAATGTGTTGTCTTACAGCTCTGGAGGCCAGAAGTGTGAGATCGAGGGTCGGCAGGGTCAGTTCCTTCTGAGGCTGTGAGGGAGAGTCCCAGGCCTCTGTCTTTGCTTCTGTGGTGTGCATTCCGTGGCATTCTATAGGAGCATCACCTCAATCTCTGCCACCAAGAATGCCACACGTGGCATTCTCCCTGTATGCATGTCTGTGTCCAAATTTCCCCGTTTATAAGGACACTAGTCATACTGGATTAGGGCCTCCTCTATTCCAGTATAACCTCTTCCTAACTAGTTACATCTGTAAAGACCCTGTTTCTAAATTAGGCCACACTCTGAGGTACTGGGGTTAGGACTTCAGCATATGAATTTGGCAGGGGATACAGCCCAACCCATAATATATACCATAAGCAAACCCTTCAGCTGGTCTGTCTGTGGAGTGTTATTTTTTCATGCCTCTGCTGTTTTTATCTTCTCTGTGTCTATCTGTACTTTCTGACCAGGATCTTTACAGCCATAATGCCCATGGTAGCAGCTGGACTGATAATAGATGACCCCACACTGCAGCCTGTCCGAAGACTTGTTTCCCTTGTAGGCACTGTGTGTGTTTTTGGTTTCGTTTGAGCTGTGCCTTTGGAATGTCTGCTGCAGCTACTGCTGGGACTGGCCTGTCTTCTCTGGCCACTTTAGTTGCATGGCCATCACCTGCGTGTTCCCAGTTGGAGTGGGTGTTGAGTGTGATTTCAACATGCTGCCCACTGCACTCTATCTGCACAAGTGAAGCCTCAGAATTCTCGGCTCTGTCACCTATAATTCTTTTTGTCTCTTCTGTTTCTGTTCTAAAACCACCTTGCCCATGATCCAGTAAAGAAGGTCCTTTAAGTGACGGGTCAGTAATCAACGCCCACTGCGATCCCCGAGTGACACTAACACTGTGTTTTCCATCTTCACGCCATAGCTTTCTAAATTGTGTTGTTTTGCCAAGCCAATGTCACTCAGCCCTTTGAACTTGTTAAAAAAAGAAAAGCAGAGAAGGGGACCAATGTTTTGATCCTCTCCCTGTTGGAGGTGCTTGATGGCTTTCCTGCTTACTTGAGTCAGGTAGATGTGAAGCGTAACAGTGATGTGTTGCTGCTGTATTTTTGCCAGCTAATTGCCCTGATCACCCTATGGAAAGAGCTCACAGATGACCAGTATGAAAATTGTGCCTTCTTTCCCCACATACATGTTGTAGAGAAAAGAGACCTTCATTGCCAGGAGAATTTCGCCAGATAAACTTGGCTTGCTCTGGCTTTATGATGAAAGAACACTTTATTCCTGGTGGAAGGTGGCTGTTGGATCCTAACCACAGAAGAAGAAATCATTTTTACTCAGATGTGATTAAAACTAAACTCCACAGGCTACAGCACTGAAAGAAGCTAATAGGTGAACACAGAGAACCAAAAAGTGTTTATCTGAAGCTTTGATTTCTTGGTGGCTTCATGCCTATTCTTGCCTCCCAGGAAACATTAACGTAGTTATTATATTATGTCTCTTACCAAGTTCAGAAACCAAAATTCAAGAGTAAGAATTTGGTGACAATAGAAGCAATCTTATTAGAGCCTGGTAGCATCAAAGGACAGTTGGCACCGTGGAAAGAGCTTTTGGGAGATCCTCAAGGTGGGCCAACTCAGGTTTACTGGCCAGGGCCCTAATCCATTTACATGCTCTTGAAGCATACGGGTTTTTTTGTTTGTATTTTGTTTGGGTTTTTTTGTGGCTGGCCAGTACAGGGATCCAAACCCTTGACCTTTAGTGTTTTCCAAGCTCTAACCAACTAAGCTAACCAGCCAGCCCCAAACCTTTTTTTTTTCCACCTCCATCTTTATTTATTTAGTTAGTTATTTTGGCAGCTGGCGGGTATGGGGATGCGAACCCCCGATCTTGGTGTTACAACACTGTGTTCTAACCAGCTGAGCTAACCGGCTAGTCCCCCAGACCTTGTTTTAAATGGACCACTTTATAAGCTTTTTGTTTGTGTCTTTGCCTTTATCTTTTAGGCATCTGACGTTTTACGGTTCACTCTAATCAATATGCAAGTCACAGTTGCTTTATATTTTTATTTATTTATTTTTTTATTTTTTATTTTTTTTAAAGATGACCGGTAAGGGGATCTTAACCCTTGACTTGGTGTGGTCAGCACCACGCTCACCCAGTGAGCGAACCGGCCATCCGTATATGGGATCCGAACCCGGGGCCTTGGTGTTATTAGCACCGCACTCTCCCGAGTGAGCCACGGGCCGGCCCCACAGTTGCTTTAGAAAGACCTTTAGGGACTGGCTGGTTAGCTCACTCTGTTAGACCATGGTTCTGATCATACCACGGTCAAGGGTTTGGATCCCCATACTGGCCAGCTATCAAAAAAAACCCAAAACCTCTTGGCCTACATAAGCTGTTGTTCTGTAGCTAGCTACAGTGATAAATTCTAAAAGCTTTCACCATTAAATCCATCTTTGAAAGTCCAAATTAATGTTTCCCAAGGACTGGCCAGTTTGCTCACTTCGTTAGAGCACAGTGTTATAACACCAACGTCAAGGGCTTGGATCCCTGCCCCGACCAGCCACCAAAACAAAAAACAAATTGATGTTTCTCAAATTCAATTCACATACTATATTCACAGTGTTTATCTAATCAGAGAACTGTGTGTACTGTGATTTACTTAATATATTTTTTAGTTGTCTCATTTTTCTTAAATACCTACTTTAGCCTCATCCTCAGCAGCAGTATCCATGAAATCTGGGCTTTGATGATGTGCTACTTATAAAGTTTCCTGATTGACGTTAAATAAATACATAACTATTTAAATGAGAAATATTCATCTGTTTACATCAGAATCATCTTACATTCCACACGGCTTTCAAGTATTCCTTTCTCAGCAACATTAGGATAATTAAAGACACCCATGATCTGTTTCCAGTAGCTTTTTATATCCTCCGCTAATGGGAAGGCTCGTCGGCACTGGCTGAGGCAGGAGAGGTACCTCACACATCACACGCATGCATGCCTTGCCCACACTGTGTGACCTCCAGGGTACTGCAACTAAATGACACGCAGAATCCCCTGCTGCTTTCTTAGAATAACTTTGACCCGAACCCCCAACTTTTTCTTTTCTTTTTTTTCCCCCCAACTTTTTCTTTCACACCTGGAATTATTCACTCCCTTCCACCTTTGCTGCTGTATGTCTCTAGCATTGCAAAACACACAAAGTGCACAGCCAAGGGTCAGCTCTCATTTCTCTCTTTGCTTTCCCTTCCAAAAGGTTTAGCTTCTTCTCCCGAGATAAAAAGCGCCTAGCCAACACCCAGAGAAACGTGCACATCCATGAGTCCTTTGGCCAGTGGGCAAACACCCACCGCGACGATGGTTACACAGAGCAAGGACAAGAAGCCCTGCAGCACCTGTGACCTTGGCTGCCTCTGCCCTTGGATGTGAACCATCTACAGCCAGCACTTGCAACCAAACCTGCAGCCCAGAGGTCACTGCCTCATGCCTCTTGATGCAGATGCACCCTCAAAACGGCCCCCTCAAACAAACTGTCTGTTTTGAGGATGGACATCGAAAAACTGAAGCCAAACTCTAAAGAAATGTATATTTATACCCAGGGCTATCACCGTTTATAATAGATAACTCTGATCCCTTAGGATATATATATTTAATAATCCCATGAACTGAGGCCAGACTTTTGCATTCAGTAACACAAGCTTCTTGCCACTACCATTGCCGTTTGACTTGCTTTGTATAAAATCCTATGTGTAGAGGTTTTATTACCATGTTTGTCATACTGCCGTGGGAGGCAGGAAAGGGATAGCTTTTTATTAGTTACATCAATGAAATTATCATGGTGGTAGCATATTGTTTAGGATGCATTGACTGGACAATCACAGGATGAGCTGGCACAACTCAAACACAAAGCAACAGAAAATACAGATGACAGCCCTCCCGTGCAGGTTGGAGACAACTTTGTAAGAGCCCATGGTATCTCTACTGCCTTGTTCTTGATAATGCCTAGAGCATGTAGCAATGTTCAAGGCAGTGTGCCTTGGAATCTGCTGTGAGTTATGCAGTACTAACCAAACAAAGTGGCTAATGATGAGATGTTGCAACATTTCTGGTGTGCATTTCATTTTTTCCTGTCATCTTGTTTCCTTTTAGCATTCACCATGTCAAATACTTAGTCCCCTGCAAAGAAGACAAATGTCCCCAAGCAGATTGGGAATGGGGCATGAGAGCCTTGGGGATGTGGGATGGCGAGTGGGAGAGACTTAGCAGAGTGAGGGCGCTGGGTAGGAAGGTGTCTCAGGGACCGCGTGTCTGGCTGAGTCACAGACCTGCAGCAGCAGACGGAGAGCCAGGTGCCCTGTCTGTAACTGGTGAGTTGGGGACCTGCCACACAACACAGCCTTTCTCTCCACCCCCGGAGCACCTAGGGAGCAGGGTTGGGTGCTCACGATTGAGAGAGTCAGCACTTTGTAACAGTACTCAAGTACAGCTGATGTATGGGGCCACATTCCACACATTCTACTAAGATTTGCTAAGAAACCATCAGGTGGATTTGTAGAATTTACAATAGACTCTTTCCAGAATGCTGGGAAAAATGATCAGACGGGATAATGTTGCTGCTTCAGTCAAACCTGCCTGGCCGTTAGAATTACTAGAATTTATTTTTCAAGAGTATAGAAACCTACTGCATTTGACTAAAAAAAAAAGAAGTATAGAAGCATGAGTACTGAGGAATTCCTCTCCCACCCCCAGCCACCCTCAGTTGCCCTTGCAACAGGTAACCAGTGTTCCCAGTTTCTTGGGTGTCTTTCCGGAAAGTTTATACATGCAATTATGTTAAAAACAACAACAACAACAAAAAAAAAACAGGCTAGCCAGTAGTGTCTGGAGACATTTTTCGTTGTCACAACTGGAGGGGGAGGGAGGTTACTGTTACCTACTGGGTAAAGACCAAGGCTGCTGCTAAACATCCTAAAATGCCCAGACACCTCCTACAACCAAGACTTACCCATCCTCAAATATCAACAGTGTTGAGGCTGAGGAACCCTGGTCTATCATATATTATTTATATAGATGTATAATTTATTAATGTTTATCTAGGCCACACTGATAGACAGGTAGCTTCCTTCTAACCCTTTACTCAAAAAAACAGTGCCACACACTTCCACACTTGTGCAGAATAAACTAGAAACAGAATTGCTAGGTGAAAGGGTATCTACAAGAGGTCTTCAAAAAGTTCATGGAAATATTTGTATTATCGGGCCGGCCCGTGGCTCACTCGGGAGAATGTGGTGCTGATAACACCAAGGCCCCGGGTTCGGATCCCATATAGGGATGGCCGGTTCGCTCACTGGCTGAGCATGGTGCTGACAACACCAAGTCAAGGGTTGAGATCCCCTTACCGGTCATCTTTTTAAAAAAAATAAATAAATATTTGTATTATCTTTCAATTCCATTTTTCCACGAACTTTCTGAAGTACCCTCATATATGTCTTGTTATGTTGATGGCTACTACTGAAGTCCCTGCCATTAGAGTTGTACCTTTGTTTTCTTTTTCTTTTTGGAGGCTGGCTGGTACAGGGATCCCAACCCTTGACGTTGGTGTTACCAACACTGAGCTCTAAGCAAGTAAGCTAACTGACCATCTTGCCTTTTTTTCTTTTAAAGTTACCAGGGCCCATACAACACTAAGCGCAAATGTACAGGGATAGGGTCTGAGCATGCATTTTTTAAATCCATCCATGTTCCGATGCTCAGAGTTGACAACTATGTGAACACTGCAACTGGGTATACTTTTCTCCTGGTGGCATCTCTTTTTTTTTTTAAAGATGACCGGTAAGGGGTTCTTAACCCTTGACTTGGTGTTGTCAGCACCACGCTCACCCAGTGAGCAAACGGCCATCCCTATATGGGATCCGAACCCGTGGCCTTGGTGTTATCAGCACCACACTCTCCCGAGTGAGCCACGGGCCAGCCCCTGGTGGCATCTCTTAACACATGCTTTCTTGCTGGGCAGTCTTGTTTAGCTAAATAACTGACCAACTCTGGCCCATGACACACTTCTGGTGCCATAGTAGGGAGCACTTGCATACTGGCCAGTTGCCAAAAAAAAAAAAATAGGGAGCACTTTGTAAATGAAATGGGAATGAAATCAGAAAGGTGTTCTCCCTGCAAGCTTGTTTTCTAAGACAGGAGATAGTAAAATTTTCAAAGGAAAGAGCATATTTCTCTAAAACTTCTAATAGCAGCAGCAGCAGCAACAGCCACTTTAAGACACAGCAGGTTGGTCCAGTTCCCTATGTCACACTGTGAGATTCATACTGCTGCAAAACCTAGTAATGAATGTGAGTTTTGGTACTAAATCATTTATTTTGCATGAAACATCTTGAATTTTTAAAACCTGAACTTTCAAAGATACAGGTATTGATAAAAATGTTAAATGTCACTTTTTTTTTTTTTTTTTTTTTAAAGATGACCGGTAAGGGGATCTTAACCCTTGACTTGGTGTTAACAGCACCACGCTCAACCAGTGAGCTAACCGGCCATCCCTACATGGGATCCAAACCCGTGGCCCTGGTGTTATCAGCACCGCACTCTTCCAAGTGAGCCACAGGCCGGCCCCAAATGTCACTTTTTTGAAAATCATGTGCAAGGTATGGAGCTTATTGAAAGTCCTGAGTTAAGGTCAATAGATCCAGCTTTCTAGCAAACCAGAGGATGGATCATTAAGAGGGAAAAGAAAAATCAATCCAATCCGTCGGAACAAGCTACAGTTCTTTCATTGATTTTGACCACTCCTTATTTTTCATTTTAATTTCATCCCCTCTTCTGTTGAACTTTATCTTTTCAAAGGGCTGGGAGACTACCATAGATCACAGCCCTGCAACTTTGGTTTTTAATTTTAAATGTCATCCAGAAAAAGAAAAAGAAAAAAAAAGACAGCGTTTTGTGCAAGAGTGGAGTTACATTTGTTCAAAAGTAGCTGGTTGCTGACCCAGATGTTCAGACTGGCTTCTAGTATTAAGTCTCTGAACATTCCCCTTGGATTTGCTTTTCTATCCAATTTTTATTTCAAATCACTAACCCCTTGGGTTATAGATATGAAGATGGAAAAGACAAGTTATTCTGACCAGATTAGGGTTCCCAGGAGTCACACATTAGTGAGAATAATTTTAGGTCATCACGTCTGTTTGCCATGCACTCAAAACAATCATTTCAACTAGATGGGAGAAAATCAAAACAAATTCTCCACTGCCAAATTAAATAAGAATCATGGCTCCTTACAAATAATCTGTACAGATGCCAATAATTACAAAACTATTTCTCAATCCTACTAAATAACATATCCTTAAAATGTAAATTAAAAAATAAGCAAAAAAAAAAATGTCTTTAGAACTATTTGATGAAGATGATCATAACATCAGCTTGAACCTAGGCTCCAGAATGGAAAGAAAGCGATTCCAGACCCCATTATCATCAGTAAGTTTTATTCAACCATTCGTTAGTCTTACACTGAGTATAAAGACAATTACCCTATGCTTTCACTTAAAGCTGAATCTGTATTTGAGGGTCTGTAGCTGTTGGGCCTCACTTGCTTCTATCCCTCTTCTCCCTCCCCTTGATCCTGTCATCCCTGAAGTCCCTCTCTCTTTCCCAGTCATTTTCGGGCCACACCCTGGTTGACTCTCTTTCTTGCCATCTCTTCTCCCGGCCGTGATCTCGATCCCTTGTTCTAGAGTCCCAATGCCTTTCTCGGGATCGAGATCGCTCCCTCCTTTCCCTTTTCCCCTCTCTATAGACGTCATTTTTAACAACTGGCAGATTAATAGGTTTTCGAAAAGGCCGATCCCGTCCCCCAAATCTCAGCTGCCCAGATTCCTTTTTCCCCCCGAGACCGCCTCCAAGTCGTCGAGGGATCCACCCTTTGAGAGTCCTCTCCAGTTCATAGTCCACAAATACCTCATGTTGGTCAATAACGAGGCCATCTGCATCTCGGTAGGCTTTGATCAGAGCACGCTCTTCTTTGTACTCTATGAAGGCGTAGCCTTTTGAAAAGCCCGTGACCAAGTCCCTCACCAGGCGAAGCCGCCGGATGTCACCATAGCGGGAAAACACTTCCTTTAATTTGTCCTCTTTGGTCTGCAAGTTTAGTCTTGCCACAAACAGGGTGAGGAGGGGGTCTCCTGTGACACCTTTGTTGGGGACGTATCGTGCCAGCATTGCCCTCCAGACTGCCCGATCGTGTGGCTCTTCATCAGTGCCATCGATGCTGCCAGCTTTGAGCGGGTCATACTCCTTGGCAATGGGCATCCAATCATTCATGTTCTAAGAATGATAACAGCAAGTGTGTATGTAACATCGGCTCTGAGCTGCCCATTTAAACCTTAGAAAAACCCCATGAAATGGACGCTATTATTACCCCTTCTTCTTTTTTTTTTTTTTAAAAGATGACTGGTAAGGGGATCTTAACCCTTGACTTGGTGTTGTCAGCACCACGCTCTCCCAAGTGAGCCACGGGCTGGCCCTTATTCCCCCTTCTTGAAGACAGGAAAGGACATGGACACTCACAGAGGCGAAGGCCTCCCAGCTTGTAAGTGGTGGAGACAGTATCAAAGCCAGGCAGCCTCCAGAGAGGCCCTTCCCCACTCCTCCCAGCTCCCTCTCAGGAAGCAGAGGGCGGCGTGCTTGGGTTTCACCCAAAGGTGTATCATCTGGCTTAGCAACTACATTATAACATGGCAACATGGATCGACATCCAGGCTCACCTTTCAGAGACTTTAAAATGGTCCTAGGAAAGGTAGCCTAGGAACTGCTGTGGAAAACAGCATTTTAAAAAACTCTTTACTGGGGCTGGCTGGTTGCTCAGTTGGTTCAAGCACAGCCTCGTAACAACAAGGTCAAGGGTTCCGATCCCCGTACCAACCAGCCACCAAAAACATAAATAAATAAAAACTCTTTACCACTAAGAATTTCAAATATATACCAAGGTGGAGAATATATAATGCTCCATGCATTCCTTACCTGGCTCCAGCTAGAACCAGCACACAAGTGGCCAGAATAATCCACCAATGGATTATTCTGAAACAAATTCTAGATATTACATCACTTATCTGTAAATTTTCCTGCATGCATCACTAAAAGATAAAGACTTATAAAAAAACCAAAACTACAAGGGAAAATGGTAATTTGACTATAGCATTTTGCAGTAAATAGATAGCAAAGCTAAGACTACAGTGACCCAGCAGCAGGTTCTTTAGTTCTAAAAGAATATGGGATTTCTTCTCAACTCTTTAGCTGATAATCCATTTATACCTTGGAGCATGGGAATTTACTGCAATGGTAATTTTCACCCAGCAAGCACACTGCAGTTGTCATTCCTTCTGATACATGATAATTAATTGATGTGAACCTTTGCTGAAATAGTAAGGCGAGTGCCAACATTTCAGACTTGACTAATGCATATGTGACCAACTCTGTAAGACTTTGGAGACAATGCTGAAATATGTTACTTAAAAACCAGGGCTCTGTGAAATATATATGGTAATTCTCATTTCCAACAGCATCTTTCCATAACATTTATCAAAATGGCACCTATAACTTTTCCTCTCTTACTCAAATTTTCCTCAAGGATCTTTTTGCTTTTGTTCTTCAGTTGATGAGTTATGACGGGGGAGTGATTACTTATGCGATGCACTGTAGATTTTTTTCCCCCAGTAAAAAAGCCAAACACCTACAGAATAAAATTCAAAGTCAAGGGCACTGCACTCAAGACCTCTGACGCTCACACGTAGCCTTTCACCATATCCCATCACAAAACCAATTCGTAAACTACCCAGGATTGCTCCTTGAATATGCCCCAATTCCCCAGTCCCACGTCTTTCCCAGTGCAACTTCCTCTGCTGGAAATATTCTCTTCCATTCCACCTCCCACATCTCCACTTGTGGAAATTCTACTGGTCCTTCCAAGTCCAGCTTCAAAGCCCTCCCCCATGAAGCAAATTCATCTCTCCTACAGCTCATTGTACCTCTTCTGTAATACTGATCATGTTTTGCCCAATGCACAGTAAACACTCTTCAGTCTGGTGTCTCCAGATCCTAGGGCACTTCCTGATAAATGCTGGGGAACTGAACCAACTCCAGTCAAAATTCACAGAACTTGTTTTTGTCCAAATCAGAAAACAAGGACTCCTTCGTTGAAAACTGAGAGGCAGAACAACGTTGCACTGTCTACCATCAAATTGTAAAAGGAGGGCAATGTATGCCTGTCATCATTAACAAGCAACTTTGGAGACGATGCCTCTCTGGTGTCTTTTTTTTTTTTTTTGTAAATCTCTGGTATCCTTATCAGCAAAAAGATGATAAACAGCTGAAGCAACAGAAGGAACACGGGACAAGAGTGAAACAATTTCAGTCCTGGTCTGGGCTCTGGCTCTAACTTACTTTCTGTCTTTTCTCTCTCATAGCTGAATTTCTCCACGTGAAAAAAAAGAAGAGATAGCATTATGTTATTTCAGTCTCTCCCTGCTCTGGTATTCTCTATAGTGATCCCATTCTACTGGGCCTAAAATTCTTGGCATCTAATCTTACTTTCCACCTCCGTCACTGTGCTAAGCTCTTAACTCCTCTCACCTCTCAACAATACCTGGATGTAGGTACTACTATTATTGCCATGTCAGGAAGGTCAGACACAAAAAGGTTATCTTTTGCCCCAAATCACAAAGCTAAGAAGTAGCCCAGTAGGGGAGTTAGTACCACGGGCTGTGTCAACTACAGGGCTTGAGTTCTTAATCATTTCCTCAGATGCCTTTCATAAAATACAAGGCTTTGGAAAGAGGGATGAGAAAAAAACACCAGGATTCTAGGTTTGAGGCTGAGACCAGACCCCACCCCTGTGAGAATCCCTTCCTGTTCAACAGAAAAAAGTCAGAGATTCTCCAAATAAAACTGACATTACTGTACATAGTCAAAGGTCCTGTTCCAAGCTTTAACACTTCTTCAAATTAAAATCAAAGAGAATTACAAAGGGATAAGCATGCATTTTGTCATCGCTCATCTGCATGCTTCTATCAATGCTAACTGCAGAGAGAACAGCAGGCTTCACCCTCATTAATCCTCTAGGTGTATATATTTCTTCCGTTGCAGCATTATGTTGAGATTTACTACAACGATCTCTTCGGATTTTTACATTCTCCTCATTTTTTGAGATTTAAGAAATGGTGGGGATGGAGGTGGGTGCATTAAAGACAAAAGTGTGGGAAAGTGAAAAAGAGCACAGGATTGGAACTCAGACACCCAGATTTAAGACCTAGTCCTATGTTGTCATTTAAATTTTAACTTGGGGATTCTTATCTGTAAAATGTAGCTAACTGCCATTTCACTAGGTTTTTGTGAAGATTAGATAACGTGGTGTCTAAGAAACTGCTTCATAATTATAAGTTGTTACACAAATAAAGTTTTTTTTTTTTTTTTTAAGTCTCTCCTTACTGGGTCTTTGGAATTAAAGTTTCCTGAGCTTCCCACCCAAGAGCGAAACAAAACTGAAGGCGGGACCCGCAGAGCCCACCGGGCATGCGCAGTGGCGCCGTGAAGGCAAAGGCGGAATTCTCGGTGGAAAAGCCTATGCTGTACTCCCCAAACCCCTCCCAATCCAGCCAGCCCTCGAGGCAGGCTCCCCCAAACCCCTCACCTGCTGCGTGGACACAAGGAGGGAGGAGTCGTCTTTCCAACCCAGCTCTGGTCCCTGCCTGCCGCAGCACTACACCAAAAGGTCTCCCCTTTTGCCAGGTTTCAACATGGCGGCCTGCACAAGAGTGGACACGCGTCGAGGTCGCTTCCCCTCTTCCTCCCCCACGGCTTAGGCACTACTCCGTCCGAGCCGCTTCCACTCACCTCAAGAAAGTTCGGGCTCCCTTTCCCACGGAGACGGGCAGCCGGTTCCAAGCGACGGAAGCTCGCTGGCGCCGGCCTCGACCGGACCTTTACATCGGAAACAGCAGATTCGCCACAGACGCTGGTTTCCCTTTTGCTTTAAGAAATTTAATTACATGCGTTGATCATAGAGGACGTACCCCTTCCAAGAAGAATGGGCTTTCATTTTTTTCTATTCTTTTTTTTTTTTTATAAAAGATGACCGGTAAGGGGATCTTAACCCTTGACTCGGTGTTGTCAGCACCATGCTCTCCCAAGTGAGCTACGGGCCGGCCCCTTTTTTCTAATTTTTTACACGAAGACAAAAATCGCTAAATTGAACAAGTGAGTTTAAAGACTGTCGAATGTGCACTTAGTTCTCTGGGAACAGCTTAGACTCAGAATCTAATTATATGATTTCTTCCTCGGAAAATGAGTATGTTGATTCACATAAAATTTCGTACATAATCCCAGAGTTTTCCTAACCCCTAGACTTAATAAATTCGTTTTCACTCAAGCAAAAACATTTTTTTCAAAGTGGCCTGTGAGCCATTATCCTTAGAATCTTGTAGGAACTTGTTAAATGCCATTCCCTGGGCCCAGCCGCGAATCTATGAACTCGAAATCTCTGGAAATTTGAGTTTTTTGCAAGTGTCCAAGTGATTCTTCAAGCGTACTGGAAGACCCATGCCACTAGAATCACCGTTAAAAAGGCCACATCTATAACAGGGAGAGAGGGAGAGCAGAGAACTGTGTGATCCATAAATTTTGTAGAATGGAGAGATCTATACATTGTGATTACGTTTCGTTTTTGATAGGTCGACGTATTCGATTAGATTAGGACTTGATTGTGTTACAACTTGAAATTCGTTGTTACAGCCCTGCTTTCTTAAATTTGCTGATGTGTGTTATAAAATTCCTCAGCCACCTATTTTCTGATTAATCCATTACCAGTGTGTGATTTCTGCAGATGACTGAGCTCATTTTGATTCTAATCTTATTTTTAGAAGGTAATCTTATTTTTAGGGCCCACCTGTGGCTCACTCGGAGAGTGTGGTGCTGATGGCACCAAGGCCACAGGTTCGGATCCCCTATATAGGGATGGCCAGTTGGCTCGCTTGGGAGAGCGTGGTACTGACAACACCAAGTCAAGGGTAAAGATCCCCTTACCGGTCATCTTTAAAACAAAAACAAAAACAAAATTAAATATTCAAAATATATTAGTGTTTTGAAATAAAAAAAATAAATTACTGCTACTTTCAACGATGAGGTTGAATGTCTCCCAGATATGATGAGCAAAGAAGCTTGACTCAAAAGAATTTACTGTGTTTCCATTTATATGAAGTGCAAGGATAGGCAAGACTAATCTCTTGTGATAAAGGTCAGAATAGGGGTGTGTTGATCCATTTCTGTGGCTTATAACAGACTACTTGAAACTGGGTAATTTAAAAAGAAATAACATTTATTTCTTACAGTTTCAGAGGCTGGGATGTCCAAAGTCCAGAGAACACATCAGGTGAGGGCTTTTTTTTTTTTTTTTTTTGCTGGTAACTCTCTACAGCAAGACAGGGTATCACATGGTGAGAATGGACTGAGCAAGGGAGAGCTAAGCTTCTCACTCCCTCTCCTTATAAAGCCATCAGAATCACACACATGACCACCCATTAAACTATCAGTGGATTAATCCATTCACACATTACTCACAATCTGGTCACCTCTTAAAGGCCCCACCTTTCAATTATCATAATAGGATTTCCTACCCTCTTAACACTGTCACAATGGAGATTAAATTTCCAATACATGAACTTTTGGGGGATATAATTAATACACAGCAAGGGGTGTCTCTCAGGAGGAAGAAATTAATTAGGAAAGGGCATTGGGAGCTTTCTGGGGTACTGGAAATGCTTTATTTCTTGATCTTGACAGTGGTTACACAGTTACATATTTATAGGAAAATCATCAAGTTTACACTTAAGATTTGTGCACTTTAAAGTATAAAGATGAGTGTTATAATATCAAGGTCAAGGGTTCTGTTCCCTGTACCAGCCAGCTGCCAAAAAAATGTGGGCTGGGTAGCTCAGTTGGTTAGAGCACCACTTTGTAACACCAAGGTCAAGGGTTCAGAATCCCCATACTAGCCAGCTGCCAAAACCAAAACAAAACAAAAAGTATAAAGACGTTATACCTCAATAAAAGATGTAAATATATGTGTGTGCGAGAGTATCTGCATACATGGATGTCAAGAACACACTGCTGCAATCCAATATGATAGCCTTAGCCACGTGTGGCTGTATAAATTTCAACTTTAATTAAATAAAATTAAAAACTTAGTTTCTCAGTTGCACCAGCCACATTTCCAGTGCTCAATAGCCCCATGAAGCTAGTGGCTACCATAGTGGACAGTGTAGATACAGAACATTTCCATTGCTGTAGAATTCTGTCAGACATCACTGGTGTAGGACAGTGCTGTTCCACAGAAATGGAGCATGAACCACATGTGTCATTTTAAATTTTATAGTAGCCTCATTAAAAAAGTAAAAATTAGCAGGTAAAGCTAATTTCAACAATATATTTTATTTAATTCAATATATCCAAAACATCTTCTCAACGTGTAATCAGTAGAAACACTATTAATGAGATAGTTTACATTCTCTTTTTGGCACTAAGTCAGAAACCTGATATGAGGGCCAGCCCAGCCCGTGGCTCACTTGGGAGAGTGTGGTGCTGATAACACCAGGGCCATGGGTTCGGATCCCTGTATAGGGATGGCCAGTTGGCTCACTTGGGAGAGCGTGGTGCTGACAACACCAAGTCAAGGGTTAGGATCCCCTTACCGGTCATCTTTAAAAAAAAAAAAAAAAAGAAAGAAATCTGATATGTATTTTATACTTACAGCTTATCTCAATTAAGACTAGCTACATTTCAAGGCGTGGTAGCAACATGCTAAATGGAAGTCAGCTTTTATTCAGGAATACTGGTGACCTGAGGAGAGATGTGAGGCTAACCTGTTAGAGCATACTCAGCTCCTGGCTGAGGCTCCCCAAAATTGATATAGAACATACAGGTCTGGCTGCCTGCCCCCAGACAAAAGCAAACCAATCAAAAGTCAAATGTTGGTGAAGATGGAAGTCAGCTTTTATTCAGGAAAACCAGTGACCTGAGGAGAGATGTGAGGCTAACCCATCTCTCCAGGAAATCCGAAGGACAATGGGCAGGCTAAAGCCATCTCAAAGACTCGGGTTTCCTGAGGGGTTTTAATTTTTAATTTTTAATTTTTTTTTATTTGTTTTTTTTAAAAGATGACCGGTAAGGGGATCTTAACCCTTGACTTAGTGTTGTCGGCACCACGCTCAGCCAGTGAGCGAACGGGCCATCCCTATATGAGATCCGAACCCGTGGCCTTGGTGTTATCAGCACCACATTCTCTCGAGTGAGCCAAGGGCGGCCCTCCTGAGGGGTTTTTAAAGAGGGAGATGAGGGAATGGAAAGTGGGAAATGAAAAGTAGGAGGGAAGGAGACATAAGCAGCCAGGAGTCCATGTCTGTGAGTTAGATACAAAGTCTCTCCAAGGCCTCGGCTGGTTTCTGTTCTCATCTTTGTTGTTATGTCAGGACCCTGCAAGATTTTGAATTGCTGCAGACTAGAATGAACTCTTCTGCAGTCTTCTGTGTAGTTTTGCTTCGCAGAGCTCTGGTTGACTTGGCTGGTGCCCTTGGTCAGGTTCCAGTCATTTGGCCTTATCACTTCTCAAAACTCTACAAGTCTTAAAGAAAGAACCATTAGCTTTGTAAAGTCCTAATTAGCTTCTCAGCCTTTTCTCCTATTTAGCAAGCAAGATAAGAAAGTCAGGGGATGGGAAGAAAGAGTGGAGAGAAAAAAAAACTGTCCTTTTTAAAATCCCACCCCCCACCCCTTGCAGCCCAGGTGGTTTTAGGTCTCAACATGGCTTCAGTCCTGCTCATTCCAACAAAGCCATCTCTCCAGTAAACCTGAAGGAGAATGGCCAGACTAAAGCCATCTCAAAGACACAGATTTACTGAGGGGTCTTTTAAGAAGGGGTTGAGGGACTGGAATGTGGGAAATCAAAAGCAGGAGGGAGGAGGCCATGAGCTGTGGGGGCTCTGTGCAAGGAGCCAGGTGCAAGGACTTGCCAAGGCTCCATCTGGCTTCTGCTCCCATCCTTGCTGTTGTCTCATGGTCCTGCTGGAGGGGTGGAATCAGCATAGCTTTACTGATGAGTTCCTTCGTTTCCCAGGGTCTGGATAGTAAGGGCCAGTTTGCAGCTTTAGTCTGACTGGAAAGCAACTTTACATTTGTGTAAATAATGTCATCTTGCCTCATGACCAAGGTTCAAAATATCAAATAACCCATGGGAAAAGAGAGACCTCAGAGAAATGCTTGCCAAGAAAAAAACTGTGTCCTTTTAAAATCTTTTATTTATTTATTTTTTTAAAGAGATGACCGGTAAAGGGATCTTAACCCTTGACTTGGTGTTGTCAGCACCACGCTCTCCAGGTGAGCCACGGGCTGCCCCTCAGATATTTCTATAGAAGTTCCACATGAATATAATTGCAAAGCAAACACTTAGCATTACCTGCCAGGCCCTGGGCTAAGTTCACTTCATTCTCAACAACTCTGTAAGGAGGGTGTTGTTGCATTCCAGTGGTGGGGTGAGGCTAACTTGGAGGGAGGGTGGAGAACTTTAGTCCCTTCACCATAATCTCCTTTAATGCTCCTCCCACCCACCACCCTTAAAAAACATATTACAGAAGTTTAAAAAACAAAGTGTTTTCTTACGCAAACACAGACTCAAAACAAGTACCCTGGGCCCTACACTTCTTGCAACTAGATTCTTTTCCTTATGACATTAAACTCCTCAAGATGAAATCACTGACCTGGGATTGCAGGTATTTTAATCAGACTGGGAAATCCCTAAAATCCCTTCTGTATCCATGTATGATTTAAGGGTAACAAGACCAGGAAATAATGCAAGGGAACAGGAAGAAAGTCACACTGAGTGTACCACATACATTCAGAAGACCCTACAATTACATTGCTTCATGTACCAAATAGGACCACCAGATATTTGCCAATGGAAATTTCCTACTTGTGGACATTAGTCCCCAAACATTTGCAGTTCCATTATTAAGTGTGAATCCAGCCACGTGCTCTTCTTTTCCTTTTTTTGTTTTTGTTTTTTTGTTGTTTTTACTTTTTCCTTTGTTTAGCCAGGAGTAAGGCCTGACCTTGTTATTTCATGCTGCCTTTTTCAGTTATTTTTTGGTTTCTACTCAAAAGCAGGGGAGAAAAAACGCAGCTGCATGCCTATCTTAAATCTCTGGGGAGCAGTGTTTTTGAACTTATTTTTACCGAGGTGGGCCAGTGGGAGGCCAAGGGCCTCAGCCATGCCTTCAGATATGCACAACGAGCCCAGTGATGACCACCAAGCCATAGCAAAAAGGGCCCTGGGTTCCTGAGCTGGGGTGGTGGGAGGCGAGGGCTTTTGCCACACCCCTGACATCTGCACCCAGCCCAGCAATGACCAAGCCACTGTTGGAAGCCCACCGCCCTAGGTCTCCCCTGTGGGAATGAGGGGGGGTGCCATAGGCCTCAATTCCACCCCTCCTCCTTGCACCTTCTTCCACCCCATTTCCTTCCCCTCTCCCCTCTCACTCTCACTCCCAAATGCTCTGCAACAACATCATAGAATGTAAAAACATAATATTAATTTTTAAAAAGATCATTTTTAAAACTTCTTATAATGATGTATCATTGGAACTATTTACAGGCTTTATTTTGGCGATAGAAGTAGTTTATAATAATAATAGCTGATTTTGTTGCACACTTACTATGTGCCAGACACTGTCAAAAACACTTCACAACAATCTCATGAAGTACATCCTATCTTTATACCCATTTTACAGCTGGAAAAACTGAGCCCCAAAGTGGGGTTTAATTTGCTTGCCTAACATCACACGGCTTGCAAGTGGCAGAGCCAATATTTCAACACTTGTGGTCTGGCTCTAAAACCCACCCTCTTGAACACTCACTGGTTTTCAAACTTGAGCTTGCATCAGAATTACCTAGAGGGCTTGTGAAACAGATTGCTGGGTCCCACCCCCAGAGTTTCTGATTCAATGAGTCAAGAATTTGCATTTCTAAAAAGTTTCCAGATGATGCCTCTGCCTCTGGTTCCAGGACCACACTTTAAGAACCTCTGCTGTAACTCATAATTGTTTTCATAATTTCCCAACAGGGAGAGAAGGGCCATGATCACCTGCCAATAGATTGTCAAATGTAGGAGAAATCTAAGTGCTAAGTTTGTTTTAAATTTTTTTTTTTTCTTTATTTTGGGCAGCTGGCTGGTACGGGGATCTGAACCCTCAGCCTTGGTGTTATAACACTGCACCCTAACCAACTGAGCTAATGGGCCAGCCCAACACTTCTTCATAGTGGCCAACATCCATTGATGCTTACAATGTGTTAGATAGACAGTTTTCATGCATCATATATCATCCAATCCTCACCTCAGTCTTGGGGAACAGATACTTTTATTTTTCCCATTTTACAAACAGGAGTTTGGAGAGCATGGAACTTGATCAAGCTCATGAACCAGCAAGCAGCAATCATAAGGTTCAAGTCAAAGACTGCTTAACTCCACAGGCCTGTACAATGCTATAGCCTTTGAACATAATAGATGCTCAGTCAATTAATTATTAATGAATAAACCAAAGAATCTTTGGTTTTTATATCAAAAGCATAGCTGCTCAATGGAAAACATTTTGACAGTTTAAAGGCATGATTGACTAGGCTTTACTATATGATAAAAGGGTATAAAGCACAGAGGAATAAACACATTGACACCTTAAAGGGTGAATTTCCGGGGTAATTTCAGGGCAGAAGGGACTTTTGACAAGGACAATGATGCAGAAGAGATTCATGCCAACAGTGGTGGGAGGGGATAGGGAAGATTAAAAGAAGAAAGGCACTTACATTTCATTCTTTCTGATGGCGTTGCTCTGGGAAGACTACTTCCATTTAACAGCATTGCGGCATCATCTACATATCAAAAAATTAACCCATTTAAAATGTACAATTCATACCTCGTTGATCCTGCAAGTAAAAAAAAAAAGTACAATTCAGTGGTTTTTAGTTTATTCATAGAATTGTGCAACCATCACTACAATCTAATTTTGGAACATTTTCATCACCCCAGAAAAAAACCCTGTATCTATTAGGAAAGAAAACCTGTACCCTGTTTTGCTCAGCCCTCACATGAGTTTAGACTGGGGACTAATCTACTCTCTGTCTCTGGATTTCCTTATACTGGACATTTCCTATAAATGCAATCGTATAATATGTGGCCTTTTGTGTCTGGCTTCTTTCGCTTAGCATTATGTTTTCAAAGTTCATCAGCACTTCCTTCCTTTTTTTATTCCAGCACTTTATTGAGATAAAATTTAACTAATTATGTATATATTCATGTGACCTCCACCAAGATTAAGATATAAAACATTTTCATCACCCCAGAGAATTCCTTTTTTTTTTTTCTTTGCCCTCTGGCAGCTGGCTAGCCTTCCTCATTCACTTTTTAAAAATTTCTTTGGTAAAATACACGTAACATAAAATTTACCATCTTAACCATTTTTAAGTGTACAGTCAATAGTGATAAGACTATTGGCATTGTTGTGCAAGCAATCTTCAGAATTTTTTCATCTTGCAAAACTGAAACTCTGTACCCATTAGACAAAAACTCCCCACTCTCCGTCCCCACAGCCCCTGGCACCCACCATTCTGCTTTCTGTCTCTATGAATTTGACGACTGTAGTGACCTCCTAGAAGTGGAATCATACAGTATTTGTCCTTTTGTGACTGGTTTATTTCACTCAGCATAATGTCCTCAAGATTCGTCCATGTTGTGGCACGTGTCAGAATTTCCTTCATTTATAAGGTTGAATATTATTCCATTGTATGAATATGCCACATTTTTTGTGTGCATTCATCTGTTGATGAGATGAACATTTGGGTTGCTTTCACCTTCTGGCCCTTGTGAATAGTGCCACTATGAACATGGGTGCACAGATATCTCTTTGAGATCCTATTTTTAATTCTTTTGGGTATACACCCAGAAGTAGTATTGCTGGATCATATATTAATTCTATTTTTAATACTTTGAGGAACCTCCTACTGTTTTCCACAGAGCTGTACCATTTTACATTCCCACCAGCAATGCACAAGGGTTACATTTTTCTCCACATCCTCACCAACACTTACTATTTTGTTTTTTTGACAAAAGTCATCCTAATATAGCAGGTGATATCTCACTGTGGTTTTGATTAGCATTTCCCTAGTGATTAGTGATATTGAGCACTTTTCATATGGTTGTTGGTTATTTGTATATCTTTTTCTGAGAAATGTCTATTCAAGTCCTTTGCCCATCTTTTAATTGTTTTTGTTGTTGTTGTGTTGTAGAAGTTTTTACATATACTGGATATTAACCTCATATCAGACATGATTTGCAAATATTTTCTCCTGTTCTGTAGGTTGCTTTTTCATTATGTTGATCATGTGCTTTGATGCAGTTTTAAATTTTGATACAGTCCAATTTATATATTTTTTTCTTTTGTTGCCTATGCTTTTGGTGTCTGTATTAGTCCATTTGCATTGCTTATAACAAAATACATGGGACTGGGTGATTTATAAAGAAAAATGAAATTTATTGCTTACAGTTTCTGAGGCTGGGAAGTCCAAAGTCCATCTGGTGGTGGTGACAGTGACCCAGGGGTCTCACATTACAAGATGGTGGAAGCAAAGAGAGCAGAGAGAGAGAGAGAGGAGAGAGAGAGACAGACTCTCCTCTTCTTTTAAAGCCCTCAGGGGGCCGGCCCGTGGCTCACTCGGTAGAGTGCGGTGCTGATGGCACCAAGGCCACGGGTTCGGATTAAAAAAAAATAATAATAAAATTTTAAAAAATAAAATAAATAAATAAATAAATAAATAAAGCCCTCAGAACCATGCACCTGACCACCATTTTTAACCCATTCACTACTGCATGCTCCTACAATCCAATCACCTCTTCAAGGCTCTACCTTTCAATTATCATAGTAGGATATCCCACCCCTTTAACAGTCACAGTGGGGGCTAAGTTTCTAATACATAAAATTTGGGGGACATAATTCAAGCTTCAATGAGTTTTGGGGGGACAGAATTCAATCCACTACAGTGTCATATTCCAGAAATCATTGCCAAATTCAATGTCATGCGCTTTTCCCGTATGTTTTCTTGTAAGAGTTTTATAGTTTAGCTCTTACATTTAGGTCTTTGATCCATTTTAAGTTAATTTCTACTTGGTGTAAGGTAAGGTCCAACTTCATTCTTTTGTATGTGATATCTAGTTTTCCCAGCATCGTTTGTTGAAAAGACTGTTCTTTCTCCATTTGCAGTGGATTGAATTATGTCCCCCCAAAACTCAATGAAGCTTGAACTGTGTCCCCCAAGTTTTATGTATTAGAAACTTAGCCCCCACTGTGACTGTTAAGGGGGTGGGAAATTCTATTATGTTACCATAACAGAATTTGGAAGGTGGAGCCTTGAAGAGCTGATTGGATTGTAGGACCGTACAGTGGTGAATGGATTAAAAATGGTGGTCAGGGGTGTGGTTCTGAGGGCTTTAAAAGAGGAGTGTCTGTCTTTCTCTCTCCCTGCTCTCTCTGCTTCCACCATCTTGCAATGTGAGACCCCTGAGTCACTGTCACCACCACCAGATGGAGTTTGGACTTCCCAGCCTCAGAAACTGTGAGCAATAAATTTCATTTTCTTTATAAATCACCCAGTTCCAGGTATTATGTTATAAGCAACACAAATGGACTAATACACTATTGAATGATCTTGGAACTCGTATGGAAAATTGTTTATTTGGATCCCCGTATCAGCCAGCCACCAAAAGAAAGAAAAAGAAAAAAAGAAATTATTTGACTACATATGCAAGAGTTTAATCTATGAGCTCTCTATTCTGTTCCTTCATTCCTTTATGGCTGAATAATATTCCATTGTATGGATATACCATATTTTATTTACGGGAAGCCTAATATTTTATCTCAGTATTTAATCACTTAATGTTGTCTCTTCTATAATTTATGAAATACTGAGCCTTTGTCCAGGATGTTCAATTTGATTATTAGAACATTGTCCTCTCGGGCTGAGCCCGTGGCGCACTCGGTAGCGTGCTGCACTAGCAGCGCGGCGACGCTCCCGCCGCGGGTTCGGATCCTACATAAGAATGACCGGTGCACTCCCTGGCTGAGCGCCGGTCACGAAGAAAAAAAAAAAAAAAGAACATTGTCCTCTCTGAAAATAGTGTCTGTTTTGTTTATTTGTGTTGCTTATTGTTTGTTTAATCCTTGTACATTCTCCATTGTAATTCTAGAATCTCAGTGTGCAGAAAACTGGGTACATCTACCACAAAGACAAGCTCGGTTGCTGAGCTTTCTACCTAAGACTATTACAAACCACTAATCAAACCTAAAATATCTCAAGTTTTGTAACCCACACTGCTGATATTATCAGTCATACTAATATTATCAGTGCATGTGTAGAATGCTTTCTAGTTTTCTTTTTTTTTTTTTAAAGATGACTGGTAAGGGGATCTTAACCCTTGACTTGGTGTTGTGAGCACCACGCTCAGCCAGTGAGCGAACCGGCCATCCGTATATGGGATCCGAACCCGAGGCCTTGGTGTTCTCAGCACCGTACTCTCCCGAGTGAGCCACGGGCCGGCCCTGCTTTCTAGTTTTCAAAGCAGACAGTGATTTTTGTCTTATTACTCCACCTATTCCCATACATGTAACAAAGTGTCTGGCACACAAGCATTTCCTCCATAATGCTTGAGGAAGGAAAGAATGGAGGGTCGCAGCTAACATTTATTTAAGGGTTTCCTACATGGTTGATTTATCACATGCATTACTCCATGATCTCATATATTCCTCCCTGCAACCTACCACGCAGGTCCTATTATTGCCCACATTTTACAGAGATAGAAACTGAGGCTGGGAAGAGCTAAGTAACTTAACGAGGTTACAACACTGGTTACGTAGAAGAGCCGAGGGATCTGCAAAGTGAGTAGGGCTGGGAGTTTCTATTTAGTGAAGGGTCAGAGCGAAGTCAGATGCCCCAGGTCCTGGTGACAATCGGCCTGGGAACTCTGCGGAACCCCAGGCCTCCGGACTCTGTCGCGCTGCGAACAACAGCTGTTTTCTGTTTTGCTGCAGGCTCCAGAAAGCACCCTCAAATAAAGACCCAGATTTTCCATCACGTACGATGCAAATTCTATGGCCGGAAAGCCTCAGCGTGGAAAGGAAAAAGTTGTGTCCTTTCTACGCTCTTTCTGTGATCACGCTGTGGAAACTCCTCCCCCGTCTCCACGGAAACGCGGCTTCTCCAGCCACTGTCACCAAGGGCGGAGCCCAGGGCGGCTCCTCCTCCCCAGGTTTGCGACTGCTCCCTGGCGGGGAGCGATCGCCGTCACCTTTGAACCTCTCCCTTCCTCTTCTCTGCTGCCCTCCCTTTCCGTTGTTCCTTCGTGCCCCCAAACCACATCCCGGAGCCCGCTGTGCTGCACGGTGGTCAGCGGGGACGGTGCACCCGGCGTCCGGGCCTGAGAGTCGCCCGGTGCGGCTCTTTTCTCCCCCAGCCCGGGTCCACTCCGGGGCTCCGCGCTGGTTGGGCGGGCAGGGTCTCTGCCCAGCGGAAAGTTTTCGGTGCCGGGAGGAAGTTGAACCCTTGAAGACTCCGAAAAAGCAGCTCCGGGGGCTGCGGGGGTCTGGGCGGCCATGGAGGAGCCCCCTTTGCGAGAGGAGGAAGAGGAGGAGGAAGAAGAGGACGGAGAGGAGGAGGAGGAAGGGCCCGAGGGGGTTCTGGGCAAGAGCCCCTTCCAGCTAACCACCGAGGACGTGTATGACATCTCCTACGTGATGGGCCGCGAGCTGATGGCCCTGGGCAGCGACCCCCGGGTGACACAGCTGCAGTTCAAAATCGTCCGCGTCCTGGAGATGCTGGAGGCGCTGGTGAACGAGGGTAGCCTGACGGCGGAGGCGCTGCGGATGGAGAGGGACAACCTCCGGCAGGAGGTGGAGGGGCTGCGGAGACAGGCACCGCCGGCTGGCGGGGAGGTGAGTGTGGGGAGGGGCAGGGCTCGGCCTGCCCGCGGCCACCTGAGATGCGCGGGAGGGCGCCCACCCGCAGGGAGCCCCTTTCCTCTCTTGAACATGAAGCTCCTCAAAATATCCAATGCCCAGATTAGAAACATTGTGATAGTTCACATTTACTGAGCACCTACTAGGTGCCCGGCCCTAGTAAGTTCATAAATCAGCGGCTTCCCTCATCTGTGACCCTGACCAAGGGCAGTGCTGGTCCAGTTTTAGCACTCATTGGAATCAACCGAGTGTTCATTAAAACACAGATCGCCAGGTCCCAGCCTCAGAGTTTCTGACTTAGTAGGTCTGACGCGAGACCTGAGAATCTGCATTTCTAACACGTTCCTTGTGTGATGCTGATGCTGCTGGTCCAGACACTGCACTGGGCTAACCTTTGACCTAGAGTAAGAAGCACATTTTAACTAAAGAGAAATTAGTGCATATGACCACAAAAAGACATACAAGAAGATTCAGAGCAGCTTTAGTCATAATTGTGCCAAACTGGAAACAATCCAAATGCAACAGAATAGAGTTTTAAAATTGTGCTGTAGTCCTATAATGGAATACCACACAGCAGTGAAAAAGAACGGAGTACGGATACACACAACAATATGGCTGAATCTCACACATGTTACACTGAGAGCAGCCAGGCACAAAAGAGAATCTACTGTATATTTATATAATATTCAAGACTGGGGAAATAATCTTTAATTATAGAAAGCAGAATGGGGGAGGAAGCAGAAGGGAAATTGATAAAGAGCTAGAAATGTTCCACGTCTTCATCAGGGTGTGGTTATATGGGTACACACACACACACGTGCACGCGTTAAAAATCATCAAGCTATAAACTCAAGATTAGTGCATTTTACTGTATATATGTTATACCTCGGTTTTACAAAATTACATTTTATATCACTATCCAGTATTGATGTAACAAAAGTTTCAAAAAACAATTTACTCTAACTTGCCCTTGCTATACATGATGCAAAGTCATAGTCTCTTTCTTATTCAATTTTTATGAGTTTTACATTTTTGGTGGGTGCAGGGGACAGCTGGCCAGGTACGGGGATCCAACCCTGGACCTTGGCGTTGTTAGCCCCATGCTGTGACCGACTGAGTTAACTGGCCAGCCCAGTTTTTAAATTCTTTTTTTTTTTTCCTACCAGTTTTAAAATTCTTGTTGTAACTCACCAAATTAATTTCATGATTTACTAGTAGATCTTCAGCCACAGTTTAAAAAAAAAAAACTGCTCTAAGCAGACTATCTCATTTAATCTCACACTATTATTATACCCCTTTTACAGAAGCTGAGGCACAGAACGGTTAATTTGCCTAAGGACTTACAGCAAGTAAGAGGTGGAGTTAGGATTCGAACTCAGAGATACTAGTCTTAATTACTTAATTTTATACTAAAGTACAGACATTTGGGCTGGCCAATTAGTTCAGCTGGTTAGAGCGCATCCTTAGAACACCAAGGTCACGGGTTCAGATCCCCATACTGGCTGGCCTCCACAAAAACACAAAGCGAACAAAAATAAATAAAATATAGACATTTGACCTTCTTTGTTGTACTAACATTTGATGAGAGACTGCTGTACGCCGGGCTCTGGGGCTATGGAGGGAAATTAGACAAGGTCCCCGCCCTTACAGAGCTCACATCTGGTGGGAGAAGTAAGACACACATACCTCTAGAAGCAGAACACAAGATTACAAACCAAGAAGCATGCCATGAAAGAGCAACAGAAACAAATAAAAAAAGAACAAGAACAGTGTCCCTGAAATTCACAGGGAAGTGTGAAGGTTTCTAGTAGCCTCCTTGATAAGTTTTATTTCACAATTCCTAAGTCCCGGTGACAACTGTATTTGTAGATAAGGTTCTATTTCAGTATCCATCATGTGAGATGGTTGAGTATCATGATTAGTAGCCTGCTTTTGAGATTCAAGAAAAGTTCAGTGACTTGCCCAAGGTGGCCCAGCCACATTCTGTGCTATTTTTGTCTAGATCTCCAGGCACAAGGATAAAGAGGAAGCCCCATTAGGACGTGGGACAGTGTGGTCTGAACAGGGGCTGGGTGATTTCCCATATGGGGCAAAGTTGGACAAATTTCATCAGGAAGCAGATGAGATGGCACATTTGCTTCCCAAACCACAGTCTTAAGAACTGAGTTGGAGTAAAGGGCATGAATTAAGAGAAGAAATGTTTAGTGCCATTAGACAGTTTATTAAAATATGCCTTGTCCTTTTTTCTTTCCTTTTGATTATTTTAAATTATTTTTAATTGTAGTAAAATACACGTAACTTAAAATTTACCATCTTAACCATCTTTAATTGTACAGTTCAGCTGCATTAAGCACATTCATGTTGTGCTACCTTCCCCTCCATCCAATTCCAGAACTTTTTTCATCTTTCAGAACTGAAACTCTGTACCCATTAAATAGCTTGCCAATTCCCCTCCCCTCAGTGCCTGGTAACTACTGTTCTACTTTCTGTCTCTTTGAATTTACCTATTCTAAGTATTTCATATAAATGGAATCATATAATATTTTTCCTTATGTGACTGGTTTCTTTTACCTAGCATGATGTCCTCAAAGTTCATCAGTACAAGGTTGTTGCATGTGTCAGAATTTCCTTCCTTTTAAATGGCTGAACAATATTTCCCTGGATGTATATACCATATTTTGTTTATTCATTCATCTATCAGTGGACACTTGGGTTGTTTCCATCCCTTGGCTATAGTGAATAATAATGCTATGAACGTGGTTGTACAAATATCTCTTCAAGTCCCTGCTTTCAATGCCTTTGGGTATATACCCAGTAGTGGAATTGTTGAATCATACGGTAATCCTATTTTCAATTTCTTAGAGGAACTACCATAATGTTTTCCATAGTGACTGCACCATTTTACATTCCCATGAGGTGCACAAGGGTTCCAATTTCTCCACATCCTTGCCAACACTTATTTTTGGTTTGTTTTTTTTTTTTTTTTTTTTTGGTGGCTGGCCAGTACAGGGATCTGAACCCTTGACCTTGGTGTTATTACACTGTGGTGTAACCAACTGAGCCAACAGATTAGCCCATGTTTTCTTTTCTTTTGACAGTAGCCATCCTAATGGATATGAGGTGGCTTCTTTCTTTCTTTTTTAAAAAATTAAGTTCAAAATTCAAAAGGGGCCTGACCGGTCACATCAGTTGGTTAGAGTATAGTACTGATAACACTGAGGTTCAGGGTTTGATCCCTGTACCGGCCAGCAGCCCCCCCAAAAAATCAAAAAAACAAAAAACAAAACAAAATTCAAAAAGTATGAAAGTATTTGCCTTAAAAAATCTCCCTCCCCATCATTCTCCACCCCAGCCACCAAATTCCCCAACGTGGAAAAAATTTAAATGATCGATTTCTTGTGTATCCTTCCAGAGATACTTTATGCAAACACATTGAAATATGACTATATTTTTTACATTTTTTTACACAAAAAGTATTATAACATATATACTGTTCTGTCTCTTGCTTATTTTCACTTAACATAGCTTGAAAGTTGTACTAGACCAGAATATAATGAGCTTCCTTATTTATTAATGGCTTTTGAAAAATTCCATTGTACGGTATTATCAATTGTTAGTCTGAGGGTTCTTAACTTGGTGTTCATGGATTCACCTAGGAGACTATGAATCTAATTCAAGAAGTCCACGAACTTGCATGAGAAAAAAATTACATTTTTATTTTTGCCAATCTCCAAACGAAATTTATCATTTTCTTCAATTATGGGTGTAGACAACAGACCCCAGTAATATGAGCAATACCCATGAGTATCACCAATAGAAATCACGTATGTCTTCATATTACATTATAGTGTAGTACATATCTGAAAACTTTGTTTTTGTTCAATATTTTCTTAAACTTGTGGCTAGATTGTGTCATCTAATAAAGAAGCATCTATATTAATCACACATTTGCTTTAAAAATGTTTTGGTAGCTGTATGCCAGCTTAGTTAATGTTCTTGTAGTTCTACATATTTTATTTTAGACATTTTAAAACTATTCTTTGTTGTATTAGTCTGTTTCTGTTGCTTATAACAAAATGCCTGGAACTAGATGATTTGTAAGAAAATGAAATTTATTGCTTACAATTTCAGAGGCTGGGAAGTCCGAAGTCCAAGGTCCAGAGAACAAATCTGGTGAAGGTCTTCTTTAGTGGTGGCTTTATAGAAATGCAGGGGTCTCACATGCTAGAAAATGGCAGAGCAGAGAGAAAAACTCTCACATACTCTCCTTTTAAAGCCCTTAGAACCACACCTCTGATGACCATTATTAATCCATTCACTTTGGCATGGTCCTACAATCTAATCACCTCTTCAAGGCCATAATAGGATTTCCCACCCTCAACAGTTACAGTGGGAATTAAGCTTCTAATATATGAACTTTGGGGGACACAATTCAATCAATCCACAGCATTTGTTTTGTTTTTGGCAGCTGGCCAGTACAGGGATCAAATCCTGGACCTGGGTGTTAAGCACCACACTAACCAACTGAGCTAACCAGTCAGTCCTAAAAATAGTTCTGAGAAGGGATCCACATGGCTTTCCCAGGCTACCAAAAGGGTCCTTGGCACCAAAAATGGTTAATCTCTGCTTTAACCAGTGTCCTATGTCCTACCAAAAGATCTTTCTTTTCCAGTCATTTCTTCCTCCCGTATACAACATTGAATAACCCTGACATTTGCCACTTGGCCCCTGAGAGGACAATATCTAGAGGAAATGGATCCTCACTGGGTCAAAGGAAAGGTGCATTTGAAATTTTGATAAGTATTGCCAAATTGCAGTCCAAAGAGGTTAACAAGATCTGCTCTCTCAGTCATAACTGAAAGTTCCTGTTTCCCCATAGCCTTTACCATGTTTTCAGATGTGCTGTTCTTTGTCAGGCGAAACATGGTCACTCTGTACGGCATTTCTCATGATAGTGTGCCTCATTCTCTTATTGCCTATAGAATATTCCAGAGTGCAGTTATGCCTTAGTTTATTTAAGTAGACTTCTATATTTGTGTCTATATATTATTCACTCATTTTTTTTTTGCTTGACCCTTTGAGAGTTAGTTGCAGGTATTATGATCCCTTACCACTAAATAATTTAGTGTGTTTCTCCTAAGACATAGGAAGGTACTTGAAAAAGTTCATGGAAAGATTTGTATTATCTTTTAATTCTATTTTTCCGCAAACTTTTTGAAGTGCCCTCATACTATTATGTAACCACAAGAAATGATCAAATGCAGAATATTAAGATCTAATATATCATCTATATTCAAAATCTAGCAATAATGTACTTTCTAGGATGTCTTTTCTGATGCAGGATCCAATTCAGAGTCACATGATGCCTTTGGTTGTCTTGTCTCTTTAATCTCCATTAATCTGGAATAATTCCTCAGATTTTCCTTATCTTGTGTGACCTGACATTTCTTTTTTTTTTTTTTTTTTTTTTGTCGTTTTCGTGACCGGCACTCAGCCAGTGAGTGCACCGGCCACTCCTATATAGGATCTGAACCCGCGACGGGAGCATCGCCGCGCTCCCAGCGCCTCACTCTCCCGAGTGTGCCACAGGCTCGGCCCTGACCTGACATTTCTGAAGATTAAACATCAGTTGCTTTGCAAAATGTCCTTCAGTTTGAGTTTGTTCTGATGTTTCCTCATGATAGATTGAAATCATATATGTTTGGCAAGAACACCACTGAAGTGACATTGTGTCCCTCTCAATGCACCCTATCAGGAGGCACATGGTATGTTTGTCATTATTGGTGATAAGTTTGATCACTTGGTAAAAGTGGTTGTATTCTTTTCTGTTGCTTATAACAGAATACCTTAAACTGGGTAATTTATAAAGAAATTAAATTTCTTTCTTTTTTTTTTTTTTTTAAAGATGACCAGTAAGGGGATCTTAACCCTTGACTTGGTGTTGTCAGCACCACACTCTCCCAAGTGAGCGAACCGGCCATCCCTATATAGGATCCGAACCCGTGGCCTTGGTGCTATCAGCACCACACTCTCCCGAGTGAGCCACGGGCCGGCCCTAAATTTATTTCTTACAGTTTGGAGGCTGGGAAGTCCAAGGTCTAGGGAACACATCTGTTGAGGGCCTTCTTCTTGGTGAGAACTCTACACAGAGCCCTGTGGTGACTAGCTTATCACATGGCAAGGATAGCTTGAGAGCAAGAGAGAGCTAACCTTCTCAATTGCCCTCTTTTTTTGGTGGCTGGCTGCTAAAGTCTGAACCCTTGACTTTGGTGTTATAACACCATGCTCCAACCAGCTTACCTAACTGGGAAGATCTTTGATACTAAAATTGTTCTCAGTTTGGCTAGCAGGAGTTCCTTCAAACTGTGTCATTTTGATCTGTCTCCATCACTTACACAACAAAATGTTCCTGGCTCAGTTTATACTTTCTCTGCTTCAGCCCTGGAAGAGGCCATTCTCCAAGGAGCCCTACTTCTTTTTTTCTTGGAGAATGGTATTTAGACCTTTTGCTTCTTTTCCGTTAACCTTGCATTTCCAACAGGCAACACCTCAGCTCACAGGGTCCCAGAGAGCCACACAACAAGAGAACTATCCTTTCTGGGACAGACAGTCCATCCTCATAAGGGAAACCATATAAGTGGCGTCTTTTCTTACAGGTGAACCTGGGACCTGACAAAATTGTGGTTGATCTGACCGATCCCAACCGACCCCGCTTCACTCTGCAGGAGCTGAGGGACGTGCTGCAGGAACGCAACAAACTCAAGTCGCAGTTATTGCTGGTGCAGGAAGAGCTACAGTGCTATAAGAGGTGGGCTCTGCTGCCTTGGGAGCTCCAACTCCGCAGAGCTGGACCCTGCCTGGGATTCCTTGCTATGTGGCGTACTTGTTCTTATGTTTCAACCACTTCATTAAAGACCTACTATGTACCAGACACTATTCCAGGCACTGGGGATTACAGCAGTGATCAAAACAGACGAGGAGAAAGTCCATGCTAGTCTAGTGGTTGAAACAGGCTATCAATAAGGTAGCCCAAAACCACCATTCAGGATAATGGTGGCAAGTAAAGAATATCAAAAAGGATGACCTGACAGACCGTGAAGTGGGAGGTGAATATGGATCCTGTTTTAGATTGGGTGGTCAGCGAAGACCCCTTTCAGGTGAATGGCAAGAAGGAGGCAACCATGTAAAGATTTGGTAAGGCAAAAATGGAGCAATATAGGAGCTGACCAGTTAGCTCAGTTTGTTATAGCATGGTACTGACAACATCAAGATCCAGGGTTCCATGTCTGTTCTGGCCAGCTGCCAAAAAAAAAAATTGGCAGATCTGGGTAAAGAGTATATAGTAAGTCTTTGTACTAATCTTGCAATTTTTCTGTAACTTTGAAATTATATAAAAATTAAAAGTTAAAAAAGATCACAGTGGTACTGTGTAGGGAATGGATTGTATGACAAGAGAGGAAGGAAACTGTTGCCATATCATGACCGGACTTTGCTCTTTCCCTTTTTGCCACCATTTCCCAAAATGTTTTCCTCTATGTAGGTATTTCTTGAAAAGGGGGCTCTGTGGTCGAATAATTCTGGTAAACACTGAGTTAAACAAAACACGTTTCCTTGTAGGTAGAGGAAGGAAAGACCAAAAGAATAAAAACACAGTGCCAGCTAATATTTATTGATACTTACCATATGCCAGGTACTCTGCTAAGTGGATCCCCAGCATCCTTCCAATTAGTTCTCACAGCAAGACTGTGAGTGGAGGTGACAGTGTTGTCATGGTGAGCTGAGGTTCAGAGACATTGGTACCTGCTTAAAGTCCGATGGCTAGTGGTGGCAACAGTGGGATGTGACCTCAGACAGTCTGACATCACGGCCTGTGCTTTTAATTAGCATGCCACATTTGGGCCTGGGAAGTTTGGATCGAGGACATACCCTGATCAAAAAAATGTGAAAAAACAAAACAAAGTCCACGTGATATTCTTTGAATTCCTTAAATGGAGCATCTTTGAGAGAGCAGCAGTAAAGTAGAAGTGTTGTAAGAAACCAAATCCAAAAGGGCTAAGTTCTGCCAACAGGAATTTAATTTTCTGTCTTCTGCTGAGGTTGGGACTATGTTAATGGAACGACCTATCTTCATTTCATTTAATAAGTAGTTTAGACATAGGTAGTTAAAAAGAGGAACTACTTAACTGCTGATGCCATGAGCAACTTATTAGTGAGCAAAACAACACAGTTTATTTCCAGTGTTTAATTCCCAGAGAACAAGAGATGTGCACTTTCCATCTGGCACAGGCCAATAGAAGCAGGATTCTTTTTTTTTTTTTTTTTTTTTGTCGTTTTTTCCTGACGGGCACTCAGCCAGTGAGTGCACCGGTCATTCCTATATAGGATCCGAACCCGCGGCGGGAGCGTCACCGCGCTCCCAGCGCAGCACTCTACCGTGTGCGCCACGGGCTCGGCCCAGAAGCAGGATTCTGCTTAGTCTCTAGTGTTACCTATTCTGGAGAAACCAGCATGCCAACTGAAGTGTTCTCTTAGCAACTGCCACCATTTGGAGGTCCAAACTCATGTTGATAATATGCTGATAATAATCTGTAATTACAGGGAGATGTGGTAGGTTGCTTCCAAAGGTGGCCACAACAGTATTTCCCATCCTACCTGCCTTTTGCAAGGAGACTTTGCCGCTCCTCTCATCAAGAGATGGAGCCTGTTTTCCGTCTCTTTGAATCGGGGATGCCCCTGTGACTTGTTTTGACCAATGGCATGAGGTGGAAATGATGCTGCTTGGCTTCCTAGGTTAGGGCTTTAAGAGACCTTGCAGCTTGCATTTTTGTGATCCTGGAATGCTACCTTGAGACCACCATGCAGTAAGGAAGCTCAAGGTAGTCACATGGAGAGATCACGTGAAGGAGAACCGAGGTATCCCTGATGACAGCCCCAGCTGTGCCCATCCCCCAGCTGATCCACCATCTGAATAGCCCATCAGGAGAACCAACTACACAGCCAACCATCAGAAATAGAGCCATTGTGAGAGATCATAAATCATTATTGTTAGGGCCGGCCTGTGGCTCACTCGGGAGAGTGTGGTGCTGATAACACCAAGGTCACGGGTTCGGATCCCACTAGGGATGGCCAGTTTGCTCACTGGCTGAGCGTGGTGCTGACAACACCAAGCCAAGAATTAAGATCCCCTTACCAGTCATCTTTAAAAAAAATAAATAAAAATAAATTATTATTGTTTTAGGTTACTAAGTTTTATTTGTGTAATAATAGATAAGGGGAAAAGGGGATTTTTAGATGATGCTTCTTGTTAAATAATATCATTATTATAATAAAAAATATATATAAAAAGAATATAAATAGCCCCATACTTGCCAGCCACCAAAAAAAAAATATATGTATATATAAATATATATACACACACACATATTAAATAATAAGAGCCCACTCTTTGCCAAATGCTTTTGTGAAGAAGGAGAGAAAAGGGCGAATCCTACCCTCTGACACTCACGCTGAAAAGGGTGTCTTAGTCAGCTTCTTGGGCTGCCATAACAAAATACCACAAACTTCATGGCTTCCACAACAGAAACTTATTTTCTCACAGTTCTGGAGATTGGAACTCCAAGAGCAAGGTGCCAGCATGGTCAGTTTCCGATGAAGCCTCCCTTCCTGGTAGACAACTGCCTTCACCAATGTGAAGCAAGCTCAATAGTGTCTATTCACATAGGACACTAATCCCATCATGAGGGCCCCACCCTCATGACCTCATCTAAACCTAATTATCTTCCAAAGGGCCCATCACCAAATACCATCACATATCAACATATGAATCTTTTTGGGCGGGGAGGCTAGCCAGTAGGGGATCTGAACCCTCAACCTCAGTATGACAACACTGTGCTCTAACCAACTGAACTAACCAGCCAGCCGCTATCTTCTCATTTAATTCCCCAGTCCTAGGAGGTAGGTAATATCATTATCCTCATTTTACAAGTTAGGAAACTAAAGCTTACGTTAGAGAATATGAACGTGGTCATATTCCTAGAGAGTGAAGAAGTTTGAAGTACTAGCCAATGTAATTAGATAAGAAAAAGAATTAGAAGGCATCAACATTAGAAGGGTGGAGGGAAATTCTCATTATTTGAATAACGATCTCTCTGACTCTAGTCCTTTCAGCCATAATATTATTGATATACTAATAATTATTAAGACCCTTCACTTTTAGAGCTGCACAGTAAGAGGTCTGCAATAAAACAACCCGTTTATTTGCCCTCTTTACCCCAGTGGCCTAATTCCACCAAGAGAAGGCCCAGGAAGGAGAAGAGAAAAAAATCCTCTGGTTACCAGGACCAGCCCTGCCAGCAGTAACAAAGAAGAGAAGACAATCATAAGGAAGCTGTAAGTCACCTTGCTGCCCCCATTGCCACTAAATAATTGCTAAGGGAAGTAGTGGGGGGTGAGAGGAGGCTGGCAGGCTGCCCAGGGCAGGAAGGCCCTCCTCTCTTCTGGTGGGGATGCTTCAGCCGATATGAAAACCCAATGACAGTGTATTATAATGACCTCTAACAGGTAGTAGCCTAAGCACTTGACATATATTAATTCCTTGAATCATCAAAATGACCCTGTGAAGGGCCGAGCCCGTGGCGCACTCGGGAGAGTGCGGTGCTGGAAGCGCGGCTGACGCTCCCGCCGCAGGTTCGGATCCTGTATAGGAATGGCCGGTGCACTCGCTGGCTGGGTGCTGGTCACGAAAAAGGCAAAAAAAAAAAAAAAAAAAAATGACCCTGTGAAGTAGAACTGTTATTATCCCCATTTCACAGGTGGAGAAATAGATACCAAGCTAAAGTAATTTGCCCAAGGTCACACAGATGGTAAATAGTGAAGTTATTACAACAATATGAAAACAGTAACAATAATTATTGGAGTTAAGGGGGATAATTCATCACCTCTCTTACCTCCAACTTTGAAACCAATCAAGAAAACCAAACGTCTAAGAATCAGTACGCCAGATGCTGAGCTCAGTGAAACATCTACTTAGGAGCCCTATTTTACAGATGGGTAAACTGAGAGAAGATCAATAACTTGCTAAGGCTACACAGCTGGTCAATGGGGGTGGAATTGGGACATGAAGCCACATCTACCTGACTCCTAAGTGTATATGCCCTTAATCTTGTGCTACACGGAACCCACAGCAAGGCAAACCCCTTTCCAGAATGTTTCCTACTGCACATGGTGATGCCCAGGAAATGGAATCAGTAGTCCAAATCTCCTTGCAAACCAGAAAGAATCAGAGGAAAGAGCAATTTCAGCCTGCCTGTGGGAAGTACTCGAGGACCTCTCCCTGTGCTGTGTAGGACCACTCCTCTCAAGTGACCCCATTGTGGTTTCCTTTGAATACTTCCCTTAGTCTATGCACCATTGCTGATCTGTCACTTCTTCAGATGCTGCATCCTCACCTGCATGTGGGGCACCCGTGTAACACTCAGATTCTCAGGAATCAAGTCAGTGGTTCCAGGATGAGGCCCAGAAATCTAGATTTTTTGCATGTTCTTTGGGCGATTCTGATGTGGGAGACCCTTGAGCCACACTTCGGTATCTGCGTTCTCAGTCACCAGGAGTCAGTACAATTAGAGGCAGCCTTTAAGCAAACAGCCTGCTTGCCTTGGTTGCTTCAAGAATGTCTGCCCTGGTAACAGTTGACCAGCCCCTGGTCTCCTGGATGGAAACTGAGAAACAGTGTAGATCAGGGATCTCGATCTCAAATGCCACTTCATGTAGATGTGTGAGGGGGTGTGGAGATGGGCAGGGGTCTATTTGCCCCTCAGCTCTGAGTGGCCAAGGGGTATCATGCTGCCAGAGCTTCTGATTCTTGAGAGAAACCAACAAACCAGGTTTGTTCACAGAATCTGATTTTTAAATGTCAGTGGATAATTTAAGTTAAAAACAAAAATACTGTGCAATCCAAATGAACCACCACTGCAGGCTGTGTTGGGTCTAGGGCCACCAGGCTACCACCTCCGCTCTTGCTACGTTAGTGCTTCCTGAGGGAAGGCTGCTTATCCGTGGCTGAGAGGACCTTGTTTTCTTTCACTCATTTGGTCATGAGTCAGTCAACAAACCCTCACTGAGTATAGATTGTGTGCCAGGTGTCGTGCTGGGCACTGGGGATATAGCAATGATTTGTTTTACAAGGACTTTGTTGGCGCCTATTTCACAGGGAAATATTTTTGAGGGTTCAGAGATTCTGGGTTACCCTCTGGGGTAGATTTAAGATGTCTTTGTTTCAAGAGAGAAGAGAAAAATTCTTTTTCTTTTTTTTTTGCTGGCCAGTGCAGGGATCACACCCTGTACCTTGGTGTTCTCAGCACCAGCTGTTGCTCTAACCAACTGAGCGAACCAGCCTTTTTCCTTTTTGAACTCAGGAACAGCGCTGAGTTCATAATCCCTAGCTTGTGGTCCACATTGTTCATTGTTAGTGAGAAACCCCTTTCTTCTTGGCTATTATTTATTCCCTTCTTATCCCCATCCCCCATTCTCATTCTATTTCCCAGCTCCCCTCCCCCCAAGCCATTCTAAGATGGTTATTAATGTGTCTTTTTATTTGAATGCTTCCTAATAATTGTATATTGTTTGGTGTGGATGTATTTTCTTTTATTTTCTTTAAATTCAATTTTGTTTATATTTATTTTTGTAGGGTACAGTATATTGTTTCAATACATGCATATCCTGCACAATGATTCACTTAGGGTAGACAGCATAGTTTTGTACCGGGTAAGTCCACCCCTAGTCTTTCTCTCACCCTCACCCTCCCAGCTTCTGGTAACCAATATTCTACTCTCTACTTTTTTTTTTTTTTTTTCTAAACACACGAAGATTAACATCCTTATTGCAAAAAGAACCCTTAAAAATGAATTAGAAAACTCTAAGCAGAAATTTGGTTAAGGACACGAGCAGATAAGTCACACACACCCTGAAAAACACACGTGGTTAATAAATACATTCTAGGATCTGGTTGCGGATGGGGGAGGGGATGCCCAGCCCTTCACAGGATCCCAGGCTTGGGGCTGGCTCTGTTGCTGGCCTGGATACGGTGGATGTATTTTCAATATATAACTGATATTTTGTTTAACACCTCATCCTGTTTCCTAGCAGTTTTTTTCACTAAACGCTTTCCTTTTTTTCATTAAGCACCTGTGTTTGCATTTAAATTTTTTAATAATATATTTTATCAACCCAACATATTCAAAATATTTTTCTTTTTTAAAATTTTTTCTTTTTAAAATATTGTTTCAACATGTGATTGCTATAAAACATTATTAATGAGATATTTTACTCTTTTTTTTTTAGTTAACCTTCAAAATTTGGTGTATATTTTGCACTGAAAGCACATTTCAGTAACACCAGCCATGTTTCAAGGGCTCAAAAGCCACGTGCAGCTATTGGCCACCATACTGGACACCACAGACTTAACTGATACGTGGTGAGAATACTTAGGCTTTGAGAACTGAGTTTGAATGATTTTTGTTTTTGTTTTAAATCGTGGTATAATATACATAACATAAAATTTACCATTTTAACCATTTTTAGGTGCACTAGTCAGTGGCATTAGGTATCTTCACAACTGTTGTTGCAAACATCACCACCACCCATCTCTAGGATTCCTCATCTGTAAAACTGAAACTCTGTACCCATTAAACACTAACTCCCCATTTTTCTTTCCCCCAGCCCCTGGTAACTTCTATTCTACTTTCTGTCTGTATGAATTTATCTACTCTAGGGACTTTATATAAGTGCAGTCATACAGAATTTGTCCTTTTGTGTCTGGCTTATTTCACTTAGCATAATGTCCTCAAGGTTCATCCGTGTTGTAGTGTGGGTCAGAATTTCCTTCTTTTTTCTTTTCTTTGTTTTTTTTGTTGTTGCTGTTTGTTTGTTTGTTTGTTTTTGTCTTTTTCGTGACCGGCACTTAGCCAGTGAGTGCACCGGCCATTCCTATATAGGATCCGAACCCGCGGCGGGAGCGTCCCCGCGCTCCCAGCACCGCACTCTCCTGAGTGCGCCACGGGCTCGGCCCCTTTTTTCTTTTCTTTGTTTAAAAATTAATTTCTTTTTTTGTATGTTTTTTTTTTCTTTTCTTTATTTTCATTTTTTTCTCTCCTTTTTTTTCTTCAGAAGTTCCTTCTTTTTTAATTCCCTTGTATGAACAGACTGCATTTTGTTTACCTGTTGATGGATGTTAAGCACTATTTTTAATGTCCATCTATACAGCAGTGTAGACACCTGCTTGTTGCTTCTAACTCCATGATGGGCTCCCTGGTGCCTTCAGCAATCTCCCCCTGTCAGTGATGTTGCTGTGAATGTCTTCCTGCTTGTCCTGGCTTCTCATGGACCTGCAGGTGACTTTCCCAGGGATATATAACCAGGAGTGCAACTGCTGGGTCCTAGGCTATGTCAGCGCAGGGGCTGGCAAGAAACAAATGGCATACTCAAAAGAGGGGGACGTTTTACAGATGTGTGAGCAGGGTTAAGGGAACTCAGCAGGGGATGGATGAGTGCCCAGGGGCTGGCAACAAAGGAGAGATTTTACTTGTCCTTAGGCGTGAAGGCGTGAAGTGAGGGAACTGTTAACTGAGGAGGGGAAGTCAGACAGGAGTGTGGCCTTCAGCAGAGGAACACAGAGACTGCTAGAACAAGGCCTGGCAGGGAGGGGGCTGGGGAAGAAATACCCCTCCTCCTGCCTTCCCGTCTCCTGCTGATGCCTTCCCATTGGCTGAGCCCAAACAGAAGCTAGAGGACGAGGGAGCTTGTGGATATAGTCCCAGGAGGCCTCCCACTGGGAGCTGAGAGCAGAGTAGAGAAGGAAGAGATGGATCCGGAGGGGCAAACAGCCCATAGAGCATACACGTACTTAATTTAGTGAAGTAGTACCAGACTTTCTTCAATGGCTGCATGAAAACTGCTTTGTCAGACAAGACCATCTGAAACCAAATTCATTTATTCATTCATTCAACAAATATTTATTGAGGGCCTACCATGTGCCAGGCATTGTTCTAGGTTCTAGGGGTATAGCAGTGAACAAGAGAAAGTCTCTGCCCTCATGAAGCTTATGATCTAGTAGGGAGAGGTAGAGGTGAACAGATAAAGAAGTAAATTAACAGGACAATTTCAGATAGCCATAAGTACTCTGAAGAGCATTAAATAGGATGCTAAGATAGAGTGACAGGGGGTGACTGTAGATCTGGGGAGTCCTGAAAGGCTTCTTGGAGGAGCTGACATTCCAGGTGAGCCCTGAAGGACCATAAAGACCTGAAGGAAGAGCATTCTTGGCAGGTGGAACAGTAGGTGTAGAGGCCTGAGGCTGGAGATAGCTTCTGGAACAGAAGATCTTGGTGGCCGGAACTGTGAAGAGAATGGAGATAAGGATGGAGATGTGGGAGGAGCCAGGTCACCCAGGGCCACATAGATCTGGTGAGGATTTTGGGTTTCATTCTAAGTGCATTGGGAAGATATTGGAGGGTTTTAAGCTGGGGAGTAACATGACTATATTTACATATAAAAAGCCCACTCTAGGGCCGGCCCGTGGCTCACTCGGTAGAGTGCGGTGCTGATAACACCAAGGCCACAGGTTCGGATCCTATATAGGGATGGCCGGTTTGCTCACTGGCTGAGCGTGGTGCTGACAACACCAAGCCAAGGGTTGAGATCCCCTTACCGGTCATCTAAAAAAAAAAAAAAAAAAAAAAGCCCACTCTAGAGCAGGCCAGTTAGCTCAGCTGGTTAGAGTGCAGCCTTGTAACAACAAGGTCAGGTCATCAAAAAAAAAATTAAAAAGCCCACCCTGGCTGCTTTGTGGAGAAGGACTGGGGGGACAGGGACAAAACAGGCCCAGTGGGGGGGGGGTTTCTCCCCCAAGGAAGCGTCTTCTGGGGTAAGATAATGAAAAAGCACACTACACCAGGTGTCAAATCTGAAGGTGTTCATTAGGACTTTCACTGGCTGAGTACCTCAGTGTAAATAAGGCTTCTAGAAGGCATAAACTACTGGTTTCTAGGGGATTTCCTTGGGTCACTTAATTGGAGTTTGAGCCTGACAGGGCAAAAACAAAATGTTTGTTCTGGGCATGAGCCAGCCTGAGGACACACATTTAATGAGCAAGGATATACACTTTCATGGTCAGATAAGCTTACTGAGCTAATAGAATGAATGAATGGACGGATGGATGGATGAATGAACGAATGAATGAATGAACAACTTCTGGAGAAGTAGGTCATGCTAAGAAGGATTTTTGTCTTTATTGTGAGGACACTGGGGAACCATGGAAGGGTTTAAGCTAAGGAATGACTTAGTCAGCTCTGCTTTGTGACATGGTCATGCTGGTTGCTGGGTGGATTGTAGGGGCTGACAGGGAGGCTGTTGACTCATTGTGGTGGCCTGTACTAGGGGATGGCAGTGGAGGAGATAAGTGGTGGGATCAGGAACATATTTGGTTGTGATGATTAAAATAAGGCAGGTGAAGGGAGGAGTTAAGGACAACTCCTAGAGCCGGCCCATGGCTCACTTGGGAGAGTGTGGTGCTGATAACACCAAGGCCACAGGTTCGGATCCCTATATCGGGATTGCTGGTTAGCTCACTTGGGAGAGCGTGGTGCTGACAAGACCAAGTCAAGGGTAAAGATCCCCTTACCAGTCATCTTTAAAAAAAAAAAAAAAAAAAAAAAGGACAACTCCTAGGTCTCTGGCGTGAATGATTAGCTGGGGGGTGATGTCATTTCCTGAGACAAGGATCTTGGGGGCTGAGGATATGTGTGCAGGTTCGGGGGAGGATGGCTGAGCACAGCCTGAACGCCTGTATCCAAATACTAGTCTGGGGCTCACCCCCGCCATTCCTGGGACAAGTTACTAGGGCTGCCCAGGAGTTGCCTCTGATAAGTGAGAGCTCATGTCTACATCGCTGATTGTTCAGCCCACCTGCCATCTTCCCATCTTTCTCATGACTGGAGACAGTATTGAGATTGTGCTTCATGATCAACTGCAGGCACTGTTCTTCCTTTCCGAAAGTCTGCTGATGAGGGGGAAGACAATGGAAAGTTTGGTGTTCATGTCTCAGGGGATACCTTTATATGTTTTATCTGTTTTGCCCAAGAGCTCATGTGTTGATCTTTATTCATCGCAAAGATCTGTTTTATAATTGTAGGTAACATTGAGAAGTCATCTCTTCCTCCATAATAAACCTCTTAAAGTTAAAAAAAAAAAAAAAAAAAAAAGAGGGCCGGCCTGTGGCCCACTTGGGAGAGTGTGGTGCTGATAACACCAAGGCCACAGGTTCGGATCTCTATATAGGGATGGCCGGTTAGCTCACTTGGGAGAGCGTGGTGCTGACAACACCAAGTCAAGAGTTAAGATCCCCTTACCAGTCATCTTTAAAATAAATTAAAAAAAGGTGTCAGACACCATCTGTTGGTATAGCACAGTCATTAAGAGCATGGCTCTGGGCCCACCTCCTGGTTGCACAGCCTACTGCATGACCTTGGACCTGTTACTTAACTTCACAGGACCTCAGTTGGCTCATCTATAAAATGGGGAGATTGATTCTATGTACCACAGACTTATTATGAGTACGAAATGAGCTGAAAGATGGAAAGCACCTAGAACAGTTACTGTCCCATAATAGGCCCTGAATAAATTTTGGAGTCAACGGCCCACAAGAGCTGCTTACAGATTTTGCAGGGTTTTGGCACCCCTTGCTTTTTTCCTCTGCATGCTCTGACCCCTCTCTCTCCACTCAGATTTTCGTTCCGATCAGGGAAGCAGACCTAGATCGAAGGCCACAATGGAGGGAACGGCTGTGACTCATGAAGACAACACGCCAAGATGCCTTCCAAAACCATCTCTGTGCCATACCTACACACTGTGCTTGCTCATTTGTTTTATTCTCAAAGCAGCCCAAGGAGGAAGATAAGGTTCTCTAAGGATCACTTTCTCCCTGGCGGCAGAACTGGACATGCTGGAAGGTTTGGCCAGGGCAGGTGACTCAGCACAAAGAAATCAAGAAAGCAGAAGGAATGTGTGGCAGGGAGCACCTCCTGCTCCCAGGGGTCTCCAGCCTGCAGACCTGTGTTCTACTGATCTGGTCCCACAGATGACACTGGTCTTTGACATGCAGGAGAAGAGAGAAAAGAAAGTGGGAAAATACAGTGTAATAGATTGAATTATGTCCCCCCAAAACTCACTGAAGCTTGAATTCTGTCCCCCAAGTTTAATGTATTAGAAACTTGGTCCCTGCTGTGACTGTTAAGAGGGTGGGAAATCTTATTATGGTAATTGAAAAGTGAAGCTTTGAAGAGGTGATTGGATTGTAGGACCGTGCCATAGTGAATGGCTTAAAAATGGTGGTCAGGGTGTGATTCTGAGGGCATTAAAAAAGAGAGAGAGAAGAGTCTGTCTCTGCTCTCTGCTCTCTCTGCTTCCACTGTCTTGCAATGTGAGACCCCTGGGTCACTGTTGCCACCATCAGATGGACTTTGGACTTCAGACTTCCTAGCCTCAGAAACTGTAAGCAATAAATTTTGTTTTCTTTCTAAATTACCCAGTTCCAGGTATTTTGTAATAAGCAACAGAAACAGACTAGTACATATGGTATTGACATTCCAGTGGTGATTTCACTGTTATTTAGTGAATATATGAGTTAGCAAACATGACTTTCTTTATGTGATTTTTGCATTAAAGTAAAATGACTTTTATACTTTCTATAGCTGTTTCAGAGTGGTCTCTTAGTGTTAAGATGGTACATGTGGAGTGTGGGTGTATGCATGTGTGGATGACACGTATATATATTTAATTGAATCTAAGTGATGCACCATTATTTTGTGTTGCTAAAGAAAACAAAAGGATGCGAATGATAACTTTAACACACTATTGATTTTAAGGCGCATCCTGATTTCAGAGATATTAAGATGTGAAAAAAATGTGCATTTAGGAATCAATGAAATACAGTACATAGAGAGTGGGTGGCTGCACTTTGCAAGGGAAGTAATGAGCCTGCCAAACACATTCCAGGAGCCTGTCTCCTTAGTAAATGACACTGGCTTACTGAACATGTTTCACCTGCTCCATGGATTATCTCATTTGTCCCTCATAACAACTCTCGGAGGTGGGGACTGGTACTGATCCCCCAGTTTACAGATTTGGAAACTGAGACTCTGTTAAAGTACCTTACACGAGGTCACGCAGCTAGGAAGTGGCTGCCCAGGATGCAAATGCAAGCCTGATTCTAAGGTCTGGGTTCTTAGCTGTGAAGCTCTATGTGCCCAGAATCTCTGAAAAGCACTATAATGTTAACTCCCACAACTGCATGCCTTGCCCAGCACTATTTTCAGTACCCTGCCCATACTGTCTCACCATACCCCTATGAGACAGTATTATTATTGTTCATACTGTGGGGTATGCCCACGGAAGTTAAAGCACAGTGAAGGGATTTGTCCCCACCCAGAAAATGGTAAAAGCAGGACTTGAACCTGAACCCAGGTACAAATTCTACAACACAGGCTTTAACCACTCTGCCTCCCAGAAAGCCATCCTGACAGGGTCATTAGATCAGGGGTTCTAGATTCCTATAAACCTGTATAATGCTGCAACCCTGACTAGGCACTCTCCTCTTAACAGCAGGGAAGAGAAGAAAGGGATTTCTGCACCTTGGAAGTGACAGCCAACTTGGGAAACAAATCCATGCATCCTGACTTCAGAGCCACATGCGGAATCAGTAGGAAGGGGCAGGGAGATCACGAGTTAGAGCTCCAGTGTTGGGAGGGGCTACAGAGCAGGGTCAGCTCCTAGTACTGGTGTTTGAAATCCACCCTGTGATCAATCCTCTGGGGCAGCAGCCTTACATCCCAGAGCCCCAACTATGACAGCTGCCTCTCTAAACCTAAATCATTCTTGCCTTGGTTTCGCTGTCTCCAGGGTGCAGGATGGCCATAAAGTCTAGAAGCAGACATAAGATTATTGTGTACTGCTATCAATAAGCCATTTAGGTGTATCACTTGCACTTCCAGACTTGGGGGTCACCCTATATACATATTCACCTGCATCCTTCTCCCTCATGGGGATAGATAGGGCGAGAGAACCTGCTCAGAAAGAAATGCCAAGTTAAGACAGCCCTGGTGGCTCCAGTACCCTGGGAGAAACCCAACAAAGTTACAGCAAGAAATGTTTGAAGAGCAACTCTTGGTAAAATCCAATGCTGAGGTGTGGGTGTTCCGGAAGATAAGTCCTGCAAGCATCTCTCCTAGACATGGGCCTGGCATGATCACAGATAACAACTGTGGTCACTCCCACACTCCCAGCACTGGGAGGAACAGGCTTACAGGCTGGTTTTCAAGCCAGGTCTCACAAGGCACAAGGAGTGGTTGCTGTAGTGATAATCTTTTTAAAATGAACAAATGAGGGCCGGCCCGTGGCTCACTCGGGAGAGTGTGGTGCTGATAACACCAAGGCCATGGGTTCAGATCCCTATATAGGGATGGCCAGTTCGCTCACTGGCTGAGTGTGGTGCTGACACCAAGCCAAGGGTTAAGATCCCCGGGCCAGCCTGTGGCTCACTCGGGAGAGTGCGGTGCTGATAACACCAAGGCCACGGGTTCGGATCCTATACAGGGATGGCCAGTTGGCTCACTGGCTGAGCATGGTGCTGACAACACCAAGCCAAGGGTTGAGATCCCCTTACTGGTCATCTTTTAAAAAAAAAAGATCCCTTACTGGTCATCCTTTAAAAAATATAAATAAATAAAAAATAAAATAAAATGAACAAATGAATCCAGCAACTAGATAACAGAATGTGGAGGCACTTATTAGCTATCAGTCCTGAGCACTTGTACACAATGAATGGCCAAAACCACCTACATTTTTTTTTTTTTGTCTTTTTCGTGACCGGTACTCAGCCAGTGAGTGCACTGGCCATTCCTATATAGGATCCGAGCATCGCTGCGCTCCCAGCGCCGCACTCTCCCGAGTGCGCCACGGGCTCGGCCCAACCACCCACATTTTTAATCCTAATATTGATTATTGAGGATTATCTATGTGCAAGGCACTAGTCCAAGTGCTTCTTATGCATCAACTCATTAAACCCTCCCATCATCTCAAACGAGAACTCTTATTGTGTCCATGATAGAGGAGGAAACTGACCCATAGGAAGTTTGGGTAGCTGCCCAAGTTTACACAGCTGAGTGGACTGGAACCAGAGGTCCTGTTCCAGGGCCTGTGCATGTGGCAACCAGGCCACATTGTCCCCTCCAAAGTAAGGATATAATAATATATGATGTCCTGAATCCTCAGGACACCCCAAGGGAGGTGGGCAGAGACCACTCCTATCTGATGGACAAGTTTCAGAGAGGGCAAGTGATTTGCCCAAAGTCATGCAGCTCATAATTGCTTAAAGCTGATGCTGGAACTGGATTTCTTGCATCTCAACCAAGGGCTCTACCCACAGCCCCAATTTGCCTCAAGTGCCTAAATACTGGGACTAAGGCAACTAATAGCCTATCAAGAGTGGGCAGTGGGGCGTATGGTGGAGACAGACATCTGAGTTGATAGGAGGGACTGTCAGCATGAGAGGCACATTTGATGATTCTGAGATGCCTGAGAATCACATCTAGTAAATTACAAATAGAAGCAGTGACAATTATAGCAGCTAAAATTTACCACACTTACTGTGTGCTAGTCATTGTTCTAAGATTCGATATACATTAACTTTTCATCTTCACAAGCACCCTGACCCCCCTCATACAGATGAGGAAACTGAGGAACTTGGAGTTCTTGGGAACATGCTCACAATCATATCAACAAGACTTTCTGGCTCCCCAGGAGGACATTCACCACAGCTTAGACTCGTGCTGGAATGTGACTCTTTTGTAAAATAATACAGAAAATCAACCCCCCTTTTTCTACCTCTGCCTTATAAAAACAAAGACAACGCAGGTGGCCTTGCCTGGCAATAAATATTTTAATTTTTCTTGTTTCATTTTTATGATGACAAATAATTTTCAAGTTTATTTCCTTTTTTGTTTAAATACAAAGCTAAACCACAAACAGGTACAACCAAGACATTTGATCTCACATTTATACACTCCTGTCGGATCCTCCTCGAATTCACTGACCACTGACCAGGCTAGCGTGGGGTGGGGGGAAGACTTTCTTAGGTAGCACCGTCGCGAGGCCGGGGGTGGGAGAATCAAGGACAAGGACAGGCTCTCATACCTGTCTCCATTCACATTTACCTGGGACTAGGGTACGCAGGAGACCCCGGTTCACTGAGGGCTCCTGAGCCCTGGCCCCCTGCAGGTGAGCAGTGGGTAGGAATTGGTCCTCCTTAGGGAGGGAGGAGGAAGCCACCTATTTCTTCTGCCGTTATGGTCAAGGTGAAAACTTTAGCCTTATCCTTGATCCCTAGGCCACTGGGCCCTGCCCGCTCCTCCGCACACCTGGGGGCCCTTCTTTGAGACTGGTGGCAGTGACTGGGGTGGGGGGTCCTGGGCTTGCAGGCTCACGCTTCAGTTCATGGCTGCATCTTCACAGGAAGGACACCAGGTGGTCTGATAAGCAGAAGGCCCTGACTGGCAGGTCTGGAACTTTCAACCCAGCAGAATTGAGGTATGGGGGATGGGATGAGGGGTATCGGGTAAGTAATTTCTGGTCCCACTACAAAACTTTATTTTTGATTAGAATAGAGTACCATCTCAAATCTCTTCTACAAAAAAAAAAAAAAAAAAAAAAAAACGCAGCCACTTCACTCACTTCAAGACCTATATACATGTAAGTTGTTTTCTGTGGATTTTTTTTTGTTTTTTTGTTTTTGTTTTTTGGATTTTTATTATTTTTTTTTTAAAATAAATTCAGTGTTCACATTTCTATAAAGAATTAACCCAGTTTCAGGAAACCCTGCCCTGGCAGGGGAAGGGAAGCAATGCTTTTCCCTGCCCACGACTAGTTTGATTACCGGCCCTGATGCTTCGAGGTGCCCAAAAAAGCGGCAGCCCGTGGAAGAGTAAATCTACGCCCGGCCCGTGCTCACGAGCCACGGGGTCAGTAAGCTTTTGAGAAAGCAGAGGGGAAGACTAGCTTACTGCAAAACCTTGTTTAAAAAATAGTCATATACTTCAATGTGCGCCTGTCGAGACGTTGGGAGAACAAGAGCTTGGAAACATCCCGTCCAGGCCGCTGGGAGGCAGCGTCGTCCCACACCCTCCTGCCCTCAGGTGGACGGCAGGTGTGGGGGAAAGTCCTGGCTGTTCAACTGGAGGCAGGAGACCCGCCCGGCTTCCTAGTTCATGTTTGATTCTTTCCTCTAAAACCTGTGCTGAGTCTTTTGACTGCATGCACGGAAGCACAAACGTTCGACTTGTATGCAAAAAAGGTACAAAAACAACTAGAATATAAAAGTTTTGGTAATATAAGGCCATCTGTTCAAGTCCACCTTGGAAACCTGTAACAGATATTTAAATACTACAGTGAAAAGGCATCTTAATATACTTTTTAAAAACATCTGAAGTAATCCGCTAAGATTAAGTGTGTGTAAAAAAAAAAAAAAAAAAATCAATTCCCTTTGAGGGCACTTTGTCCTTTGCAGAAGGGAAGGTGGGGTGGGGAGGGCAGCAGGCCAGCCGGTTAATGCTTCAGCCATGGGTAGGCTTCAATGGAAGCCTTGCTGCGGTCCCCATAGTCATACAAGAGCTCCTCCCCGGCCTCGATGTCTCGGGAGGCGATGAGGATGAGGTGAGGTACGCCATCGATGTCGTGCAGTTTGGTTTGGCAGTTCCCACATTTGCTGTGATTGATCAGTCTCCCAAGGCGGTTCGTCTCTCTAGTTGCATCCACGCTGGGGGGGGTGGGGGGGCAATGGAGGATTTAATTGATAAAGATGTTCTTTAGCTCAGTCAAAGCCTCACTTGCTCTCCACTCTGGTGGGATGTCAATTTGCAGCCATGTTATTGGGAAGGTGATTCAATGCACAAAGCTAGAAAAGAGCCTAGAAAGGCCCCGGGTAGGAGCTTTGGGGTGGGGACAAAACCCAAAGGGCTCTTTGTGGAGGCACAGGGTGGCGGGGTAACTAGAGTTTTGCAAAATAAATGGATTAAAAAATGGACCCCGGGCCAGCCTGTGGCTCACTCGGGAGAGTGTGGTACTGATAACACCAAGGCCATGAGTTTGGATCACATATAGGGATGGCCAGTTAGCTCACTGGCTGAGTGTGGTGCTGTCAACACCGAGTCAAGGGTTAAGATCCCCTTACCGGTCATCTTTTTAAAAAAATAAAAATAAATAAAAATAAAATAAAATAAAAAATGGACCCCAATGGCCATAAACAGGAAGAAGCAATTGGTGATTTCCAGAGATGCTCTGGATAGAGGCCTTAAGAGGGGGAGACCAGGCGGGCCACGAAGCAGGTTTGCACGTGACTAGCCCACTTCTGCTTCCCTCTGGATGAGAGGACATCTAGAACAGATCCAATTCCAAATATTAAAAATGGAAAAGGGGGAAAGCTGCATCACAGCTTTGGAAAAAGGCAGCAAGAACTAAACCAGAAGCCTGACCCACAAAGAGAATCAGGGGCTCTCGGCCCACAGGGCAGAAAAGCCACTCAAAGCAATAGTGAACTTACCAGTAGGTTTTGCTCAGATACTGAAAATAGTACATGTAGCAGCCCGTGGAGGGGTCTTGTGCATACAGAGCCTCCCGCTTCTTGGCATCAGTGATCTCAATGAGGTCCCCATGGTATTCCACCACAAAGTCGCCCCGGGAGAACTGTTTAGTGGCAATTACGCCCCTCCCTTTGCCATCGATGAGGTCAATCTGTCAATAGGTGACAAGAGAGTGATGGTTCATAATAGCATGGACATCACCAGGCATGGCAGGCTTCCTGGGAGCTTGGGGCTTGTACCATATTTTTTTTTTTTTTTTTTGTCCTTTTCGTGACCGGCACTCAGCCAGTGAGTGCACCGGCCATCCCTATATAGGATCCGAACCAGCGGAGGGAGCGTCACCGCGCTCCCAGCGCTGCACTCTCCCGAGTGCACCACGGGCTCGGCCCTTGTACCATATTCTTTAACAGCTTTTTTGAGGTATGCCAAAAAATTCACTCATTTTGTGGGCACAGTTTGATGTTTTATTAAATGTACACAGCTGCACAACTATCACTACAATCCAGCTTTAGAACACTTCCATCACCCCAGAAAGTTCCCTGTGCCCATCTGCACAGCACTGTTACATCAGATTTGCATGAGAGATCTGCTAGGTGGGTGTCACCTATTTTGCAGAGGAGGAAACTGAGGCTTAGAAAAGCAGACCCTGGGCCGGCCTGTGGCTCACTCGGGAGAGTGCGGTGCTGAGAACACCAAGGCCACGGGTTCGGATCCTATATAGGGATGGCCGGGTGCTGACAACACCAAGCCAAGGGTTGAGATCCCCTTACCGGTCATCTTTTTAAAAAAAAAAAGAAAGAAAAAAAGAAAAGCAGAGCCACATGTCCAAGGCCATATAGCTCAAAAGTGCTGTAGCAGGGACTTAAATCCACATACTTGGCCTCTCCACCTAAGCACTGTGGTTCCATGACTCTAGGCGAACAGCACAACCCAGTGTTCTGAATCTATCCTCCATTCCATAATAGGCCTTCCTGTGATTCTCCTTGCTCTGTTATAAATGGAGTTGGAGGGTGGTTGCTTGAGAGGCCCAGGACTTAAGTTCAGATCCCTCTAGATGGTGGGGTACAAATGACAGCTAACTCCTCCAGACTCATCTGACCACCATTGTAGAGATTATTCTGTTCTTGCCCAAACCAAATATGTTTGAAATACACTAAGAGAAAAGCAAATTTCTTGAGTATTGCCATTATCCAGAAAAACAGAGTTTAGGAAAAATTTATTAGTTTCTCATTTTAAAAGTTTTCCCAGTCATCATGCTAAGTGAAAGAAGTCTGACACAACCAGCTACATCTTATATGATTCCATTTAGATGAAATGTCAATAAGAGGCAAATCCATGGAGATAGAAAGTATATTAGTGGTTGCCAGCGGCTGGAAGAGGGGGGATGGGGAGCAACTGGAAATGGGTACAAGGTTTCCATTTGGGAGGATTAAAAAGTTCTAGAATTAAGGGCTGGCCCATGGCTCACTAGGGAGAGTGCAGTGCTGATAACACCAAGGCCATGGGTTTGGATCCTATATAGGGATGGCCGGTTCACTCACTGGCTGAGCGTGGTGCTGACAACACCAAACCAAGGGTTAAGATCCCCTTACCGGTCATCTTAAAAAAAAAAAAAAAAAAGTTCTAGAATTAGACACTGATGGTGGTTGTGCAACACTGTGAATGTACTAAATGCCACTGAACTGCATATTTTAAAATGGTTAAAATGGTAAATGTTACGTTACGGATATTTTACCACATTTTTAAAAAGTTTCTCAAGGATGAGATTTACATACAAAGCCCATTTACGTTTCCTTCATAAGATATTTCTTTAACAACAGCTTTGGGATTTGGCTCTGACAACATAAAGAGTCTGACCAGTCATGGGGACTGTGAGAGGGGTTAAAGCAACATGGCAGCCACTCTCAGCTGGGGGAGCGGGGAGGGTGGGGTCTCTCAGCCTCAGCCACATGCAGCAGACACTACTGCCCCTTACCTTCATTCCTTCCTCCTTCCCACTTTCAATCAATTTGTCTATTCTCTTCCTTTCTTCAGACTGGGGGGAGAGGAAAGAAAAAAGAAGAGCAGAATCACCGTTCTCTCCTGGGCTGTTCTGGGTAGCTCGCTGGCCCCAAGCCCCAGCCACCTGGACCACACCCACGGGGTCACGGTTGGCCTCGAGGACATCGGTCCCCAATGATGCCAAAGCCCCCATCCGTGTGAACGACCTGTCACCCAGGGTTCAACTGGATTGAGAGGAACACAGTGGTGGCCCAAGGACAGAATGGAGCTTGTAGATATGGTTTGTTTGGCCCATGCAGAGCTTTAAAAAATGTTCAAATCGCCAACATCTAAGTATTAGGACTCTGACTTCATATAAAATCAGCTTTGGCAGATTAGAGGCTGTGCCCGTTAGACAGAACACATGTACGTCCCTCCCATCTGGTGGTCCATGCAGACGTCTATGTTTAGGATCTCTGAGCTACATCTCTACAGAAGACACTGCCATGGCTAAGAAGAGGGCCTCCCACCCATGAGGGTCAACATGACCCTGAACAGAGAAGCCAGGGGAGTGGACACTCCGTCTCATCTCTCCTATGGGGCCACCCCTCCTGTTTCTACCTCTACCCCCAATCCTGGGTCCCACTGCTCTGTCGTCCACAGGACAGTAGGGAGCAAAAGGATACTATACAAAGACAGGTCAGAAGCCCAAACCAAACATGGCTCACTGGCATGGACCTCCACCATCCAGATGTCACACATGAGGAGCCCTCTACCAACTACTGACCTCAGACCTTCCCCACACACCTGCAGCTTTCCCAGTCACTTGGTCAACACCCGCAATGTCCCAGACCCTGTAGTGTGTGCTGGGGACAACCAGTCTCTGCATCCTCATGGACAGTCCCAAACCCAGCCACCTCCTCTCCATTCCTACTCCCGCCCTACTCCTCTGGCGCTTGCCTAGACACCTGCAATAGCCACATCACTGGTCTCCTGGCTTCCTCTGACTCCCCAAACATGCTCTGTTCTCCACACAGCAGCCAGAGGGGTCTTTTTAGAATGTAAATGAGATCACATCATTTCCCAGCTTAAAGCCTTCCAGTCAGTTTACCTAATAGTAATGGACCAATGATGGTTCCTCAGTTGTGACAAACTTGCCAGGGTAACTTAAGATATAAACAATGGAAGAAGCTGGGGAATGGGTCTATGGGAACTCTCTGTACTATCTTTGCAACTTTTCTATAAACTAAAATCATTCTAACATAGAAAGTTTATTTAAAGAAAAACAAAATAGCTTCTAGTAGCTTCCCACTGCTAATGGGATAAAATCCAAACTTTTTCTGGTGGTCTGCGAGGTTCTGTGGGATCCAGGTCCTGCTGGCCTAGCCTCGCCCACCACCCTCACCCTTGCTCACACTTCAGCCACATCTGCTGGCTCTTTCAAAAGGCCAAGCTTGTTCCTGTCTCTGGGCCTTTGCTTGCTGCTCCCCTGCCTGGGGTGCCTTTTCCCTTCTCTCAGGGGTCTGCTCAAAAGTCACTTACTTCCTCAGAGAAACTTCCCTGCATACCATGGCTAAAGGAACCTTAGCCTAGCCACTCTATCAAACCACTCCTTTTTATTAAATATCGAAATGCTGTTTAAAGTAATATTGTTCTCTTAGTTGACTTTTTTTTATTGTTAATTATCTCCCACTTGAAAACAAGTTCTGTGCATACAGGGGCTGGATCTTGTTTACTGTGGAATCTCCTGGCCCCAAATGGGTCACATAGTGAGCCCTCAAAGCAATAACACACACACGCGTGCGCACACACACACATGCACCTTATCACATAATTAATTCATTACAAGCATGCACAGAGTAGCAAGGAGAAGTACGGTGGGCTATGAGAAGGAAGTGGTCATGGGAAAATGGGGGACTTTCCTGCTGGGATCCAAAAAGGCAGGGCAGAGATGAGCTGAGGAAAGCTGGGACTGGGCCAGATGCCCTGAATGCAGAGCCAGGGAGTCCAAGTCTCATTCTGGGGCCAGCAGTTTTGGGCATGCAAACAACCAGCTCTGGGCTTCCTAAAGAGAATTCTGGCAGCAGTCCACAGCAGGGCCTCAAGGCAGATGGAGTGGGAGGCCCCAGGGTCTGAATTAGGGCAAGGAGGACTGTGATGGGGAAGGAGAGACACCTCTGAGGCATTCTCGAGGTGGAGTCAGCATGCTGTTCTACGTGGCAGCCCCAAGACTGAGCTGGAAAGGAAGACGCCAGGGCACTGCCAAGAGGCACAGTCCCTGTCCCAGTGCTGGCTGCCACCCCAACTTGCAACCAGGCCAGCCAGCTAAGGGGCCCAGCATGAGGTGTCAAGGGGCTCAGGACATCCCTCGAAGGCCTACCCTGTGTCCCGACCAGATCCCACCCTCTTGTCCTGGACCTGAACCCTAAACATAGACCCTGACCTGCCTGCTCTGTCTTCAGACTCAGTGAAGTGTCTGAGAAGATTTCTATTTCAGATTGACGCCTGACTACCTGCCCACCTACAGCTTCACAGTCCCAGCCTCACCATCCCAGCCGGCTACAGCCTCACCACCCTAGTCAGCAACAGCCTCACTGTCCTGGCCTCACCATCCCAGCCAGCTACATACAACCTCATCGTCCTGCCCAGCTACAGCCTCATTGTCTTGGCCAGCAACAGCTTTACTGCCTGGCTATCGACAGCTCGCACGGCGTTCACTCAGCAGAGCCAGCACAAACAGTGAAGGGCATGGCACTTGCTGGCATGTGGCTCTTCATCCAGTAACAGGGCGAGCTTTATTGTGCCTGCAGATAAGCTTTGGGGAAGCAAAGGTGTCTCTCCTTCCGTTCAGCTGCGGCAGATGTGGCAGACCTGCACCACATCCCACTGCAGCCTTCACTCCTCCAGGCAGAAAAGCCCTAGCTTTTTATTAACAAGGCAAACTCAGCTGCCCCCTCCCAAGCCTGGAGCAGCCCTCAGTGGGTCCCCAGCGCTCCCTGTGTGGGCACGCCGAGGTCCGACCCAGCTGGGAGGTGCCCTGGGTTCTGCGGCCTGGCACTGCCTCACCCTCTGCAGTGCTGTCTTTAAGAGTGACCTAGCACAGCCTCCCACTGCCAAAGACCATTTTATAACAGCTCATTCTCGGCTGAAAGATATTGCCTTTTTCAGGAAATAAAGCCAAAGCTGCTCTCTGTGGGGAAAATGACCCCGTTTTTGGTTTGTTTTTTTTTTTTAAATGAAGCCTCATCGATTAATAGAAAAAGAGAGAGAATACTAGACCACTGTATCTACATCTGCAGATTTAACATAAAAAACACTCGATGCTGGAAGGGTCTATGTAAGGGTTGAAATGCTAAATCTGCCCAAGCTGGGGTCCCCATCTCTCTGTGGGGGAGGTAATCCCGAGCACCACCCCTGCCCAGCCCTGCAGTCACAGAGGGCTGCCCCAGATAGGCCCCAAGTGGGAGGGCAGAGGGACCGGGCCACACCCTAGGTTTCCCTAACAGAAAGGCAATAACCACACCTTTCTGCATCAAATATTGATTGACTGCTGCCTAGCTCAGCCCCTGCAAACACAGGCAGAGGCCTGTACAATCCAGCCGGCCTTCCTGCCTGTGCTTCCCACCCTGTTCTGAACATTCCTAGGGACAGGGGCTAGGTGAGAAAAGGCAGAGGAGCCTTGGGAAGTGACAATACAGGGTAAACAATGGTGATGATGGAAACAGGTAACTGGCATTTACTGTGTGCCAGGCACACTTCTAAGTGCTCTAAAGTGCATGATCACGTTGAGTTAATCCTCACAACCACCCCACCAGGTATACTTTATCATCCCATTTTACAGATAGGAGAGCCAAGGCACAGAGAGGGTAAGAGGCTCCAAGTCACTGTCCTTTACTACCCTGAGCCACAACATGGAACCTTCCAGATAGCAGACAAGACGAGCCTCTGAGAGAACAGGCAGCCTTTCCTACAGTTCCAGCCTCCAAATGGCCCTGCTAACAAGTCCTGGAAAAACCACCTTCACAGTACATCTGGCTTTCTATACCACATGCTACAGGTTACAAGGCTCCTTCACAGAGGCGTCTTAACCAAACCTTGTGATGACCCCATCAGGAAGGCAGAGCAAGCTTTGTGATGATCCCTATTAGATCTGAGGAGAAACTGAAGCCACAGAAGCCAAGAGACTTGCCCCAAGATGACACAAACAAGGCTCAGGATGCGCATGCCAGACACCACCCACTGGACCACCCTGCCCCTCCAAAAGCTGGAAAGAAAATCATATGACTCTACCTGCAGCTCAGCTTTGCTCTTCCTGGAGCTCCTCCGGACAGGGTAGAAGTCCGTGAGTTTGCGATTCTGTTGCGTTTTTCCTTGAGCTCTGGGTGAGAAAGGGAGAGGAGAAAATATTAGGACCATATTTACACCCAGGAGGCACACAACTCCTTTAGGAGGCAGCTCCTTGGAAACGAAGTCACTTAAACACCTTGGTCCACTGGGGCCTGGTGGGCATGTCAGCTCACCTGACCACAGGGGCCTCAGAGAGTTTCTAAGACAGGCTGCTTACACTCAGTGTGGGGAGGGGAAGGGAGGGGGGCTCCTGAACTCTGGACCCATGCCAGAGTGAGATGCTAACAAATAATAGCATCTCACTGGGGACGACTACAGGAATAAGTCTTAGACATGAGAGGGGCCGATGGAGTTAACCACTTAACCTTAGTAGGCGCCTGAGCAGGCTGCACTGGGGTCAGAAGAACCAAACTGCTTTGCATTAGCAGGAGGGCTCAAGAGGGCGCTTACTTTTTCCGAGGGGCTTGTTTGCCCTTGATGGACTTTTTCAGGGCTTGCTTGGAGATGGCTGCATTGGAAGAATCACAATACGAGGTTGGAGTTTTTGGAGGTTCTGCTGCTTCAGATTTTTGGTTTGGAAATGGTGCCAGGGGACCTCTCCTGGCGTCTTTGATCTTCTGCTCCTCGGACTTCATGGCGTTCCGTACTGCATTCCCAGCATTTCTTTTCTCTGCAGGCAGAGGGTAAGAAAAGACAGGAGTTTATTCTCTACTCTCTACCTCTCAATTTCTAGACCGTCAGCTTCATTCTAAGACAGGCTTTGAGAGGAAGGGTGGATCTTGGGCGTGCCAGACAGTAGCACCCTCGGCCATTAAGCCCAGTGTCACTAACAGCTGTCACAGCAGAAATGCCTAGCTCTACTTTTTGACCAAGACACTGGGTGAGGTTTTGGGCTTCTGTATCTTTTTTTTTTGGTGGCTGGCCAGTAAGGGGATCCAAATGCTTCTGTATCTTGATGTGGGAAAGAATCTGGCAGGGGTAGGGTTGTGGGGTGGGGAGAAGCACCCCAGACGGTGAAGCTGACATGAGCATTCAATTAATAATTCTCAGGAATTAGGCTGCAGACCCGAGGACAAAAGCTCAATTCCTAAATAGTGGACTAGCGTTGGTGGAAAGAAGTAAGGGGACAAAGCCAAAATTCTTCCCCAAGAGCTGCCTGGAATGCTTCATTTCGGACTTTTAAAAAGAAGTTACCTGGGCCGACCCCGTGGCGCACTCGGGAGAGTGCGGCGCTAGAAGCGCAGCAGTGCTCCCACCGCGGGTTCGGATCCTATATAAGGATGGCCGGTGCGCTCACTGGCTGAGCACAGTACGGCCGGTCACAAAAAGACAAAAAATAAATAAAATAAAATAAAATAAAAAGAAGTTCCCTCTTCCAATGGGGTTGGAGCCCCATGTTCACAGTGGTTCTCAGCATGGTGCCCAGTCAGTGTGCTGTGAGGCACACTGCAAATGATTTGTTACTATAAATAATTGGGCAGTGCCAGTGTTGAACTGCTTGCTTTTTTAAAAAATTACTTTTTAAAAATATGTAAATACACTGGCCAGTTAGCTCAGTTGGTTAGAGAGCAGTGTTGTAACACCAAGTCAGGGGTTCAGATCCCCATACCCTCCAGCTGCCAAAAACAAATAAATAAATAAAAATAAATATTACACTGCTGGTAGGAACATAAAATGGTGCAGCCACTTGGCAGTTCCTCAAAAAGTTAAACATGGAGTTACTACATGACCCAGCAATTTCACTCCCATGCATTTGCTCAAAAGAATTAAAAACATATGTCCACACAACAGTCTGTACATGAACATGGCAGCTTATTCATAGTACACAAAAGTGGAAACAACCCAAATGTCCAGCAACTGATGAATGGATAAACAAAACATGGTCTATCCATATAATGGAACATTACTCAGCAATAAAAAGGAGTGAAGTTCTGACACAAGCTACAACATGGATGAACCTTGAAAACAAGACACTAAGTGAAAGAAGCCAGATGCAAAAGGCTATATACTGTGTGATTCTATTTACATGAAATGTCCAGAACAGGCAAATTCATAGAGAAAGAAAGTAGTTTAATGATTGCCTAGGGCTGGAGATATGGAGGAATGGAAAATGACTCCTAATGTGTATGGGTTTCTTTTTGGGGTGATGAAAATGTTCTGGAACTAGATAGTGGTGATGGTTGCACAACTCTATGAATGTACCAAAAATCACTGAATCGTACAATTTAAAATGATGAATTTTATGATACCTGAATTATATCTCAATAAACATGTTTTCTTGGGTGGAACCAAAGGGGATTAAGGCCAGGACATCAGGCATAACCCTAACAGTGCCTGATGTCTGTGAATGCAATCTGTCACATTGGTCTGTGCCATGGCAGAATCACAGACAACAGCCTGGTCCTTGTGGTTTTCTCCAAAGTACATCAGACCCCAAGTTCTTTTTTTTTTTTGACTGGTAAGGGGATTGCAACCCCTGGCTCGGTGTCGTCTGCACCACGCTCAGCCAGTGAGCGCACAGGCCATCCCTATATAGGATCCAAACCCACAGCTTCGGTGCTACCAGCGCCGCACTCTCCCGAGTGAGCCATAGGGCCAGCCCCAAATTCTAATCATTGACATTTAGTAACACCGTGAGACAACTAAGCTAGCTTATGCACCACATCACCATTTAGGACAATATACATTCTGCCCCATTCCAAGAAGGATGTGAGACTGGCCAAATCGCATTTATAGAGAGAGCCCTCCCCCCCCCCCCCACTGTGTGGTAGGTGCTGTTCTAAGTACTGCAGGTACAGGATGTGGCACTTGCAGTCCAGTAGAGGTAGAGCTGATATATGGAACATACCACAAAGCCCTTTTGCATCTATGCTGCAACTGATCTTCAGAAGAGCACTATGGGTGAGGTAGGACTCCTCTCTCTCCCAATTTACAAGTGAGAGAACTGAGGCTCAGAAAAGAGCAGCAACCTGCCCAAGCCTCCTCCTTACAAACGGCAAAGTTCAGATTAGAACAAAGTCACTTGAAGACGGAACTAAATAATACCACCTTATACAAAAAATTAAGCTGAGGGTGGGCTCCTGCCCCGGGTTCAGGGCTTTCCCACCCCTGGTTTTCAGATCTGGCCCCAGAGGTCGGGCCAAATCATCATTTATGACACTTTCTGTTATTGAATATCAGGCTTCCTTGCATGGAGCTGATGACAGCCAGAAGTTCTGCTTCTTTCAGGTAAGTCTTAATTAGAAGGGAGCATGGTGAATAGGGGGAAGTTCCCACTCCCCAGTGCAGCTGTGAAAGGGAATATTTGGATTAGAGCAAGAGTTCTAAGAGGTTTCAGCTTGTTTTGCAGGGCCACACAATTTTCAACAGCCATGTATTTTCTTGTTCAATATTTTAACTCCAAATCTCATCACACATTATGCTGTTTCAGAGAATAGCACTGAATGCTTGAGTGGAAAGAAACTTTAGAAATGGGGTCAAGGCCAGCTCATAAAAAAGGAAGGGAGTCTGCATCACACATGTTAGTTAGGACTGCAATTGCCTGGTCTGTACAACCTGGACTCATTATTTCTGTACTTTTAGCACTTGTGAGCTTCTCTAATTGCAGCTCCAGTGCATTACTTTTGCAGTTTGGCAAGACAATCAAGCTTGAAGGACATGCTAACTCTTGTGAAAGCAGGGAAAACCTGTCAGACCAACAGGGCACACGCCCTGGAACAGGCCATTCTTTTCCCCTGTGTCTGTTTCTTAGCAGCAAGTTCAAACCTGGTTCAAACCTCTCAAACTTGGGACTGAAAAGGCTGGATAAATAGATAATACATATGCATTCTAATGGAGGAGAAAGGCTCCTGCAGCCCCTCAGCTGTGGTCAGAACGGGGCCATTTCAGAGGCTTACCTTCTCGTTTTCTGTAGATTCCAGCTAATGGTTTCCCCTGGCATTTGACTTCATGATGTGCAACTGAGTTCTCTTCCTGAAGGGGGGAACGCATTCCAGAGCATTTGTTCAGGCTCATGTAGGAATAGATCTTTGATTGCCCAGTAAATACATTCTCCTAAAACGACAAATGCACATTCTGAAAGAGGCTTGAAGAAAAAGAAGATCCAGCAGCATTAAAGGGGAGAAGGGGAAATGAGAATGCAAGAAAGACACCATCATCTCTCCAAAACTAGGCTACCAAGGATGCCAGTCCCAGTTCTCTCAGGAAAGCACAGGCAGGTTTAGAATACTCAGGCCCAAGTCAAATGTTTCCTGAACACATGTAATCTCTAATTCTGGTCACTAAGGGGACATCTGGCCTGCAGGAGAACCAGCTGCACACAAAGGTCCACACAGGAAGGAGACAACCTTCCAACGGTAGGGAGGTCAGAATGAACCAGGAATTGGAAGGGCTGGGCTATGTTCAGGAGTTAACTCCCCTGGCTGGAGCTGCAGCGACTCTAGCATTGGAACGGGTCTCAGGGAATATGATTAACGGCTCAGTCTTGAGGTCAGCAGAGAGAGGTTGTCAGGACTTCCTAACCCTCCTGCATGCCCACACCTGGCCCCTCTCAAATCACTGGGTCACTGCCGCCCAGCCGCCTCCCAGGACTGCGCTGGAAGACTTCCTTCAGGGAGACTGGGGGAAGCCAACGAAAGCAGAGGCTACAGCCAGCCCACTTAGGGCGATCACTCTATTGCAAATCACACCTTGGCGTTAATAAGAGAGGGAAAGGCCGGTGGCGCGGTCGTGTCTCTGGGTGTGGGGCCTCTCCTCTGAAGAAGCAAAGACAGGAGGAGGGCTTCCCCAGACACAAAGAACCATCAAACACCAAGTCAGCGAGCCCCGTGACCTCTCTGAGGGACCCGGGCAGGCCCCGCACACCCTGGGAAGGCAGCCACCTCCGGGGAAGCTGGGTCTCGGGGTGTGGAAATGCCATAAAGACACAATCAAACTTTTCCGAGGTCAAATACTGCCAGGGTCATGGCGGAGCCTGCGGCCGCCACTCCCAGCCGAGCAGCAGAAAAGGAAGCTGCCCCAGCCAGGCGCCCCGGGGCGGCGCGGGCGGGGGATGGTGGTGCGCCCACGTGCTCGCGGCCCCGGCCCGGCGGGCGCGCCGCGTGAGTGCGGGAGGGTGCCTGCTTACCCCGTCGGTGCGGGGCCTCCCCGGGCCCCTCCGCTCCACCATCTCCGGGCCCGGGGCCGTCGCTGCCACCGCCGCCGCCGCCGCCGCCGCCTCCACCGCGCGGGGCTTGGACATCTTCCTGCCTGGAGAGGGGGACCCGGGGAAGCGGGGGAGGGGGCGCTCAGGGCGCGGCGGGGCGGGGAGCGGGGCCGCCCGGGCCGGGCGCCGTGGCGGCGCCGCCCGCCGCAGCCATGTTTCGAGGACCCGGCGGTGGTGGGCCGCCCGCGCCGCCAGGAGGCAGGGGCCGGCCGGCTGGGCCGGGCCGGGCCGGGGCCCACGTCGCCCTCCCGCCGCCCAGCCCCGCCGGGCCCCGCGCGCCGCCCGCCCCCCGCGCGGCCGGGCCCGACACACCCACCTGCAGCCCGGCCAGGCCCATGGCGGCGCGCCCCGTGCCCTCGCCGCCGCCGCCGCGGCCCGGCCACCACCGCTGCCGCTGCCGCTGCTGCTGCTGCTGCCGCCGCCACCAGCGCCGCCGCGGCGCCCCGGGGAAGGGCCGGCGGCGCCCCACGGCGCCCCCTTCCCCCATGGCCTGCGAGGCAGGGCCGGCTCCCGCGCGCCGCGGCAGCCCCGGGCCGTCCGGAGCGAGGCACGCAGGGAGGGAGGCGCTGGCGGTGCGTCCTCCGCGGTCCTCCCGCTCGCCGCCGCCCACCGTCCGGCTGCCGGCCCAGGGAGGAGGCTGACAGGGGCGGCGCTGCGAGGCTCCTCCTGAGGGAGTGGGGAAGGCGGGCCGCGCGGCTGCGACGAATCCCGGCTCGGGCGCGCCCCCTCTCGCGCGTCCTCAACCACTCGGGGAGGAAGGGGTGGGAAACATGATAATGACAGCCCAGGCTCTCGGCCGGCAGGGTCCTCCTCTCGCGGGTTCAACGGATATTTTGGGAGCCCCGTCGGTGCCAGGCGAAATCAGCAGCTGAGAGCGCGACAGGCGAGGGCTCTCGGGCGTGCCCGGAGCTGTGCTCATGGAGCGTCTTGATAGGCATTTAATCCTCCCCTCAAGCCCATTGGAGTCAGGTCCTGTAGGCATCTCGTTTAAGATGGGGATACTTAGTCTCAAGGGATGTGCAGGGGTTTGACCAAGGCCACAGAACTAGGAAGCGATGGGTGGCAACCCAGGCGGTCTGTACTTGACCGGTAGGAGGCCCTGGGGAGCCAGAGTCAGGGGTTATAAGTTTGCGGGATGCTTCTCTTGCATACACGATCTCATTCAACCCTCACAACAGCCCTGTGAAAGTAAACACCATAATTATCTCTTTTCTACGGATGGGGAAACTGAGACTCAGAGAAGTGAAGAGCTTGGCCAAGCTCTCAGAGCTAGAAATGGGGTTCCAACTCAGACAAACTGACCCGAGTCTGCACTCCCAGCCACTATCCTTCCTGGTAACAGATGAGGAAATTGAGGTTGGGAGGAGCAAACGGTGTTACAGAAAGGTTTAGCAAGTCACCTTGTTCTCCTATCCACCCCATGAGAAAATGCTCTAGGCAGACAGGGTCCCAGTCACTCTGGCGGCTGTCTCGCACAGCTCACTACCCTGCGACATTGTGCTGTAGCCATTAGGGCTTGAGGGCCCACAGCCAAAGATTCACTGTATTTGTGCAAAGTCATGACACTTCAAGGCATCCAGCTCTTGCTGCCTGGGTTGTGGCCTGGGAGTCAGGAAATGGGTTTCTCTCACTGCATCTGCCCCAGAGGTGCTTTGTGACCATGACCAAGTCACTTCCCGAGTCTGGCCTTCTGCGTCCTCATCAGTAAAAACCAAGAACCTTCAATTATATAACCTACCTAGGGCCCGTTCCAACAATCACAGATAAACAAATGGCTGCTTGGAGCTGCTTCCCCACCTGGCCTCCTATTAGAAGGGATAAAACCAAGTAGGATTAAGTGACAGGCCACAGCTCAAGACAATGCCTCCCAAATCAGCTCATGCTTTAGTGTCCTTCAAGGCGGGGTCCCGCCCTAGCCACTAACTCCAATGGGTAGGGTACTCTGCCCATGCCGTCTGCACAGCCTGCTACACATGAATACCCAAGACAGACTACCCGGAAGGTAAAAGAGGATTTTTTTTTTTTTTTTTTTTTTTTTTTTTAAAAGATGACCGGTAAGGGGATCCCAACCCTTGACTTGGTGTTGTCAGCACCATGCTCACCCAATGAGCCAACCGGCCATCCCTATATGGGATCCGAACCCGGGGCCTTGGTGTTATCAGCACCGCACTCTCCCGAGTGAGCCACGGGCTGGCCCAGAGGATTCTTAAGGACTCTCTGAGGGCTGGCCCGTGGCTCACTCGGGAGAATGCGGTGCTGATAACACCAAGGCCCCGGGTTCGGATCCTATATAGGGGTGGCCGGTTCGCTTACTGGCTGAGCGTGGTGCTGACAACACCAAGCCAAGGGTTAAGATCCCCTTACCGGTCATCTTTAAATAAATAAATAAATAATAAAGGACTCTCTGACACCCAGGTTGGCCATTTGAAAGTATCTTCTACATCTACAGGGCAAAGAAGCTTTGCAGTTTGTTGCCAAACTACCACGGGTATCATGGTTTTGGAGGAGGAAGAAGCTGCACAGATCATCTTGTCCACTTCACATAGTATTTTAAACGCTCCCCTATTCACTCCCCCCACACTCATAGCCATAGCTTTCTCCCTATTTTAGCCCCCAAATGCAGGGGATACATCATTACAGTACAAGTCTAGCACCCTTTCCTCCCAACTCTGCAGCTCTAGTACCTAGAAGATATAAATACAAATCATTCAGTGTAAGTTTCAAAACAGTCCTTCCTTTCTCTGCACATGTTTATATGTATATAATAAATATGAGTATACCTATCAACAGAAGTAAAAACTCTTAATGTTGTCTAGGATTTCATAGAAATATAACACTAATAGTTAACATTTATTGAATGTTTACTATGTGTTAGGCCCTGCAATACTGCATTATTTGGTTTAATCTTCCCAGCAAGTATGAGAAGGTACTATTATTCCTATTTCACAGATGTGGAAATTGAGGCTCAAGGCTGATAAATCACTAGTCTAAGAGTTATATAACTAAGAAGTGAAGGAGCTGGGATCTGAACCCAGTTCTGCTATATGAGATTACTTTACCATAAAGAATGTGTATTGCTTCTCTTCGATTCAGACACTAACATACTAATTCATTCATTCAACAAACATTTATTGAATACCTACTTTGTTTCAGGCCCTGTGCTAAAGACACAACAGTAAAACATAAAGACAGATGGAAAAAAAAAAAAAGACAGATGGGGCATGGTGAGGCTAAGACTAGAGAGGTCAGTAGGGCCTTGTAGGCCATGGTGAGGATTGTAAACTTTATTCTAAAAACAGTGGGGAGGCCGGCTCGTGGCTCACTCGGGAGAGTGCGGTGCTGATAACACCAAGGCCCCGGGTTCGGATCCCATATAGGGATGGCCAGTTAGCTCACTGGCTGAGCGTGGTGCTGACAACACCAAGTCAAGGGTTAAGATCCCCTTACCGGTCATCTTTTTAAAAAAAAAATTAAAAAAATAAAAAATAAAAATAAAAACAGTGGGGAAGTTGGGGTAAGGGAGAGTAGTAAGGGTCACATGACAAACATCTGCATTCTTGGGGACTACTCTAGCTGCTAAGGAATAACAAATTGGAGATGGTAAAAGTGGAAGAAGGGAGGTCAATTAGCAGGTCATTTGACAGTGGCAGTAGAGATGGAGAAAAGTAAGCCGACTGATCCACCTCAAACTAATGCACTTGGGGTTGTAAATATTTACATGATTATAAAACTTCAAAACTAGGCTGGCCGGTTAGATCAGTTGGCTCAAGTGCTGTGTCATAACACCAAGGTTAAGGCTTTGGATCCCCGTACCCACCAGCCACCAAAAAAAAAAAAAAAACCAGAAAAGAGTTGCCTGGTATCTGACCAGTTTGCTCCTGTGACCCAGCAAGACTCTCAAAGTGAAAAGCAGGTTTGAGGTCTGGCCCATGGCTCACTTGGGAGAGCGTGGTGCTGACACCAAGTCATGGGTTAAGATGCCCTTACTGGTCATCTTTAAAAAAAAAAAAAAAGAAAAGCAAGTTTGAAACAAAGACCAATTTTCTAAAAGAAAAAGACTGACCCTTCAATTTGAAGTTCTGTAAATGATTTGGTATTTGTAACTCTAAATATCCAGTTTAATAGTTTGCACGAGTAATGAAGACTAAGAAATAGGTAACTACTAATTCAGGGGTCAACTAAGTCAGTGAGAATCACTAACCAATAATTTGTAAGCCTGCCATGGTAGGAGCTGGAAAAGATTCATCTCCATTTTGGCTACATAAGAGAGGTAGGGTGGAACAAGCAAAGACACAGGATGGCCAGAGTCTGGATAGTGACTTTACACTTCAGCTTCCACCTCTGAAAAATGGGAATAACAATTGGCAAAGATTAACTGAGATAATAAAGTGCCTGGCCCTCAATGGTAATTTTTATTTACCCATTATTATTTACCTCCCCCATAGATTAATTAAGCAAGTTTTTGTTTTGTTTTGTTTTTTTAATGCACTCCTTTTGAAACAGATAGTTTTTGTTTGTTTGTTTGTTTGTTTTAGTGGCTGGCCAGTATGGGGATCCAAACCTATGATCTTGGTGTTACCAGCACCATGCTCTCCCAAGTGAGCTAACTGGCCAGGCTAAAACAGATAGTTTAATTGATTTTGCTGTAATAGGAAAAATGAACCAGGGAAGCATAGTTTTATTAAGATCTGTCACATATGTTAGTCAGATAATATTAAATATACTTTTAGATGCTTAATACTTTTCAAAGGATAAATTTAGTCTTAATTTTCTCTGTGAATTGGGTTATGAAGCTTTTTAACCTGAAGTTCACTATACCTCATTTCTTCATCAGAATCTGGGTAAGTCTTGTCCCAAAAGACCCTAGAGGAATGCTGGGAGAATAAATGATTCAACTGAGTGCAAGGCCTGAAAACAAAGGAGCCGAATAAATATTTGTTGAATGAATCATTATTTTATTCACTATTATTGCTATAGGGAGGATACCTAATTAAGGCAAATTCCTACTAACACGTGATGCCTTGGAATTTTGAGAAAAATGTAATGCCCCGACTTTTTTTTTTTTAAATAAGAATTTTACCCAACTGCCACACTCAAGTTTTTGGCCCTTTAGCGTGAAGAAAACACGGCGGCTGAAAATGACCTGCGGTTAGCCTATCTCTTTGTCGCATAACGTGGATTTCACGGTCCTGACAGCAAACTAAGTATGCGATAAAGGACTTCAGGCAGGGACATCGCCTCCCGCAGCTGTACATGCCCACCCAAGCCATTTTTCGTGGGCCGGAGTCCTGGCCAGCTGCGGGGTGAAGGGCCGCCGCCCCAGGAAGTGCCAGGGGACCCATTTCACCCAAGTGGACCGGTGGAACCCGGCCCTCGCCCCGGCGGCGCAGAGCTGACTCAGGGCGTGGGGAAGGGAGGAAGGCACCTGCCGCGGTGTCCATCCCGACGAGCTCTCCAAGATGTAAGTTACCGATCTGCTCCCTCGCCTTGGGGTCACCTCCTTCCTCAGACAGAGGGAGCCCCAAAGTGAGCGAAGCCTCACTCCCTCCCCCCTTTATATCAATAACGCCCACTCCCTGGAGGTGCCTTGCGATTTAGTTTCCAAAGAGCTTTGAAAGCTTTGACATATGGATCCGCTGCCTCCGGAAAAGCAGGCCAGCGCGTGCCCACACTTAGAGAGGAGAAACTGAGGCACGCAGTGGGGCTTCCGGAGCGGGAGGGGGTCGCCGAGCCGGGAAGGTACCGCTGCAGCCCTCTCCACCCTTCCCCCCACCGCGGGTCTCCGCGCTGCACCCCAGCAGCCCGCAGGAGGGCACCTCCACGCCGCCACTCCAGCCACCCCGGCCCCCATCCAGGGCGACCCCCAACCCAGCTGCCCCGGCGCTGGTCGCCTGGGCAAATACCTCTAGCCATGGCCCAACTCTGTCACCGCCTGGGATCTCCCGGGAAACTGAGCTTTCGAAAAAAGTTGCAACAACTGTAGCCAACTGCTCCGCAGAGCTCCGGCTGCTCGCCCTGATTGGCGCCGCCGCCTGCCCCTCCGCAGACTGTCCGTCATGATAGGTGGACTCGGAAGGAGAGCCCGCCCTTCTTCCCGCCTCCCCAACGGGGGCGGGGCCAGCAGCCGCACTTTCCACAAGCGCTTTCGGGACAGGTCCGGGCGGAGGAGGTGGGAGGGGGTTTAAATTTGACCGTCTCCCGGCGTTGATTGGCTGCGGTAGATTGACACCCAAGCTGCCATTGGGAGGCCCCAAACTCCTCCCCCTCCTGGTGCTGAAGCTCCGCCTCCAGAGCTTCAGTCGCGCGACTGTAGGTCCGGACTCAGAGAGAACCGGGTCTGGGACTTCCGGTTTTTCTCGGCCTTGACCGGACTCGACCTTTGACCCCTTGACCTCTCCTTATGACCTGGGAAGCCTAACTCTCTTAGCTGTTTGGAATTTCCAGGACCTTGACCCCTCCATCAATTTGATCCATTCATTCCTAGGTTTTCTTCTTTTTTTTTTTTTTTTGTGACTGGTAAGGGGATCGCAACCCTTGGCTTGGTGTCGCCCGCACCGCGCTCAGCCAGTGAGCGCACCGGCCATCCCTATATAGGATCCGAACCCGCAGAGGGAGCGCCACTGCGCTCCCAAGCGCCGCACTCTCCCGAGTGCGCCACAGGGCCGGCCCCATTCCTAGTTTTGAAAGGTGTATTGAGAGTCCATTATTCAAAATCTGCTAGCACAACTACCAACTAACTGGGTCAGTGGGTAAACCTCCCAGAACGGCTAGGATCCTAGCCTAACAAACCCACTCATTTTACAGATGGGGCAATAGAGGCAAAAGGTAACTTACTTGCTGTCCAAGGTCACCCGACAGTTTAATTTCAGGGCCTGGATCAGTTTCTTGACTGTTAGTCCACTAGATCACTACCTTAACCCCAGGGAAGCAACCCTTCACAGTCCCCTACCTCGGGGGAGCCTCAGTCAGCCTCAGGCAGCATGTTCCCAGAGAAGCACAGGGGTCCTGGATGTTCTTTGCTTTGGACTCAGGGGAGGTCCAGTTACTGCTCTTTCCTGGGGTCCTCTCCTGGGGATGTAGAAAGAGGTCACTCATCCATATTCTCTTTTTGGTCCCTAAGTAGGTTTTGGAGACCCCACCATTGCCCAAGGATGCTACCACTGCACCAAGAAAGTAGGAGAGCGAAATAAAGTCATGTATGTGAAAAGACTGACACTTTAGAAAGTGACACTTTTGTCACCAACTTAGTGTGTGCCCTTAGCATTTCAGCTCTCTGGCCCTCAACTTCCCCAGCTGTCAAATGATGGAGTTAGGCTGTGATATCCAAGCTTCCTTCCAGCTTCCATAAATATAGAGGTTTTTACTCTCTGTAAAATTCATTAACTTGGGCTGGTTGGTTAGCTCAGTTGTTTAGAGCATGGTGCTAAAGACAAGGTCCAAGGTTTGATCCCTGAAGTGGCCACCCACCAAAACAAAATAAAATAAAATTCATTAATTCGACATTTACTGAACTGTATGTCTGGCACTATTTTGGTCCCCAAGGATACAGTGGCAAATAAGACACAGTCCTTTCCTCACATTTTTTAGAAAAGAAACAAGAAATTATTTAAAAGATAATTTTAAATAGTAATTAGTGCTATGATGAAAATGAAAATGTGGACTATTACAGAACATGAGTAGGGAGAGAGGTTACTTCTTCAGACCTAAGTCAGAGAAATCCTCTTTGAGTTGGTGGCTCTCAGTTATACCCGAAATAAGGAAAATCCAAGTGAAGACGTACTTCTAGGAAGAGGGACTAGCAAGTGCAAATGCCTACAGGTAGGAATGACCTAGGTGTGCTTGGGAAATAAAAGAAACACAGTGTAATTGGAATATGATGGAGGGGGGTAGGCTGGAAATGTAGGCAGGGACTAGAACACATAGGTCCTTAAAGGCTGTGCTGGTCTCTCAGCTCAAAATCTACTTTTCTCTACCCTGCTCTGTGATGTCGGAGCTGCGAACCATTATTCTCTTTGTCAAGTGGTGTCAGTTTCTCTTAATAAGAAGGGATACAGGAAGGCTGGGAGGCAGGAGAAGAAGCAATTTGCTCACACCTGTTTGCTTGCTCTTCCTAGCATGGTCCCTTCAGTAATGATGTTTTGAGTCTGGCAGAGGCATTTGGTTCAGTCTCCAGGTTCTTTCCACACTCTGAGAAACAGCCTCAGTGTACTCCCTTGGAAGTGCCAGAAGCAGGTCCCCTTCAAAGTTCTGAGTCCCAGCTTTGCAGGGCTCTGACAAGGCCAGCACCAACCTTGTGGTGCCCCTTCCTTAGAGGGATAAGAACCAGCTCTCCAGGACTCCTCCTCCAAATTTGCTAACTCCGTGAACCCTAACTTGTTATTCAGCCTTATAGTCAGTAGCTACTTCCTGCAGTTGTTATTGGTGTTACCTCATGTTCTCTTTCTGCTTTTTCAAGCCTCCCCCACTTGTTTAATAAATTTCTTATTTTAACTTCTGTTTTCCTGACTGGAACCTGATTGACACAAAGGCCATAGTAGGAACTTAGACTTTCATTCTGAGTCTGGTGGGAAGCTACTAAATGGGTTTCAGCAAAGGGTAGGTAGATAGGTTGGTAAACAGTAACTGATTACTAAGAGTGAGATAAATTATTGTAATCTGTTTAGATTTGGAATCATAAAATAATGTGGCACATTTCCATAATGTCTGCTTAATAGAGGCCCAGTTTCCTAAGATGGCTGCTGTATTTGCCATTTTTCTGTCACTTCTAACAGAACACCTGAACCTGGGTAATTTATAAAGAAATAACATTTATTTCTTACAATTTGGGAGGCTGGGAAGTCCAGGGTCCAGAGGGGCACATCTGGTGAGGGCCTTCTTCTTGGTGGGGACTCTCTCCTGAGTCCCAAGGTGACAAAGGGTACTACATGTTGAGGGCAGAGCCAGAGTTATCCACATGCTCTCTTCCTCTCCTGATAAAGCCCCCAGTCTACCCATTAAACCATTAACCCAATAATCCATGAAGGGATTAATTAATCCATAAGGGCATAGTCCTCATGATCCAGTACTTTCTTTCAAATACCACCTTTAGTATTTGAAAGAGGTGATTGGATCATGAGGACAATGCCCCACATTTCTAATATTGTACTTGGATTTCCCAACCTCTTAACACTGTTACAGTGGGGACCAAACTCCAACATGAGCTTTGGGGACATTCAAACCAGAGCAGCCACATGACATCGGTGCAATCACACTAGTGCTGAGATGACTTTCCTTACTCTAGTGTTATCTTCTTTGTGTTCATATTTGCTGCAGGCATTTGTTATTGTTAAATACCTTATGTTAGTATCAGTTCTTGTAAGATTTCTGTCAAATGGGACAGGTGCATTAGAAAGTTCATAGCTACTGGCCACTGTGGTCTATTAACTTCATCCCATTCTTCTACTGTGAATACATATATATTTCCTATTACATATATATATATATATATATATATATATGTATAGATAGATATACACACATGCAAGGAGACTTCAAAAAGTTTGCAGAACACCAAGGTCAAGAGTTCAGATTCCATTACTGGCCAGCCACCAAAAAAAAAAAAAAAAAGTTTGTGGAAAAGTGGAATTAAAAGATAAAAATAACAAATATAAACTTGATTTATCAGCATAGACTCATCAAGTTCAAGACACTTTTGTAGGAGATAATACAAGCCCTTTACTCTATCCCTAAAGAACTGAGGGTCCTGGGAATTTAATCATGTCAGTGCAGTCTTTTTTATACTTTTTTTTTTTTTTCATGGTGGCTGGTCAGCATGGGGATCTTTTTTACATTGTTAACTGAAGAAAAATGGGTGCCCTTTAAAGATTTTTTTTTTTTTAAGATTAGGAACATATCATTTCTTGGCCTTTTGGCTAAACTCAAGTGAAGATTAGGAAACAAAAAGAAGTCAGAAGGAGCCAAATCAGGACCGTAACGTGGATGCCTAATAATTTCCCATCAAAACTTTCCCCAAATTGCCCTGTTTGATGAGAGGAATGAGTAGGAGCCTTGTCATGGTGAAGAACTCTCTGATGAAGCTTTTCTGGGTGTTTTTCTGCTAAAGCATTGGCTAACTTTCTCAAAATACTCTCCTAATAAGCAAATGGTATTGTTCTTTGGCCCTCCAGAAAGTCAGCAAGCAAAACACCTTGAGCATCCCAAAAAACTGCTGCCGTGATCTTTGCTCTTGACTGGTCCACTCTTGCTTCGATTGGATCACTTACATCTCTTGGTAGCCATGGCTTTGATTGTGCTTTGTCTTCAGGATCGTACTGGTAAAGCCATGTTTCATCTCCTGTTACAGTTCTTCAAAGAAATTCTTCAGTATCTTGATCCCACTTGTTTAAAATTTCCGTTGAAAGCTCTGCTCTTGTTTGCAGTTGATCTGGGCGCAACAGTTTTGGCACCCATGGAGTGGAACGTTTGCTCAACTTTAACTTTTCAGTTAGAATTGAGTAAGCTGAACCAATTGATATGTCTATGATGTTGGCTGTTGTTTCTGCTGTTAGTTGTTGGTCCTCTTCAATTAGGACACAAACAAGACTAATTTTTTCCTCACCAATTGATGTGCATGATCTGCTGCTATGGGGTTCATCTCCAACATCATCTCATCCCTTTTTTTTGAGAGGGGTGGTTATTGTTCCTATAAATTTTTTGTAAATCGTCAGTGATTTGACCATTCTTCCATCCAAGCTTCACCATAAATTTGATGTTCATTCTTGCTTCAGTTTTAGCAGAATTCATGTTGCTCTGATAGGGGCTCTTTTCAGACTATGTCTTATCCTTCTTAGTGCCTCAGACATAAAAAGTTAGTATGAGTTTATTTTGTTGTTGATGTTGTTTGGGTTTTTTTTTTTTTTTTTTTTTTTTTGGCAGCTGGGAAGTACAGATATCCACCTTGGACCTTGGTGTTATCAGCACCATGTTCTAACCAACTGAGCTAAGTGGCCAGCCAGTACAAATTTATTTTGATGCAAAAAATTTTGAAACCCATGCATAGTTTTTTCATAATATGCATTTCTACGAACTTATTGAATACCTTTCATATATATAAAAACACATAAAATCTCCTCTCTATATACACACCTATATTAATATGTATTATATGTACTATATACAATATATTAAGAACTAAAGCAAGTGAGAGTTAAACAGTATTCTGTACTTCATAGGCTTATGGTTGGGATTAAATGAAAGAATGAATATAAAGCATACAGGGATGCAGAAATTTGAAATGGTAACCATTTAGCAGCAAATTAAAAAGTTACAAAATTGCATCTTAGTCATTGCTGTAATTTGGAGTTATTAACGTTTCCTTCCCCATTCTTTCCTTTGGTATCCTCACAAGGTGCTATGGGTCAAATATGTACCCCCAAAGTTCATGTGTTGGAAACTTGATCTCCATTGTAACAGTGGCAAGAGGGTAGGAAATCTGATGATGTTATTTGAGAAGTGGGTTCTTTAAAGAGGTGATTAGATTATGAGGACTGTGCCCACATGAATGGATTGATCCACTCATGGAGTAACGGGTTGATGGTTTAATGGGTTGTCATGGCCATGGTTCTCATACCTTTATAAGGAGGACAAGTGAGAAGTTTATCTCTCTTTTTCTCAGCCCATTTTCACCCTGCATCACTATAGAGAGTCACAATGAAGAGGAAGGTCCTCACCCAGATGTGTTCTCTAGACTTTGGACTTCCAGCCTCCAAACTGTAACAAATAAATTTTGTTTCTTTATAAATTACAAGTTTCGGGTATTCTGTTATAAGCAACAGAAATGGAGTAATACAGAAGGAGACCAAAACCTGTCTATTAAATAGCTTTTCAAGACAGGTTTCCATGGCCAGGCCATTGTCATTGGATGTGGAGAGAATAAACAAAAAAATATGGTGTCCATAGCATAAAATTTGGCATCAGATGATATAGATACAAATGGTTTTCATGTATACGCCTTTTTCTTCATCTCTCAAATGGATATAACTACTTTTTTCCCCATGTTATCTTTTTTTTTTTTTAGAAGATGACTTGGTGTTGTCAGCACCATGCTCTCCCAAGTGAGCAACCAGCCATCCCTACATAGGGATCCGAACCCGTGGCCTTGGTGTTATCAGCAACACACTCTCCCAATCGAGCCACAGGTCGGCCCCTCTGGGAGATGTTCTTAATAGTTGTATTAGGGTTGCTGTAACAAAGTACTTCAGAGTTGCTTAAACAATAGAAATGTATTGTCTCATAGTTCTGAAGGCTAGAAGGCCAAAATCAATCTGTTGGCAGGGTTGGTTCCCTTTGATAGCTGTGAGGAAGAGTCAGTGCCATGCCTCTCCCCTAGCTTCCAGTGGTTTGCTGACAATCTTTGATGATCCTTGCCTTATAGAAGTATCACTCCAATCTTTGCCTACATCTTCACATAGTATTCTCCCTGTCTGCATGTTATCTCCAAATTTCTCCATTTTATAAGGATACAGTAAAAAAAAAAAGAATGAAAAAAAAGAAGAAAAAACAAAAAGGAAAAATATATAAGGACATAATCATCTCGGATTAGGGCCCACCCTAATGACCTAATTTTAAGTTGATTAGATCTGTAAAGACCCTATCTCCAAATATAGTCACTTTCTGAGGAACTGGGGGTTAAGATTTCAACATACGAATTTGTGTGAGACACAATTCAACCCATAGCAGTAGTGTCTTTAAAAAAAGTAATTTATATATATATGTTTTGTTTGTTTGTTATATATATGTTTTGTTTGGTATTGGTTTGGCTTTTTGGTGGCTGGGTGGGTAGGGAGGTCCAAACTCTTGACCTTGGTGTTATCAGCACCATGCTCTAATTAAGTAAACAAACCAGCCAGCCCTAATTTATATATTTTAAATGTGGTGTTTTAAGGGAAAGTTTACAAAATTTACAGCAATTCCATTATAAAAACATAAAAAATATATTTCAACTTGTTACATACATAGAAAAATTTCAAGAACAAATCTACTTCCATACCTAATCTCCAGCTCCAGAACTACTCCATGCACATGCTAGAGTTATACCTTAGAGAAGGCAGAGAGTGGGTTATAGTGATGCTCAAAGGAGGTAATGACTATAAATGCTCTTTATATATATGTAAAGGGTTATCAGAACACTTTGGAAATCTGTATTAAAAAACAAACGATGATTCTTGGATACCAGACGTGTTTATTTATTTATTTATTTAGGGAGGAAGAATATTACCTTTTTTTCTTTTTCTTTTAGTTTTTCAGACTGGATTCTTTTTTATTTTATTTTATTTTAAAAGATGACTGGTAAGGGGATCTTAGCCCTTGGCTTGGTATTGTCAGCACCACGCTCAGCCAGTGAGCTAACTGGCCATCCCTATATGGGATCCGAACCCGTGGCCTTGGTGTTATCAGCACCGCACTCTCCCGAGTGAGCCACGGGCCAGCCCTAGGCTGGCTTCTTTTATTTAGTAATATACATTCACATTTCCTCCACATCCTTTCATGGCTTGATAGCTCGTTTCTTTTTAGTGCTGAATAATATTCCATTGTCTGGACATACCACAGTTTATTAATCTTCTCACTTACTGAAGAGTATTCTGGTTGCTTCCGAGTTTTGGCAATTATGAATAAAGCTGATATAAAACATCTATGTGCAAAAAAAGAAACAAAAGAAAAACAAAGAAAAAAGAGAAAAAATAAAAATAAAATAAAATAAATATCTATGTGCAAATTTTTGTGTGGACATAGTTTCAATCCCTTTGGGTAAATACCAAGGAATGCAGCCTGAAATGTTTAAAGACAAGAAACTTAGGGCTGTCCCGTGGCTCGATTGGGAGGGTGTGGTGCTGACAACACCAAGTCAAGAGTTAAGATCCCCTTACTGGTCATCTTTTAAAAAAAAGAAACTCAACCTTGGTTTCTTGTGTGTCATCTTTAAAAAAAAAGAAACTCAACCTTGGTTTCTTGTGTGACTGTGAGCATTTCAACATTGCATTTCAGTTAGTATTGTTATAAAACCCAAGACTGGCTGCCTGTCCCAAACAAAAACCTGGCTTGGCTCACCAAAATCTGTTATAGAACCCAGGGCATTCAGCTCCTCACTGAGGCTCACCAAAATCTTGTTACTGAACCCAAATCTGGCCTGCCCCAAACAAAAAACAAATGACCCAAAAGTCAAATGCTGGTGGACTAGAAAGTCAGATTTTATTCAGGAATACTGGTGACCTGAGGAGATGGTTTTAGTCTGGTCACTCTCCTTCAGGGTTAATGGAGAGATGGGTTAGCCTAACCATATCTACATTGGTCAGAATTGCTCTGGATTGCAAATGAGGGAAACCCAACTCCATCTGGTTCAAGGAAATAGAGGAGTTTCTTGACTCTCATAACAGAAAAGTTTAGGGGTAGAAATAGCTTCAGGTTTGGCAGAACCCAGGGACTCAAAGAACATCATCAAGACTTAGTCTCCCCTCTTTCTCTGTCTACCTCTTTGCCCTATTGTTCTCTAGTTTAGCCTCACTCTCAGACTCACCTTCTGCTCCACATGGCCTCTGTCCCCACTTCCCAATACTATCTTAGCAACACTAGTGGCAAAGGAATGTCTTTTTTCCTAATATTTTCTCTCTCTCTCTCTTTTTGGCAGCTGGCTGGTGGGGATCCAAAGTCTTGCCTTGGGGGCCGGCCTGTGGCTCACTCGGGAGAGTGTGGTGCTGAGAACACCAAGGCCCCGGGTTCGGATCCCATATACGGATGGCCGGTTCGCTCACTGGCTGAGCGTGGTGCTCACAACACCAAGTCAAGGGTTAAGATCCCCTTACCGGTCATCTTTTAAAAAAAAAAAAACAAAGTCTTGCCTTGGTATTAAAACACTGCATTCTGGGCTGGCCCATGGGTTACTTGGGAGAGCATGGTGCTGACAACACCAGTCAAGGGTTAAGATTCCCTTACTGGTCATCTTTTTTATTTATTTATTTATTTATTTTTTTTTTGTCGTTTTTTCGTGACCGGCACTCAGCCAGTGAGTGCACTGGTCAGTCCTATATAGGATCCGAACCCGCGGCGGGAGCGTCGCCGCGCTCCCAGCGCAGCACTCTACCAAGTGCGCCACGGGCTCGGCCCAGATCCAGTATTTCAATTGGCCACACTTTGCTTACACACTGAACTCTAGAGTGATGTATACGGGAGATGGTTAGTGCTTTCCAAACCACATGGACTTTGAGAAGGGGAGATAAAATTAAGAGGCTGCAATCTGAAGAAAGAGCAATAGAGTCTGAGCAGTAAAAAACAATTGCTGGGCTGGCGGGTTAGCTTGCTTGGTTAGAGTATGATATTGGTAACAACAAGGTCAAGGATTTGGATCCCCTTACCAGCCAGCTGCCAAAAAAAAAAAAAAAAATATATATATATATATATATATATATATATATATATATATTATGTATATATTGCTGTCTACCAAAATGTCTGCCATCTTGAAAAATCCAATAGATATTTCAGCCACATTCTGGTGCTTTCTGCTGCATTAGATATTGATAAGCACTCGTTCCTTGAAACTCCCTTGGCCTCCATGATGTAATCTTCTCATTCTACTTTGACCTCTCTGATTGACCTTTCTCATACTCATTGGGTGCTCACCTCTTACACATAGAACCTCAAGTTTCTGTCCCTGGTACCCTGCTCTTCTCTCTGCATTCTCTCCTAGTACAGTTTTATCCTGTCTCATGTTAATCCCCATTTGGTTCCCCAAGCTGTAGATTCCAACTGCTTGCTAGACGTCACCACTTGGATGTCCAACAGGTCCCTCGAAATTCAATGATACAATGTTACTTTTGTGGCCCCCAATGAAGGATGCCTTCCACTAGTCACACCTTTGTGTTGCTTTTATTTGAGTCTGATTTGGCCTTGTTAACAAAGGGAATGTAGTAGAAACACCACTGTGTCACTTGAAAGCCTAAGGTTTAAGAAAGCCTGGCAGCTTCTGTTTTCATGTTCTTGGGATCCCTGAGTTGCCATAAGACCCATGAAGAGACTGCTGGAGAGACCAGGGGCCATGTAGAGAGACAACATAGAGAGAGAGAAACCCACTTGTTCTAGCATCCCAGCTGAACCCAGCCTTGCTTGTAGAATTATGAGAGAATTATGGTTGTTGTGTTAAGCTATTACATTTTGGGGTATTTTGTTATATAGCAATAGATAAGTGAAACATTCCCCATACCTAAAGACAAACTCATTACCTTCCTCTTCAGATCTGTTTCTCTTTTTGATGCCATAGTTTTGGCTAATGGCACCATTATCTGTCCAGGTATTAGATATCTCCCTCTCCACCACCCCATCTAACCAGCTGCCATGTCTTGCTGGCTTTACCTCCTAAATATTTCTCAAACCTGGATCCTTGTTATTACTCAACAATTTTGCTCCAGTTCAGGTTCTTATCTTCTCTAGACCTGTTTAGTCTTCATATCTGCAGCCTAGTTCTTAGATCTACCACACCACTTCCAGAGTGATCCTTCTAGAACGCATATCCAACTATGGCTGTTCTCTGCATAACAGGTTTCTGAGTTCCCTGTAGCCTACAGAATAAAGTCCAAACTCAAAAGTCTCTTTGAGAATGGCCTTCATCTACCTTTGCAACCTTATTCCCTATTTAATTCCTTTTTACTTTCTGTATCAATCAAAGTTCAGGTACAAGACAGAAACTACACGTTATTTAATGGAGATAATTTAATAAAAAGCGTTGTTAAAAGAGTACAGAGAGAACTTTAAGGCATCATAGAAGTAGCAACTGTAGGAAACAGCTCTCATCACTAAGGCTGAGAGAACATAGGAAAAGGGTTGGTGTAATTTAAACTTAGAAACACTGGGCCGGCCCGTGGCTCACTCGGGAGAGCACGGTGCTGCTAACACCAAGGCCCCACGTTCGGATCCCATATACGGATGGCCGGGTCGCTCACTGGCTGAGCGTGGTGCTCACAACACCAAGTCAAGGGTTAAGATCCCCTTACCGGTCATCTTTTGAAAAAAGAAAAAATAAATAAATAAATAAAATAAAATAAAATAAACTTAGAAACACAGAAGAGGGGTTCCGTGTTGCTGAAACCCAAATTCCAAGGAAGGGGCTCTACTCAGCTGGTGCTAGTGTCTTGGTGCTTAGAGGGTGACCCTGGGAGTGGGGGTGGGGGGCTTCTGGTTGGTGCTGGTGTCTTGGGGGAAGGTTTGATGAGGCTAGTTGTGCAAGTGTGGGAAAAACTGCAACAATATAGCTGCTGCTGTGGGAAGTGCAGCTGACAGGGTGAACAAGTGTTACTGGGATGACATTCACAGAAAACTTTCCTCCTCCAGTCTTGCAGTCTCTAGCCCTCCTTATTGCAGTTTAACACAGAAACAGGTGGTAAAGCACAAATGTATTAGAATGCATCACAAAGCAGAGTATAGAAGCTTGGGTTTAGAGGTGAGAGACAGTATCCGATGCCCTTGCATTCTTACAGTCCTTTCCACTTGCTTTGCTTCCGTTTCAGGACGTTTGCATGTGCTGTTTGCTCTTCTTGAAATGCACTTCCCTCTTCTCTTTACCTAGTTAGCACCTACTTTTTCAATTTCAGCTCAGTCATCATTTCCTCAAGGAATCCTTCTTTGAGTTCCGTGATGAGGTCAAATTCCTCTATGACAGGCTTTGTTAGCTACTTTATACCATTATCACAGAGACAATTTTACATTTTATGTGAAATTTGGATTAATGCCCAGTACAGTGTAAAGGCATAAATTTTAAGGGCAGAGACCATCCCTCCCCACTTCCATTTGTTTTTCTTTCTTTTTATTTTTTAAAGATGACCAGTAAGGGGATCTTAACCCTTGACTTGGTGTTGTCAGCACCATGCTCAGCCAGTGAGCTAACCGGCCATCCCTATATGGGATCCAAATCCATGGTCTTGGTGTTATCAGCACCACACTCACCCAAGTGAGCCATGGGCCGGCCCTCCATTTGTTTTTCTTAAACTTGTATCCCTAACCCTAACCATAGTAAAGGCATTTGTAAATATTTGTTTATTGAAGTAGAAAGTGCTGTGTAAATAGCCATGGAGAAATCAATACCATGCCTGAATAGGGATTTTTCTGAATCATCTGCTTCTAGCAGCATTTCTGTTCTTAGTATACCCAGCAAATCTCTTCTCACCTCTGACCCTCAGTATCTCAGTTCCCACACCCTGATGCAACTGCTGTTGTGTTCTTTTAAAGATGCTCTATGTACATGCAAACAAATCACATACATGCAAATCATATATACAAGGGTAATTCAAAAAATTCATGGACAATTAAAAGAGAATATGAATCTTTCTATGAACTTTTTGAAGAACCCTCATATATGAGTGTGTGTGTACATACATCATAGAGGTGTCATTCTTTTTTTTTTTTTTAAAGATGACTGGTAAGTGGATCTTAACCCTTGACTTGGTGTTGTCAGCACCATGCTCAGCCAGTGAGCTAACCGACCATCCCTATATGGGATCCGAACCCATGGCCTTGGTGTTATCAGCACCGCACTCTCCTGAGTGAGCCACGGGCCGGCCCGAGGTGTCATTCTTTTTAACAACTGTTGCACTGTAGGGAAGTACCATAGTTTAGTTAACCAGCCCTTCTTCAAAGCCATGTAGGTAGTTTCCAATCTTTTGCCTCTACAAATAATGCTGCAATGAATAACTTTGTACATAACATTTGCCTGAATACCTGCAATTGTAAATATTCCCAGAAACACTATCTTTCACTTGGTTCAAGATAAAGAGTTCATGCAGAGATGGCAGCAAGGATCTGGCTTGGATGCTGGGAAAGAAAATCAAAGGGTGTGAGTATCTAGGTTGGGTCTCACTTCTGGATTCTAGTACTCATCTAGTTCTACTGTATAAGATTTGGGTGCCACTTGGAAACTGAATTGTGCTGACCAATCTCCGAAGATACTGCTGCATTAACTAGAAGGCCTTAGATCTCTTTGCTGTATTCTTTCATATTTCTTTCTTTTAAAAATGACAGATTCGTAATTGCTTGTTTGCTGTCATCTGCACTAGACTATACGCCAGTCTAGCGGATAGCAGTGCAGAAGACAGATGAGGCCTTTGTTTTTATGAAAATATTTTTATTATTTTTGTCTTTGTAAGTTTTTGGGGGTGTGCGTGTGAGGATTAAGTAAAACAATGGAAGTAAAGTGATTAGCCAAGTGATTAGTAGGCACTCTAAAATGTTTTTATATATGTATATACGCATATAATATTTATGTATACAAACGTTAAATTGGAAGATTACAATTATAATTGCTCTGTCTAGTTTCCCCCCCTTTTCCCCCATACTTTCTCTTTAAGAGTTCATAGTTTAACCAACTGTTCGAAATACTTGGTTTGCTTTCAGCACAAGGAGTGGGACGCGCAGCCAGTAGGGGGCAAGAATCACCCAGGCGTGCCTATTACCTAAGCAACGGAGTCAAACAGCATTTTCAAAATGATTTTACAAAAGGGTTACAAGAAGCTGATATGTTTATTCTGTTAGATCACTTAATAATAGTAAGAAGAGAAAATAGGGAAACTAGAAGTGGTAGGGACAGCCCTATTCTGCAGCAGTCACTAATTGGGAGCAATAGTGTTCAGGTCACCGGGTGTGTGTGGAGAGAAAAGGAGTGGGGCGGACTGTGCTCACACTCCTTAGAACATGATAATAACAGTGAACGAGCAGAGGGACTCCGAGTTACTTGAGGTTTCAAACTCATTAAAGTGCTTTGAGTAAGACTAACAAGCAACGAATATGCAAATTTATTTTTCTAGAATTGGCTCGGTAATGAAGAGCTTTTTAAGTGACAGAAGCGCCACCAGGTAACTTCCTCGGTCTTAGCTACCCACCAAACGGGTTCTGAAAATACCTTCGGGCCCCTCCTCACCCAGTAAAAGCAGGTGTCGGACGCATGCGCACGGCCCACCGGCTGACCGCACGGAGGCACTCCAGAGCGCCGACCTTCTTCCCAACAGCCTGCGGGAGAGAAAGGGCGGGGAAACGGAATTCTCGCGAGGTCTTTACGAGCGCCGGCGGAAACAGTAGACACGTGACTCTCTTCAGCGGCCTTCGCCTTCCCCCCTCCCCCTTCTCGGAAACCCGGCCCCCTCACCCCTTGCCCACCCTAGAGCAGCGGTAATGGATTGTTTGGGTTCCGGAATTCCCTTGGATCCAACCACTGGTACCGGGCTGCGGGAACCGGCGGAGTCCTTTTTTTGGCGGCGAAGGCGGGGGTCGACCAAGATGGGGGTGGAAATCGTCTTCCTTCACCTAGGAGGGAGGCGGGGCGGAGAGGAGCGCTGGCGAACGGGGTGGGGGAGGGAGGAAGTCACGTGGGGGTGCACGGCGCCTCATCCGTCGCCCCGCCCCCTCCCCTCCCGGTGGGGCGGGGGGCTGGGGGAGGGGCGTCAAGATGGCGGCGGGGAGGTAGGCAGAGCCGGACGCCGCTGCCGCCGCCACCGCCGCCTCCGCTCCGGTCGCCTCTGGTTCTTCAAGCTCTCACTGTCCGGGAGAAGCTGTTCCGGCGTCGGGTCCCGCCGGGAAAGTAAGTCCTTCCCTTCGCCCTTTTCTCCTTCCATACTCGCCCTCCCGGACAGCCTCCCACTCCCACCCTCCTCGGGGGGCAGTGTGGGGCCGGGCTGGGGGGGTTAGCCACCTCACCCCGGCATGGGGCCTCCCTCCCAGCTTGCCGACCCCCGCAGCCTCTCGCCCCGGGGCCCTTGGAGGCATGGTCCCGGCGGCGGCCCCGCTGTACTCGCTTCCTTCGCCCGTCAGCGCCGGGCCCTGCTGTCGCCGCGCGTGGGGCTTTCGGGCCCCGGGAGCTCTGTTGTCCCGGGCCGGAGGCACCCCGTGGGACCGGGGAGACAGGGTCTACGCACGCTGGCTCCATTTGGACGCCCCTTTTGCTTCCCCAACACGACTTGGGGGCTGCGAGGTACCGGACCCGCGGGGAAAATGAGGTCCGGAACCTCCTCAAGTCTCTTCTGTCCTAACGTTGCTCCCGGTTTAGGGCAAGGGAGGGAGGCGACGCGGTCGTCCTTCCTCAGTCTGAGCCCCACACCGGCGGTATTCTGAGTACCCCGCTCTTAGGGCGATGGGAAAGGTGCGTGGGACACGTGGGGGCTACCTTCATGCCTCACCTCTTGATTAGCTTAGCTTTGCCACAAGCAAGCGAGCTCACCTCCCAGACCTTAAGGGTAGAGATGGAGGGGAAAGGCGGTCGGGAATTTGCTTACTTTTGTGAGTGTCTGGCATAACAGGCATCTAAAGTTCCTCAAAGCCATGTATGCTGGTGGTTTCCCAGAAGAGGTTTGGGTTCGGTTTAACCGCTGAGGAGATTTAGATGTTCCTGAACCCTTGTGATTGTTTCTTTCCTGACCCTGGCATCCAGCTCCTCCCCTTTCCACCCCGGCTTTGTGCTTCTGTTTGGTTAATGTTTGCGGACCACTAACTTGATCCTCGCACAGAGAAGCTCTTTTTATGTGCGTGCTCCGTTTACTGTGGGAGGCTTTTGTTTTGGGGAGTCGCTGGTTGAGAAACGTGGGAAAAGAACGGGCAAGAAAATAAGAGAGAAATAAAGCAACGTTTTATCCATTGAATTGCGCAGCCAATTGTAATCGCACCCGGAAGTTTGTAGTGAACACGTGTTGAGGGAAGGTTAAAAACTGGTCCCCTTTGACCTTCGAAAGTTGACTATTAGCACTTTATATTGAGTTGAATGTTTCATATTCTCCAGACAACCAGAATTAGAGATGGAGTAGTTGTTACAGAGTTTGTCCAGAAAGCTGTCAAAGCTGAGTGCCCTAGCGCGAATCAACTTAGCATTTGCGGACAGTTCTACCAGCTAACGGTGCAGAGGGATTCTGTTTTTCCCTGTATTTTCCAGCAATTAATAGATTTTCATAAGCAGTGAGGAAAGTCATCACGGTTGCACAAAAGATAACTTATATAGAATTTCTGGGATGCGCTTTTTTGGGGGAGGGGCGGGTGGCTGGCTGGTACAGGGATCCGAACCTGTGACCTTGGTATTGTAAGGCTGTGCTCTAACTACCTGACCAAATTGGCCAGCCTTAGAATTTGTGGAACGAAATGAAGAATTTGCTATACTTGTGATTTGAGTGGGACATGAATTTTGCAGGCAGGGGAACGTTTCATTTTCATCTTTTAAAGAAGTTGTTTCCAAAATAATCCTGACCAGGGAAGACATCTTTACTTTTTTCTTCTGGTTTTTGCTTTTTATCTCCCAATTTATCTTTATTCCATAATTCTCTTCATATTTTAAATAAAATTTCACTTTAGTTACTGGATAAGTGTTAAAAAGGAGAGACTAAGGTAGTGACTTATTGATTCATTCTTTGAATGCTATTGTGGGTAAGGCAATTTTACTTTTTTTTTTTTTTTTTTTTTAAGATGACCGGTAAGGGGATCTTAATCCTTGACTTGGTGTTGTCAGCACCACGTTCTCCAAGTGAGCTAACCAGCCATCCCTATATAGGGATCCGAACCCATGGCGTTGGTGTTAACAGCACCACAGTCTCCCAAGTGAGCCACAGGCCGGCCCTCAATTTTACGTGTTTTAAGGGCTTTGCTGAAATTACTGTTTAAAGATGGGGAGTATGGAGATTCTTTTCATACTTTTAAAAATGATCTGCCTTGAAGACTTTCGCTACAGATATGTTTTGGCATTTCTCCGTATTTAAATTGAGGAGTTTTTTGTTTGTTTGTTTGTTTTGTTTTTTAAGATGACCGGTAAGGGGATCTTAACCCTTGACTTGGTGTTGTGAGCACCATGCTCACCCGGTGAGCTAACTGGCCATCCCTATATAAGGATCCGAACCCGCGGCCTTGGTGTTATCAGCACCACACTCTCCTGAGTGAGCCACGGGCTGGCCCTAAATTGAGTTTTGATTTGAGACTAGGTGCCTGTGAAGGAGAACACTAGTAACCTAACTTTTCATGAGGCTTCGTGGGCTCCCATCCTTTCCCTGCCTAAATGTAGTTTAAAGATACCTTTTGAGAGGAATTGCTTTTACGTTAAATAGCCAGTTAATAACTAAAATGATGTAATTCTAAAGTTTTTGCAATTGTCTTTTGTTTTTCTGCTAATTGACAGATGCGCTTTGATGTGGCTTGAACTTACCAGGTATTAATGACAACCTTGGGATACCACTGAAATTTTCTGTTGATGGAAAGGATAGGTTCTTGAAGAGCAGGAACTCTATTTTATGTATAAGATATGGTACAAAACACATCAAATTAATTTGCTAATTTTTTCCCTGGGAGGCAATATTAGATCAATGATTTTCATACATTTTTGAAGTATCTCACATTAAGAAATATGTTTTACATTGTGACCTAGTACATATATACACGTATAACTGAAAAATATCATGAAATAATGTTTACTCTCTCTACATGTTCTGGACTAATTTTCTGTTCTATGCTGAAATCTTTAAAATTTCTTGTCATGATAAACTAAATTGATTTGACAACCCACTAAATTGTTGTAACCAGTAGTTGGAAATACTGGTATAGGGTTGAGAATACAAGACCTGGGTTTGTAATTCTGCTCCAAGCTTGTGTTTTTGTTATCTTACTATGTCCCATCTTTCTAAGCCTCAGTTTCTCATCTGTGACAGGGGCATAACAAGTAGCATTTACTCATGGGTTATCTTCAGGGTTAAAAGAGAAAAAGCTCAGCCATACAGTAAGTATTAAGAAGACTAGCTATCTGAATCTGAGGTAGTGGTGATCAAGAAAGTTGTTTCACTCTCCCTCTCCCTCCCAATTCTTTTGTGAGCTTCTTTTGTAAAGCATTTTTGAGACTTTGAAAAAATTTGCACATTCTTTTGTGAATATATTCTTCTTACCTATGGGTTTTGTAATGGCGGGGGGGGGGCACTGAGCAGTGGTTCTTTGAGGGGGGGTAGGTGTTGAAAAATACAGATTATATCCTTTTAGGTAAAGAAAATCATTTTCAACTAACTTCTTTATCACTAGCTTCTCTTCCCCCTAACGTTCTTAGGGAACCTGCACACAGTAGATGCTTAAATATTTGTTGATGGACTATATTGGGTAAATTCTAAGTGGATCATTATCCTTCAGATTCTTAAACTGAGTATCAGTCATCACATATGGGCTGCTTAAAAGCAGAGTTAAAGCAGGGTCTTGAATCAGACATGCTTAGCAATATTAAATAATGAGAAAAATCCTTTTTGTTATTAGTTCAGGCAAAGATTTTTTTTTTCTTTGTGTTTTTTGTTTGTTAGTTCAGGCAAAGATATATATATGGGTATGTGTGTGTGTGTGTATATATATATATATATATTTTTTTTTTTTTTTTTTTAAAGATGACCGGTAAGGGGATCTTAACCCTTGACTTGGTGTTGTCATCAGCACCAGGCTCTCCCAAGTGAGCAACCGGCCATCCCTATATGAGATCCGAACTCGTGGCCTTGGTGTTGTCAGCACCACACTCTCCCGAGTGAGCCATGGGCCGGCCCCATAGGCAAAGATATTTGCTAAGTGATATCTGCACATTTAAAAATGTCTACATTTCGTCTAGGCATGATAACTGATTAACTGGACAAACTGAGAGACACTTTTAGATAAAAAGAGAATTCGTTTATAGAACTAATTTGGAAGTTATTTATTGAATGTATTGCTAACAAATAAAGTTTGTATTATGGAAAATAAAGTGTTGTATTAATGATATGGAAGAAAACAAATCTTTTTTTTTTCTGTCCTATGAACTTTCTTTCTTTCTCTTTTCTTTTCTTTTCTTTATTTTCTCATATACAATGTAGTTAATTTTTATGGCCCTTTACCAGTTCCTCCCTTTCCCCCTTTCCTCTCCCCATTTCCCACCCCCATCAACATCATATCTCCTCTCTTAAAAAGTTCAAGGACTTATTGTGATTGCTGTGTCCTTTTTTTCCCCCCTCTTCCTATTCATTCATTCATTTATTTTTATTAGCTCCCACATATAACTGAGAACATGCGGTATTTCTCTTTCTGTGCCTGGCTTATTTCACTTAACATAATTCTCTCTATAAACATCTTTTTTTTTTTGACATAATACTAATGTTTATCAAAATGATAGTTTATAGCTAGTAGGGAACATTTACTCCAGGTAGTACCACATTTACTCAACACAGCAATCCTATAAGGGAAGTTCTATTTTTATTCCCATTTTAAGGGGAGGAAACTGAGTCAGCGAGGTTATTACGTGACCATATCATATTGCTAGTGGGTGATGTAAACCAGCTTTTGAACCCAGGTATCCTCTGTGTCCCCAGAGTCTCCTCAACCACTGTGGTGTGCCACAGCCCTTGTAGATATATCCCTTGTATCTATTCAGAGCTATAAAGATCCTTTTTAGGTCTCAGCATGAGGAATCATGTCCCTGTGAAGTTTGTGTTGGTATTCTCAGTGGGAACTGTATCCTTTTATTTTTCTGGTTGATTATTGTTTCTCAGTATTATTCTCTTCTTGCCAAGGATGTCACTTAGTTTCTTTCTACCACTGTGTCTTTTTCTTACTTATAGAACTTTTCATAGGTGTACTGTTTTGAAATAGGTGTTGTTTTTAAATGTATTTATGATAAAAATTGAACTTTTGTTGTTTGTTTGAAATAAAAGCCTCTGTGGTTAGTAACTTTCGGGTTTGCTAGATTGCTGCAGGTAAATGTCATCTGAAGTCTATGAACCTTTGTAGACATACTAACACAGTTTTCTTACAACTAATAATATTTAGCAGCATTTATATTTTAGTTTGTGTATTCTAAGTGAAAATGTTGTTTTGCCTCCCAGGAGTAAGTCTTTCTAATTTGTAAAATGAGGAGGAGATTGGCTAATATAACTTTTTAAGGGCTCTCTCAACTTGAACACTGAAATTTTGTGAGCCTGCAATAATTTCAGAATATGAATATGATTAAATATTAAAGGTTTTGCCTAATGGAGTTATAGAATAGGATAGGTGTTCCCTCTTTCCCTTTCCCACTTCTCCCTGCAAAAAAGAGCAAGTAGAGAATTTGTGCCCAATTGGCTGAAAGAGAAAGGATTCCTAGATTCCATTTGTGTATAAGATGTAGGTAAGATTAAAATCTTTTTCATTGATAGCTTCTTTTACAGACATTGTCACTACATGTCACTACTCAGAGGGTCTCAAGTTATTTATTTACTTTAAATTGACAAGTAAGAATTTTATATATTTATAAAATTTATATATTTATAAAAAAAATGATTTTTTTTTAATATGAATATGTAGAAGAATGGCTAAATCAAACTGTGATTCCTGTGAGTGAATTCTGAGGTGGTCACTGATAGTGTTATGTGTAACTGTTGCCATTTTTTCTTGTACAAACATCAGAAAGTTTCTCCCCCAAATTCCTCCATTCTGTGATACTTTTGTACTTTAAATGCTCATTGTGAAAATATATTTCAACAAGCTCTCATGCATTCAGTAACACTTTTCAGTGAATTTGCATTTCATTAGTTAAAGGTGTTTCTGTACTTTGGAGTATAATTAGTCTGGGCTTGGTGTATGTCTGAAGGATTAATGGATCCCTTGGCCTCCATGGGTTCTGTGGTCTGTAGTTTGGAAGTCACTGGTTTAAAACAATGTATTTTTATTTCAAATGTAAAATAATTTCCAATATTTACTGAAAAAAAGAGATGACATTTTGATAGCCTCTGGAGTTCTGTTAATCTGGGTCAAGATTAGCCATAGTGGGTGGGCCGAGACCCCCTATTCCCACAAGTCATTGGTACCAAGGAAGTGTTTTATGGATTACAAATGTTTTTAGAATGTTGGTTTAGAGCTCTATGTACTTATTTGTACTATATACTCTACTAGGATAATTTATAAAGTATGGTCAAATATGACTATATTAAAAAAGTGGGTCAACTTTATTTTAAATCCATATTGGGATATTTCTCCTATTTGTCTCCTCTGTCGTTCAGTTTCTTCATATTATTTCCATCTTGGTGTATACTTTATCCCTCTTCCAATTTTAATCTCACTGTAACATTTATTCTGAAGTAAAGTATTGAAATTTTGTAGGTTACCAACATCAACTTTATCTATTCATTGGGAAGAGAACCCATGGACTTTGGGAGTTTGAATATCTAGATTCTAATCCTCTACCATTCCCTGTCTGAGTGAACTTGGTCAGGTAATTTTAGCTTTCTGAGACTAATTTTCAGCTCTGAAATTATATTACCTATCTTACTAAGGGTTGTTGTAGGCTTAAAGATGGTAATGTGTATGAGTAGCCTAACATTGACAGGCTTGTGGAACATACTTAGTCACTGTCAGTTTTTTCCCCTTTCTCCTTCCTGCTCAAAATATTTTTCTTCCTTAGACTTCTTTCTGTGAAAAATTTTGGAGAAATCTTCTTTGGGCTATCTGTCATTCCTCCCATCCTTTTATTTATTTATTTATTTATTTTTTGTCTTTTTCGTGACCGGCACTCAACCAGTGAGTGCACCGGCCATTCCTATATAGGATCTGAACCTGCGGCAGGAGCGTCGCTGCGCTCCCAGTGCCACACTCTCCCGAGTGTGCCACGGGCTCGGCCCCCTCCCATCCTTTTAAACAGTGGTTTTGCCATCAGTTTCATTCTGGATATCTGTGGTTTCCACCTTAAACTCACTCATGTTTCCATTAGAACTTCTGTCTGAACGATAACCAAATTTATGTGACAAAGACAGTAGAAGATTTCTCTGTTAAATGTCTTGCTTTCATCTAAAGCGTTCTTGTATGTTGGAAGACCATCATGGTCATGGTGGTCTTGGCTGAAACCATTCTTTGTAGGACATCGTGAAACACTGATATTTGATTTTATCACAGAGTGTAAGAACAAATGGGCTAGCTGAAAATTAGTATATTATTTATCATTTGTTTTCTGAGAAAAACAAGTACAGTCAGATTTCTCATAAGTATATATATATATATATATATATAACTTTGTTATTTCAGAGGGGGTTTTATTTGTTTGTTTTGTTTTTTGCAGCTGGCCAGTAGGGAGATCCGAACTCTTGACCTTGGTATTATTACAGTGTACTCTAATCAGATAAATTAATGAGAAAAGTTAAAATTGAGAAAGCTCTGTTAAGTTTTTTTTCCCCCTTCCCTATAAAGTGGGTAAAAATCCATTTTGGTGGTAGAATACTTTGGTCTGGCTCCTGAGATTATATTTGGAAAACACCAACCCACAATGTATTTGTGTGCTCCTAAATTGGCTCTTCCCCTTCCCCCCAATATAAATGTAACTTATCCTTTAGGTCTCCTGGGCTCAGCTCTTTTTGTTTTCATTTTCCTTTGGCTTAACTCTAATCATCCATCAACTTATGCTTTTTCTCTGATGTACTTCATATTGTCTCCCATTCTTTTTTTTCTTGTTGGCAGATGGCTGGTATAGGGATTGAACCCTGGACCTTGGTGTTATCAGTGCCACGCTGTAACCAACTGCCAATCCTCCCTTCCAGTCCTAGTTTTTATTTAAACTATGTTTGATGAATTCTCCTTCCTAAATATCTTGGAATCTGTTCCACCTTCTTTCTCTCCACTCCCTGCACTTATCATCCTTCTCCTGGTCTCCTGTAGCAGTTTCCTAAGATGTCTTGCTGCTTCTGGTCTTATTCAGCCCCCTCTTTTGTTCGTTTCACATTCTGTTGAGTAATTTTCCTAAACTGCAAGCCTACCTGTATCAAGCGGTCCTTCATCTGAAAACCCTTTAGTGACTCCTGTTACCCAAAGGATTAAGGGAATTCTCTAGCATGGTGTACAAGGTTGTGGGCCTTGTCTTCCTGATCTCTTGCCATCTCTTACCTGACCCCCATACTTCTGAGCTTCCATTCCCATGTTAAATTACTCTAACCATAGTTCTTAAAGAGTGCCAAATTCTTTTAACGCCTCCATGAGTTTGAATGCACTGTCCAGAAGATCCTTCTTTGGATGATCCTTGTTCACCTGGTGATTTCTTTCAGAGACTCAGCTTCCTTGCTGTCTTTGTAATCTCTCTGCCTAGGCAAAGCTTAGTATTTCCTTCTCTGTTTCCATAGTGTTTTGTAGACACATACTGTTGCTGTGACTTATTTCTCTAACCTTTCCATTTTAGTGTGAACTTCCTGCAATTAGGGACTATTTCTCTTTTACCCTCTTTACCTGACACATATCAGTTTCTTCGTAAATACTGAATGAATGGGTCTGGTAGGAATGTGGGATTGTTTATATTTAGAGGAGAGTTAATGTTTATCACTTTTTTGTTAATATAATATTTCCTTCTAAAGATGGTGGAACCAGGGCAAGATTTACTGCTTGCTGCTTTGAGTGAGAGCGGAATTAGTCCAAATGACCTCTTTGATATTGATGCAGGAGATGCGGGGCTTGCAACTCCAACACCTACCCCTTCAGTTCAGCAGGTAAGAGTTTTCCAAAGCATTTGTTAAAAAGTAATTTTTTCTTAATTTGCACTTTCCACTCGTAAAAATAGATATTATTAAGCCTTAATCTTTTTTACTTATTTGCGACTGACCAGTACATGTCTCGAGCCCTGGACCTTGGTGTTATCAGCACCACGCTTTAAACAGCTGAGCTAATCGGTCAGCCCCTAAGCCTTAATTTTATACTTTTTTTTTGTTTTTTGGGGCAGCTGGCCAGTACGGAAAACCCAACCCTTTGACCTTGGTGTTACAAGGCTGTGCTCTAATCAAATGAGCTAACTGGCCAGACTCTTAAGCCTTAATTTAAAATATACATGTAAATGTTATTTTTATGTTGACTCTCTTCATTCACGAGGTAGAAAATATTCACAATGAAAACCAGCACATTATTTTCTGCTATAATATCATTATACAGTCATGTGCCACGTAACAACGTTTTGGTTGACATTGGACCATATATGACATTGGTCCCATAAGTTTATAATAGAGCTGGAAAAGTGCTTCTATGTTTAGATACACAAATACTTAGCATTGTGTTATAGTTGCCTACAGTGTTCAGTAGAGTGATATGCTGTGCAAGTTTGTAACCTAGGAGCCATAGGCTGTACCATATAGCGTAGGTATGTAGTAGGCTATATACTATCTAGGTTTGTGTAAGTACACTCTATGATTTTCACACAGTGACAGAATTGCCTGTCCCCATTGTTAAGCATTGCATGATTGTATATATAAGTGTAAGAGATTGTTTATAGAGTTTTTGTGGGAGAATCATAAATCTTCTTAGTAATTAATTGTCTTTGTACTTTATTTTGGGGGGTAGCTGGCTGGTAAGGGGATCTGAACGCTTGACCTTGGTGTTATAACACCACGCTCTAACCAGCTGAGCTAACTGGCCAGCCCTCTTTGTACTTGAAAGGGACATTCTTCTGTGGTTTCACTATACACATTCTCTGAAAGCAAAAATAAGATTTTCTTTTTAGTGTAGGTTTGTATGTGGAGATTTTATTGCTTGCAAAGATTGTAATCTTATGTCTGATATTAGTGATTTCACATTCAGTTTGAATGTAAATCTTGGTATTCTTTGTTTTAATAAAATAAACACAACATGTGTTATTGAAACAGAATTCACTGTTATCCTTCTTTAATTTCTTTCTCTGATGTTTTCTCTCCAGTCATTGCCACTTAATGCATTAGAACTAGGTTTGGAGACTGAAGCAGCAGTTCCTGTTAAACAGGAACCAGAGATGGTACCTACTCCAGCACTATTAAATATGAGGGTAAGAATTATTTAGATTTGGCATGACTTCTAAAATAGTTCAGGATTGTAATAAGAAAACCTTCTAATATGAAATAGTTTTATCTCCCTAGTTCTGCTGTTTGCTACTTTCCCAATCTCCAACCCAAGCCTCCTACTTTGTAAAATATTTTTCACTCTTTTGATATTTATATTTATCACAAGATAATTAGAAAAAAGCATTTTTTTTTTGTATTTTTCCTTTTGATTACAGATGATACAAAATTCACAAAGTAAAGATGAAATGCATGTTATCACACAAATCTTTTCATTTTCCTTGTTTATTTCAGCTTTTGTCCATTGGTATATATAATTTTTATGTGATTATAATTGCACTTTAAATATTGAGTTCCTCTGGCCTTACCTTAAATACAGCAGTTATTAACTGAAGTGTAGTGATATAAAATTATTGGATAAATTGGTTAAAATTTGATAATTTGTGATAAATTGATGTTGAGAATTTCATTTGTTTGTTTGTTTGTTTATTTTGGGTGCTGGCCAGTATGGGGATCCTAACCCTCGACCTTGGTGTTACCAGCACCACACTCTGAGTGAGCTAATTGGCCAGCCCAAGTTTTATTTAAAAGTGATAAATATTACTATTTATAAAAGTGATAATATTACAGGAGTCCGGAAGACTCCTGTTAAAGGAGTCATGGAGAAATGACAAAGTTTGAAGAGGAAAGAAAGTAGAGATAGACATAACTTTATTAAAAATATCTCAGTTGTACTTATAGTCAAAGGCATATTATCTTCAAATCGACAACTTTTTGTTTGTTTGTTTTTCTTTTTTTTGGCAGCTGGCCAGTACAAGGATTTGAACCCTTGACCTTGGTGTTGTAATGCTGTGCTCTAACTGACTGAGCTAACAGACCAACCCCTCCCCCACTTTCTTTATCATTTTTGTCTAGCTTCTTTCCACCCCCCCACAAGTCTCAAAAATAGCACCCACATTAGCATCAGTATTTGTGCTTTACCTGGCTAAGTTGTTTATGTAACATGGGAATTTAAAACTCTGCTTGATTATTTTTGTCTTTTTCTTTTAAGTTCTAAATGTTAATGTGCTCTATATGTTAGCAAACAAAGCATTGAACAGAATTGTAGAATGTCAGAAATAGAAAACGGGCCTCAGAGAATCCAGACCTCTAGAGGTTTGAGTGATTTGCCTAAGGTTATCTATCAAGTTAGTATAGTGCTGACATTAGAATTATTTGTTACTAGTCCTTCTATTATTTAGGGTTACTGTACATCATAGTTTGCTTGGGATACTTCCATTTTATGCTTGTTGTTGTCATACTGCTACTATACCCTTTCCTCAAAATGGTGTGTTTTAACTTGGTAGTTTATAGCTAATCTTATTAAATTAGAACTGAAGTGCCAGTAGTTAAGCAAGAATAAAAAAGTCAGTTTTAGATTTTCAACCATGTTTATGAATATAGGCTGCATTAGAGAATAGAGTATTTTTCATGGTGGTAACATGTTTCATTTTCTAGCAGCAGCCTCCATCTACTACAACGTTTGTGCTGAATCAAATAAATCAGCTCCCGACCTTGGGGTCTACAATTGTAATGACTAAAACACCACCTGTAACAACCAATAGGCAGACCATCACTTTAACAAAGTTTATCCAGACTACTGCAAACACACGCCCTTCAGTCTCAGCACCAGCAGTACGAAATGCCATGACCTCTGCACCTTCGAAAGACCAGGTTCAACTGAAGGATCTACTCAAAAATAATAGTCTTAATGAACTCATGAAACTGAAGCCACCTGCTAATATTGCTCAGCCAGTTGCAACTGCAGCTAGTAAGTCATTTTATTTTCAATAATGTCAACTTTCTGCCTTTGGTAAGCTATGCCAACATGTTTTTTCAGTGATTTGCTTGGGTCTTAAAATAACTGGGCATCTGCATGCATTATTCTGTACACTTGAAGTATTTACACAACTCAAAATAAGCAAAAACCTTAGAGGCCTTGGCTAGAGTGTTTATTTTATTATTATTGTTTTTTAAAAGATGACTGGTAAGGGGATTTTAACCCTTGACTTGGTGTTGTCAGCACCACGCTCAGCCAGTGAGCTAATCGGCCATCCCTATATAGGGATCTGAACCTGTGGCCTTGGCGTTATCAGCACCGCACTCTCCCAAGTGAGCCATGGGCTGGCCCTCCATAATACTTTTTTAAAAGCAGTTTTATTAAGATATAATTCATATATCATGACATTCACTCTTTTAAAGTCTACAATTCAGTGGATTTTCCTGTGTATTCACAGGAGTTGTATGGTTACCACCACTGTCTGATCCGTAGTACTTTAAGGATAGGTTTAGATTTAAAGGGGGAAAAAACTCAACAATGATTTAATCACACCTTTTAAGGAATTTGCTTATGCGTGAAGAATGTAGAATGTAGAAAATTATAGTTTTTCTTCTCTAGAGTGGCTTTTTTGTTGCTCATTCATTCAGCAGATATTTATTGAGTGCCTATTATGTGTCAAGCACTGTTCTAGGATTTGAAGGCTATGGCTGGGAAGAAAACTGGTGAAATCTCTGCCCTCATGGAGCTTGCATTCTAATGGAGAGTGATAGACTAAATAAATAAGTAAATTATGTCATGTGCCAGAATAGGAATGAGTGCTGTGGAGAAAAATGAAAGATGGGTATGGGACAGGAAGAAGTTACCGTTTTAAGTGGAGTGATCAGAAGAAGCTTCTTTTTCGGGGCCAGCCTGTGGCTCATTCGGGAGAGTGCGGTGCTGATAACACCAAGGCCATGGGTTCGGATCCTATATGGGGATGACTGGTTGGCTCACTGGCTGAACGTGGTGCTGACAACACCAAGCCAATGGTTAAGATCCCCTTACCGATTATCCTTATATAGGATTTAAAAAAAAAAAAGAAGCTTCCTTTTCAGTGTAGTAAGGTAATTTTTAAGGGTAAAATAGAATTAATTTGTTTTTAACTTTGGCTATTTTAAACTTTAGTAGTATAGTTTTAGAAACTAAAAAATGTGAACTCTCAAGAGTGGGATTCTTTCTTTCCCACTTGCATTGAGTTGGAATATTTGAGTTTCTGTTATATAACAATACCATGGTAGGCACCATGTATGTTGGAGATACTAACTCTGACCTTAGTTATACTCTAAGCTGCCACTATTTTATTTTATAGTTTAGTGCAGGAATAGGTGGGGTTTTTTTGTTTGTGTTTTGTTGGGATTGTTGTTTTTTGGGGTGAAGGGGAAAGAATGAAGGTAAGGGTGTGAGCTGTAAGGATGTTTCTGATGATTTATGCTAGTACATGCATAGCATCCCAGCAAGCTTTTGGGATGAGATGATGGATATTGAATAAACAGTTTCTCCTTCCAAAGAGCTTCTTAATTTTTCTAATTGTCGGAGATAAGTTTTAATACCTGTTATAGAACAATATATGTTTTTAGCAGAATTGACTGCTTGGAAATTGTAATGTGTTTGTGTTTATAGAGGGTTAAGGGCAAGAAGGAATGGGCAAGAAGTGTTTTCAGGATGAAGTAGAACTAACTTTGTCTCCAGTGACAGATATAATTAAAATTTTCAGATACTCTAATCTTCATGTTTGGGCCCACACCATTGTGTCCTTGTGGCTGCAGGTGTTTTACTCTCAAGGTCATTGTCCTGAACTAATTGCATCCTGGCAGCTACATGCCAGTTGGGGAATCATTTCTGCTGTCTTAGGACTGATTCCCTTTTTCTGTTGTAGAATGCAGGACTGTGACCTTGATCTGGTTGAGGTGAAGGCAACATCTGGAATGGCTCCCAGGGGATTTGGGGGTGATCAACAGTTAGTGCAAGGTGCTTTTTGTAAGGGTCTTTGAATTTAATGGGGAAGCCTGTCCCTTTTATATGAGTGGCTTTCTGAACATTCCATTCCTCAAATCAGCATATGCCATCATAACTTAAAGGAGAGGAAAGAGTTTAGAGAACAAAACAGAAAGCAGGATAGATTTAGAGCTGATTGAGTAATTCTAGTACAGTAAGTTTTCCCACATTCAATGTATGTAGAAGTTTTTTTAAGACTGAAAGCTATAAATCAAGGCTGTCCTTGTATGGAAGGCTGAAAAACTGTCAAACCAGACGAGGACTGTAAAAGGAACATAGTAAATGAATGCTGAAGATAAAGGTTTGTGTTGTAGGAGAGGATCTTCTTTTTACTGAAGGGGAAAAACATTGAAAGGATGAAGCTGCAGACAGCAAGATTTTTGCTTGTTCTCCTGCCTCTTATCTGTGTGGATATTGGAGCCCTTAGCCCTTTGGGTTCTGATCTCTCATTTGAGCTCCAGTCTTGTAACTCTGTGAACTGGTCACTGGCTCTTCCACAGTTATAATTAATAAATTATGGCCCCAAATAAATTTATCATCTGTATTCAGCTTTCTTATTTTGTTAATACTTGAATTAGTCCTACTCATTTTGGACTCCCAAGTGACAGGCTTCTAAAATACTCCCCATCTTTTGGTAGAATAGATAAGATGCTAATCAGTGCTTCTGGTGTTCACCCTCTTCCTTAAGGGCAGTGATTTTCACACTGTGATCTCAAGAGTCCTAGGTACTGGCTGTGTTTAAGGGATACTTGGAGGCCGGTTACGTGGGCTCTGGACACTCCCCACCCCACATTCAATTAAGCAATTCTGCATTGATTGATTGATGGATTCTGGGATTCTGTAGTTATATTTAAAGAGTTTGAAAATCACTAGTATAGAAGGAGAGAGGGCTCACTGTTTGGATCTTTATTCTGGGGGCAAGAGGAAAGTAAGTTCTCATTGATTTTTCTTCTTCTTGGAATAATTATTTTGCCTTGAAAGTAAGTACCACCAAATCAGGTGGGATTGATTCTGTATTGTCGATAACACCAGGTGTTTTTTTTTAATGAGCCTGGTGAAATGTCTAAAAGTAGTGCTAGTTCTTGGTATTGTACTAACCTATCAAATAGTTCTGGTCCAGGTGTCTTTCTGATAAATAAATTTCAAATTTCCCATGAATACATTTCCTTTTGAGGTACTTGTTTTCTAAAGTTAACTCTTACTTCCGTAAAGACACATAGCTTTGTTTTCATGCTTATGCTTAATTTAAGTTAGCAGTAGGCAGATTGGTTTCCTTTGGTTTGTGAAATGGGTAAACTTTACTGAAGTTTTTTTTTTTTTTTTTTTTTAAAGTTGACCAGTAAGGGGATCTTAACCCTTGGCTTGGTGTTGTCAGCACCACGCTCTCCCAAGTGAGCTAACGGGCCATCCCTATATAGGGATCTGAACCTGTGGCCTTGGTGTTATCAGCACCACACTCTCCGAAGTGAGCCATGGGCTGGCCCTTACTAAATTTTTTAGCTGTCGGAAAAGAAATTGAGATTTTGTTCTAAAATGTCAATTGATTTCTCCCCCTCAGCTGATGTAAGCAATGGTACAGTAAAGAAGGAGTCTTCTAATAAAGAAGTAGCAAGAATATGGATAAATGACATGAAAATGAGGAGTTTTTCCCCGACCATGGTGAGTTTCAAGTAGCTGTTATCTATATTTTTGTGTAGTATGTAAGTACACTTGACTAACAGTGCTCTAAAACAACCATAAGAAAAACTTTTTGGCTTGGGGAGGCTACTCAGTTACATAAATTAATGGGTAAACCTAAACTTCACTGGAGTAAACTAATACATGCTAAACAGGGTAATTAAAACTTGCATATTTGATAAGGGTGATATTACATGCGATACTGACATCTTTTTATCGTGACACTCACCTTATCAGAAAAAAAGAATGTGGAATTAACCAGAAATATTTGGTAACTGTTGGTTTTAAGATTGAACCTGAATATATAGCTAATTATGGGCTGTCAGATCATATAGTGGTCTAGTCACAAGTAATTATATGTAACTTTTTTTCTTAAATTTTGGAAATGCTGTATGCTTTGGGTCAATTGATTCTTTTTTTTTTTTTTTTGAAGAAAGGTGCTACTCATTTTATTTTATTTTATTTTATTTTCTTAATTTTATTTTGTCGATATACAATGTGGTTGATTATTGTAGCCCTTTACCGAAACCCCCCTCCCTCCTCGCTCTCCCCCCTCCCACCCAACAATGTCTTTTCTGTTTGCTTGTCGTATCAACTTCAAGGAATTGTAGTTGTTATGTCTTCTTCCTCGCCGGTTTTTTTGTGTGTGTGTGTGAATTTATTTATGTATTTTTATCTCCCACCAATAAGTGAGAACATGTGGTATTTCTCTTTCTGTGCCTGACTTGTTTCACTTAATATAATTCTCTCAAGGTCCATCCATGTTGTTGGAAATGGCAGTATTTCATTCTTTTTTATAGCTGAGTAGTATTCCATGGTGTAGATATACCACATTTTCCGTATCCACTCATCCGATGATGGACATTTGGGCTGGTTCCAACTCTTGGCTATTGTAAAGAGTGCTGCGATGAACTTTGGGGGACAGGTATACCTTCGACTTGATGATTTCCATTCCTCTGGGTATATTCCCAGCAGTGGGATAGCTGGGTCATATGGCAGATCTATCTGCAATTGTTTGGGGAACCTCGATACCATTTTCCATAGATGCTGCACCATTTTGCAGTCCCACCAACAATGTATGAGAGTTCCTTTTTCTCCGCAACCTCGCCAGCATTTATCGTTCAGAGTCTTTTGGATTTTAGCCATCCTAACTGGGGTGAGATGGTATCTCAGTGTAGTTTTGATTTGCATTTCCCGGATGCTCAGTGATGTTGAGCATCTTTTCATATGTCTGTTGGCCATTTGTATATCTTCCATAGAGAAATGCCTACTTAGCTCTTTTGCCCATTTTTAAATTGGGTTGCTTTGTTGCTTGTTCTTTTCTTGTAAAGTTGTTTGAGTTCCTTATATATTATGGATATTAATCCTTTGTCAGATGTATATTTTGCAAATATTTTCTCCCATTCTGTTGGTTGTCTTTTCGCTCTGGTAATTGTTTCTTTTGTTGTGCAGAAGCTCTTTAGTTTGATATAATCCCATTTGTTTATTTTTCCTTTGGTTGCCCGTGCTTTTGGGGTTGTATTCATGAAGTCTGTGTCCAGTCCTATTTGCTGAAGTGTCTCTCCTATGTTTTCTTTAAGAATTTTTATTGTTTCAGGGTGTATATTTAATTCTTTAATCCATTTTGAGTTGACTTTAGTGTATGGTGAAAGGTATGGGTCTAGTTTCATTCTCCTGCATATTGATATCCAGTTCTCCCAGCACCATTTGCTAAAGAGGCAGTCTCTTCCCCAGTGTATAGGCTTGGTGCCTTTGTCAAACACCAGATGGCTGTAGGTGTGTGGGTTGATTTCTGGATTCTCTATTCTATTCCATTGATCAGTGTGTCTGTTTTTACGCCAGTACCATATTGTTTTGGTTATTATAGCTTTGTAGTATAGCTTAAAGTCAGGTAGTGTTATGCCTCCAGCTTAATTTTTTTTGCTCAGCATTGCTTTGGCTATGCGTGGTCTTTTGTTATTCCATATAAATGTCTGGATAGTTCTTTCCATTTCTGAGAAAAATGTCATTGGAATTTTGATGGGGATTGCATTGAATTTGTATATCACTTTGGGTAATATGGACATTTTCACTATGTTGATTCTTCCAATCCAAGAGCATGGAATATCTTTCCATCTTCTTGTATCCTCTCTAAATTCTCTCAGCAGTGGTTCGTAGTTCTCATTATAGAGATTTTTCACATCCTTAGTTAACTCAATTCCTAAGTATTTTATTTTTTTGGTGGCTATTGTAAATGGGCAGGCTTTCTTGATTTCTCTTTCTGCATGTTCACTATTGGAGAATAGAAATGCTGCTGATTTTTGTGTGTTGATTTTGTATCCTGCTACTGTGCTGAAATCATTTATCACCTCCAAGAGTTTTTTTATAGAGGCTTTAGGCTGTTCGATATCTAGGATCATGTCATCTGCAAACAGGGACAGTTTGACTTCATCTTTTCCAATCTGGATGCCCTTTATTTCCTTCTCTTCTCTGATTGCTCTGGCTAGTACTTCCATCACTATGTTGAATAGGAGTGGTGAGAGTGGGCATCCTTGTCTAGTTCCTGTTCTTAAAGGAAAAGTTTTCAGCTTTTCCCCATTCAGGATGATATTGGCAGTGGGTTTATCATATATGGCTTTAATTATGTTGAGATACTTTCCGTCTATACCTAACTTGTAGAGAGTCTTTGTCATGAATGAGTGTTGAATTTTATCAAATGCTTTTTCAGCATCTATAGAGATGATCATATGGTCCTTGTGTTTGATTTTATTAATATGGTGTATCACATTTATTGATTTGCGTATGTTGAACCAACCTTGCATCCCTGGGATGAATCCCACTTGATTGTGGTGAATAATTTTACGTATGTGTTGCTGTATTCTGTTTGCTAGTATTTTATTGAGGATTTTTGCATCTATATTCATCAAGGATATCGGCCTGTAGTTTTCTTTTTTGGTTATATCTTTACCTGGTTTTGGTATCAGGATGATGTTTGCTTCATAGAATGAGTTTGGGAGATTTGCGTCTGTTTCAATCTTTTGGACTAGTTTGTAAAGAATCGGTGTCAATTCCTCTTTGAATGTTTGGTAAAATTCTGCTGTGAATCCATCTGGTCCTGGGCTTTTCTTCATTGGGAGCTTTCTGATAACAGCTTCAATCTCCTTTATTGTTATTGGTCTGTTCAGATTTTCTACATCTTCATGACTCAGTTTTGGGAGCTTGTGTGTGTCCGAAAATTTATCCATTTCCTCCAGATTTTCAAACTTGTTGGCGGATAGTTTATAGTAGTCTCGAATGATTGCTTGTATTTCAGATGAATCAATTGTAATATCACCTTTTTCATTTCTAATTTTTGTTATTTGAATCTTCTCTCTTCTTTTTTTTGTTAGCCATGCTAATGGTTTGTCAATTTTATTTATCTTTTAAAAAAACCAGCTTTTTGATTCATTGATCTTTTGTATTGTTTTTTGAGTTTCAATTTCATTAAGTTCTGCTCTGATCTTAATGATTTCTTTCCATTTGCCAACTTTAGGTTTGGCTTGTTCTTGTTTTTCTAGATCTTTAAGGTGAAGTGTTAGGTTGTTCACTTGCCATCTTTCCATTCTTCTGAGGTGAGCATTTAATGCAATAAATTTCCCCCTTAATACTGCTTTTGCAGTATCCCACAGGTTTTGGTATGATGTATCATTATTTTCATTAGTTTCAATAAATTTTTTGATTTCCTGTTTGATTTCTTCTTGGACCCATATATCATTAAGTAAAATGCTATTTAATTTCCATGTATTTGTATAGTTTCCAGAATTTCATTTGTTATTGATTTCTAGTTTTAATCCATTATGGTCTGAGAAAATACATGGGATAATTCCAATTTTTTAAAATTTGTTCAGACTTGATTTGTGACCTAATATGTGATCTATCCTGGAGAATGATCCGTGTGCTGATGAGAAGAATGAATATTCTGAGGTTGTTGGATGGAATGTTCTGTAGATATCTGCCATGTCCAATTGGTCTAGAGTATTGTTTAGATCTTGTGTTTCTCTGCTGATTCTTTGCCTAGATGATCTGTCCAATTTTGATTTTTTTTTTTTCTAAAAGATGACCGGTAAGGGGATCTTAACCCTTGGCTTGGTGTTGTCAGCACCAGGCTCACCCATTGAGCGAACCGGTCATCCCTATATGGGATCCGAACCTGTGGCCTTGGTGTTATCAGCACCACACTCTGCTGAGTGAGCCACGGGCCGGCCCCTGTCCAATATTGATAGTGAGGTGTTCAGGTCCCCTGCTATTATGGTATTAGTGTCTATTTCCTTCTTTAAGTCTAATAGAGTTTGTTTTATAAATCTGGCTGCTCCAACATTGGGTGCGTACATATTTATGACTGTTATGTCTTCTTGATGGATCAGTCCTTTTAGCATTATGTAGTGTCCCTCATTGTCTCTTTTTGTGGTTTTTAGTTTAAAGTCTACTTTGTCAGATATAAGAATAGCTACTCCAGCTCGTTTTCCTTTTCTTTTTGCATGGTAAATCTTTTCCCATCCTTTCACTCTTAGTCTATGTGAGTCTTTATGGGTGAGGTGGGTCTCTTGAAGGCAGTATATAGTTGGGTCCTCCTTTTTAATCCAGTCAGCCAGTCTGGGTCTTTTGATTGGGGAATTTAAGCCTTTTACATTAAGAGTTGTTATTGAAAGGTGTTGATTTATTCCTAGCATTTTATTGATTGTTGTTTGGTTGTCTTAGGTGTCTTTTGTTCCTTGCTTTCTGATTTACTGTTTGGTTTCTGTGTTTGTTGGTTCCTTAGGTTGTAGATAGCCTTTCTGTTTGTTTGTTTTCTCTTCATGAATGCCATTTTTATTATACTAGTGAGTTTAGATTTTTCATGGGTTTTTATGGCAGTGGTAGTTATTTTTCAGGAACAAAACCCAGTACTCCCTTGAGAATTTCTTGTAAGGGTGGTTGTGTGGTGGTGAACTACCGCAGTTTTTTTTTTTGCCTGAGAAATATACTATTTGCCCTTCATTTCGGAAGGTTAGCCTTGCAGGGTAGAGTATTCTTGGCTGACAGTCTCTGTCTTTTAGCATTTTGAATATATCATCCCATTCCTTTCTGGCTTTTAGGGTTTGTGATGAAAAGTCTGATGTGAGGGCTGGCCCCGTGGTGCACTTGGGAGAGTGCGGTGCTTGGGAGCGTGGAGGCGCTCCCGCCGCGGGTTTGGATCCTATATAGGGATAGCCGGTGCACTCACTGGCTGAGCGCGGTGCGGGTGACACCAAGCCAAGGGTTGCGATCCCCTTACCGGTCACTAAAAAAGACCAAAAAAAAAAAAAAAAGTCTGATGTTAGCCTGACTGTGGCTCCCTTATAGGTGATTTGACGCTTCTCTCTTTCAGCTTTTAAGATTCTCTCTTTGGGCCGGCCCGTGGCTCACTCGGGAGAGTGCGGTGCTGATAACACCAAGGCCCCGGGTTCGGATCCCATATACGGATGGCCGGTTCGCTCACTGGCTGAGCGTGGTGCTCACAACACCAAGTCAAGGGTTAAGATCCCCTTACCGGTCATCTTTTAAAAAAAAAAAAAAAAAGATTCTCTCTTTGTCTTTGAGTTTTGCCAATTTGACTATAACATGTCTTGGAGAAGACCTTTTTGGTTTGAATACGTTTGGAGATCGTTGAGCTTCCTGGATCTGAAGATCTGTGATTTTTCCTATATCTGGGAAGTTTTCTGCCACTATTTTGTTAAATATGTTTTCAATGCAATCTCCTTTTTCCTCCCCTTCTGGAATACCCATGACTCGAATATTTGAGCGCTTAAGGTTGTCTGATATCTCTCTCAGATTTTCTTCAATGCCTTTGATTCTTTTTTCTTTTTTTTTTTTGTCTGCTTGTGTTATTTCAAACAGCCCATCTTCAAGTTCAGAGGTTCTCTCTTCAACTTCCACAAGCCTGCTTGTTAAACTCTCTCTGTTGTGTTTTTTATTTCGCTGAATAACTTCTTCAGTTCTGCAAGTTCTGCTGCATTTTTTTTCAGGGCATCGATTTCCTCTTTCATGATGTCTAGCTGAGTTTTCTTGTATCTCATTCAGTTTCCTTAGAATTATTACTTGAAATTCCTTGTCAGTCATTTCAAGGGTTTCTTGTTCTATAGGATCTAGAGCTTGAGATTTATTATCTTTGGGTGGTGTACTTTCTTGATTTTTCGTGTTTCTGGTATCTTTTCTTTGATGTTTATTCATTGTGGCAGGGGGTTTCACAGTCCACAGGTTTGACACTATTGACTGACTAAGATGTTGCTGTAGTTGCCAATTTGGTATGGCTACCTAAGTGACTACTCAGTTGGCCACTAGTGCTTTGTGTGTGTGGTTGCCTTGGGTCTTGGGCCTCTCCGGGGAGCCACCTCTCTGGTCAGCTTGGACTCTGCTGGGCTGCTGGGTGACGGGGCGGTACTACAGGGTGTTGCTCCTGCTGCTGCCCCTTCTCCCGCTGCTGCCGCTGCGGTCGGCGCCGCCGGCTCTCACAAGACCAGAAACCAGTGTCTGAGGCCAGGTCGCCGCCGCCTCAGGCTCCACTGCCGTTTTTCCCGGAAATCCTACCTGGCCTCAAAAACAAGTGGTTTGGTAGGGTCCCGAAAAACCTCCTGGTGATCAAATCTTTAGTTTCTGACGCTGGGAAGTCCAAAGTCCATCTGGTGGTGGCGACATTGACCCACGGGTCTCATATTGCAAGATGATGGAAGCAGAGAGAGCAGAGAGCCATAAAGTTATTCAGGTAACCTGAAACGGTTCTCCAACGTGTCTATAGCTTTCTCTTTGGGTCAGGTAGCTCATGGTGAAGGTGTGGATAAAGCCACTACTCATATTTTAAAAGTAGTTCTAATTGTGTGTACGACATGATCAAGGTGGCCGTGGAATTTTTCAGTTTTAAGATAGGCTATATGTAGAAGGTGAAGATATAAAATTGAGCCCCTTAAAAATGTCTGAACCTACCTGCCATGTACAGGTTCTGTACACACATTTTTGGCAAGAATGTCTGTAGGTGATGTGAACTTCATATCTCATGTGAGGAGGCTCATAACATCAGGATAACTCACAATTAATATTTTTGAAGATTTTGATCTTTGTAGGTGCTCTGCTTTCCCACTGGTTGCAGGTAGACTGCTCACACTCCCATCCAGAGCCAGCACCTCCATCGGGTCAATTGATTTTATATATTTATTCGGTAATGTCTTTGTGTATAACACGGTGTATGTGTACTGGGTTTTTCGAAGAATAGATTCCGCATTCAATAAACATAAAATTTGACAATCACTTGGATTAATTAGTAATATAAGGTACATCAGATGGTGCAGCGTGATGCTCACAATAAGGGTTATGAGTTTGGAGGAAGGTGAGACCTCCATGAATTTGAATGGCCTGGTAGACTTTGTGGAGGAAGTGTAATAGAGCTTGGGTTTTGAGTGTGGAGAGACTTTGAAAGGGCATTTTAGGAAGGGGGCTAAAGCATTAATAGACACAGAAGAGGTGTGATTATTTGCATAGGTGACGATAAACCAGGATACTTGACTTGCAGGAGGAAGTGGGAATGGTAGATTCAGGCTCTGTGAAGAGTCCTGAATTGAATTTGAAGGCCTTGGACTTGGTGCAGCACAAGTGTGGAGCCACTGGAAGTGGGGGACCTGCTTGTCATTCAGCATGGGTAGGGAAGTTAAGTAATCTAAAGGGGAGGTAAGAAGGGGCTAAATTTAGGGGGATTGCAGAGGGGATTGGAAAAGGGTGAAGGGAAAGAAAAAAAGGAAAATAAGACATGACTGACTGCACACAAGAATACCAAAGGGGGCCGAGCCCGTGGCGCCCTCGGGAGAGTGCAGCGCCGAGAGCGCAGCGACGCTCCCGCCCCGGGTTCGGATCCTATATAGGAATGGCCGGTGCACTCACTGGCTGAGTGCTGGTCACGAAAAAGACATTAAAAAAAAAAAAAAAATACCAAAGGATTGTTAGGACTTGGTGATGGAACATGGAATCTAAAACAGCACAGCAACCTGTTCATGTGGTTTCCAAAGGAGACCAAGAAAACGAGTACTGGCAGTACCCAGTTTACTTAGTGGACATTCACCGCCAGCTCTTGAAAGTTGAGTTTTAGAAGCTAAGAATGCATTTTTCTTCAAAAAATGTTTTATGTAGTGCTCACGGTCCCATACCAAACCATAAACAGTTTGCCCCATAATATACCAAAAGTTCTATGTTGGGTTCATTAAGAAACATCTAACCAAGATTGCAAACTGGTAGCCTATGAACCAAAACTAGTCAACAGATGTGTTTTGTTTGGCCTCTGCAGTATTTTGAAAAATTTCTAATTTGTTGCTGACACATAAAAATACTGATTTCCAGTTTCTCTTGAAAAATAGGAGTACCTGACAACCTTGGGTCCACATTTCCTACTTAGTAAAACTTACTCAGTGTAGAGTAGTGAGTGTCTAATTGTGTTTTGGGCAGCATTGCCCAGGTGCCACGGTCTCCCTCACCCCCAGTTGTCTCCTGCAGCTTAAGCTTAATGTCAGTTGACATTTCACGTACACCTGGCTTAGAAAAATTACCTATTTAGTCCCCGGATTTTGTGACCCTTCAGTATTACCAACCTGTTCTCCAGTTATACCCCTGGTGATTTAAAAAAAAAATTGGGTGGGGGAAGAGTAGTGGTGGAGGAAGAAAGAAGGAGGTTGGTTATGTTAGCATAGAATGCATTCCTATTTTATAAGTGAAGAAAAGGTGAGAACATGGGGATGGGGAGACTCAGAATTTAGGTAATTTTCTACAAGGCACATAACTACCTAACAGCAGAATTGGGATTCAGATATGTTTCTTTGGCCAGTCCTATATTTTTTGTCTCCGTTTTCTGAAATTAGGTTTCATTTTGGCATAATTTCTGAGAACATTGTGAGTTTTTTGGATTTTATCTGAGGACTCCATGGGCTAATGTTGCTGATCGAATGGTTTTCCCGTACCTTCCATTTTCTTTCCACATTTATTAAGCATCTATGTGCCAGCATATTCTGCTCTAGATTCCAAGGTAAATAAAAAGAGAAAAGAGCCTTTCCTTACCTTTCAGTGCTGTCTTAACCTACCTTAACCTGTGGGTTCTCAGTGAGTTTTCCTTCTCCTCCTCCTCCCACTCCTCTTTTCCTTGGTATACTGAATTTTACAGCAGCTTCTCTATATTCTTCCCTGAGTAAGCACACGTTAATAGCTTCCTAATAGTTTTACTGGTAGTGAGAAGAGGCTTGTTCAAGATCTTCCTATTCCTGTATTCCTTCCTACTTCTACCCCTTCAAGATTCTGTAGAGAAAAACAAGGGAAACGTATAGCTATGGTGCTACCATTTACTGAATTTGCCGGGCACAATCTGAATTCACTCCTGATTTCTTGGTGTAATTATTATTTTTTTCTCTCTCTCTTTTTTTTCTTGGTGTAATTATTAATAGCTCCCCATTTTACTCTCAAATGTGCCATGGTTTAGAGAATAATTTATATGGCCATATTATATATAATTGTTGTGTCTGTGGAGACACAGAAGTCTGAAGTTAATTTTCTGCACTTCAGAAGAGTCTTTAAACTCCAGAATCATCTGGGGTTTTGGTTTTAGGATCTGAGGGAAAGAAGATAGATGGAAGTGAACTGAAAAGAAGGTGGGATGTGAGACTTGAGAGGTCCATGTTGATGTAGGGTGTGCACTAGGACCCATCCACCTTTTGTCCCTACAACCCCTTGCTCTTTGCTCTTTCAAGTCCTGGAACTGGAGTGAAGAGTAGGCCTAAGGTTGGAGAGAGTTCTGGGCATCAGCAAGAGTAAGTAGTAGGCAGTACTGTGAAGGGGAAGGTAGTTTGAGGTGATCGTGGCTGTAAGCAAGCGAGCCCTGTGGTAACCCATTTGTGTGTATGGGGCAGAGTAGATCATTGTTGTCTGTGCTCATCATGGGAGAAGCAGGATCACCATGAAGTGTGACCCAGACTGCAGAGAATATTGAAGTGGTACATCCTGTTTCCAAGATTGAAGACTGTAGGTATTCCTACAGAAGAATTTTCCTGTGTGTTGGGTGGGCCTCTGGTCTCTGGACTTAGGTTTGATTGTGCTCTTTCTGTGTTACAGAAGGTCCCTGTTGTAAAAGAGGAAGATGAACCAGAGGAAGAAGATGAGGAAGAAATGGGTCATGCAGAAACATATGCAGAGTATATGCCAATAAAATGTATGTTTTGGGGATTTGTCAAAATAAACAAGACTTCCAGGTTCCTCTTCAACCCTCCTACACACACTCCTACACACATTGTTACCTATTAGGACCTATCAGTGTTGGGTACCTCAGGGTTTGACAAGTATGAGCTTTGTAATATGTTCTAAACTGTATTTTAAAAATATCTACATGAATGTTTTACTATGGTTTTGTTTTTGTTTCTTACACAAATTTAGAACCTTGTTCTAGGTTGAAGTCTTTTAAAATCAAGACTAAAAAAGATTGGGTTTTATTTTATTTATAGTTAATTTTGCTCATTTGAGTAGTGATTAATAAAATCAAGGCAAATTGTAGAGATATAAATATATCTTAGCTTTATAGGTCTTATACAGCTTATCTAAAATCAAGAAAACATTGGAATCTTAAAAATAACTTGTACTATTTTAATTCAGTGGTTTTCATTAACACCATTTCTGCCCTTTGCATAATGACCATAATTCATTTTTTTAGTGACCACTATGTGAAATTGAAAATTAGTAGCTTTTAGCTTTTGTATAAAAACTTTTACTTTTTTGTTATATGAGGATAAGAAGATGAAAAAAGAAAACCTTCTGTCTAGAATTTGTCTTTCATGTACTGGTTTCTATAAAAAGCTATTAATAATACCATTTATTTATTTATTTATTTATTATTATTTTTTTTTTTTAAAGATGACTGGTAAGGGGATCTTAACCCTTGACTTGGTGTTGTGAGCACCACACTCAGCCAGTGAGCGAACCGGCCATCCGTATATGGGATCCGAACCCGGGGCCTTGGTGTTCTCAGCACCTCACTCTCCCGAGTGAGCCACTGGCTGGCCCCTTAATAATACCATTTAAATTGAACTAAAATTCTCTGTTTACCAGTTACATATGTACACCAAGACTTCACACTTGTGTTTGGTCATTTAAAATGAGTTTTAGGTTGTGGTATCTGAAGTTTTGTTCTACTCCCCAAATAATAGTTTTCACAAAAGGATTGAAAGAGTTTATCCATGGCCCTTTAAACCAGAGGTCAGAAAACCAAATCTGGACCACTGCCTGTTTTAGTAAATAAAGTTTTATTGGAACGTAGGTATGCCCATTGGTTTATTTATGTCTGTGGCTGCTTTTACACTACAACAGCAATGTCAAGTAGTTATAAAGAGACAGGATGGCCTGCAAAGCCAAAAACATTTACTATTTGACCCTTTAGGAAAAGTTTGCTAACCATTATTTTAAACTATTCACATTATACAGTTTGAGGAGTTAGGTGCTGTTTAATTTTATAGCTAAAGTTTCTTTTAAATACCTTTCAAAGTAACATTGCATTACAGACTTTTGTTTCAGTGAATGAGGTGAATGATTCATTTGAGTAACTAAACTCCTTAATCTAGGATTATGTTCTTTTACTACTGGAGAACCTAGTGGTATCAACTCAGTTGTTGTTTTTCTAGATCTTTTTGTCAGCAAGTCTCTGTTTAAACCACACATAGTTGATAAATCATTTTTATCAAATTTAAACAGTACTTTTACCATTAGTGCCTTTTTATAGAAGCCCAGAGTGATTACTTATTAATTTTCTCCAACATAGGAAAAATATTTCTTTTTCTTATAATAAAACTGGAAATGTTATTACTTATAACAATTAAAATGAAGCATTTAAACATTTTTCTTTAGTAAAAATTGGCCTACGTCACCCAGATGCTGTAGTGGAAACTAGCTCGTTATCCAGTGTTACTCCTCCTGATGTTTGGTACAAAACATCTATTTCTGAAGAAACCATTGATAATGGCTGGTTGTCAGCATTACAGCTTGAGGCAATTACATATGCAGCTCAGGTAAGTGATAATATTTTATAATTACATACAATATTTATGTTTTTGTCATAGTCCATATAATTTAGTAGTTTTATCCCAAAGGTAAGTTCTCCATAGCAGGAAAAACTTGTGAATGTGATTTTTTATAGAAATTTTATGTGTTAGAAAATAGGAAGGTATAGCAGGGATGGGGGAGTGAATTTCCAGTAGAAATGACAAATGTAACCTTTCTGGAATTTACTGAGGATATCTATCAAAATTAAAGTCAAAGGATATATGACCTAATAATTACATTTGTAGGAGTCTTTTCCATAGAACTATTAGATAAGAACATACATATGTTTGTTGTGGCTTTTTCTACCAGCTGGAAAAGATTCTGAGCGCCCACACTGTTGGGGGTGATTGAATAAACTGTGTTATTATCATACTGTGGGATGTTGTACAGGCTTTTAAAATGATGTGAGTTATACCAGTTGTCTTGAAAGGATTTCAGTGATACTCCATTTCTATAAAATAAGTAGTGACCAAAACAGCCAGCTATCTCCCATGTTTTTTTTTTTTTTTTTTCTTTTTCGTGACCGGCACTCAGCCAGTGAGTGTACCGGCCATTCCTATATAGGATCCGAACCCGCGGCCGCTGGGAGCGTTGCCGCGCTCCCAGCGCAGCACCCTCCCGAGTGCGCCACAGGCTCGGCCCCTATCTCCCGTGTTTATGTGTGATAATGAAAGTTGTATTTGGTCATGCAAGTGTTGAAAGGGGTATGGAGGAATCCTCACCAATTTGTTAATTGTAGTTACTTCGTGCATGGGAAGGTAGCAGGAAAGAATATATAGTAAATAGAAGGTATCCACACTAAAAGCCAGACTGTATGCCATTTATATAAAAATAGATAACATTAGTATGTTCCTAAAACAGTGTCTGAAAGAGTGATCACCAAAATATCTGAAGGATTAATTACCAGCCTTTTCTTTTTCAGCAACATGAAACGTTCCTACCTAATGGAGATCGTGCTGGCTTCTTAATAGGTGATGGTGCTGGTGTAGGAAAAGGAAGAACAATAGCAGGAATCATCTATGAAAATTATTTGTTGAGTAGAAAGAGAGCATTGTGGTAAGTGTTAAAGACTAGCCGTGGAAGTTTCTATTTGTAAATAATTACTCTAGCATGTGGGTATGGGTTTTAATGAGTAGGTGTATTTTTTTGAAGTGTCAATACCTGGCTTTTTTTATTCCTGAATTCTGCTAAAATGGTGTAATTTGCATTTAATTTGTGTGTGTGTGTGTTTTTTTTTTTAATGGCAGGTTTAGTGTTTCAAATGACTTAAAGTATGATGCGGAAAGAGATTTGAGGGATATTGGAGCAAAAAACATTTTGGTTCATTCATTAAATAAGGTACGAGCTTCCTATTCAGTTGGTCATTCAGTAAATATTGACTCATCTGTGAGATGGGAATAATAATGGCTTTTACTTTGTAGGGTTGTTAGGAGGATTAAATGAGTTATTCTACAGAAAGCATAAGTGCTAACCATTGTTTTTTTGTGCATTACTGTGTGCCAAATACTATGACAAGCAGTGGTAGTATAGTGCAAACAAGACAGGCATTGTCCCTTTTTTATGGAGTTAATTTTCTCAATCTTCAGTGTTTGTTTCTAAAGTAATTTTCTTTTTTATTTTTATTTTTAAAAAAAATTTTTTTGTGACCGGTAAGGGGATAACCCTTGGCTTGGTGTCGTCCGCACTGCGCTCAGCCAGTGAGCGCACCGGCCATCCCTATATGGGATCTGAACCCGTGGCCTCGGTGCTCCCAGCGCCGCACTCTCCCGAATGAGCCACGGGGTCGGCCCATCTAAAGTAATTTTCTATGGATATACGGGCACAGTGTAGACAGGTAATGTGCCTGTCGCTGTAGGTCACCAAATCCTATGAGGCATATAGAGAATTATTGTGGTTTGGAGACTGGTTTCAATATTTGTATAGCAAATGGACTTGAATACCTATACCTGTATTTGTGTGAAAACAATTCTGTAAAGTGGAAAAAGTGCATCAGTGATTAAAACACGGGTTTTTAGGGCCGGACCATGGCTCACTTGGGAGAGTGTGGTGCTGATAACACCAAGGCCACGGGTTCGGATCCCTATATAGGGATGGCCAGTTAGCTCACTTCAGAGAGTGTGGTGCTGATGACACCAAGTCAAGAATCCCCTTACCAGTCATCTTTTGAAAGAAAAATGAAAAGCTTTTTTTTGGTGGTGGTGGCTGACCCATTCTGGGTTCTGAACCCTTAACCTTGGTGTTACACTGTGTTCTAACCGGCTGAGCTAACCAGCCAGCCCCTAATTAAAGCACAGTTTAATGTGATTAGAATCATAATGTTCACTGAGCAAATCTTTATTAACCTCCTGTGCACCAATTGTTGGTGTTACATGAGTAGGATAGACAGATGTGGCTCTGGCAAGTGCCTGCCTACCAGCCCTTTGATAATAAGTAAATGTAAATCCACTTTCCATCTGAGTATACTAAGTTGGTTTAGTGTTGCCCTGCTCTTGAGTGGCTTTTTTGGGTAGGTTTTACTGAGTAGATTGGTTGTGAAAGTTCTGTGTCTTGAATGACTACAAAACGTTCAAAACCAAAAACAGGTAACTGGCATCTAGGAATGGTTTTTATTTCTGAGCAGCATAATTGAAGAAGGGTTCATTAGCTATTACTCATAATTCTTATGTGTTCCTTAGAATTTAATTACAGTGCTTCGCATGTAGTAAGAGCACAGTGTTTGTTGAGTAAATACTGTGACTTTTTTATGAGGCAGTTTGTCTGGTTTTTAATATTTTTCTAGTGAAAGACTCTTTTGAAACTTCGAAACTTGTTTCTTTTTTTTTTTTTTTTTCTTTTTCGTGACCGGCACTCAGCCAGTGAGCGCACCGGCCATTCCCATATAGGATCCGAACCTGCAGCGGGAGCGCGCCGCACTCCCAGCGCCGCACTCTCCCGAGTGCGCCACGGGCTCGGCCCGAAACTTGTTTCTTGTACCATAAAGTTGTATGTGTACTTATACAAGAAATTTTATATATCATCTTAGGAAGTACTTTGACTTTTTTTAAGTCTACTAGGTTAAGAATTGCTGCTATAGAAGTTTGGGTGGGATAAATGTTTGAGAGAGAAAGATACTAACTAAATTCTTCTCTTTTCTTTTTTTTAGTTTAAATATGGAAAAATTTCTTCCAAACATAATGGGAGTGTTAAGAAAGGTGTTATTTTTGCTACTTACTCTTCTCTTATTGGTGAAAGCCAGTCTGGCGGTAAATACAAAACTAGATTAAAACAGCTTCTACACTGGTGCAGTGATGACTTCGATGGAGTGGTATCCTTTATGATAAAAGTTTTTATATTTTTAATGACACAGTTATGTTAGGATAGACCTTTGGAAAACAGGAATCCTAAGATTAAATAAGTAAATTGCTGGGATGAGAGCTGAAATGATTACATAGAGTCCAAGGGTGTTGGAAAGTTGATTCTATTTTATATCTGTCATATAGGAGACCAATATTTAAACTCCTGGTTTAGGAAAATGTTAATATGTATGGTAAATACTGTAGTCCCTTTATGGGGATTCACATCGCATATTTATATCGTAAAGTACCTCTGAAGATTGTTAACCTAGTGATTCCCAAACTTAATTCCTCACAGGAGATTTTATATTGTCCTGCATGAGGAATATAGATTTTTTTTTTTTTTTTTTTTTTTGACCGGTAAGGGGATCGCAACCCTTGGCTTGGTGTTGCCTGCACCACGCTCAGCCAGTGAGCACACCGGCCATCCCCATACAAGATCCGAACCCGCGGCCTCAACGCTACCAGCGCCACACTCTCTCCCGAGTGAGCCACGGGGCCAGCCCAGGAATATAGATATTTGAAACACTGATTAAGTTGGTTTCCAATTGTGATCATGCTTTTCCTTAAAGAATTTACCCAAATAATCTGTGTGATAGGCAGTTCTTGCGGCAGTGAGTCTTTTTCTCCATTCTAATCATGAAGTAAATATCTGGTTAAGATGAATTTCAGTGGATGCTTCTGAGGCTAGAGAAGGAGAGGGATGAAATTAAGGAGAGGCACATAGAGGGCTTCCTTCAGGAGTTACTTACTACTGTGGTGGTATGTTCCTTAGTTTATTCCTTACAGATAGTGTTTGATGAATGTCATAAAGCAAAAAACTTATGTCCTGTTGGTTCTTCAAAGCCAACCAAGACAGGCTTAGCAGTTTTAGAGCTTCAGAACAAATTGCCAAAAGCCAGAGTTGTTTATGCTAGTGCCACTGGTGAGTAGTTATTTATTTTTTTTAAATATGTGTAGGTTATTTTTTCAGCTATAATATATTTCATATGGGGATTTTTCAGGTGCTTCTGAACCACGCAACATGGCCTATATGAACCGCCTTGGAATATGGGGTGAGGGAACTCCATTTAGAGAATTCAGTGATTTTATTCAAGCAGTAGAACGGAGGTAATGCAATTTACAATATGCACTGTTCTCAGTACAATTTAGGAGATGTATTATTGCTAAAATCCTTTCACTGTATGTTTATTTATTGGTAGTGTGTGTTTTAATTTTATTTAGAGGTGTTGGTGCCATGGAAATAGTTGCTATGGATATGAAGCTTAGAGGAATGTACATTGCTCGACAGCTGAGCTTTACTGGAGTGACTTTCAAAATTGAGGAAGTTCTTCTTTCTCAGAGCTATGTTAAAATGTATAACAAAGCAGTCAAGCTGGTGAGAAGTTTTTCTTAATTCCTAGTGTTTATTTAATGTACCTAATAATGTTTCTGTTAGTTTTGTTCATTGTAATGTCTGCCAACCCCCAAGAATGTATTTCTGCTATAAAACGGACAAATTATCAGATGATAGGCTGTTGAACCAATGTCCTTATTTTCCAGATTTTCACTTTGTTAAAGTAGTTCATTAAAAATGTCCATTTATTTCAGTTGCATAGTTCTTAAAATCACAATGTAACTATATTTCGTGAAATAACTGCATGCATTAGGTAATAATAATTTTGAGATAATTTTGTGTGAGTATCCTAAAAATTATTAGAGATTCCCAAGGTACTGAAGATGCTTCATTACATTAATTTTAAATGGTCCTGAACTTTATTTTGATTGAATCAGTCGTTTTTAAATAACAGCACTCAAAGGTGAAGTAGCTAAAATGTTGATTCTCTATCTTTAGTGGGTCATTGCTAGAGAGCGATTTCAGCAAGCTGCAGATCTGATTGATGCCGAGCAGCGAATGAAGAAATCCATGTGGGGTCAGTTCTGGTCTGCTCACCAGAGGTTTTTCAAATACTTGTGCATAGCATCCAAAGTTAAAAGGGTTGTGCAGTTAGCTCGAGAAGAAATCAAGAATGGAAAAGTAAGTTGGAGAACTCATGAAGAGACTCATCCTTTTTGATTGTATTGTTTAGTCTTTGTGGGTGTTGAGATTTTCTACTTGTGAACTCTGGTCTTTCTAAAGGATAGTTGTAAAAGTATTAGTGACTTTAAAAGATACACTTTTCTTTTTTTTTTTTTAAGATGACCGGTAAGGGGATCTTAACCCTTGACTTGGTGTTGTCAGCACCATGCTCAGCCAGTGAGCTAACCGGCCATCCCTATATGGGATAGGAACCCGGGGCCTTGGTGTTATCAGCACTGCACTCTCCCGAGTGAGCCACGGGCCGGCCCAAAAGATACACTTTTCTAAATTATAAAAACAGTAACTGTTTAGAGACTTTAGATAGCTCAAAAAAGTATAACATATCACTGTAGTTCAGCTGTCTATAGATGTCACCACTGATAACATGTGGATGTGTATTGCCTTAAGCTTTTTTTCTTTTTTGGTGAATATATATCTAAAGCATTAAGGACTATAAACTGCATAAGGGCAGAGGCTTCAGTCAGCCCTTAACAATCCTATTTTCTACCTAAGTTTTTTGACACATAGCATGTGTCAAATATATAGAATTAAATAAAGCACACATGTGTTTTATAATAATGTGGTCATTCTTGTTTGAAATCTTTTTAGTTTTACTAAATTTTAAAAATGTCTTGATTAAGAAACCACAAACATATTTTTATTAATAATTAATATATTTTCTTTTTTCTCCAGTGTGTTGTAATTGGTCTGCAGTCTACAGGAGAAGCCAGAACTTTAGAAGCCTTGGAAGAGGGTGGTGGAGAATTGAATGATTTTGTTTCAACTGCCAAGTAATGTTTTTGGTTTTCTTTTTGAGTTTTTATTTAGATTAGTTCAAATATTGAGAGAAATTTTTGATTTGCCTATTTCATCTTTAAAAGTTTTCCTGGGCCAGCCTGTGGCTCACTTGGGAGAGTGTGGTGCTAATAACACCACGGCCATGGGTTTGGATCCCATATAGGGATGGCCCATTAGTTCACTTGGGAGAGCGTGGTGCTGACAACACCAAATCAAGAGTTCAGATCCCCTTACTGGTCATCTTAAAAAAAAAAAAAAGTTTTCCTGATCCGAGTTTTTGCAATTCTTTGCTTTTTTTATTCTTATGGTATATCTATAAGAAAACAATAACAGAAATCTCATAATCGTAAGATATTAAGCATCTTGTCAATATTACACACAGTATGTGGACTAACAAAGGCTTGATTTTGTTTGTCTTGTATGTATTGGGATCTGTAATAGCTTGATTTAGTTTCAGTTTTAGTTTTAGTTTTGTGTATTTGAAATTAACCATTATTATTCAGAGGAGCAATAACTATAATTTGCCCCAGTATATAATAAGTTCTGCTATAAAAATTGGAAATGAGAGCTTCAAAAAACTTAGCATGAGATCTTCAAAAAGAGCTTTTGAAGAATGTTTTAGCATTGTTTTGCAGTTTGCCTAAACTGACAGTTATAATTCTGGTACTAAGATTAGCAAAATAACCTTTGCCACTATACTATATATTGCCTTAGGGTGTACATTCAAGTGTTCCTTTAAAATTGATATAATTGAAAATTGCTTATAAAAGCAAAACGTGCACCTGCTAGTCTGTACTTCTCTATACTTAAGTGCCTAGAACTAACCTGTCTGAAATGGTAGCCACTTGGCACATGGCTATCAAGGAGTTGAAATGCCTAGCCAAATTGTGATACACTGTAAGTGTAAAATACACACCAGATTTCAAAGACCAGATTTCAACTATCCTTTACATTTTACAAAAATGTAAAACATCTCGTTATGTATTGAAGTGATATATTGAGTTAAGTAAAATATTAAAATTAGTTTTACCAGTTTTTTTTTTTAATGTAGCTACAAGAAAGTGTAAAAATTGCATATGCGGCTTTGCTTGCATTATATTTCAGTTAAGCAACCTTGGCCTAGAAAATTAAAATTCATTTAGGCTGGGTTGTGAGTATTTTATAAGATTGAACAGAGTATATAGTATTTTAAGAAACATTCTGTAAGATTTTACATATAAATTATTTTGCCAACTGAAGCAGTAATTGTCACTGTTTCTCTTCTACAAACAGAGGAGTGTTGCAGTCACTCATTGAAAAACACTTTCCTGCTCCAGACAGGAAAAAACTTTATAGTTTGCTAGGAATCGATTTGACAGCTCCAAGTAGCAACAGTTCACCAAGAGATAGTCCTTGTAAAGAAAATAAAATAAAGAAGCGGAAAGGTGAGTACTTTCCTTTAAATAGTTGATATTGAAAGAAACTATAAATTTGAGCATTTTGAAGCAGCTGTATTTTAGGAATGAACTGTATCCCTTGATTTGTGGTTGCATGTTTTCGCTGTCACTCATGAAGTTTTGAATGCACAAATAATCCTGTGTTTTAAATGGGGACTTGGGCGATTGACTGGAGCAGCACTGTATTAAGCACTTGGCCATACATTATATCACTTAACCCAGTTGAGGTTTATATGAAATTAAGTCTTATTTTTCCAATGTTATAGACAGAAAACTAAAGCACAGAAAGATTGAGTTAAGGAATTTTCCCAGGTTCACACAGCTAGTGAATGATGCATAGGAACTAAAATATGGGTCTTTTTTTTTGTCATAGTTGCCTTTTAAATATGAACTGAGTGTTTTAATAGTCTTTCTTTAAAAAGACTTCTATTAATTATTTAGTAATTAGGAATACATTCACCCATGTTTGTTAGACAGCTTGTAGTAATGCAAACTTAAGTTTGTGTTTAGGTGCATTCTAAGCTGTTCAAGTTTTAGAAGTTAACTATTCTCAGGCTCTTTTTCTAAAATGGTGCTACTGACTTAATATATTGTAAAGACGAACTGTGTTGCTGTGTGTTCTACACAGTGCCTGATACTTTATCTTTATTTTATCCATTCTGAGATATATATATATATTACACTTTTAATATGCCTAAAAATGGGTTGGCTATTATAATTTAATTGGTAACATTTTTTATTTTAGTAGCACAAAAAATAATGCTGCTTCTTAGAATGGCCAAATGGTTTTTCTTTCCTGAATTATGTTCTCACTGTCTAATAATATGGGAACTTTTTAATATTCTTATTTTTGTTTTGTTTCAGGTACTTTTTCTGAATATTAAATGAGATAATTCAAATCAGCACCTTGTTTACCTTTAAAAATGAGGTTTTAGGGCTGGCCAGTTAGCTCAGTTGGTTAGAGTGTGGTATTGATAACACCAAGGTCCAGGGTTCGATACTTGTTACCAGCCAGCCATAAAAAAAATGTTTTTTTATTTTTAAATGAGGTTTTATAAATTGGTTTTTCTAAGTATTCCATGTTTGTAAACCTATAATTTATTAGGTCTCTTCTCGCAACCTGATTCTCAGTTAAATTTTGACCGTGCTAAAGATTCTGTTTTTAAATCTGTTGTCCTAAATTTATTTTGAAACTTGTACTCTTGGGCCGAGCCCGTGGCGCACTCGGTAGAGTGCTGCGCTGGGAGCGCGGCGACGCTCCCGCCGCGGGTTCGGATCCTATATAGGAATGGCTGGTGCACTCACTGGCTGAGTGCCGGTCACGAAAAAACGACCAAAAAAAAAGAAACTTGTACTCTTGAAGTTAGTCTTGAATTTGTGCGTATGGATCTAATTTCTTGAGTATAATTGAACATAACCTGATTTTTTATGGGAGTCCAAAACATTAGCGCTTGCTTATGAATTTTATTTGTTCTTATATACTTACATAAATACTTTTTCTCTGCACTTCTCATTTGAATTAACTCATGAACTAAATATGATGTCCTGGATCTTTAGAAACATTGAATTTGGGCTGACTCTCTTGTTTGCTTTTGGGGGGTAGGTGAAGAAATAACACGAGAAGCCAAAAAAGCACGAAAAGTAGGTGGCCTTACTGGTAGCAGTTCTGATGACAGTGGAAGTGAATCTGATGCCTCTGATAATGAAGAAAGTGACTATGAGAGCTCTAAAAACATGAGTTCTGGAGATGATGATGATTTCAACCCATTTAGAGATGAGTCCAGTGAGGATGATGAAGATGGTAATTTTATCAGTATATTAAATGTAAACTAAAGGATAGTTATGCTTCAGTGTGTTTGAAAATGGCATATTGTAGGGCCAGCCCATGGCTAACTTGGGAGAGTGTTGTGCTGATAACACCAAGGCCATGGGTTCAGATCCCTGTATAGGGATGGCCAGTTAGCTCACTCGGGAGAGCGTGGTGCTGACAACACCAAATCAAGGGTTAAGATCCCCTTACTGGTCATCTTTATTGAAAAAAAAAAAGAAAAAGAAAATGGCATATTGTATTAAAACCTTTTCTTCCGTGCAGTACAAGTGATCGCACAGATTTTTATTTTTGCTTGGTGAAGAACTCTAGGCTTATCTGTCTTTTAGAGGTTTGAGCCTCATATACATGAGATGATGACCCCAATTTTGTGCAGTTATTTTTAACCTCAAAACATGGAATTGTACCCCATGGTGTATGGATGGGATGTACTGGAACGCTGTAGTTGGTGGTGACTTCTAAGTTATTAGTTAACAATACAAAAAAATACAAGGGTTATGCCTTTGGAGATTCTGTACTTGTTTTAACAAATTATTTGACATACATCTTTTCTTAACTTTCAGATCCCTGGCTAATCAGAAAAGACCACAAGAAAAACAAAGATAAAAAAAAGAAGAAAAGTATAGATCCAGATTCTATTCAAAGTGCCTTATTAGCATCGGGTCTTGGATCAAAACGACCTAGTTTTTCCTCTACACCGGTTGTCTCACCTGCTCCTAATAGTGCACCAGGTATACATGTAGAAACTTGCTTTGTCTGTGAAATATACTTTTAAAGAAAACAATTATTTATACTGACTTTTAGCAAATGTTTTTATCTAGCTAACAGTAACACCAACAGTAACAATAGCCTTATAACAAGTCAGGATGCCGTGGAAAGGGCTCAACAGATGAAGAAAGACCTACTTGATAAGCTAGAAAAATTAGCTGAAGACCTCCCTCCTAATACTCTGGATGAACTTATTGATGAACTTGGTGGCCCTGAGAACGTTGCTGAGGTAAATATGACTAGATCAGGGCTGTATCTCTTCGGTAACATTTTTGCCACCTTTAAACCCTGTAGAATGAGTGGTATTTTGGATATCATCACATAATAATTAATTTTCTCTCTCAGATCTTACAACTCTTGTTCTACTTTAGTTGTCATCCTAGAGTCAATGAAGTCCTGCCCCAGTATCTGAATGTCTGTCCCAAGCCACTGGTCTTGGTTACCGCACTAGTTATGTAGCTTTTGTGATCATGGCTACATGTTAGCTCTTTCTAGGGACTATCTTGCAGTGTTCTGTACCCCCCGTGCCTAATGCAGCACAGGTTGTGCTTCTGTCTCCTAAGTTTCATTAAAGATGGAGGCACTGAGCTCCAAGCACCACAGTGAGATACCTTAATTGTGATGACACTGTCTGGCTTCTCAGATGACTGGCCGCAAAGGGCGGGTTGTGAGCAATGATGATGGCAGCATATCTTATGAGTCAAGATCTGAACTTGATGTGCCTGTGGAAATACTAAATATCACGGAAAAACAAAGATTTATGGACGGAGATAAGGTATGTTTTCCTGGGATGCTTTTTGGTGAAAGGAACAATGTGAGTATGTTTAGATTAAGTTTTAGAAGGGTTTCTTCCCTTTGAATATGTCATGTTTGTTGAGTGTTTTTCTATATTTTTTAGTAATTTCACATAATCACTGAATATTTTATGTTTTCATTATAATGTTATCATAAGTGGAATGTAATGAGTGTTCTGTGTTATACACAGAATTAGAGATGGCTCTTGACACCTTTGGAGACTTCTGAAATCTTACATCAGAATGAAAAAATGCTATGCTCTCTTAGGTCATCTCTGTTATCACATCTGATGTCACTCCAGTGTCATTCTAATTTTGAGTCTAGAATGATATTTGAGTGTCAAGATGAGGTTTTGCTGTTTCTTTTTCTTTTTTTCTTTTTTTTTTAAAGATGACTGGTAAGGGGATCTTAACCCTTGACTTGGTGTTGTCAGCACCACACTCTCCGAAGTGAGTGAACCAGCCATCCCTATATGGGATCCGAACCCATGGCCTCGGTGTTATCAGCACCACACTCTCCCGAGTGAGCCACGAGCCGGCCCTTGCTGTTTCTTTTATTACTATGCCATTTATTTTAAGATGATTTACTGTGAATGTCTTGTAGGTTGAACTTCCATATCTGACCACTGTAGAGATTTTGGTTGCCTCCAGAGGCTCTTTCAATAGCCTCTTATTGTTAAGTGAACTTCATCAAACTTTAAGGTTCTCAGATCTGTTCTTCTCCGTTTAGTTGGAATAACTATAAGCATTTGCTGATGAGATTGTTAAAAAATAGGTAGCACACCTTTGACATAGCACCACTTCAAGCTCATTTATTCCTTAACCTAAAGGAGGAAGAATAAAATCTTACCTCTCTACCCACATTTTGCTTTATTATTTTAATGAATTTTTCTGCCTCTGTAACTGGAAAATAGATGATAGTTACCACTATCAAAGTTGTCTTTTAAAAATATATTAAAAAGCTGAGGAGGACTGGCCTGTGGCTCACTTGGGAGAGTGTGGTGCTGATAACACCAAGGCCACGGGTTCGGATCCCTATATAGGGATGGCCGGTTAGCTCACTTGGAAGAGTGTGGTGCTGACAACACCAAGTCAAGGGTTAAGATCCCCTTACCGGTCATCTTTAAAAAACAGAAAACTAAGGGCTGGCTGGTAAGCTCAGTTGGTTTAGAGTGCAGCCTTGTAACCCCAAGGTCAGAGGTTCAGATCCCCATACTGGCCAGCTGCCAAAAAAACCAAAACAAAACATTAAAAAGCTCATTTTACATATTTTAAAAATTGTAGGTAGAGGTATTATCGGTTATTTTATGTACTTGTTTCATGAGTCTAGTCCCATGTGCATTAAGAATTGTATTCATTAGAATTAGTTTTGGTTCTTTTTTTTTTTTTTTTTTTAAAGATGACCGGTAAGGGGATCTCAACCCTTGGCTTGGTGTTGTCAGCACCACGCTCAGCCAGTGAGTTAACCGGCCATCCCTGTATAGGATCCGAACCCACGGCCTTGGTGTTCTCAGCACCACACTCCCGAGTGAGCCACAGGCCGGCCCTAGTTTTGGTTCTTAAGTGAGAAAATCATATTGGCTTAAACATGATATTTATTTTTCTCATATACACGTGTGTAGGTAGACCAGGGCTGTTATGGTCCCTTAAGGACCAGGACTCTTCTGTATTGTTAGTTTAAATATGTGAGATTTTATTTCCAAGTTTAACTCTGGACTCCAAGACAGCTGTTTCAGATCCAATCATTACCTCTACATTTCAGCCAGCAGAGAGGAGAAAAAGGGAGGAAAAGGGCGTGTTCCCTACTTTTAAGGACATTTCCTGGACATTATACATACCATCTGTACCCTACTGGCTGAAGCGTGACCACATGCCCACATTTAGCTATAAGAGAGACTGAGAAATATAATCTTGATGTTGGGCAGCCATGTACCCTACTAAAATTGGTGGTCCTATTATAGAGGAAGAAGGAAAGAGTGGGTTATTGGTGGACCACCAGCAGTACACTGAAGGACTTTTTAATATTTGATACAGAATATTGCTATCATCTCAGAAGCTGCCAGCTCGGGTATTTCATTACAAGCAGATCGGAGAGCTAAAAATCAAAGGCGAAGAGTTCATATGACATTGGAATTACCCTGGAGTGCTGACAGAGCAATTCAGCAATTTGGTAAGTTCACACACTGGATTTCACTTGATGATTAGCAAGAAGTCATTGGGAAAATTTATGCATATCAAAAACCTACATTTAATGTCAAACATCTTTTAACTCAAGAGACTTACGTTGTATTTAAGGTGTGTTTCATATACCTTATAACGTATAGTGCATTATGAATTCATTTCATGCCTGTTTTAAAATTAAAAGATCTGTGGTGCGATTTCTGGGTGTTCCTGGCATTATATCCAAGAACAGGGCTCCTTGAGAGTGTCCTAATTACAGACCTTTAGGATGTATGGGGTCCATGTCAGAGTGGCTGCTACTTTCATGACCTTTTCACCCTCAGTGGCTTCACTGAAGGCACATTGCTGATCCCTTCCCTTCCAGCTTAATGTCCCTGTGACCTGGTGATGTGAAAGTAGTTTTGGGAGAATCTAGAGTAGCCGTGCATCAGCAAAATTAGGGTAGCAATAATAATACTTCTACCATTTAACACTTTTACGGCAGGTTTTGTTCCCTCATTAGGGAGAGTGTTGCTCTGAATGTGGATGTCATTCAGGTCAGTGTACTTTTGGGGAGTTATAGTAAATATTAGATTATCTTTAGTTTTTCCTCTTGTTTTAGGCTTTCTCAAAACCAGGTTACTGTTAAAATCTAGGAATAGATTTCAGAATATTCTGTTTCTATCTAATGAACACAAATCAGTGATCTTTTAAAAAATGCCATTACAGGACGAACTCATAGATCAAACCAAGTTACTGCTCCCGAGTATGTCTTCCTGATTTCTGAATTGGCAGGAGAACAAAGATTTGCATCTATTGTTGCTAAAAGACTTGAGAGTTTGGTAAGTTTTTGAGTTGTGTAGATGTGTGTAAAAGATTATCTTTGCCATCTGTCTTCTGGTAAAGGGTAAACTGTGCCTTGATTGGAAATGTTATGTTTTTGACAGGGGGCGCTTACACATGGCGACAGAAGAGCAACAGAATCTAGGGATCTGAGCAGGTTCAACTTTGACAATAAGGTACATTTTAGCTTTCTGTCTCTGAAAATTTGTAAGGTATGGTGTTTTGGTGAACAAGGGAAAGTGATTATTATTGAAAACTGAAAACTGCCTGCTTTCATGGTTTTGCTTTAAAATGATGACTTCTTATGAAATATAGGATTTCACATGTAAGTTAGATCTTTATTGATCAGGTCTACAGTATAGTTGTCTTTTCATTCTTATTGGAAAATAAGAATATAATAAACACTTGGGAATGAAGCAAGTGTGAGTTCCCAGAAGTAGAGGAAGTTATTAATTTATCAAATGTCTGCTGTGTGTAAGGGTACAAACTCAGCAGTATAAAATGTATATAAAGACAATTAAGAATTGAAATGTCTTGACTCTTTAGTACAATAATAGTTTTTAAAGCATTCGGGTGGTCATGTGATTTAAGTGTATCCAAATGTGGAAACTGGTTAAAATTTTGAGTGGTTTTTTTTTTTTCCCCCAGTATGGAAGAAATGCTTTGGAAATTGTCATGAAATCCATTGTAAACTTGGATTCTCCCATGGTATCACCACCTCCAGACTATCCTGGAGAATTCTTTAAAGGTAACTTTAAAAAATAATTATAACGATAGAAAATGATTACTGGCAAGGATATGTTAAAACCTGTTCTAACATTTAGTGTTGTTTTAGTTTTTATTTTTCTTTGGATATAAATTGTTTAAAATTTTAAAATTCAAGGTTACTAGAACATCTAAGTTTACTTCTTATGATAAACAGATTTATTAAAACAAATTTCATTCCAATGAAGATGCTTTTGCTTTTTTTTTTTTTAAATTTTATTTATTTATTTATTTATTTTTAATTTTATTTTGTTGATATACATTGTGGCTGATTATTGTTCCCCATCACCAAAACCTCCCTCCCTCCCCCCCTCCCCCCCCAACAATGTCCTTTCTGTTTGCTTTTCGTATCAACTTCAAGTAATTGTGGTTTTCAAGTAATTGTGGTTGTTATATCTCCCCCCCCCCGGTTTTGTGTGTGTGTGTGTGTGTGTGTGTGTGTGAATTATATATTTTTAGCTCCTACCAGTAAGTGAGAACATGTGGTATTTCTCTTTCTGTGCCTGACTTGTTTCACTTAATATAATTCTCTCAAGGTAAGATGCTTTTGCTCTTAAACTGATACCACATGTTGTCTAATACTAGACTTAAAAGAGGAAAGTGGTTTTATTACATTAATTAAAATCACTTTGCCAGATAACTTTCAAATTTTAATTTTAAAGTTAAAGTACCTAGGTAAAAAATCTGTGGGAGTTAATGGGGAATGTCAGTGAAGCAAAACTAAGTGATGGGTACATGTGGCTCACAAAATATTCTTTTTTCTTTTGTATGTGTTTGGAGGTGTCCATAACTAAAAAAAAAAAAAATCCTAGGTAGAACTGTAGAATTCCTGGATCCATATTACAAATCTCTAGAGTAGATTGTACTCCACTATATAAGTATAAGTAGTCTGGCCCGGCCTGTGGCTCACTCGGGAGAGTGTGGTTCTGACAATGCCAAGGCCATGGGTTCGGATCCCATATAGGGATGGCCGGTTGGCTCACTGGGTGAGCGTGGTGCTGACAACACCAAGTCAAGGGTTAAGATCCCCTTACCGGTCATCTTTTAAAAAAAATAAAAATAAAAAAATAAGTGTAAGTAGTCTAGATGATTTTAGTAGTTCAAGAAACTATGGAAATATTTTGTAACTGTCATTGTGGAGTTAGAGTTTTTTTTACTAGAGAGTCCTTTCTAGTATAATTGGTCCTTTGTATCTGTGGATTCTGCATCTATGGATTGAAAATATTTGGGGGGAAAATTACGTTTGTATTGAAGATGTACAGATTTTTTTCTTCTTGTCATTATTCTTTAAATACTACAGTATAACTATTTACAAAGCATTTACGTTGTATTAGGTATTATAAGTAATTTAGAGATGATTTAAAGTATATGGGAAGATGTGTATAGGTTATATGCAAATACTGCACCATTATATATCAGGGACTTGAGCATCCATGGGTTTTGGTATTTGTGGGAAGTCTTGGAACCAGTTCCCAACAGATAGTGATGGACAACTGTATATCAGCACATATCAATATGTGTTGTTAATAGTCCGTTTTGACATACCAGTCGGTTTACTCATGATCACGGATGGCTTTTGACAAACAGTAAAGCCTTAACTGTATTCCCCATCCTTTCTGGTCACTGGAGGGAGTGTCAGAAATGACTCTCTAGGGCCGACCTGTGGTTCACTTGGGAGGGTGTGGTGCTGATAACACCAAGGCCACGGGTTCGGATCTTATATAGGGATAGCCAGTTAGCTCACTGGCTGAGCGTGGTGCTGACAACACCAAGCCGAGGGTTAAGATCCCCTTACCGGTCATCTTTTAAAAAAAAAAAATTTTTTTTTTTCTCTGATTTAGTTCTAATTTTTTAGAATTACAGGTTACTGTTTCATTATAAGTAATGAAAATAATCTTAAAATATATGATGAAGAGAGTTAATACTTTTTCCTTAACAGATGTTGTCAATGTAAACAGGGGCAGCCCTCCACATCTTTTCTCCATGTTTGTCTAAACACCGAAGTTTTCTTTTAAATGGCATGTTACTTTAGCTGTAGCACTTCTTTATTTTTCAATAGTTGGATAATAGTGTACAATGTGGTTATGTGACAGTTTATTTAATCATTCACTTATTGATATTTAGAGGTTTCCAGTTTTTGCCACCACAAATAGTACTGAATTTACAGGGCTATCTTTATGTGCAGGTGATTTTCCCCTCCCATAGAATGGGTTCCCAAAAGGAGAATTTCTGTGTTCAAGTTGACCCTGGGTTAAAATTGACCCTATTCTCTTAACACCCTTATCCTGTAAGTCTGGGTTGGTGTCTGCATACCAAGATCTCCACTGTACAGGGTTACTCTTGGAAAGATATATTTTAATGAAGTAATAGAATGTAGTGTGAGGTTTGAGTACTGTAGGATTTTGGAGTGACTAAAGACCTTTGGAGACTGCGTTCCATTTAATTCACCAAATTGAAACTGTGGAAGATATATAGGCTGTGTCTTAACACTGGAACTTGATCTACTTTGATTAGTTAGGTAATAACCCATTAAGTCATTTGGATTATAAGGTTTTTTTACATTTGTTTTCTTACAGATGTTCGACAAGGACTGATAGGAGTTGGCCTGATTAATGTAGAAGATCGCTCGGGAATTCTTACTCTTGATAAAGGTAATACTATTAACTTAATATGTACATATAATTGTTGGTATATTATTAAAGCCCATTTTGTTATACAGTGGTTTCCCCCTTATCCACAGGGGGCACTTTCAGGACCCCCAGTGGATGCCTGAAATTGTCTATAGTACCAAATCTTACATATGCTATGCACAAATTTTTTTTGCCTTTCCTTATTAAGTCGAGAACTTTGACTGTTTTACTTGAAGGAAACACAGCTTTTGTTCAGTATTTCCAAATTGCCAGCATCACTAGTCTCGTGCTCTGGGGCCCTTATTGAGTAAAATAAGGGTTACTTGAACACAAGTACTGCAAAACTGCCAAAATTGATCTGCTACTGCAATGACTACTAAGTGACTAATGTGCCAGTAGCTTGTACAGTGTGGATGTGCTGGAAGAAGGGATTTTTCCTGCCTTGGGCAGGATGGAGCAAGATTTCGTCATGCTACTCAGAATGGCACACAATTTAAAACTTAGGAATTGTTTCTGGAATTTTTCATTTCATATTTTCAGACCAAGGGTATTTGAATCTATGGAAAGTGAAACCACTTGATGGGAAAGGGAATACTGCATATGCTTTTGTCAAGTGAAGGGGGAACTTCAAGTCAGTAGTTCTTAATCCCTCCTCATTGAGCATTCTGGGTATTTTGGCTACTTTGGGTATTCAAAAGAGATTAAATCTCTATTCTATCCACTGATTAGTAGTTCTCAACCATGGCTGCAAATATGATCAGCTGTCATGCTTTTAAAAAATAATGAAGAGAGGATGGAGCTTAGACATTAATAGTTTTCCAAATCTCCCAGGCATTCTAATTGTGAAGCCAAGGTTGAAATTCACTGACTTATAGTCATGCATTGCATAATGACATTTCAATTGGAGCAATGGTCTGTGTATTATCCTAGGTGTGTAATGGGCTATACCAGCTGGATTTGTATAAGTACACTGTATGATGTTCACATAGTGACAAAGTTACCCAGAGATGCATTTCTCAGAATATATTCCTGTCATTAAGTGATGCATGGCTATATAGTGCTTATTACTTTATGAGTTAAGATTTAGTGTTAGAGAACGAACATTCTCATGTGCTAAATTGTGTTCATACTTTCCATAAGTGAAGTTGAAGATGCAGAAATTCAATTAGGCAAACATCTTTTGAGCATGTGCTGTTGTCATGCTAATTGCTGGAGGTAGAAATGGGCAAATTAGGGCCGGCTCGTGGCTCACTCGGCAGAGTGTGGTGCTGATAACACCAAGGATACGGGTTCGGATCCTATATAGGGATGGCCCGTTCGCTCACTGGTTGAGCGTGGTGCCAACAACACCAAGCCAAGGGTTGAGATCCCCTTACCAGTCATCTTTAAAAAAAAAAAAAGAAATGGGCAAATTATAGCCCTATTGTTGGGACAGTGAAAGAGTGGGGAGAGAAAACTTTGGAAAAGAAAGTGGGCCTTGAACTAAGCCTAGATGAATAAAAACTTAATTACCATTTGAATGCTGATGTTAATATGTTATAATCTTTTGCAGATTATAACAACATAGGAAAATTCTTAAATAGAATTTTGGGCATGGAGGTACATCAGCAGAATGCATTATTTCAATATTTTGCGGATACACTTACTGCAGTTGTTCAAAATGCCAAAAAAAATGGAAGATATGATATGGGAATCTTAGGTAAGTGGTGAAATTTTTTTAATGTCGTGTATTCCTGATAAAAATGTTCTTTAAACATTTACCTGTTGCTTTTTCTTATTCAAGATCTTGGTTCTGGAGATGAAAAGGTTAGGAAAAGTGATGTTAAGAAGTTTCTGACTCCAGGATATTCAACTTCTGGCCATGTAGAATTATACACAGTAAGTCTGGAAAACGTGTACACATTCACGTTTAGTCATGTGCCACGTAATGATGTTTTGGTCAACTACAGACCATATATATGACAGTGGTCCCATAAAACTATAATACTGTATTTTTACTGTACTTTTCCTATTTTTAGATATGTTTAGTTACACAAATACTTACCATCATGTTACAGTTGCCTACATCATTAAGTACAGTATCATGCTGTACAGGTTTGTAGCATAGAAGCAATAGGCCCCATATAGCCTAGGTGTGGAGTAGGCTATACCATCTGGTTTTGTGTAAGTACAACTTTATAATGTTTGCATGACGAAATTGCCTAAGTGATGCTTTTCTGAGAATGTATCCCTGTTGTTAAGTAATACATGACTGTATAGTTCTCTGGTGATATGCATTTACAGATGTGGGTTTAATTTAAATTTTGTTTCTTTTACAGATTAGTGTAGAAAGAGGAATGTCCTGGGAGGAAGCTACCAAGATTTGGGCAGAGCTGACAGGACCAGACGATGGCTTTTACTTGTCATTGCAAGTACGACTTTTCCCTTATATGTTAAGTACTGAGATATATAATCCTTTTTTATTGCCAGCATTATAGTTGTCTTTCTGCTTTGTATCAATTTTTTAATTGTCTTTAGCTTTCTCTGTTCTGATAATTTTTTATTGTGATTGTAGGTTTGTCCGTTTATGTACATTTTTATTTATTATATTTTGAGGGATGTTATTAGATGCAGGTTTAGAATTGTTACATATTCTTAGTAGGTTTTCTTTAGTTCTAATAATGCTTTATGTCTTTTTTTCTTTTTTTTTTTTTTCCTTTATGTCTTGAAGACTCATTATTAGTTATTAGTATAACTTCTTTTGGTTGTGATTTGCCTATGAACAGAACTAAGGAGGGTAAATGTGTGTATGTATGTACATTTACATACACATGAGTATAGACATACATATACATGAATACATGCATACATACATGGTAGAATATCTTAAGTTCATATTGACTTATTTTATTTAAATCCAGGAGTACAGAATCATTGTATCACCAATTCTCTGTAAAATATTTGTGTATTGGGCTGAGCCTGTGGCACACTCGGTAGAGTGCGGCGCTGGGTGCGGGGCGATGCTCCCGCCGCGGGTTCGGATCCTATATAGGACTGGCCGGTGCACTCACTGGCTGAGTGCCGGTCACGAAAAAAAGACCAAAAAAAAAAATATTTGTGTATTTATTTATTTATTTATTGGCGGTTGACTGGTATAGGGATGTTATTTGTGTCTTCCATACCAAGAATCCTTGTTCTCCAAGACACATAGAATGGTTAAGTATTATCAATACTGTCCTCCAATGTTCCTGAAAATAATTTTGTTTTTTGATTTTTAAAAACGTGTTTTTGCATATGCTTCCCCCATTTAAAAAAAATAGTTGTTCTGTTTCAGCATTGTCAGAGCATATAGCGATTATATAGTACGTTCTCTTTTTAACCCATATTTAGTCTTAGTTCTATGGGTAATTATATTTAATGCATATCACTCATTTATTAGTCCTTAGGTCAGTCTCTTTCTAGTCCTTTTGTTTGTCTGATGCTCATTCTGTAGTAGATATCTTTTTTTTTTTTTTTTTTTTTTTAAAGATGACCGGTAAGGGGATCTCAACCCTTGACTTGGTGTTGTCAGCACCACGCTCAGCCAGTGAGCGAACCGGCCATCCATATATGGGATCCGAACCCGGGGTCTTGGTGTTATCAGCACCGCACTCTCCTGAGTGAGCCATGGGCTGGCCCCCTGTAGTAGATATCTTAAGGGCTTATGGGAACATTACTCCCTGAGTTCTTACATGCTGATAAGTTTGTGCTGTTTGCTCTTGAAAGACAATTTTACCATTTGTGAAATCTTTGGTTCACATTTTCTTTCCTTGGTTATTGTAAATGTTCTACTACCAGTTCTTCAGGGGAAGGGTTGCTGTCAAAGTATGATGGTATTATAATTTTCTTTCAATGAAGTTCTTTTGCCTGTGTGCCCAAAGGATTTTCTCTTTAAAATTTATTAATTTTACTAGAGTATATTCTGGTATTACTCATTGTGAGTCAGTATTCTCAGGTATGTGATATTGTGATATGATCTCTCAATAAGTAGATTCAAATCTTTTTTTATTTTATAAAGTTTTCTGAATTATATTTATTTTGAATGTTTCTAGTATTCTATTTCTGAGGTTCCACCCTTACTAGGACTTCTGTTATCCATATTTAGAGCTTCTTTGCCTATTTTTTTCTTTTTTCTGGCTACTGGTCGGTAATCTTAAATTGTTTATTTCATTCTTCAATTCTTGTTTTTTTTCTAGCAGCTTTATTGACATTATATATGCATATATTGTGTGTGTGTGTGGGGGGGGTGTGTGTGTGTGTGTGTGTGTGTGTGTGGTCAGGCAGCTGGCTGGTAAGGGGATCCAAAGCCTGGATGAACTAATTTATATACCATACAATTCACCCACTTAACTATACGTTATCTTTAAAAATTGTGTTAAAATACATATAACATAAAACGTGCTATTTTAACCACTTTTAAGTGTGCAATTTAGTGGCATTAATTACATTCACAGTGTTGTGCAACAATTACCAGTACTTATTTCCAAAACTTTTTGGTCATCCCATACAGAAACTGTAAGCATAATCTCCATTTAAGAGATTATGTAGTCATAATCCCCATTTCCTCTCCCCCCAGCCCCTGGTATAACCTCTAGTCTGCCTTATCTCTATGAATTTGCCTATCTGGGCTCCTCGTGTGAGTGGAATCCTACTATGTCTGTCCTTTTATGTCTGGCTCGTTTCACTTAGCATAATGTTCTTAAGGTTGTCCATGTTACCGCTTGTGTCAGAATTTTATTCCTTTTTTTTTTTTTCAAAAGATGACCGGTAAGGGGATCTTAACCCTTGACTTGGTGTTGTCAGCACCACGCTCAGCCAGTGAGCGAACTGGCCATCCCTATATGGGATCCGAACCCGGGGCCTTGGTGTTATCAGCACCACACTCTCCCGAGTGAGCCACGGGCCGGCCCTTTATTCCTTTTTTAAAAGACTGAGTAATATACCATTGGTTGTATATCCACATTTTGCTTTATATTTGTAAGTATTTTTGGAGTGACTGACTGTAAATGAAGACCTGGTTCTGGAAATATTTATTTCCTCCATAGATGTGATTTTGATTAGTCCACATAGGGTATTGGTTGTTGTTTTTAATTTGAAATTATTGCCAGAATTTCACCATTGGTAGATTGTGATGGAAGTCCTGATCTCCATCTTTTCTTGAGGTTGTGGTAACAGTAGTTCTTTGATCCTGCATGGCAGCAGGTGGCTGGACATGAGGAACAATAGCCCTAGAGGGGCATGTTTCTAGGACTGTGCAGCTATTTGCCTTTGAATCTCTACAACATGGAGCAGACATGCTTTACAGTATGTGTAACATGTGTTACTGTTAGGAAAACAGTGTCACTTTTATTTCTGCTGTACTGTGATTATTCTATAAGTATAATTAATTAACCTGATACTATCAAGACATCATATTATATGCCTTAAACACTGTCATTTAAGTTTAAGGGTTTCACATCAACTGATATAAAATTTAAAATACAGTTTCACCTTAACCATTGTTTATGACTGCCGTAATTATATACACAATGTTTCAAATAATTTGTTTCAAATCATTTGAATAAGTAAAGGACAAAGGATCTTTAATATCCATGAATAGGAAGGAAGAATATCAAGTCTTTTTCTGTTATCATTGTAACAATTATCTTAATATAAACAGTTAATAGCTCAGCAAACAATGATTTATTGTGCAGAGGAGCTGGGAAAATTGCCTTTACTTTGAAACTTTTCTCTTTTTTTCAATTTTGCTTCACAGGTTTTTGCTTAGAAGCTGTTCTCGTTAAAGTAGAAACAAATTTCCCAATCTTGTTTTTCTTTGAGTTATATGGAGCTTTTTATAACTCCTTCCTCCTAAGATTCTCTAAGTCCACCTTTTAAAAAGTAAAAATGTATACCTGAGTTCCCATTGTTTCTCTAATGCTCCCTTTTCTTCCATGTCTACATCCATATTTGTGTGTTCAGCATTCTGGCATTCCACTGTCGCAGCTTTGCTGTTTACAGAACACTGTCCTGTACTCTCTCATTTCACCCTCACAACACCCATGACCCGGCGGGCCATCCAAGGCATTGTCTTGGAGGACTTGAATTTCATCATAACTTAATACTTCTTCCAACATTTTATTATAAAAAGTTTAAAACATTCAGCAGAGATGAGAGAATCTTATTGTGAACACCTGTAATGCCTACTACCTAAATTCTACTGTATTAACATTTTATTACACTTGCTTTTTCTTGTCTTTCCGAGGCTGTTTGGCTGTGATTCCAGATACAGGGAACAAAAGAAGCAAAATTGTCTGTACTGAATGTGTGCTTTAAAGCTTATTCCAAATAGCTTTCTAAAGAATACTGTAACCTTTGCTGTGGATTGAATGTCCCCCCAAAACTCATTGAAGCTTGACCCCCAAAGTAACAGTGCTAAGAGGGTGGGAAAACTAAGTATGGTATTTGAAAGGTGGGGCCTTTAAGAGGTGATTAATTAGATCTTGAGGAGTGTGCCCTCCTGAACAGATTGATCCATTCACGGAGTAATGGGCATGGTTCTGATGGCATTTATAAAGAGGGCAAGTAAGAAGTTTAGCCCTCTCTTGCTCATGCCATATTCTCACCATGTGATACTCTGAGTTACTATAGAGTCACAGTTTCAGGTATTCTGTTATAAGCAACAGAAATGGACTAATACAACTTTCAATCTACACCTTTAGCCAGAATTAAAATCCAATAACTGCTTTTTGGGTGTGGCCTTGTTGAAGTCTTTTTAACAAGCAGTTGTGCTTCTTTCTTGCAGTTATATATTTATGTACTTGTTTGGTGTTAACAGTCTTTCAAAAGATTATATTTGCTGATGTGCTGGTACAAAAACGTATTAAAGTGCAGTATTAAATCTTTATATTTTCTCCCTTTTTGTTTTGTAATAGATAAGGAACAACAAGAAAACAGCCATCTTAGTTAAAGAAGTGAATCCTAAAAAGAAACTTTTTTTAGTTTATCGACCAAATACTGGGAAACAGCTCAAATTGGAAATCTATGCTGATCTAAAAAAGAAATATAAGAAGGTATTTTCTCATTTGTACATTATGCTATACATGAATTCTTGTTTATAGTATGTTAAAACTATGTTTAGGACAACTGTGTCTAGATATAAAATTATTTTGTGACATTATTCTTTTTTTATTTTTTCTTTCAATTGCTATTTTTAAAATTTTTATTTATTTTTAAAATTAATTTTTTTTTTTTTTTTTACTTTCTATGATGTTGTTGCAGAGCAGTTGGGAGGGAGGGGAAGAGGGGAAAGGGGAAGGAAATGGATTGGAAGAAGGACAAAGGAGGAAGGGCGAGATTGAGGCCTGTGGCACCGCTCTCATTCCCACAGGGAAGACCAGAGAGCTTCCAGTGGTGGCTTGGTCATTGCCAGGCTGGGTGCAGATGTCAGGGGAGTGAGGCAAAAGCCCTTGCTCCCCACCACCCCAGCTCAGGAACCAGGGGCCCCTTCTTGCTGTGGCTCAGTGGTCATTGCTGGGCTGGTTGTGGGTGTTAGGGGGGTATTTTGTGATATATTCTTATTTGGTTACTGTTTGTGTGTTTGTTTGTTTATTTTTATTTTTAAAAAGATGACCAGTAAGGAGATCTTAACCCTTGACTTGGTGTTGTCAGCACCACGCTCTCCCAAGTGAGCTAACCGGCCATCCCTATATAGGGATCCGAACCCATGGCCTTGGTGTTATCAGCACCACACTCTCCCAAGTGAGCCATGGGCTGGCCCTGGTTACTGTTTAAATACCAAGTTTTGTTACACTGGTATTCCAATCTTAATGATATCAGTCACTGAGAAACTTGTGAGATGATTATTGAAGCAACTTATGTTGTCAATAAAAGAAGCTTCCAGTGAAAACCACGAAAATTAGAATTTTTTAATAAAGAGATGTGACAGACTGAAATTCCTTCCCACCAAGTCTTGGTTTTATTGTGAGCATGCTGCTATATTTATGTTTTGCAGTGATTTCTAGAAAACAGTAAATTATTATGTTTTTCTAACATTATTATTAGTTTTTATTTTATTAGTAGTAGTATTTTACTATTCTTAGCCATTCTCATTTGAAAACAGTTATGATTAAGCTAGCTGTTTGAAAATACATAGGAGGAACCATCACAGCAGAACTTTTTGAATGGCATTTGAATAGCTAGTAGCACGCGCTAGGTTTTCTGTATAAAGATGATTTAAGTTGGCTCCCTCTGGACTTAGATACCAGATTGGGCAACAAGTTTATTTAAAGCAATATTGTTTCAATGAAATTTTCTGTCTGATTTTTACAGGTAGTCTCAGATGAAGCCCTGATGCACTGGTTAGATCAGTATAATTCATCTGCAGATACTTGTACTCATGCTTACTGGTTAGTATTTTCATGTTTCTCACCATATTTTCCAAAGTGTAATCAAGATTTGAACACACTTTCATTTTTTACCAACATGCCCTTACAAGTAAATGAACAGATTAACTATTATTAGGCATGGTTCATTTCATTAGAAATAATTATTGGGGGCTGAGCCCATGGCGCACTCGGTAGCGTGCTGCGCTAGCAGCGCGGCGACGCTCCCGCCGCGGGTTCGGATCCTATATAAGAATGACCGGTGCACTCCCTGGCTGAGCGCCGGTCACGAAAAAAAAAAAAAAAAAAGAAATAATTATTGGAATTTTGTGGACCAGACACTGCTTTTCATTGATGCTTTGTTATTTCCAGCCAACTGTTCTCTGGCAGCGTACATTTAATTGTCATCCCTGGTATTAGAACTTGATTTTTCTCTTCCTTCATTTCTTCCTTCCTCTTTTTTTTTTTTTTTTACAAAGGCTTTACTGGTGTCCCATGTATCTGGGGAACTTCGAAGGAAACAGGAAGATGCCTAAAGTAGCAGCACAGCATGAGAAAACTTGACGTTTTTGAGTCCTGGAGCTGGTCCTGCCATGCTCCCCAGCTCACCCCTTACAGAGTTCACTCCAGGGCCTTGTATCGAGTATTTTAATACTCTGCAGATCGCAGTTCTCTCTTCAGTGTTTTCTCACCCACTAAATAGTTAATGGTCTTGCAATATCTGGCCCACTTTATGAAAAGGAGTCTGAATTCTAGCTTGAGGTTTTTTGGATTCATTATTTATTTTGATGCGAGCAGTGCTTTTTATTTCATTTTAAGAGTCAATTAATGCTGTTGGAAATGAGGAAACATGTTTAAAATAAAATGTTTTAAAAGTTAACCTACAAAAGTCCTCTAAAACATTTTCTTTGAGTTATAGCAAGAAAAGTGCCTTATACTACCTGTATGTTTCACACTGTGAATTAAATGTCTTGAATTAATGCTAACCATAAACACATTTTTATTGAATTGTGAAGATAATTTTAACCATGAGATATTGGTGTGTCTTCCTTTTTCTCAGTTCTTAAATATACATATACTGTACTCTCTCGCTCTCTCTTTTTTGTTGCTGAGGCCTTTCCCATTAATCTGATCTAGAATAATGTGTCGGTGGTTTAATATTAACAGAAATAATGGAGGGCCGAGCCTGTGGCGCACTCGGGAGAGTGTGGCGCTGGGAGCGCGGCAACGCTCCCGCCGTGGGTTCAGATCCTATATAGGAATGACCGGTGCACTCACTGGCTGAGTGCCGGTCACAAAAAAAAGACCAAAAAAAAAAAAAAGAAATAATGGGCAGGATCAATTTATAAGCTTGCATTACTCCAGTAAGATAATGGATATTAAAATGGCTAGAATTCTTAAATGGAATCAAAACTAGTAAATCAGCCCTTTTATATGAGGCAGGTCCCCAAAATAAGTGTAGTTTTAGAAATCAGTAGTGACACCTTAAATTGGAAAGGATAATCCAAAAGGATTGTAATCTAAGAAACAGTAATGGCAAATAATGCTAGAACGTTTTTCATTTGAAATTCGGATAAGCCTTGCAAACTTTTTATGAATGTGTGTTTTTTTGTGTGTGTATATGTATATATCCATACATATTTTTTTCTTCCCTGTCTCTCCTAGGCGTGGCAATTGCAAAAAAGCAAGCTTGGGATTAGTTTGTGAGATAGGTCTTCGATGCCGCACATATTATGTATTATGTGGTTCAGTACTGAGTGTCTGGACAAAAGTTGAGGGTGTTCTAGCGTCTGTCAGTGGTACAAATGTGAAAATGCAGATAGTTCGGCTAAGAACAGAAGATGGACAACGGATTGTAGGTGAGTAATTTTTTTCTGGTTTGAGTTGCAGAAAAAAGTCAGATCCTGGCTTTTTCTTACTTTCCTTCTAACATCTTAGATCTATTCCAGATGCACCTAACATCTATTCCAGTAATGGGTGTGGATCTTGCTTTATGTTCTTACATAGTTGAACAGAAGTTAAGCCTTTGAACCGACATTATTGTGGCTGAAGTTACAGTTTGGTCATCTCTTTAATACTTCTCTCAGCTACTCTTGCTCCCTTTCCTTATGCTTACTATCTGTATGGGCCCCGTGGTGTGAAGACAGCTCAGCCTCTTGCCTAGGATCCTCCATTGAGCCAGCTTGAGACTGGAACTCAAAGCCACTGTGCACAGAGGATGGCTCAGTGTCCTGCGGAGAGCAAGGGCAAACCAAGCTAGCTGTTCCCACCATTTGTTCTACTACCGGCATCCGAGGAGCCAGGCCAGTTATTGTAGCACTCTATCTATTTGCCTGTCTTGGTTTCATTTATAGCAGACTTTCTCTGTATCATGGGTTACAAAATCAGCAACCTATGGGCCAAAGTCAGTCTAGGAACTTTTTTTTACCCTCAAGTATTTTTGATTGTTGCAAGTTTTCATTTGAGTTAGTTGACAACATTTATTTTTATTTACTTATTTTATTTATTTATTTATTTATTTTAAAGATGACTGGTAAGGGGATCTTAAAAACACCTTGGCTTGGTGTTGTCAGCACCACGCTCAGCCAGTGAGCTAACCGGCCATCCCTATATGGGATCCGAATCCGTGGCCCTGGTGTTATCAGCACCACACTCTCCCGAGTGAGCCACGGGCCGGCCCTAGTTGACAACATTTAAAAATCAAGAAGCTTCATATAAAAATCTGGCTCTGTGCCCACTTCAAAGTTACTTGCCTCAGTAAGCATTTGAATTTCCAGCTCCTGTTCTGTAATCTTTTTGGTGTATTGGTGGCAAAGAAGGTGGTATTTGCATATGTTTGTGGAGTTGCAAAGATAGTAGATAGAAAAGTACTATACTGACTTTGTGTTCCTCCAATGAGAAGATGGTGTTACACTAGACACATGTATGCGCTTGGGCATTTGTAGGAAACACTGCTGAAGAGTCAGGTTGTATCTCAAGGGGCCATTTCAGTTACTAGGTACTCATTTAATTTTTGTGTGAAGTTTTTGTTCATTATGTGTAATATTATGACTAATTTGGAATCTGATGTGAAGCTGTAAAGTATACTATGGTTTCTACTGGACCCAACAGTATAAATTCTTATTACTTATTACAGGCTTGATCATTCCAGCAAATTGTGTGTCTCCTCTTGTAAATCTCCTGTCAACTTCAGACCAGTCTCAACAGCTTGCAGTCCAGCAAAAACAGCTGTGGCAGCAGCATCACCCGCAGAGCATCACCAACTTGAGCAATGCATAGAGAACAGACAAGTTTCAACATGGATGTATCTGAAATGCTGTTGAAGCATATTGTTTGCATAAAAAATCAGGGACAGTTTCCAAAGAATTATATATTTTTTTCAGTTTTGCTCCCTCTAGTTAATTTTTGGGGGAGTAAGGACAAACCTGGAATAGATAGCAAAACTGAAAATCAGCAGTACTGATGGTGGTACATGTGTCTTTCCTTTTCCCCAGTACTTCCCATGTGTTATTACTTTGGGTGAGCAGAGGGGGTATGTGTGCTTGTGTGTGTGTATGTTAGTCTGTTTGTGAGTTTGTTAAAGGCTACAAACCACAGTTGGTTTAAAATGCTTGGAATTTCCCAAACTGGCTTTACTTTTATGTTCTACAGTGCTCAGGGTTAACGCAGTACATCCATGCCATTGCTGTGGGAGTTATCCCCGGATGCATGTGTTTTGAGTCTATAAATATAGAAAATATATATTGGTTTCTTTTTTCAACTTAAACAATACGTTTATTAAAGCATGAAATGAAAGGTTGCATATCATGCATTCAGGTTCTTTTATAGTTTTGTTCTGACAGTGCATGTCTTTGAAAGCATGCGTAAACAAGATTAACACAGAAGTCAAGTAATGGAGAGAAACATTTGTAGGTGTACAGCATTGGTTATTGCATTTTTATAGTGTTTATACCTGGGTATTGCTTCTAACCCTGCCAACCCTGGCTCCCATCCCCCAATCTCCAGTTCTTCTCCTTGCCCCAGGTTTCTTTCTCATCAAGGTAATGAGTACATACTTTTTTGTGATCAAACTCTTAAAAGTTAATTTTAATGTATTAATGGTATTCCTAATTTGTGCTGCAAAAATGGCTATAAGCCTTTTTTCTTAATATTTTCTTTAATTTAAAAATAGTTTTAGAAAGAAGTACAAATTGGCTTCCATCTTTCAATCTTTTTTTTACTTAAATTTATCTTAATTTGCTTTGTCACTCATAAAAAGGAAACCATACTTGAGTTGTAAACTTAGACAATGAGGAAACACTTGAGGTTTCTGCTGTATGTTTTTTTTTGTTATTATCGTTACCCAGTAACTTGAATATTGTTTAATGTGTTGTAAGACATTGTAGAGTTTATCTCAAGCTGTTAAAAATGGTAATGTACAAATGTGAATAGACACTTATCTATATAATATGGGTAAGTTTTGTTTTGCCTATAATAGATGTTTATAAAAACAAGTGAGGGGACAATTGGTCTCTTTGTTTCCTTTTATTTCTTTCTTTCCTTTTTTTTTTTTGCTTGCACAGGTTGCACTATTGAAAGATTGAGATTGTATAAACCTGGTCAAAAGCTGCAAGATACCAAAATCTTGTAGATGTCAAATAAAAAGTTATTATACTAACAAGAAGTGGACTCTTGTTTAGGCCCTCACTGGTGACCTTCAGAAGTAGTCTGTGATGGGGACTCTGCATAACTCGCGTGTTGCCTCAGCATTACAAATAGCCTTATAGTTTGGCTTAAAACCTACCCCTAAAATTTGAATTGGTATTGAGGAATGTTTTTCAGGTTGAATTATTCCCTTTGTAACTTTCTAAACTTCTCGCAGAATTGGGTGAGATGTATGTTAAGGATAGAAACCTGATGGAAAGCTTAGGGCTTTCATCTTCTTGTGTTTCTTTAAGCCTGAGTTTGGTTATGTCAGGTTTACCATAAGTTATCTTTGGATTTATTTATATTTATTCTTGGTGCCTAAAAGAACAAATTGAGAGTAGTTTCTGTTTTTGGCACGTTTTGCCCAGTGGATGCAACTTTTATCCTCAGTCCAATCCATATGTCTCAGGCAGTGATCCCTGTGAATATCAACTGGTATCCCTTGTTAGGGCCACTAGACCTAACTAGCAGCCAAGAGCAGAATTGTCCCCACCTTTAGCAAAACTTCCCCCTTAGTGTTTCTATTTTTAAACCAGCAGTCTGTCAGCTTCCATCAGCATACTAAGGTGAAATTGGTAGAGGTGTGGAAGGGAAGCGTAACAAACCCTCCCTCCAGTGAGACAAAATGACAAGCTGGGAAAGATATTCTCTCATAGGCTGTTAGCCCAGCTCCCCTTTCCGTGTGTGAGGGTATCTTTTTTCTTTTAGCAGGTTATGGTCTTTTATAGTGTTTTCAAAGCAGCAACAGTATGAGGATTCTTTAGCATGAAGTTAATTACCGCCCCCCTCCCCTGTGCTAGTTCATGGTTTAATGTTTGCTCTTGCAATAGCCATCTTGGTACAGAGGCAACTACGTATGTTCTGTTCTTTGTAGAACAGCTTTTTTTTGTCTGTTTATTATTTAAAAAAAAAAAAAAAGGTCTGGAAATAAGGCCTCTGAAAGCCCTCTCAAAGCAAACCTCAGAAGGGCAACCAGTGTGGATGGATGGGAGCTGAGGTGCCACATGCCCACACTCATCATGTGTACACATGTGACACCCAGAGGTTAGCATCTACGCCTTCTGGAGGTGGCCATCTGACCTTTACACTGTGCCCTTACAAAAGTCAGCAAGTTTAGGTCAGCCACCATGGGGAAGGTCCTGCTGTCAAAAATCAAGTCTTCGCAACAGTTAACTTCTGTAAAATAGGTCCGTTTACTGCTGGATCTGAAAGCAGAGGCCTTGTTTAACCCAATGGGAGTCCATTTGGCCTCTGTAATGCCTTTCCTCCCTTTTTAGCAATATGGCTCTGAGCACAAAGATTTGATTGGAAATCATGTTAGTGTTTTCAGAGTTTACAGTGTGATTTGTACTGAAAACCACTTCCTGAGTCCAGAGCTGCTCAGATGTTATCTCTGGGGGAATTAGTGTTCTAATTTAGCAACCTCTATACTATAAGATCTCTATCTGCAGTTTAGTGGGATTATCCAAATATGCTATCAGTAATCAAAAATGCTATCAATTTTATTGATAAAAGTATTAATGTATTTAAATACAACTTGATCAAAAGTAGATAAGCAGTTTTCTCCTTTTGCTGCTAAATTGCAGATACACTCTTCAATTTCTTCTCTTTACATGTATATATAAATTAGCAAGAACCTGCATCCAAAGCAACGCAGTAGTGTGTGTATGTATATATATATTTATTCTAACTCAGTTAATTAGCATTTGAGAAACCTTTTTGAGTTGCAACAATAAACCTGTTAGTTTTAGTTTGCTTATCTGGAGAGGTAAAATTTCTAGATTACCAAGCTCCAGGGAAACAATATTTTAGAGCCACAATTTTCTGGCTGTAGCTTCTGGGGCATTCGTTTACTGGTCTCCAGGTGATGCTATGAGGACAGATAACAGGCAGGAGAATAAAGGGTACCGGGACAGCATTTGCAGTTGTGTCATGGGAGCCTTCTCGCCTCTCCTCTTCACTTTCCATTTTAGCATGAGTGAAAAGAGGAATAGATTAGAAATGAGTGCTATATATCATTTTGTGAGGGTAGGGGCAGAAGTTCCCCTTGGGTCCTTCTCTTGATAAGAGATTAAGAGGAAGGTTCCTATCCAAGTACTTTCATGTTAAAAATGTACCTGAGCAATATTTGGCAGCTCTTAAGAATGGTACTACATAAGAGCTGCTATTAGGCTGGGATCCAGTTAACAAACGTTTGGTTAGTTCAGGCATCCCAGTGGCAAAGGCAACCACTGTGATGATGGGCATTTGTTGACCACCCTTCCTTGTGTCTGTGGTCTCCCTGGCTAACACCACACCCATGCACATGCGCATGTGCACACTTGGCTGCTGAAATGTAGCAAGCATTCCATGTCATGACTACAGCTGAGAACAAAAACCATTTGCAAAAGAATTCTTCATTGGGTACCCATTGTCTAATACAAACACAATGTCTTTTAAGTGATAGAAACACAGGTAGAGATACCTGCAACTCTAGCTAGCAATTTTTTTTCTGAGTACTTGTAAAATCCAAAATCTACCTTCTAATTTTATGCTGTACTTATATATGTACATAAATGTGTATATATAGAAATGTTGAGTTCTTTTGAATTCTGAATGTAAATATTTCTTGTAAATTGGCACCCTACCCACTTGTTTTTTCCTTTTCCCTCTTCAGTCCTATTTATTCATTTGATTTCCCATATGGGGCATCTTATTACTTTTTTTTTATTTAGAAAAGTATGAAAAACTTCTTAGTTGAATTAATTTCTATATTTTAGAATTAAGTTTTGCATCTTTGCTATAGTCTTCCTGTCTGTTTTGTGTTAATATTTTTCAACATCCTGACTGTTCTGCATTTTATTACAATTTTTACTGTGTGCAATGCATTGTATTTGGGGAATGCACTTGAGTGCCATTTCTGATACTGTCATTATGTGACTGATTATGCTCATTGATGTTGTTCTTTGGAAGCTATAGTGAGCCTGATGTTTTCACATAAAAAAGTTGCTTCCCAAGACTACCTTTAAGCTCCTCTAACTTCTTCAGTGCATTTGGGATCTAACTCAGCTCTTCAGTAAACCCGACTTGTTCCTACCCTTGCAGTTTTTTAGGCCTGCACCAAACTCCTCATCTTTGACTTTCCACCAGACAGGAAAATCTTGCAGATTTTGAAACAATGGCTTATGGCCTGCTGCTGCTGCAAATTTCCTTTGTTTATTTGAGAAGTTGGGCCTATACTTTTAACCTACAGATAATAATCAGAAATTATTTTGATATGAACACAGGTAGTCTGCTTCTGTTATAACCTGCTGAGGATATTTATAACAGGTGGGATACAAGCCCTAGTACGTTACTGACAGGTGAGTTTAGAGGATGTACATTAAGGAGCAATTGTCCTCCAAAAGAAAGCAACAAAACTGCTTTGGAGGCTCCCACCAGCCTTTAGTGCATTGGTTGACCCCGAGCTAGAGGGTAACACAGGCAGTCAACTGGTGAAGGACTGGCCAGCAGGATCCCCTGAGCTGCTGCACACCTCCCTTGTATTGGTGGATTGATCTTGACTAGATCAGCCATAAACCTAAGAGCTGAGCTGGAGTAAGGCATTCTTAATGATTAGTGTTGGCAGTAGGTAAGACCCTGGGGTGGTCCATGAAAATGGTGGTAATCATCACCAAGGAGGTGAACATAGGGTTTTTATTTAAAGATTTTTCACCTTTAAGAAAATGTTTCTCTGTAACTTTCAGGAGTGATTACTGTGAGCATTTCTTGGGCTTTTCATTCATGTACAAGTTTCATTCATTACTTTTCAACTTGGTAGACTTGTTGAAAATTTAAAAGTTGTCTGTATTTGGATAAGTCCTGGGAGCTAAACTTGTCATGAATTGGGGCCTGTCACAGATGGATGGCCTCCAGCGTGAATCCCCTGTTCAGACCTCCTTGCCCAGCTTTCTTCCTCTTGATGCCTTGGAATAGTTGGGCTGTGTGATTTGCAGCAGCGGCCATCTCAGCTGCAGCAATGTGGCAGGGCCCAGTTAAGCTAAGACTACTCTTGAGTGCAGAGTCGAGCAAGGGATGAAGCCGGGGAAAGTCGGGTCTTTCTGATGCTTGCAATTTTGGCCTCCTCTGGGCTGAAGATCAGCCCGCAGGAGCCTTGGTGAGAGCTCACCTGGCGTTTCCACTGCTGACTTCTAACCCAGCACCTTGCTCTGAGGCCCACTTGTACCTGAGCTGAGCAGACATTTCTGGCCAGCGGACACTGAGGGCCTTTTTCTATGACAGTATTTGTGGCACTGAAGAGGATAAAGAAGCTTGAGCCCTCTCCCTGACTTCCACTTTATGGGGCAGGGAGAGCTTTTTTCCTACGCAGCACATGGCAGTCTCACCACTATGAGAAAAAAATCATCCTATTCATGGTTTATACTGAATTTGCAAACTACTGATTATTTTTCAATAACCACTTGTATCTACCATCAACCATGAGAGGTGGGAAGAGGTACGTGGTATCTTTGCAATAAAACTTTTGCCAGGTTCTACCTCCTCTGAGCAAAGGATACTTTTATATGTAGGCATAGATCTTCCTCCTTTACAAGTCTGACATGGTGCATCATGAGACAACACCTGATGGAACCCAAAGACAATTTGAAACAAAGGTGGATGTAAACTTTTTATTTTGTTCTCTTTTTTTAAATCTCCCTTTTTATATTGCTACTCTGTTTTGGAGTGTTCGTCAGTGTTTGAAGGGTACGCACTGTTCCTAGTGATACTGCACTGCTTCCTTCAGCCTTTCGTGGGGTACAGTACCAGGTGTCCAGAACTGACTGTTCCAACCATTTTGATATGTAACTTAAACAATTGGTCTCATGGAATAAGAATGTATTGGCTGCACTTAGCAAGGCTTACTCTTGCAAGTAAAAGTGATCAACCATGAAGCGTAACAAATTCTGTATTTAGTTTTTTTGTTGTTGCGTTTTTTGTTTTTGTTTTTTCGTTTTTGTAAGATTCTTAAATAAATTAAAATAAATAAATATGCTTCTCTCTTTGTGCTTCTTCTTTGTCTGGTTTTAGAGCACCTGGTGAGTTGTATCAGTGCCACCACCCTCACCTAGAGGTTTCTTTGCTCTAGGAAAGACTTCTTGTGTTGGCACCGTATTTAAAATGAATTATACAGGACTTCTCACGGTGTGGACAAGATGGAGCCCAGCACTTTGCGGAGCAGAAAGTGGGCTTGTGGCCCCACAGATCCCTGCCAGCTTCAGTTATCGCTGTAGGCCTGGGCTGTGGTTCTGTCACTTACCTACACTGGTTCCAAGACTCCACTCCCTGTGTATCTTCCCTGAAAGATGCTCAGGGCAGCCACAAGTGCTGGGGGACGAGGAGTCGCAGGGTCCGTAGTTAGCGTCTGTTCATGGTGCTGAGTGTGGCTCATGGCAACCGTCCAGTGTGTGAGTCCAGAATTTGAGCTCTGCTTATGAAAAAAATCACAAACTAGTGTCAA